>NC_135882.1:19459116-20099986 GCF_964194155.1 Cetorhinus maximus | reverse complement strand
CATCATGGACAGTCAAGCAGAAGGTCATTTAAGGATTGCGCAGTAGGGATCTATTATCAGGAATGTGATAACAGGACATATAGAAAAGTATAATACAATTAAGCAGAGTCAACACTGATTTATGATGGGGAAATTGTGTTTGACAATTAAGTTAAAGTTTTTTGAAGGTGTAGCTAGTAAAATGGATAGCGGGGAACCAGAGGATGTAGTGTTTTTGGATTTTCAAAAGGCATTTGATAACGTGACACACAAGAAGTTATTACATAAAATTAGGACTCATGGGAGTGGAGGTAACATATTAGCATGGTTTGAGGGTCGGGTTAATGGACAGAAAACACAAGTTGGAATAAATTACATTTTCATGTTGGCAGGCTCCGACTAGAATCAGTATTTGGGCCACAGCTATTTACCATCCATATTAAAGACTTAGATGAGGGGACGAGGTGTAATGTATCTAAGTTTGCTGATGATAAAAAATTAGATGGGAACGTAAGCTTTAATGAGGACGCAGAGAGGATGCGGAAGGATAAAGACAGGTTGGGTGAGGGGAAAGAATATAGAAGATGGAATACATTATGACGAAGTGTAAAGTTATCCACTTTGGTAGGAAAATAAAAATGTCGAACATTTTTTGAATAGTGAGAGATTGGGGAATGTTTGCATTCAGAGTGACCCAGGTGTATTTGTACATGAATCACAAAAAGTTAATATGCAGGTACAGCAAGCAATTAGGATGGCAAATCGTATGTTAGCTTTTGTTACAAAGAGATTGGAATATAAGAATAAATAAGTTTGGTTTCCATACTTAAGGAAGGACACACTTGTCCAGGAGGGAATGCAACAACAGTTCCCAAGACAAGCCTTGTAGCCTCCTCCAGCCATATAACAACCTCTCAGAATTCTGCATGATCCAACTTTTCTTTCTTGTGCATTCCCCACCTGTTCCCCACACCATTATTGGCAGCCATGCCTTCAACCCTCTAGGACCTATAGTCTAGTCTTCCCTTCATAAAGCCTCCATTATGCCGCCTGCTTCTCCTCCTTTAAGGCTCACCTTGAAACCCTCCTCTTTCACTAAGCTTTTGATCACTTCACTTAATATCTCATTATGCTCCTCTGAAGCACCTTGTAGCACTTCTCTATCTTAAAGGTGCCGCATAAATGCAAATTGTTGTTCTATATTTTTGTATACTGCAGATTTTGGCTATTGTATTTAATCATTCCAGCTGTCAGATTACTCCTCCTCCTTCAGGTACCATGCCTTAAGAGGGCACTTGGGACCATAGACTTCCATTGGATTGGTTCATGGTTATGCTTAGCAAAGTACTGCAGTGGTTCTCCATTGGCTTCTGCAGTATGCCTGACTAGGAAACTTTCCTGTCCTTATCGCCTGACATCAGGCGTATTGGAACGATTTACAGGCTGATAAACAGCCTGTTTGGCCATATTATGAACACACCTTCCATGACACACCTTCCATGGACATCAAGTCCTGAAATGGGACTTCAACCCAGAACTTCTGCCTCAGAGGTAGGGACACTATCACTGCACCACAAGACCTCTCAGATTTGATTATTACATCAATAATAAATATTGTTAATGCTATGGTGTACTCAGTAAAACAGAACAATGCTGCTAAACATTACAAGTAACTACACTGTAAATATAATGAATGAAACATAATAGCTAAAATATGTTTTGAAATTTAGTACAACATTACATGCGTATTAAATAACAATAATGTAAAGTACTGTATTGAATGGATCATACCATATCTTGAGTATAGCCACCCACTCATCACAAACTCATAAACTTATAATCAAACAGGATTATGCTTTCAAAACCTGTTTTTTTTGTTGTAGAACATGCTTGGTCCAATGTAAAGTGCATCATGATTTTTGTTTCTATCGCACTTCTTGAAAAGAAAGAAAGATTTGCATTTATATAGAGCCTGTCACAACCTCCGGATGTCCCAAAGCACATTTGCAGCCAACAGAGTACTTTGGGAATAAAAACAGAAAATTCTGGAAAAACTCAGCAGGTCCGACAGCATCTGTGGAGAGAGAAACAAAGTTAATGTTTCAAGTTCGTATGACTCTTCTTCAGAGCTAAAGAGTAGAAATGTGATGAAATATATACTTTTTAAGTGGGGTGGAGCAGGTGAAGCTGGATAGAAGGTCAGCGATAAGTGGGGGCTAAGGAGAGGTTGACAAAGATGTCATGGACACAAGACAAAGGGAGAGTTAATGATAGTGGTAAGGGCTAAAGAAGGTGCTGATAGGGGCATAAAGGTACCGAATGTTTTCCTTAAACTTGTCTCAATCCCCATCCACTACCACTCTCCTCCGTCTGGCTGAACTTGTTTTCTCATAGAACAATTTCTCCTTAAACTTGTCTCATCTTTGGTCTGTCCGCAAGCATGACCCAGACCTTCCTGTGACTTGCCATTTCAACACCACATCCTGCTCTCATGCGCACATGTCCATCCTTGGTCTGCTGCAATGTTCCAGTAAAGCCCAACGCAAACTGAAAGAACAGCACCTCATCTTCTGATTAGGCACTTTACAGCTTTCCGGACTTAACATTGAGTTCAACAACTTCAGACCATGAACCCTGTCCTCTATCTTCATGGACAAAATTTTATGGCCCCGTTTAGGTGGGGACGGGGCTGTAAAATGTGGCGAGACATTCTAAACCTCATTGGCTTTGGCGGGAATGTAAAATCCCGCAGCCATAAAATTCCACTCTTTTTTTTATCCCTTTTTAAAAGATTATTATTTTTTATTTACTTATTTTTATTTTTATTCATCTATTCATTGTTTTATCCCCTTTTTCATCCCTTTTTCCCCAACCACTGCCCCTCACCACCCCATCCCCAAAAAGGGCCATCTGTTACTTGTTCCATGTTATTCTTTCACAGAGCGCTTACCCTTGTTCTGTTATTCACACATTCTGCTTTCTTACCTTTATGTCACTATCAGTATCTTCTTTAGCACTTACCACTACCAATAAACACTCCCTTTGTCTTGTGCTCATGACATCTTTGTCAATCTC
The DNA here is from genome assembly GCF_964194155.1 of Cetorhinus maximus. Lineage (NCBI taxonomy): Eukaryota > Metazoa > Chordata > Chondrichthyes > Lamniformes > Cetorhinidae > Cetorhinus > Cetorhinus maximus. The sequence continues at coordinate 20,096,932 of NC_135882.1, read as the reverse complement.
TCCTTAGCCCTCACCGATTGCTGACCTTCTATCCAGCTTCACCTGCTCCAACCCCCTTGAACAATACACATTTCTGCTTCTCTTTAGCTCTGAAAAAGAGTCACACGGACTCAAAACATTAACTCTGTTTCTCTCTCCACAGATGCTGTCAGGACTGCTGAGTTTTTCCAGCATTTTCAATTTTTATTTCAGATTTCCAGCATCTGTAGTATTTTGCTTTTATCGTAGTACTTTTTGGAATCTGGTCACTGTTGTAATGTAGGAAGCACAGCAACCAATTTTGCATTCACCAAACTCCCAAAAAGAGCAATAATGGCTAGATAATATAATATGCTTTTGTGATGTTGACTGGGGGTTAAATATTTTCCAGGACACCAGGAATACTTTCCCTGCTCTTCTTCAAATCAGTGCCATAGGATCTTCCACATCCACCGAGCAGGCAGCAAGACAGCACCTCCAAAAGTGCAGCATTCCTTGGTTTGTGGGACTTGAACCCAGGACCTTGTAAAGAGATATTGGGTTACTACCCACTCAGCACAGCTAACATGCAAGCAGCTCTTCTGCACATCTGTATTTCAACCTCCTTGAGATAAATGCCAACATCTTATTTAACCTTTTTGACTGCTCTGTATATGTTCCCAGCTTTTGGTGACTTGTGTCATTTAGTGGTACAGTTCACGGGACATTGGGGAAGTAGGTATGACAAGCTGCTGCAGTGCTTCCTGTCGATAATACATACTGTAGGCATATTGCAGGGGATAGACTCAGTACATAGTGACTCCGGTGATGGGGTTACTGATCAAATTTTCCTCCATCTGCATGACCAGAGTAACAAAGGGCCCACCACCTCTCGAGCATCTCTGCAGTTGGCACAAGCTCCCTCTCACACCCCACTATTGGCCGGCTCCACCACAGGTCAAACCCTAACTGGCTGCATATCAGAAGATTGCAGATGAAGTCCCACCACCCATATGGCTATGTGATCTGTAAATGACTCCAGCGTTGGGACATTGACTCTTTTGGTCAAATCCAACCCTTTGGTTCAGTTACCTGCTGCCTTTGACAACTAAACCTGCAAACATATTGTTTTAATTAATATAACTGAAAACATTCCTGACATTGTGATTGGTTCCTTTTAATTTTCAAGAGGTCTCTCTTCGTTAAGCCTTATATACACCTCACCAACCACATCTGCACCATTTAGCAGTATTTTTAATCTTTGACAAGAAGGATGAGCCAATTGTCTGTGCAGCTTCAAGACAATTTGCAAATTGCTTTTTCTCTCTGATTCTTATCACCTGATGTCATTAATACTTCTCTAATATTCCAATTAGAAATGTCAGGTTTTGTAAAATGGATACAAAATTAGGTAAACTGCAGGTCCACTGACTTTCCAAAAATAATTGCTTTATTATCCTCATGTCCAGTATCATTTGTGCCTTCTTCATGGAAGGTTTACTTAACAGCAAGGGTATCTCACTAGACACTACATCGGCATGAATAAAGTAGCCTCAATGTGTTGTCATCCCCAAACCTAAAACAAATAAAACTTTCATACTCTCTGACCTTGTATAAATCCCCAAAACTGAGTGAAGCTAGATAACATTTTAGCCAATCTGTTCTACACACTTATGAGGTGCAACCACTATTTAACACCATACAGTTAAATGAATCCATGACAAATGTATTCATTGCCAGAAAAAAGCTTCTGTTGACTGGCACAATTCTTTCAGACTAACATTATCTGCAACCTCTGATTCTCTGTGTCATGTGTCTACTTTGGGCCATTCATCACATAATAATATTTTGAGTCACAACTGAAGCACCTGTTAACTGTTCCCCGGGCATTCCTGGGATTCATTCACCTACTATTGCTGCACTAAGCCTATTGCCTGCTGTAGTATCCAGATCTGCGAACAGCGCTTTCATCCTCATTCTTTCTCTCTGTAACTCTTCCTGGACATTCCTGGGATTCATTTGCCTACCATAGCTGTATCAATCCTGTTGTCTGATGCAATATCCAGATCTGCTAACAATGTTTTCATCCTCATTCCATCTGTCTGTAACTCTGCCGGTGCCAGTATCTGGATGATCTCGAAATTCTGCTTTCACTGAGTCCTCCATATCTCTGTGACACTGTGGAATGTTCCGTTTGTGCCATCAAGGCTGCTGGAGATGATTGCTTCACCAGGACCAGGAGCCTGTCCATTTGTGACATCTTAGCGCTATCCAACAATTTAAATGCGAGCACTGAACAAGGAATCTCCAAATTGAATTTCTGCAATCTTTAAACAGTCTGTTAAAGTCCATGATATATTCTGCATTGGAATGATGGTCCACCCTTCGAAATCTATCAAAGTCTGACCATGCCTCATAGGCATCCACTAGGTCATCTTTCTTGTAAATTTCACTCATGAAACCTAATAGAGAAGCCAAACCTTTCTCAATATCGAACTGATGGGCTTCCAACTCACCAAATAATTGCTTCTAATTTTACTTTTGTTAGGAAGCGACAATGCCAAGTCCATACCTTGTTTCCTGTTTGGTGGTGACATAACCCTTGTCCACATATCCACTTCATTCTTCCACTGGTCATAAGGTTCAGACTTTGAGAACATCAGCAGGTGATCATACCCTGACAATTTACACTTGTTTTCAACCATTCTTCACAAGAAACTATTCAGATTCTAATCTTCTGTCTTAAAATATTTTCTTTGTTTCCAACCTTCACCTTTAGGCAACTATCCTCTGCTACCATGTTAAACTCCAGTGGGTGAAGATGAAGACCAGAAGTCAATCTTTAATCAATTTTAGGTTTATTCAGTGAATCATTAGAAATGTATAGCTCCTAACTCTACAATCCACCACTAGTGTTAATAAGTGTTTCTTTATATTTCTTTATATATGCACAAGTAATTATCCGATGAGTTACCCCCACCCCCACAACCCCATATACATTTAACCTTAATTTATACAATTAATAGTTGATTGTGGGGGATTCAACAAATGTAATGCAATTGAATGTGAAGGGGAGATGGTTAGATTCTCTCTTGTTGGAGAAGGTCGTTGCTTGGCACTTGTGTGGCGCCGATGTGACTGGTCACTTATCAGCCCAAACCTTAATGTTGTTCAGGTCTTGCTGCATATGGATATGGACTGCTTCAGTATCTGGAGTTGTTAATGGTACTGAACATTGCGCAATCATCAGCAAGCATAGGATACTCCTAATTGTAGTCGTGTCACAGCATGTGGGCCTTCTGCCTACTGCTTGGCGGATGTTATCACCCTAACCTATTTTCCTGGTTCAGGAGTTATTTGTTAAGCAGGGTGGGCTCTAGGCAGGGTCCTGATATGACAGGGAGATGTGGTGCAGGAATCCAAAAGGTCAGAAGACCCCCAAAGAAAAAGAGACTTACTAGTTTTGTACACCTCACCAAGGCCTCAGGCTGTACGGATAAATACTTGGGGCCAATTTGGAGGGACAGGAGGTCTCGACAAGACTTTCTACCTCAGATCACAGAAATCAGAACTAATACAAATCCTACCCTGAGTTAGCATTAACCTATACTAGACAGGCCCAGGGAGCAGTGATAAGAGGTGCAGACAGTGCAGAAAGTCTGCCCACAGCGTTTGTGAAGATTTTGGGCTGTCTCAATAGTCCCTCTACAATTTCTTTTCCTGATTTTTGGGCTTCCTGACTCTATGAGATGAAGTGCATTTAGCTCAATTGTTACCACCTGTGGATGGGCGGCAGGGGGGTGAGGGGGGGAAGGGGGGTGCGTAGGGTGGAGGGGTTAAGCATTTCCTCTCTGTCTACTTAAAAGCTTAAACCAATTATCTAAATTCCTATTTACCTGACAATCCACTTTGACGTAGTTGATAAATTCCTATGCAAAAAGCGGACAAGCAACACGATGGCTGTAACCACATTTTACTCTCAGGGAGGACTATATTTTAGTTGTATTCTGCTTGTACTTCACCAGAAAATTCAGCATACCTCACTTTAAGCCACTCTTGATATTGAATTAATTTCACAAATGTTAAGCGTCGTAAATACTGCATGGATTTATGATGCGTTGGCCTTGGATTTGGACATTTATTCTGGATTATTTTGTTGAAAATGAACTATCCAGAAACCTACTGAAGATCACAAAAACAAGTATTTTTAAATTCAATGCAAATAAGCCTTACTGTTCATTAAATCAATAAGCTAATTGTCTCAACAGCATCTAAAATGCAAAATAGAGCCTGGTGACATTGTGAACATCTGCAGCTATATAAACTGTGCCAAATTACTGCAAGATCAGAAGAGAAGAACAGCAATTTTCAACCATGATTTACTGTATAAGTGCTTGTAAGTAAGGTAACCTGAAATAATAACCATCTTTATATTTCTGAGAACTTTAAGTCCTAAAGCTGCATTGCTACATTGCAACAGTAACTACATTCAGCAGAATATCATTGGATGTAAAGCATTTTGGAACGCCTTGAGGATGTGAAAGGCGCTATACGAATGCAAGTCTTTCTTTTTCTTTTACAGCTACTCCTGCCCCATTGGGAACATAAAAACAGGTAAGGCAGGTAAGAGCGCAAATGAGCAATATCTACAGAATCGATGAAAAAGCTTTTTGTAATGAACCTAGGGAAAAATCACAGAGGAAACAATACAGCTGCGACGAGCAGGAATATGCATAGTCCGGAGGTCTCTGTAGAGCCGGAATTTGGGTTGTGCCTGAATCAGGGAAGGAATGCGTGAAGCATGCACTGTATGCACCTTAAGAGATCGACGTCAGCTCCAGGACAGACTGGCCTGCCAACATCACTGGCATGGTTCTTGAGAGATGCAAGCGACAGTCACAATGCCCTAAGGCTGCTCACCAGTCATGGCGTGGTGGGGTGGGGGTGCAGCAAGCCAGCCGTGTTTCTGACTTGAGTACTGAAGGTTAGTTCGGGGAAGCAGGGTAATAGTGTCAGGTGCCAAATTCAGTCACTTATCACATTTTTGGGAAAGGAGAGATTTTAGCCCTGGATATACTCCTGAGGGCAAAAGTGATTGGCTGATGTGAATAGAACGGAGGTATGTGAGCTTGAGGATTATCAAAAAGGGTGGGTTCGTTGTCTTAATTGGCCTTTTGATATTTTTTATTACCTCTCTTTTATTAATATAATTAAAATATGGTCCATAAACTTGCGTGGAGCGTGCATCATTGTTGATTGAAAGCAATTTGGGAATTCCTAAATATCATGATCAGCATATTTTAATATACACATAATTTTAAGATGTAAATTTTTTTTTTTAAAAATTGGTCACAATTCATAGCTCAAGAAAAATGCAAATGCAAATCTCATAAGTCCTACTGACTTCCTTTATTGCTAATTTATCACATGAATTTACAACCTAGAATAGATTTAATCACATAAAACTAATCTGATCCCAATATTGCTCCATGTCACATGAGATCATCAAAAAGTACAAGACGAGAAAGGATTCTGCTATTTTTCTGGTCAATCCCAAAAACTATTATATCTCAGTCATCCATTAACAGCAAAAAAAAGTCTTATTTATGGCTGCAATTTCAGTTCCTCAACACCCCCATACCACTCGTCACCTTTTTTTAATCATCCACACTGCACATTTTTCCTAGAGTTGCCCACCTGTTGGGATTGTCCAGGAGTGTCCAGGAATTGAAGATTCATCTCCAGGACAATCCAGGCAAAAATTCTTGGGAACAGTAAAAAACAAAATCATTTTCTTTCAATACTTTTACTTATCAAGCATATAAACGTGGGAGCTGGGAAAGAAAAGGCTTTTGACTAACAGCCAAGAGTCATCCAACCAGCTAACGAAGAGTCTGTTTGCTTTCTGATTGGCATGGGAAGGAGTGGCACCATGAGAATGGACATGCTGTACAACCAATGAGAGGAGTGTGGGGCCAGGGCATTTGGAGGGAAGAGGTCACGTGATGAAACCAGACTCGACAAGTCTAATTTCACCCACACAGCCCAACGTGTTTCTCCTTATGGGGTCCCAATTTGCCTATCCCGCTTCTCAGGCCTACTCCAGTTGCTCTACTGTGCATCCACGTCATGGAGAGTCAGACACTTTGGGCAGAATCATTCCAGATTTGCACTAAGTGCAGTAGCGGAAAATGGACTCATTATCCGTTGGCCACAATGGCAGCTTTTCGCACAATGCGAAAAGCTGCCGTTGTGGCCAGCGGATAATAAGTCCATTTTCATCCCATCCATATCATCCCATTCCTGGCGCATCCCACCTCATTAATTATGTATTCATGGGGAACACACCGGCTTGCTGGCAGACAGGCTTGGATTTGCCCGCCATGCCACTACCTCAGCACTTGCTTGTTCCGGGTGCCATATTTAAAGTGCGCCAGAGCACTTGCCTACTTCATGTCTTCAGACCAGGACTGCTCCAGGTGACAGACAGCCCTGGAAGCAAAGAAGATGGCAGCCCCCAAATTTAGTGACGCCTCTCTGGGGCACCTGCTGGATGCAGTGGAAGGCCGCTGCGGTGTCGTCTACTCCTGCTCTGGCCACAGGAGGCCCACCAGAGTCACCAATCCGGTGGTAGCGGCAGTCAGCGCCAACGGAGCACAGAGGAGGTCAGCCATCCAGTGCAGGAAGAGGATGAATGCTCTTATCTGTTCCGCCAGGGTAAGTCAACCACCTCATCACTCTCAACTCACACACTCACAAACCCATCACACATCTACAGGGATCTCACACCTCAGGGACAACACCACTAACTCTCACACACACCCTCACATTCCATCAGGCTCATATCCTCTGGAGCTTGTGTCCTCATCCCATCCATGGCTCCGCTCACCACACATGCCACACAGTGCCATGTGTCCTGCCCACATTCTCATGCAGGAGAAGCTGGCTGACAACAGCATGGAGAGGTCCTAGACCAGGGGTGGAGTGGCCCGCATTAGGCCCCTCACTCACTTTGAAGAGCGTGCCATCACGCTGACTGGTGAGGACGTGGACTGTGTCTGCGGCGATGGTGAGATGGGCAGCGAACACCCTCGTGAGGATCTTGCACAACATCATCCCTCTCTCAATGCAACTGTGATCCGTCACAGTGCTTATCCACACCCTCCACCAGAGCAGAGACACGCACCTCGGTGGGACTTTGGTGTACATCCTCTGGAGAGCCGAGAGTTTCCATGTGGGACCTAGATCTGGATCTAGAGCAGGCTTAGGTTCACGATCTGGTGGTCACCACACAGACATTTGTCTGCAGCAGGGTGGAGGCAGGTTCAGCCAGGCTTCCCAGCACCTGGAGAACTGCCGGGGAAGAGGCAACTGTGATGTCTGAGTCAGATGACGAGCCTCTGGATTCTGCCTTCCAACTCATCCTGGAGAGTCAGCATAAGGCAGGGGAACATCACGCAGAGCTGTTGGAAGCCCTCAACAGAATGGCACATGAGTCAGAGGAGTGTGTCCACCTGCTCTCTGATGAAGTGGTGCCCACATGTGTGCATATGAAGGTCTCCATGGAAGGATGGCAGTTGCCATGGAAACTCTGGTCCAGCAGAACGCAGTGATGTGTGCAGACTTGATTTCTATCACAGTAGCCATGGGTGAGTTCCTGCAGTGGCAACGTGAGAGGAAAGCAGGGCACCTCAACATCCCTCCAGGTGTTCCTCCCCCTCAAGGAGTCAGGCTGGGGCCCTCGGGCACCTGAAGGGAGGAGGAGCGGCAGCTGGACACCCCTGGGTCATCCACTCGGGAATCTCAGAGGCTGTCCGCTCTCTCTGAGTCCCTTTTTCCTGTGACTCCTCAACATTATTCTCTGTCACCACAGAGGGAGCAGCAGCTGGACACAGGAAGACAGCCAAAGCAAACTGGGGCCCCCAAGGCCTCGGCTCTCCAGAGGACCCACACCAAAGTCACCAGAGGCAACAGGGCCAACCATTGCACAGGCAGTCTCCACCCCTGCTGCAGATGTCAGGGCAGCACCTAGAAGAAGTGGTAGAAAAGTTAAGAATTTCTGATCACAAGTGGTGCACAGGTGAACACATCTTATCACTTTATAACCTGAAAATATATTCACTTTCACTGAATAATGTGGAATGGTCTCGTTCAGCTTCATTTACAGGCTTCCTCAGCCCTCCCTCCCCCCTCCACTGAAACCACCCGCCCCCCCCAACCCCCACCACCACCCCATCGCTAGCAGTTCAGAGTGATTCTGGAGGGAGAAGTATGTGTGTGGCAGGGCATTTTGGAGACTCATGTAAGCATTCTCCAGCGCACACTGAGCCTTCCTCCGTCATATTCATCTCAATGTCCTGAGCATTTCCAATGCTGCCTGCTGGGGCTGTCTTTCAGTTGTCTATCTGAGCTGACCAGTATCTCCGCCCACCCACTGACCACCGCACTCCCATGCAGCACCTGGGCCCGTCCACCATGAGGCTCCGCTCACTTTTAATTTCGACAGCAATGGTAGTTGTTAAGTTTGTTCTCAGCGCTCCCGTCCTTCCCCCCCTCCCTGTCGCCCATGTCCTTTACCCCATCATTGTTGACCCCCTGGCATCACCTTCTACCTCCCCACCATCACCCACCAATCAGAACTCTTCCTTCCAGGATGTCCAGGTGAACATGCACGTTCCCTGCCTTCCTGAGAATCCACATTGACATCCCCGTCCTTTTTCTTCCCACCCCCAGGGTCTGTGTCTGCCGAGCCCCCCACAACCACCCTCACCATCCCTTCCACCACTACCGTCACGCCCTCAGCCCCGGCTCACTCTGCCCCCTTTCACACTCACCATTCCCTCCTACCACACCCACCCTCAGTTCACTCCTCAGGAGGCAGTCATTGCCTCCAGAGGCCCTTCCCTTGCACATTCACCTGGACATCCATCCCTTGCTCCCTCCTCCCCCTCCGGGCTCCCTCCTCCTCCGGGATTCCTTCCTCCTTCCGAAGTCCTTCCTCTCCCTGTAGTCCTTCCCACCCTCAAGCTCCTTCCCTTACGCCTTCCTCCCCCCTTACACCTACCTCCCCAGTTGCCGCATTGTCCCCCGCTACACCCTCCCTCTGCCGTACTCCCTCCCCCTCCCAACCTCACCCCCCCGACACCTTTGTTCCCCCGCTCCCATCTTACCTGGCCCAGTACACCTTCCTGTCCCAGGCAAACCTAGGCCTTCATCTCCCACCCTCCCGGTGCACCTTCCTCTCCCATTCACAGCTGGGCCTTCCTCTCCCTGCCTCTCACCAAGCATCCGCAGTAGCCAAAGGTCAAGACTGTGATGTCCCAAAGCAGACCCCAGACATCGACGGTAACCTCCCAACCTCCGTGAGCTGCTTGGCGGCGGAGCCATGGCCATGAGAATCTACCCAGCTTGCGATGCACGTGTTCCTCCAGGGTCCAGTAGCTGCGGGGCTCCAGCACCTTCTGCTCCGCGGATGTCCGCATTGTGAGCAAGGCCCTAACGGTAAGTCCTGACTTCTGCACGTAACACTTGTCTAGATGTGTTCTGGGCCAGCATGTTTTCCCACCGACGTGGTGGCTAATTTGATGTGGGGTGATGATTCTGGCGAGCAGGCTCAATGATGAGGTGCAAATGCACTGAAATTAGGTTCCCGATGTTGGACAGTGGGAAAGGCGGCCGACCATTGATGGGCAGAGCAGACGATGGCTAGCTGGTTTCACAATGATGTAAAACCGATTTTTGACTTTCCTGCCATATTGTTCCCCCCCAACAGGGGCGCCAGAAAATTCCAGCCTTTGATTTTCAATACAGATTTGGCTATTCTTTTAGATATTTTGCATTGTGTTGCTGCGTAGGTTACTTTTCCTTTGTACATGATCTGTCTCTGTGTATCTCAAAGAGGCACAGGCATAAAAGACCATCCGGAAGGCTAAAGATAGTTTTTATTTACCACTGAAGTGATTTCATTGAGTCAGCTACAATCATGGAATAAGCAAACGGTTTTAAAAAAATGCATTGAGGTAATTTTTAACTCCTGGGCAGCCACAATGTCTAGGAATTGATTGACCCACGCAGCAGCGAGAGCAGGGAGAATCAGATTTTACAACCAGGCCTCATTAACATTGTGTAGGACAGGCTCTCACCCCAAATGGTGAGAATAACAAGGAGCTGGTGGGAGGAATTGGGATTTTGGCAGCAGGAGGCTGCCTTTGGGGACCACGGGAATAATCTGTCTCTGTGGTTTTTCCTGCACTTATTGTGTTTTTGGCCAGCTCTGTGGTGATCGTGAACCTTCCCTTTCAGAAAGTTGCATTGTAACCTAAGCAGAGCAGTGTGAGAGGAGGACCCTGGGACAGGCAGTCAGCAGCACCTAGAGGAGAGTGTGAGAGGAGGACCCTAGGACAGGCAGTCAGCAGCACCTAGAGGAGAGTGTGAGAGGAAGACCCTGGGGTGGGCAGTCAGCAGCACCTAGAGGAGAGTGCGAGAGGAGGACTCTGGGACAGGCAGTCAGCAGCACCTAGAGGAGAATGTGAGAGGAGGACCCTGGGACAGGCAGTCAGCAGCGCCTAGAGGAGAGTGCGAGAGGAGGACCCTGGGATGGGCAGTCATCAGCATCTAGAGGAGAGTGTGAGAGGAGGACTCTGGGACAGGCAGTCAGCAGCACCTAGAGGAGTGTGTGAGAGGAGGACCCTGGGACAGGCAGTCAGCAGCACCTAGAGGAGAGTGTGAGAGGAGGACCCTGGGACAGGCAGTCAGCAGCACCTAGAGGAGTGTGTGAGAGGAGGACCCTGGGACAGGCAGTCAGCAGCGCCTAGAGGAGTGTGTGAGAGGAGGACCCTGGGACAGGCAGTCAGCAGCACCTAGAGGAGTGTGTGAGAGGAGGACCCTGGGACAGGCAGTCAGCAGCATCTAGTACCTAACATCACAGGTGTTTCTGTGGCTGTAGACATGGCATTCAAAGGCACAGAGTAGACAAGTCCCCACAAAGAAAAAGAGTGGCACTGCCAAATCTGGAGCCCCCTGGTTATCCAAAAGCATACAGGCCAAGATAAAGCAGAAAAAGAAAGCTTATGACAGTCACAAAAGACTTAATACTGTAGAAAGCATAGAGGAGGAAAGAAAGTGCAGGGGTGAAGTAAAAATGGAAATTAGGAAAGCAAAGAGAGGATATGAAAATATATTGGAAGGTAAAATCAAAGAAAATCCTAAGATGTTTTACCAGTTCATTAAGAGTAAGAGAAAAACTAAGGAAAAGGTGGGACCTATCAGAGATGTACATGGTAACCTGTGGGTTGATGTAGAAGATGTGGGCGGGGTTCTCAATGAGTACTTTGTCTCTGTCTTCACTAAGGAGAGGGATGATGCAGACATTCTAGTTAAAGAGGAGGTGTGTGAAATATTAGAGACAGTAAGCACAGTGAGAGAGGAAGTGCTGGAGGGACTGGCATCCTTGAAAGTGGATAAATCGCCAGGGCCAGCTGGATTGTATCCAAGGTTGTTGAAGGAAGCCAGGGAGGAAATAGTGGGTGCTCTGAGGATCATTTTCCAATCCTCACTAGATACAGGTGAGGTCCCAGAGGATTGGACGTCTGCAAACGTTGTACAAGAGATAGGCCAGAAAATTATAGGCTGGTCAGTCCGACTTTAGTGGTGGGAAAATTATTGAAAACAATTCTGAGAGACAGGATAAACTGTCACTTAGAAAGGCATGGATTAACCAGGGACAGTCAGCATAGTTTTGTTAGGGGAAGATTGTGTCTTACTAACTTAATAGAATTTTTTGAGGAAGTCACAAGGAGGATTGATGAGGATCATACAGTGGATGTGTCTACATGGATTTCAGTAAGGCATTTGAGGTCCCACATGGCAGACTGGTCAGGAAAGTAAGATCCCATGGGATACAGGAGAAGGTTGGATCCAAAGTTGTCTCAGTGAGAGGAAACAAAGGGTAATGGTCAATGGATGCTTTTGCAAATGGAAAACAGTTCCCAGTGGTGTTCCACAGGGCTCAGTTTTGGGTCCCTTGCTGTTTGTTGTATATATTAATGATTTAGACTTAAATGTGGGAAGCATGATTGGGAAATTTGAAGATGACACAAAAATTGGCCGTGTAGTTGACAGTGAAGAGGATAGCTGTCAACTCCAGAATGATATCAATAGTTTGGTTGAGCGGGTGGAGAAGTGGCAAATGGAATTCAATCCGGAAAAGTGTGAGCTAATGCATTTTAGGAGGGCAAGCAAAGCAAGGGAATACTCTATAAAAGGTAAGTTATTGAGAGGAGTTGAGGAAGTGAGACCCCTTGGAGTTCATGTCCACAGGTCCTTGAAGGTGGCAGGACAGGTGGACAAGGTGGTCAAGAAAGCATATGGAATGCTCTCCTTTATTGGGTGAGGTATTGAATATAAAAGCATGGATGTAATGATAGGACTGTATAAAATGCTGGTTAGGCCACAGCTGGGAATTTGTGTACAGTTCTGGTCACCACATTACTGGAAGGACATAATGCCTCTGGAGAGAGTACAGAGGAGATTTACAAGAATGTTGCCAGGACTTGAAAATTGCAGCTATGATGAGACAGTGGATAGGTTAGGGTTGTTTTCCTTAGATCAGAGGAGGCTGAGGGGTGACCTAATTGAGGTGTGCAAAATTATGAGGGTCCTAGATAAGGTAGACAGGAAAGACTTGTTTCCCTTAGCTGAGGGGGTCAATTACCAGGAGGCATAGATTTAAGGTGATTGGTAGAAGGATTAGAGAGAACATGAGGAAAAACCTTTTCACCCAGAGGATGGTGGGCGTCTGGAATTCACTGCCTAAATCAGTGGTTGAGGCTAAAATGCTCAACTCATTGAAAAGGTACCTGGATCTTCATCTGAAGTGCTGTAACCTGCAAGGCTACGGACCAGGTATTGGAAAGCAGGATTAAAATGAGGGGCTAGATTATTTTTTTCTCTTTTTGGCCGTCACAGACATGATGGACTGAAGGGCCTCTTTCTGCACTGTAACCTTTCTATAGTTCTATAAGGTTAGTGTTCAGAGGGGAAGGCTCGGGGCAGGAGTGACTCAAAGCTTCCACAATCTCCAAACTAAAGAAGAACCTCTTTTACTTCAGTAATTCACCCATGCCTGCCCTATTATTTCATGTAATGTGTGCAATTTCCTTTTTTCTTTATTTCCTGTTGATCACAAATAGCTTTTGTTTTATCAGACTGAATTGGCCAAGCTAGCTGAGAAGGAAGTTGTTAATGCAAACCTGTAGGTAATGCCATAACAGCTATCTGAAATCAGAGGAGCTAATTCCAGTAAGATTATCTGCATGCACCGATGTAACCTATGTAGATCTTAGGGATAGAATTTTCTAAAAGTGCAAAAATAAGTCATAAATGATGTGGGGCCAATACAATGTCAAAATTTGTGTACAAAACACAACAGTGAAATTAAACACTTTAGGTAATCTCCTGGGAAAAGAAAAAAGATAAAATTATTGACTTGTTAATTTAGCCATTTAGCCAAAGATGTAAAGTGGAGGACAGCAATTGAAAAAAGCGCATTCGGCAACATAAGAGAGTTTAAGGCATTTGTGAAATAAACAGGTCATAAGAATGATTAATTGTATTTAACTGCTAACAGTACTATACTGATGTGAAAATTAGATCTTGGAAGTTAAAGTAAGAAGATTCGGTGTGTTCGAGTTTTTACGCTATTTTGAAAATAAGTTCGACAAGGAGAAAGTTGAGTTAGAAGGTCCTGGTTCAGGCTTGTCCAATGTGCAGCCCATGGGCCCGATGTGGTCCTGTGATCTGTGCAGCCCCCAGAACCAATTTTCAAAATGCCAGTCAAAGGGGTAAGTCTGAATGGAAGATTTACATAGACTTGCTCCTCCAATCACAGGCTGCTTCCCTCCTGTGTTTGTTGCTGATAGGCTCAATGCAGCAAACGTGGGAGAGGAATAATCTGTGATTGGAAGAGCAGTGAACACCAGTGGCGGTGAGTTCGGGGGCTGGGGAGTCGATCAGTGGGGCCCAGGGAGCCAACGACTGGGGCCCGGGGAACCGAAGAGCTGGGCCTAGGGAGGCGAGGAGCAGAGATTTGAGGGCCGGAGCACCAAGGGGGGGAGCCATGCCCAGGGAGTGGTAAGGCTGGGGAGTGGGCCTAGGGAGCAGAGGTGCCTGGGAGTGGCAGCCCAGGGAGTGGAAGTGCCAGGGAGTGGGGCCCAGGCATCCAGAGCAGGGCCCAGGTGGGCCGGAGCAGGGCCCAGGCGGGCCGGAGCAGAGCCCAGGCGGGCCGGAGCAGGGCCCAGGTGGGCTGGAGCAGGGCCCAGGCGGGCTGGAGCAGGGCCCAGGCGGGCTGGAGCAGGGCCCAGGCGGGCCGGAGCAGTGTTTGAGGCAGCTGGAGCGGGGCTGCAGGCGCACCAGTACGGAGACTGGGAGAGAGAGTGTGTGGAGGGGGGGAGAGTGTGTGAGGGTGGGGAGAGTGTGGGGAGAGTGTGTGAGGGGGGAGAGAGTGTGGATGGGGGGTGAGTGTGTGTGAGGGGAGTGAATGTGTGTGAGGGGAGTGAATGTGTGTGAGGGGGGTGAGTGTGTGTGAGGGGAGTGAGTGTGTGTGAGGGGGGTGAGTGTGTGTGTGAGGGGGTGAGTGTGTGTGAGGGGAGTGAGTGTGTGTGTGAGGGGAGTGAGTGTGTGTGAGGGGGTGAGTGAGTGTGTGTGAGGGGAGTGAGTGTGTGTGAGGGGAGTGAGTGTGTGTGAGGGGAGTGAGTGTGTGTGTGAGGGGAGTGAGTGTGTGTGTGAGGGGAATGAGTGTGTGTGTGAGGGGAGTGAGTGTGAGTGTGTGTGTGAGGGAAGTGAGTGTGTGTGTGAGGGGAGTGAGTGAGTGTGTGTGAGAGGAGTGAGAGAGTGTGTGTGAGGGGAGTGAGAGAGTCTGTGTGAGGGGAGTGAGTGTGTGTGAGGGGAGTGAGAGAGTCTGTGTGAGGGGAGTGAGTGTGTGTGAGGGGAGTGAGAGAGTGTGTGTGAGGGGAGTGAGAGAGTGTGTGTGAGGGGAGTGAGAGAGTGTGTGTGAGGGGAGTGAGTGAGTGTGTGTGAGGGGAGTGAGTGTGTGTGAAGGGAGTGAGTGTGTATGAGGGGAGAGAGAGTGTGAGGGGAGAGAGAGTGTGTGAGGGGAGTGAGTGTGTGTGAGGGGAGTGAGAGAGTGTGTGTGAGGGGAGTGAGAGAGTGTGTGTGAGGGGAGTGAGTGTGTATGAGGGGAGTGAGTGTGTGTGAGGGGAGAGAGAGTGTGTGAGGGGAGAGAGAGTGTGTGAGGGGAGTGAGAGAGTGTGTGTGAGGGGAGTGAGAGAGTGTGTGTGAGGGGAGTGAGTGTGTATGAGGGGAGTGAGTGTGTGTGAGGGGAGTGAGTGTGTGTGAGGGGAGAGAGAGTGTGTGAGGGGAGAGAGAATGTGTGAGGGGAGTGAGTGTGTATGAGGGGAGAGAGAGTGTGTGAGGGGAGAGAGTGTGTGAGGGGAGTGAGTATGTATGAGGGGAGAGAGAGTGTGTGAGGGGAGTGAGAGAGAGTGTGTGAGGGGAGTGAGAGAGTGTGTGTGAGGGGAGTGAAAGAGTGTGTATGAGGGGAGTGAAAGAGTGTGTGTGAGGGGAGAGAGAGTGTGTGAGGGGAGTGAGAGAGTAAGGGGGAGAGAGGAGAGAGTGAGTGGCTGAGGATAAGTGAGTGAACACCCTGAGACTGGGAGTGAGCTGGACACACACACTCTCACCCTTTCATACCCTAATACTCATCTTTATTTATTACTCATGGTGTTTTTGCTCAGCAAGTTGTTTCTTATCATAGTTCTGTTTTTTTTTTAGAAATTCACGTTTAATGTTGTGCCAAACTGAAATTTCTGAAATTTACCCATCGGTCCCTTGAGTGAGAAAAGTTTTGAAATGTGCCCCTCCCCTGTCCTAGTAAATGCAAAGGCTGAAGTGACATAATTTATTATGAAGTGAAAGGTGACAGGCAATCAGATTTTGGGGAATTCATAAGGAACATTGCTGGGGAATGGGGAATTAAAACAAATTGTTAGGGAAGGAACAGCTAAAGGAGTTCAATTGTTAATTATTAGTTAACAGCCAAGTAGCTATTTGATTGTATTAAAGGATGAGGCAAGTTTATTGGTAAAGTTCTGTGCACATTCCCAACAAAGTATTCCAAAGGCTGGGATGCCATTTATGACTTGCGAATGTGCTACAAGCACCTAATTTGCATGCCTTTGTTAAATTCTCCTTTAAAGTAATTTAGAATGTATTCAAATAAAACTCTTGTTATTTAAAAGAAGGTAAAGCTCTGTTTGAAGAAGCCAGTCTTGGTCTCAGTCTTTATTGCCAAATAGCTATTGGACCTTAACAGTGGTAGCAGAGGATGGTTACTGCTTGTAACTAAAAGACTGAAAACTAAGCTTTCTGCAGACAAAAGGCTGAATTTGGAGTTACTCTCCATTGCGGGTAAGAACCTGGTCATCAGGTGTGAGGTACTCTCGCTGTTGCTGTACGTGGCGCAGGTCTGGCCCATTCCAGACTCCTGCGAGATGGCGATCACTCGAGCCATCTTCCGCTTTATCTGGAGGTCGAAAATGGATCGTGTCCGCAGGGACGCGATGTACAAGCCTCTAGATAAAGGGGGAAAAAACGTGCCCAACATCGCCCTCATACTGATGGCCACCTTTGTGTGTGGCTGCATCAAGCGGTGCGTAGACCCTCAGTACGCAAACACCAAGTGTCACTACGTGCTGAGGTTCTACCTGTCCCCGGTGTTGCGAAGGATGGGTCTGGCCACGCTGCCGCGGAACGCTCCAAGTAGTTGGACCGTGCCGTACCACCTGTCCCTGGTGGAAAAATTTATGCAGAAAAACACCTTTGACCACAAGTCCATCAGGCAGTGGTCAGCACGTAACGTCCTAGAGGCCCTGAGGGAAAAGGAGAGGGTGGACCCTGTGGGATGATTCCCCGAGCAGACTGTCAAAGTCATTTGGCAGAATGCCTCATCGCCAGAACTTTCCAACAAGCACCAAGACGTAGCTTGGCTGGTGGTGAGAAAGGCCCTCCCCGTCAGATCCTTCCTACACGCCAGGAGGCTCACCCCCTCTGCACGTTGCCCTCGAGGTGGCTGTGGTGGGGAAGAGACCGTTGTTCACCTCCTTGTGGATTGTGCCTTTGCAAAGAAAGTCTGGAGAGAGATGCAGTGGTTGCTGTCGAGGTTCATCCCGAGCAGTTCTGTGACACAGGACTCTGTGCTCTACGGGCTGTTCCCAGGGACACACACCGAGACAAACATCAACTGCAGCTGGAGGATCATCAACTCGGTGAAAGACGCGCTTTGGTCTGCCCGAAACTTGTTGGTCTTCCAGCACAAAGAGTTGTCCCCGACCGATTGTTGCGGACTGGCACAATCCAAAGTCCAGGACTACGTGCTGAGGGACGCACTAAAGCTTGGGGCAGCTGCCGCAAAGGCGCAATGGGGAAGGGTCGCTGTCTAAGACCTTTCTACCACAGCGCACCGAGAGACTGGGAACTGTTTAGAGCCCCTCGGGCTGTACAGATCAAAATGAAAGGCTGTAAATGATTGTAATATTGTTTGTACTGATGAACCTGGTGATACATTTTGTAAAAGTTTAACCTGGATTGTACCCTTGTAATGTTGTTTTTGAAATGGTTTGGAATGTGATTGAAGATATTTTATGAATAAAGTATATTTTTACAAAAAAAAACTTTGAGGAGAGCGCAGTCTCAGTCTCAATCAATGGGTGGGAAACAGATAGCTTTCCGATTAAATCTGGAGTCAGGCAGGGCTGTCCTCTCTCGCCTGTCCTTTTCGTGTGTTGCATAGAACCCTTTGCCGAGTCCATCAGGAAGGATCCGGGCATAAGAGGAGTGACGATCCCAGGCAGTGGAGGCACTCAGGTAAAAGCCTCCCTGTACATGGACGACGTCGCCGTCTTCTGCTCGGATCCGCTGTCGGTGCGCAGACTGATGCACATCTGCGACCAGTTCGAACTGGCCTCGGGAGCCAAGGTAAATCGTGGGAAGAGCGAGGCCATGTTCTTTGGGAACTGGGCTGACCGATCCTTTGTCCCCTTCACTGTCAGGGCTGACGGCCTGAAGGTGCTGGGGATATGGTTCGGAGGGACCGGGGCATGCGTTAGAAACTGGAAGGAGCGAGTGGCTATGGTGAAAAGGAAACTGGGCATGTGGGAGCGACGCTCCCTCTCCATTGCGGGAAAGAACCTGGTCATCAGGTGTGAGGTACTCTCGCTGTTGCTGTACGTGGCGCAGGTCTGGCCCATTCCAGACTCCTGCGCGATGGCGATCACTCGAGCCATCTTCCGCTTTATCTGGAGGTCGAAAATGGATCGTGTCCGCAGGGACGCGATGTACAAGCCTCTAGATAAAGGGGGAAAAAACGTGCCCAACATCGCCCTCATACTGATGGCCACCTTTGTGTGTGGCTGCATCAAGCGGTGCGTAGACCCTCAGTACGCAAACACCAAGTGTCACTACGTGCTGAGGTTCTACCTGTCCCCGGTGTTGCGAAGGATGGGTCTGGCCACGCTGCCGCGGAACGCTCCAAGTAGTTGGACCGTGCCGTACCACCTGTCCCTGGTGGAAAAATTTATGCAGAAAAACACCTTTGACCACAAGTCCATCAGGCAGTGGTCAGCACGCAACGTCCTAGAGGCCCTGAGGGAAAAGGAGAGGGTGGACCCTGTGGGATGGTTCCCCGAGCAGACTGTCAAAGTCATTTGGCAGAATGCCTCATCGCCAGAACTTTCCAACAAGCATCAAGACGTAGCTTGGCTGGTGGTGAGAAAGGCCCTCCCCGTCAGATCCTTCCTACACGCCAGGAGGCTCACCCCCTCTGCACGTTGCCCTCGAGGTGGCTGTGG
Organism: Cetorhinus maximus; assembly: GCF_964194155.1. NCBI lineage: Eukaryota > Metazoa > Chordata > Chondrichthyes > Lamniformes > Cetorhinidae > Cetorhinus > Cetorhinus maximus. The sequence continues at coordinate 20,078,072 of NC_135882.1, read as the reverse complement.
TGGGGAAGAGACCGTTGTTCACCTCCTTGTGGATTGTGCCTTTGCAAAGAAAGTCTGGAGAGAGATGCAGTGGTTGCTGTCGAGGTTCATCCCGAGCAGTTCTGTGACACAGGACTCTGTGCTCTACGGGCTGTTCCCAGGGACACACACCGAGACAAACATCAACTGCAGCTGGAGGATCATCAACTCGGTGAAAGACGCGCTTTGGTCTGCCCGAAACTTGTTGGTCTTCCAGCACAAAGAGTTGTCCCCGACCGATTGTTGCGGACTGGCACAATCCAAAGTCCAGGACTACGTGCTGAGGGACGCACTAAAGCTTGGGGCAGCTGCCGCAAAGGCGCAATGGGGAAGGGTCGCTGTCTAAGACCTTTCTACCACAGCGCACCGAGAGACTGGGAACTGTTTAGAGCCCCTCGGGCTGTACAGATCAAAATGAAAGGCTGTAAATGATTGTAATATTGTTTGTACGGATGCACCTGGTGATACATTTTGTAAAAGTTTAACCTGGATTGTACCCTTGTAATGTTGTTTTTGAAATGGTTTGGAATGTGAATGAAGATATTTTATGAATAAAGTATATTTTTACAAAAAAAAAGTTAACTTTGAGGAGAGTGGTTTGGAGTATGGCTGAATCAAAATGTAGGGTTTCTGGGTGTGATTATCCACTGATGTTTTCTGAGCGTGAACCCTACTAGCAGTAGAAGAATGTAGTAACTATGTGGACACTGGTTACATCCTTGCTGAAGAAAAAAACAGGGAATAGCCTTGGCACTTTCATTACTATACAGAAGCAAAGTAAAATGGAAAGTATTTTTGAAGTTGGAACCTGAGCATTTGAACAGTGATGATGGTTTGGAAACATTATTAGATTTTATGGATAAGACCTACCAGAAGGATGACTTATTAAGTGCTTATGAAGGGAGGTATTTAGAAAGCTGGAGGAAAGTTCCATAGAAGATTACGCAATGGGATTCAGTAGACTATATGCAAGATTGCAAAAATTCCATCTAGAAATTCCCCAATCAGTGCTGGCATTTAAGTTACTAGACTGTGCCAGAGCATTGAATATGGACAGGCTTCTAGTTCGGACAGGAGTTAAATTTGCAGAAAGACACATGCTGCTAGAATAGATGTCAGAAGCTCTTTAAAAAATATCCTTGGAAAACATTCCTTTCCAGCAGCGTTCAGGGTGAAAATGAGCCATTGGGTGGTAAGACAGGAAAATGGAGGATACAATGTTAACGGGATGGTGAGATTGTTTAGAAACAGAACACAGGCATGAGTACAAAAGGAGATTTGTAACTATAAACAATGAGGACAGAAACACCTTTGACAATTGTGGCAGGAGAAAAGAATTAGGGAATTACAACAAAAGAATTAACCCCAGAAATGCCCAGGGTGTGGTCAATCGGTGTTTTAGATGTGATTCAAAATACCATTATGCAATGAACTGACCTAAACAATATAACGTGTTCGAAATTAAACATGAGACAGAAGTCGCAGAAGAAGAAGAAGATGGAGACATTAACCAAAGAGAGGACATTGTATTAGTTACAAAAAGTTTCAGTCTGGTGATGAATATCTTGGTTGCAGAGTCCTTCAACTGTGCAGTGCTAGGTAGCGGATGCACGCCCACTGTGTGTGGAATAGACTGGTTAGAATGCTACCTGCACTCGTTAAATGACAAGGACTGGAATAAGGTTAAAGAATTTGAGAGTTCCACCAGTTTTAGATTTGGAGATGATAATACCCTAAAATCTTTAAAAAGGGTAGTGATTCCCTGTAAGATAGCTGGAGTCAATCATTTCATCAGCACGGATGTAGTGTCTAGCAATATACCATTACTGTTGAGCAGACCATCGATGAAGAATGCGCAAATGAAGTGGACATGGACAATGACATGGCCATTGTATTTGGAAAACCTGTGGATTTACAATTTACGCAATCTGGACACTATTGTATTCCTTTAATGAAACCTAACACTTTTCTACTAAAGAGATTAAAGAAGTGCTATTAGCATCAGGGGATAAGAATTTACGGGACAAAAAGGTAATTGTGTTAAAATTGCATCGGCAGTTTGCTCACCCTTCTTCCCAAAGATTAAAAACTTTGCAAAGGGATGGAGAGTACACACCTTATAGAGGAGATAAGCGATAGATGTGATAAATGTAAGAAATATAGAGGGACATCATCACGGCCGATAGTGAGTCTACCCTCAGCGAGGGATTTCAATGAAGTTGTAGCGATGGATTTAAAGGTGTGAGATAAGGGAAAGAACACTTTTATTTTACATTTTGTAGATTTGGCGACAAAGTTTAGCCAGTTGACAATCATATACAGTAAAAAAAAATTGTGGATCAGGTAATGGAGAAGTGGATAGGGACCACCAGCGAAATTCCTCACTGATAATGGGGGTGGGTATTTGCTAACGACAAGTTCTGGGATAAGTGCGAAAACATGAATATAATAGTTATGAATACAGAAGCAGAAAGGCCCTTTAGTAATGGAGTTTTTGAAAGGAATCATAGTGATAGGAAATGCTTCGTAATATTAGCAGATAGATCGAATTGTAAAATTAACAACTGCTCTAGCATAGGCAGTCCGTGCCAAGAATTCACTACAGATGGTTGGGGGCTATAGTCCGTATCAGTTGGCTTTTGGTAGAAACCCAAGAATTCCTTCAATCCTGAGTGATCACCCCTCAGCTTGGGAGGGAACTACAATCAGCTCTACCTTTTCAGAGCATTTAAATGCGCTACACGTGAGCAGACTAGCATTCCTTAAAGCCAAAGTTTCAGAAAGAACTCGGCGAGCTCTAAGAAAATGCACGGCCATCGGAAACTACTTTCAATCAGGGAGACATGGTATACTATAAAAGAGAAGGACTTAATGAGGGAAAGGCCTGGGAAAGATTATAGGTAAAGATTGTAAAATAGCCATTTTACAACATGGGAACCAGACTATTTAGGTGCACTCAACAAAGTTAGTTGGCGCAGACTACAAATTTGCGGGTTTTGGAAGTGTTGTAGGAAGGGACAAGGGACCACGTACTTCTCATACCCATATGTTGCATGATTGTGAGGACCAAGTAGCTGAAGTTGACAGGGTAGCTGAAGATGAGCACAGTCATTCAGACAAACAAGATGAGGTGATTTGTCCAGAGGACAACTGCCAAAAGCTGGCACTAAAGGGACCAGTCAATGGAGGGATGCGGCGATTGTAGGTAGAGCAGGGAAGGCCACTGGAAAATATAAAAACTGGTTAAATGTATGAGATAAAGGACAGGAAGTTAGGCCTATGGATTGGGAACATGAAGTATAAAAATGGAAGGCATGGAAACGCAGTATCAGTTTAGACAGTGGGTCTGGGAGTGAACATGCCTCTAGAAAGAGATTGTGAACTGTTGAAAGAACGTCTATAAATGGGAGAGGCAGATCAAACAGTAACAGTCCAGAGCATGATAGAAGGCAAGACAGAGAGCATAGCTTAACAGGGTCAAGGAATAGGGCACAGACTGGTAATGCTACAAGGAGCAGAAGCCCATGTGATCGAGAAGACTTAGTAGCTTCAAACAAATTAGACGATAAATTAATAAAGGATGCCAAACAGCAAGAACTACATAGTTGGCAAGAATTTGAGATATACACAGAGGTGCCAGATAGGGGGCAACCAGCTCTATCTCATAGATGGATATGCACAGAAATGGTGCTTTCTGATGGGATTTATAAGGCTAAAGCCAGGTTAGTGACACGAGAGAAAAATTGGGTGACTAGGATATAACAGTAGATTCACCTATGGCAGGAAAAGTTATTCTGAAGATCGTTTTTGACTCTGTTAGCTACAAATGCTTGGGACTGTTATTCTATTGATATTAAAGCTGCCTTTTTGCAGGGACATCAACTTCACAGAATTTTAATGGTCCTGAAGGAGGCCATTTGGCCCATCGTGTCTGCACCGGCTCTCCAAATGAGCATTATGACCAAGTTCCATTGCCTTGTCTTTTCCCTGTACTGTTGCACATTGTTTCTATTCAAGTAATCATCTAATGCCCTCTTGAATGCCTAGATTGAACCTGCCTCCACCACACTTCCAGGCAGAGCATTCCAGACCCAAACCACTTGCTGTGTGAAAAAGTTTTTTCTCATGTCACATTTTGCTTCTTTTGCAAATCACTTTAAAACTGTGCCCTCTCGTCCTCGATCCTTTTATGAGCAGGAACAGCTTCTCCCCATTTACTCTGCCCAGCCCCACATGATTTTGAACGTCTCTATCAAATCTCCTCTCAGCCTTCTTCTTTCCAAGGAGAACAGTCCCAACCTCTCCAATCTATCTTCATAACTGAAGTGTCTCATCGCTGGAACCATTCTTGCAAACCTCTTCTACACGCTCTCCAATGTGTTCACATCCTTCCTATGGTGTGGCGTCCAGTGCTGTACACAATACTCCAGCTGAGGTCTATCGAGTGTCTTAAATAAATTCAACGTAACTTCCCTGTTCTTGTATTGTATGCCCCTATTAATAAAGCCCAGGATACTATATACTTAATATCTGCTCTCTCCACCTGTTCAGCCACCTTCAAGGATCTATGCACATATCACAGAATCACAGAATTAGAGAATCACAGAATATCACAGTGCAGAAGAGGCCCTTTGGCCCATCGAGTCTGCACCGACATGTGAGAAACACCTGACCTACCTACCTAATCCCATTTACCAGCTACTTGGCCCATAACCTTGAATGTTATGACGTGCCAAGTGCTCATCCAGGTACTTTTTAAAGGATGTGAAGCAACCCGCCTCCATCATCCTCCCAGGCAGCGCATTCCAGACCGTCACCACCCTCTGGATAAAAAAGTTTTTCCTCACATCCCCCCCTAAACCTCCTGCCCCTCACCTTGAACTTGCGACCCCTTGTGACTGACCCTTTAACTAAGGGGAACAGCTGCTCCCTATCCACTCTGTCCATGCCCCTCATAATCTTGTACACCTCGATCAGGTCGCCCCTCAGTCTTCTCTGCTCCAACAAAAACAACCCAAGTCTATCCAACCTCTCTTCATAACTTAAATGTTTCATCCCAGGCAACATCCTGGTGAATCTCCTCTGCACTCCCTCCAGTGCAATCACATCCTTCCTATAATGTGGTGACCAGAACTGCACACAGTGCTCCAGTTGTGGCCTCACCAAGGTTCTATACAACTCCAACATGATCTCCCTACTTTTGTAATCTATGCCTCAATTGATAAAGGCAAGTGTCCAAAATGCTTTTTTCACCACCCCACTAACATGCCCCTCCGCCTTCAGAGATCTATGGACACACATGCCAAGGTCCCTTTGTTCCTCAGAACTTCCTACTGTCATGCCATTCATCGAATACTTCCTTGTCAAATTACTCCTTCCAAAGTGTATCACCTCACACTTTTCAGGGCTAAATTCCATCTGCCACTTATCTGCCCATTTGACCATCCCGTCTATGTCTTCCTGTAGCCCAAGACACTCAACCTCACTGTTAACCACCCGGCCAATCTTTGTGTCATCCGCAAACTTATTAATCCTAACCCCCCACATAGTCATCTATGTCGTTTATATAAATGACAAATAATAGGGGCCCAGCACAGGTCCCTGTGGTACGCCACTGAACACCAGCTTCCAGTCACTAAAGCAGCCTTTTGTCATCACCCTCTGTCTCCTACAACTGAGCCAATTTTGAATCCACCTTATCAAATTACCCTGTATCCCATGTGCATATTCGCCTAAGTCCTTCTGCTCCTGCACACCCTTAAAAACTTTGCCCCTTATTTTATATTATCTGCCCATGTTCTTCCTAGGGAAGATTTTCTCTATCCACCGAAGGAGGTGCCAGATGCAGAAGGGACTCGAAGCTAAATAAATGTTTATAGTTTAAATGATGCCTCCAGAGTTTGCTATTTCTCAGTTAGATCAGTTTTGTTAAAGTTGGGCTCTCTTCAGTTGGAAGCAGACCTGGCAATGCTTTATTGGCACTATAGAGGAAACTTGCAGGCATTTTTATGATGCATGTAAATGATTTTCTGTGGGGTGGTAGTAGCGAATTTGAAATGGTTGTCATTAATGGGCTCAGAATGGAGTTTAAAATTGGAAGTCAGGCTTCTGGTGCATTTAAATCATTGGATTGGAAATCAGGCAGAGCGAATCACATGTCATTTTACATCATCAATCCTACTTGTAGAACGTGAATCCCATTGCAATTAGTTGTGGTAGGGCCTCTCAGAAAGATACAGTGGCTTCTGAAACAGAGAAAGAGGAACTCAGGAGTCTAATTGGATAACTCCATTGGCTCGGCAAACAAGCAAGGCCGGATGTCAGTTTTGATGTTTTTAATATTGTTCATTAAAATGAACGATCCCAAGATTGAAGAAAGCGAACAAAACATTGACAAAATTAAAAATGGAGCAGTGTGTTTTGAAATTTCCATCTTTGGGTGGTCTTAGAAAAATTAAACTGACTGTGTTTAGTGATGCGTCTCATGCAAATCTGTGACGGATTTTCGAGTGCAGGAGCATTTATAATATTTCTCATGGTGGGGGTGAAAAGGTAAATGCTGCCCTTTGGCATGGGAATCTAAAAAGATACAAAGAGTTGCAAAAAGTACGTTGGCAGCGGAGAGTCTCGCCCTTGTTGAGGCAGTAGATATCAAGAGACTGGCAGAAGTTTTAAATGGGAAAGGGTATTCAAGAATGGTACCTATCGAATGTCTTAAAGATAATAAGTCACTTTGGGGAAAATGTTCACCCTATGAAGTGGGTTAACGAGAAGAGATTGTGAATTGACATTGCCAGCTTAAAATAGAAGCTTGAGAATAAGGAGATTGCCAAGATCAAATGGATTGATAACAGCTGCCAATTATCTGGCCCCTTCACCAAAAGGGGAGCGAGCTCCACGAAGTTATCAGAGATCCTCAAAGAGGGGTGTCTTTTTCTCTAGGAAAGGAAAAGAATACTCCTTTTGTGCCGACATATCTATGCATGTGTTCTTTATTATTAAAGAGGGGAATAAGGTGAATTTATTGAATGAAAAGTATATATTGACTTTTCTTTTGCGATTATATAAACTTAAGGATTACTTTCTTTTTAAGAAGAGGGGAATCTGTTGGGGAAGGAAACAGTTAAAGGAGTTCAATTGCTAATTATTAGTTAATAACTCAAGTACCCATGCTCAAAAGAGTAAAAGGATAACAGGTGAGACAAGTTTGCTGGTAGAGTTCTATGCACTAAAAGTAAAACTCTGTTTGAAGAAGGCAGTCCTGGTCTCAGTCTTTACTGCCAAACAGCTATTGGACCTTGACACAAATGAATAATAAATAGAGACCAATGGACCAAATGACTGGATGATGTGATGGAATTGGGTTGGCATAAAATTAGGAACTGATCCAGTCCAACTGCAAAGAGACCAGAAACGGTGCAGTAGATTGAGAGCCGAGAGTTTGTGGAACGTGAGAGAGAAAAAAATCATTGTGTATGCAGCTTCTACTCATCATATAAATCATCTAAGTTTTTTTCAACTCCAAAACATTGTGTCACTGCACAGCCTTTGCCATGTTTATATTTACAGCTACACAAAGGCCAGAATCTTCGGGTCGGCGAGTGGGGGGCTGGGCCTGCTCGCCGATGTGTAAAATGCCGCGCGGTGACATCAGGCATGCGTTCCGACATCACCGCGCGGCATTCAGATCTTGAGTTCAGTGGGCGCGCACCGGAGTTGGCTGTGCGCCCGCCGATCTGTCAAAGGCCTATTAAGGCCATTTAAATTCCAATTGAAATAATTAATATAGCTGCCCGTCCGACCTTAAGGTTGGCGGGCAGGCGAAGAGCCCAGGCAGCCTTCGCATATATCATGAAACCTCATCCACGGGCGGGATGATGTTTCATGAGGGGTTTTTAAACTTTAATAAAAATTTTCAGAAAAATTCATAGACATGTCCCAACTCATGAGGGGACATGTCTTAAAATTTTTTTTTTCCCTTTATTTAAATTTTTACATATCAAACTGATCTCCCTGAGGCAGCTCTGTGCCTCAGGGAGAATCCTGCGCTCTTCGAAAGACCTCAGCCTACTCCCCCGGCCCACACAGGGCGTGCTCAGCGCTTCCGGGTGCGCGTCACACTGGGCGGGCCTTAATTGGCCCACCCGCGCAAAATGGTGGCACGTAGCCAATCGCGGGCGGCGATCGACTACGTGCCCGCCCACGCCCACTCCCGCCCAACCCCCTGACCGGGAGAAAATTCTCCCCAAAGAACAGTAATCCCTCATTCTCTCAACCCTTAGTGGCAAAGTTACCTAGTTATTTAGGATCAGTACGCATTTAGAGCAGAAAATTAAGCCAACTCAATAGGACCTAATTGGAAAGGCAATGGTGAAACAAATTTAATGTTTTTTAAAATATACTGACCTTTATTAAAAAATAAATTCTGAGCAAACTCAATTTGTTACTAAAATCTGAAGAAAGAATGGTCTTTGTGCAGTAAATTATTAATTGAGTGGAACATAGCCCCTAATTAATGGATAATATACCACTGAAAAAATTTGAATTTATGTTTTGAGAAGTTGGACAGAAGTTATATTCAATGCTGCTGGAGCGTTGCCATGGGAACTGAATATTCCCCATTGGTTATGTATCTTCCAAACATGCCTCCGCTGGTTGAGAATATCTGAGATCAGCAACAGTATTTCTCATCAGATCATGTGATGATCCATGAGATGAGGAGCAAAGTAAGGAGGATGAGTAAGGTTGTTACTCATTTTGAAAGCTACCTTTGTTCGGTAGGTCAAGGGAGATCAGGCCTAGTCTTAGCCTGTTGTTTGGAAAATCATTAGAAAAATGTTTGGTCAGAAAAATTATTGCAGAGGACATTAATATATGAGATTATGGTTTAGTTGCAACAGTCAAAGAATGGCATAGATCTGTTGATCTTAGAACAGGCCAACTATTGAATTAAAGGTCTGGCTTAATTTCCCCAACAGTTCAAAGATAATGTCACTGCCTCACATACAGCCCAGGAGGATCCCAAATTCAATCTATGGTCTATATACGTTTTATGTCTTGTGTAAATGAGTTTGTTGGTCAATGAACTCTAATTGCACGTCTTCCTATGTTCTCTTCAGTTGCTGCTTGCAATCAATAATGGGGAGAGACTGATGTAAGAATAAACAGTGATGGTTTATTGAGACATAGGGCAGAACACCAGATCATACGTGCTCACTCCGGAACCTCCAGAACTAGACTTTCAGTTCCCAGTTGCCCACGCTGTACAGTGATTTGTCAGTGCTGTCACATGATCAGTACACTTGCATTCTCTTAAAGGGACAGGGTACTTCACTTTACCACATTAAGTTACCAGATATCAGCAGAGGCATTGTGTTAGGAGGGCTACATTGTTACTGCACTCATCCCTATACTTAACCCAAATAAGTCATTATTCGTGTGTACGTCTCAACAGTAAGGGGTGGACTCAATGATTCAACTCTGGTAGACTTAATCATCAAGCCTGATCCTGTCCTTACTCCACACATGTGGGCCAGGATTTTACGGCACCGCTGAGGCGTGTCTCCCCCCCATCTCCTGGATGCAGCAAGTCATTTAAATCTCCATTCAGTTCGGTGGGACCGTAATATCCCGCCAGGCGGAGGGGGCAGTAAAATCCTGGCAGGGATCACTAGATAAATGGGAGCCTTGCCAAATTTCCTTTCCCAACCCTGAAGCTAATTTTCGTACCTCTTGCCCTGACTGAGGACAAACCAGGAGTGAAACAGTATCTCCAATAAAGCAATCTTTATATCAGAGTCATTGGAGTGACTAGCAATGGCTGAATGGACTACATGTAAAGACCAATCTGAAGATGCAAGAGGGTGACCTGATGCCAGAATGCAGAAACGGGCAATTTCAGTCTGGCAATTTGCAAAGTAGACTGCCCTCTGGTTTTTGAATGGTCAACTTAACCAAGTTTCACTAAGGTAAAAGCAAAATACCGCGGATGCTGGAAATCTGAAACAAAAACAGAAAATGCTGGAAAAACTCAGCAGGTCTGACAGCATCTGTGGAGAGAGAAACAGGAGAGAATGGGATGGAGTCCTTACAGGAAGCAGGATGCGAGGACCTGTAGTCGAGGTAGCTTTGGGAGTCGGTGGGCTTGTAATGCCCACGCTCTCATGCCCACATCTCCGTCCTTGGCCTGCTGCAATGTTCCAGTGAAGCCCAACTGGTGGAACAACACCTCATCTTCCGATTAGGCACTTTACAGCCTTCTAGGCTTAACGCTGAGTTCAACAACTTCAGACCATGAACTCTCTCCTCCATCCTCACCTCTTTTTTTTCTACATTCATTTTTATTTTTTATCCATTTATTTTTTATTTTTATTCATTTATCCGTGGTTTTATCCCTCTTTTTATCCCCCGTTCTATCCCAGTTTCTATCCTTTTTTATTCCCCACCACCATCCCATCCCCTACAGGGCCACCTGTTACTTGTTCCATGTTGTTCTTTCACACAATGCTACCCTTGTTCTGCTATAATCACATTCTGCTTCCTTACCTTAATGCCACTATCAGCACCTTTTTTTTAGCACTAACCACTACCATTAACACTCCCTTTGTCCTTTAGTTCATGACATCTTTGTCAATCCCTTCTTTGCCCCCACCTATCGCTGGCCTTTTATCCAGCTCCACCTGCCCCACCCTCCTTAAACAGTATAAATTTTATCACATTTCCACTTCTCTTCAGCTCTGAAGAAGGGTCATACGGACTCGAAACGTTAGCTCTGTTTCTCTCTCCACAGATGCTGCTAGACCTGCTGAGTTTTTCCAGCATTTTCTGTTTTTGTTCTGTTAGTTTCATTGATGGGTTTACACTAGGGTTGGGTGCAATTACATGTCAGATATTTTTGGTTCATAAGGATAGCTTTCTGAACCCCTAACACTATTTCATCTGGGGTTTAGGAATTTGGGTTAATTCAATTCAAACTGTCCTGTAGGAAGCCGGAATTCTGTTGCAAATGGCCAACATATTACATGAGAGAAGATGCATAAAAAGGATGGACTTTTGACCATTTCAGGACCTTTACTCCTCCGAATTCCACAGTTTCACCCGTCATTCAGTCGTATACAATAAAAGAGAGGTTACGTTTACTACAGTCAGAGTTGTGTTTGTCACTACAGGAACGACTACCACTGAATGACTTTTGTCAAACAAACCCACTGCAGTTAGATTATATGATTGATACCTTAAATCAAATTAATTTGATCGTAAGCTGTATTTCTTTTTCTTGCCAATTTATCCCTCTTCCCATTCTGTCTTGAAGGTGTTAATTCCTAGCCAGATATTATATACCCTTTGTTACCACAATGAAATAGATCTTACTCATGTGTGAGTAGTGATTGTGTGTATTGGCAGGCTATTTGACCATCAGGCATCATGGTTAAGCCCAATTCTGGCTGTAATAATGTCCCTATTCACAATATGTTATTCTCTACTGAGTGGCTCTTCTATTTCTGGCTACAAAAAAAACCACAATGCGTCTGGGAACGAGTTCAATTGAGCTGTGTACTTAACTGATTTAAATGGTGATAACATAATGATCCCAAGAGCTTTTAATCTGGACTTTATGCAAATATTACATCTCTCTTCCTTTAGGGAAAGAAAACCTACTTAATATTCTGCCTTAAAATTGAGTTTTAAACTGACAAATTTGCCTTCAGATGTTCCCTGTAGAGATCTTTTCATTAATGAGGTAAACCTGATCTTACAATTCCTTTTTTTACTTTTCACTGTAGTTGGTATTAAACAATGTGACATTTCACATCTTCCCTTCAGTTTCAATAAAAATCCACCTCTTGACTTTTCTCCTATTTTTCATCGACATGCCCCTTGGCAACATCGTATGAAAACAGAACGTCTGTTTCCAGGGGTAAAATATAATGTGCTCCCCCAACGGCGAGTTTGGTGGTGGGGTGGACATTAAATCAGGCAGGAGGTGGCAGGCGGGGACCCCACCACCTTCTAGCCTCTGCCCCGATTAGGTTTAGGGTGGGAAGGCTCGTGGATGGTCTTCCAGCGCCGCTGCCCATTGAAGCCCCTAAGTGAGTATTAATTGGGCCACTTAGGGGCCTCATCCTGCTGCTGCTGGCTTTCAGCCAGCTCCAGTTGGAGGATTCGCCATGCGGGCGTCTGAAAAGCGAAACCCTGTCGGGGTTGCTTGTGGACTTCTGGTGGTGGAGGAAGTTGGAAGTGTCCCCTCATTTGAAGGCACTCAGTGCCTGAATCAAAGGACCTGGCATTAGGAGGGGGGTGGCCCAGCTGAGAGCCACCCCCTGCCCTTGATACCAATTCACCCGCCCCCCATGACCCCTGTCCTGACATCACAAGCCCTTGGTGATCTCTGGGCCTCAGGCTGGTGCAATGCACAGTTGCTGACCTCTGGTCAGCAGCTCTCAGAGGGCAGGATTTCCAACCCCGGAGCCCATATTCCCAGGGAAAGTCCGCCTGATTGCACTTAATTTGGTGGGTCTTCCAGAAATGTGGTGATGCGGGGCTATTGCTGGCTCTCCAGCTGGCATATGAGACCCCTATTATATCCATTAAATAGCACATGTAAGCTAACGACACCCAGCTCTACCTCACAGCCATCTCTCCTTACCCCTCTGCTGTCTCTAAACTGTCAGACTGCTTTTCAATCATCCAGTACTGGGTGAACAGAAATCAATGGCCAGGATTTTCTTGTCCCATCAGTGGTGGGAATTGGTGTGGCAAATTTAGAGAGCAACCAAAAGCCCATTGACTTTGGGCAGGAATTTCTGGTTCTGCTAATCTCTTCGGTCTTTGCCATTAAATCTGTTACCTCGCCATCAGCTGTATTCCTCTCCCTGGCACTTGTCTGAGGCTGAACCAGACTGTTTGCAACCTTGGTGTCACATTTGACACGGAGTTGAGCTTCTGACCACATGTCTGAGCTGCCAATAAGAAGCTTATTTGCACCTTTATAACGCGACCTGACTCCACCCACCCCCAGACGACGCCCCCGCCCTCCGCCCACCACCTTGGCTCATCTATTGCTGAATCCATCATCCAAACCTTATCTCTAGAGATAAGCCTTGCAACTTTCCACCCTGAATGCCTGAGTTTAGTTTTAGTTTAGTTTCAGTACAAATCTAGACCCACCTCACATTGTATAAATTAATTAAGACCTTTCCCTATTTTCACTAATTGTCTGTAATGTTCTCCACTTTATAAACTCTAGAAGGAACTTTCTTATCATTCAACAACAATTTGCATTTACATAGTGTCATCAAAGTACTAAATGTCCCAAGGTATTTCAAAAGAGCATTATCAACAAAAACTTGACATCATGCCAGTCTGTGCATTGGATACGAGTAACATCCTTCATTGGAATGCTTCTGCAGTAAAGCAGGACTAAAAAGTAAAGGTCTCAATGATCTGTCTTTTGCTTTTCCCAGCAATCTTTTTTTTGTTATATATCAGTTCAACACTTTATTATTGGACTCTGCAAAATCTGGAAGTGATGTCAAGAAGAGCTATGAGGTTGAATCTTATGGTCAGAGTGCTGAGTTTTGAGGAAGGGTCAGACAAACCAGGCCTCTTCAGCCTTGAATGGGAGAGATAATAGGACATTAACTAAGACATAACTGTGGGACAAATAGATACAAACCATAAAAAGTAACTTAAAGGCTGATGTCAGGATGTACTTCTTCACCTAGTGATTCATACTTGGAGTTGTCATCAGGGTAGAATGTGGAGGCAAAGGTTCCACAATCAACTAAGAAGCAGTTAGGTGCTGAAGTGTGGGAAATATAGGTTTCTCTGAAAGGATGAGTTACATGGGCTGAATTGACTCTTTTATTTGTGCCTCTCTTTGTAATACTTTTGTCACATTAAGTCCCAACCTGTTGCAAATTTATCTTCCAACTGGAGAACGAGGATTAAGGAAATCTCTGATTTAAGTCTTGTAGTCCTGATAAAAATCCTAGTATCTTGAAATAGATTCAACACAAGCTATTTTGCTATCACATTTTCCATCCAGGCTGAACAAATCTACACTGACATTTGACCACAGCTAGTTAGGGGCATCATGCGACACCAATTGTGATTTGGCTAAGGTTTTGAATCCTGAATGCGATCAGTTGATGCTGGGATTATGGATGTATGAATGAGTTTCAGCTGTGATATCTTCTCCGATCAGATGACCTGACAATGGTTATTATCAAGTTTCACACACGGATAATGGTCGTGTAGATGAGAAACTGGGGGCTGACTGACTGCTGCCCATGCAACTGTACCCCTATAAGCAGTCTGGAGAAGAGAAAGGCAGGTGACAAGGAAAGGCGCGAATTAGACCAATAAGACTTTAAAAGTGGATGACAAATAATAATATTTTAAAAGTACATGATATAGAAGACTCAGCAAACGTGCTATTTACTACCTTAAATAAGCCATAGGTTCCAGTTATAGCATGGGAGTGTTTTGGTACAGCTATGAGACAACACAAACAGCAATTTTCTCATCCTGACCTTATAAATGAAGAAGCCAGAGCTGCTTTCTGTTTAACAGCATTTGTCTATACTGATCGTCGGATCTTACAAATTATTCTGTGCCAAGGCAGATACCGTTTTGGGAAAGCATGTAAAGACTATTTGTATGGATGGGATAGACCCAGAATGGATTGAAGCTCCCTTTTCTATGCAGCCATGCGTTTGCCATACTCTCTGATGTCGCCCTTATTTGGATTCCTTTGAGCAGAATTTTAAGTGCTGCTGGAAAATGGCTGCAAATGACATCAAACCCGTTTGAAATTTACACCTGCACCCAGAGCTATCGAGGTTGGTCAGATCCTTGGTGTAGCAGTTTCAGTCATGCACACACCTTTGTTGTTGCCTCATGTTACAAAGGGGAATGTTGCAGAAAGCATTAATCTTCAACTGTCACACAGGCTACGACGAATGGCCTAATGGGATCAAATAATTATTCTCTTTTTGTTCCTAGTGGTTTCTTCCTTTTTTCTTTCGTTTCTCTTTTTTTGTTGTATTTCCCCTTTTCTTTTCACAGTCCGCTGTGTGGGTTTAACAGCAGCAGCCCGCATTTACATAGCACCATTAACATAGTAAAATGCCCCAAGGGCACTTCATCAAAGCATTGTCAATCTTAATTTGCTACTGAACTATGGAACAGAACACCAAGAGCTTGGAAAAAGAGGTAGGCTGAAAGGGGGAGAGAGAGAGAGGTTGAGAGGCAGAAAGGGTTAGAACGAGAATTCCAGAGTTTAAGTCCCGGACAACTGAAGCCATGGCCACCAATGAAGGAGTAATTAAAATCGGGGGGGTGCACAAGAGACCAGAACTAGTGGAGCGCAGATACCTCAGATTGCTGCAGGGCTGGAGGAGATTACAGAGATAGGGAGGGACAGGCCATGAAGGTTGAGAATTTTAAAATTGAGGCATTGTCTGATCGGGAATGTAGGTCAGTGAGCACGGGTGGTGGGGGAACATGACTTGGTTCAAGTCAGGGTATGAGCAATAGAGTTCTGGATGTGCACATATTTATAGAGGGTAGCAAATGATATTGGGGCTAAAAGCATTAGATTATGTGGGCAGGTTGCATGGACTCGATTTGTATTCTTTTTGAGTATAGGAGATAAGGGGGTAATCTACTTGAGATGTCTGAAAGAATTTGAAATAATAGAGAAGGAGAAACTGGCCCATATCTTCTGATCAGTGTTGGAACTGCTACATTCAACGCTAACCAGACAGAAACCTGCGCATTTACCTGGTTAAGTTTATAAAGGCCAAACTTCTGAAGCAGCAACCAGTAGAACTCTCATTGCAGGGATCCACGCAGAGACCTGCAAAGAGGATCAATGCAGAGGGCACAACCCTTAATGAATGATCAGACAATGCCTAGAATTTAGAGGTCCAGTCTTTTAACGAATGAATGTGGGTTAGTGAATAATTGAGTTGGTGAGTGAGTGAATGGGTAGTTGGGTAGGAGGGTGGGGTGGGTAGGTCGGTGAGTGGGTGGGTGAGGTGAGTAGGAGGGTGATGGGGCAGGTGGAGGAGTGGTAAGGGGGCTGAGGTGGATGAGTGAGTAGTCTGGTCAGAGGAGTTAGTCAGGTCGGTTCAGGGGTTAGTCATGTGGTCAGGAGGGCAGTCAGGTGGTCAGAGGGAGTATTTGGGGAGGTCAGGGGGTAGTCAGGTGGTCAGGGGTTTCTGATTGGGAGGGTTGGCTGTGGAGTTACCTAGGTGTTAGACCAGGTTTTAATCTGTCTAACATTTTCTGGGTAACTATCCAGGTAAGTACCATAGATCTGTCCCAAGTCAGAGACATTCGTGGGTGGGGTGCGGGGGGAGGTGGTGGTGGTCCCGGACACCAGGGGAATTGCCTATTGGAAGTTTAAGCTTCCTGGACAATTCCCACATAGGTCCTGATGCGCATCTTTAATCGTACATCGATCTCCAATGATCCATTGACTGAAAGATTTGGGCCAATATGTTCACGGGTGAGGGACTTCAGAACAAGGAAGCATAACTTTAAAATGACAGATTTTCAGTGAAAATTTCAAAATTTCATATGATTGAAATATTTTTCTTGGCAAGGGCATTAAATGGGGGGCAGGGTTAGATGGGGGTGACGATACAGATGAGACATGTTCTGATTGATCAGGCTTGAGGGGCTGAGTGGTCTACACCTGTTCATATTTTCATAATTTTAACACACAATAATAGCCAGTTAGATGAAGATGTGATGGCAGTGGGTGGTAACATCACAAATCTAGTGATCCAGAGGCCCAGGCTAATCCTCTGGGGGCATGGGTTCAAATCCCACCATGGCAGCTGGTGGAATTTAAATACAATTAATAAAATCTAGAATAATAATCAGTAATGGTGAAATGAAACTATCATTGATTGTTTTTAAAAAAACCCATCTGGTTCAGTAGTGCCCTTCAGGGAAGGAAATCTGTCATCCTTATCTAGCCTACATGTGACTCCAGACCCACAGCGTTGCGATTGAGTCTTAACTGCCTTGAAATGGCCTGGCAAGCTACTCAGTTCAAGACAATTAGGGATGAGCAACAAATGCTGGCCTTGCCAGTGATGTCCCCACATCCCATGAAAGAATACATTTTTAAGAAGTAGGAACCCCTCACTGCACGCTGGGTGGGGTGGGACATGGTTGGGAGGTTTTTTGGGATGGGGGAGGAATTCAGCACAGGAACTAAACTGGGTGAGGAAAACTGGAGAATAAAGCACAGCTCGAGGGCTCCCTTTCTCTCACTCATGATCACCACACATTTCAGCAACTCTGTGCTGCACAATGAGCACGTATAGAGTTCAGTCTAAAAACCTTTTGTTGTTCTGTGCCACAGCCAGCCCACATTCTGTAAACTAGATGTATCGTCTTACGTAGGTGCAAGAAATGTGATCGTTTATTATGGATACCATCAACACAACAGAGTATCCAGGAAGCTGTTAGCACCAGGCGGATCAATAAAAAGATCACCACGGCCGCCACTTAAAACAGCAGCTTTTCATCCTGTGCTGGAAGAATCAGATGATACTGCTTTACTCTGTGCAAGCCAACTGCAACATTCATGGCCTTCTCTCCTCAGTGCAGTATTTTACACCATTAAACAATCTCTTTAACATAGTTCTCTATTGGCAATCATGTGCAGGCCGCACACCCCTGGAGGGCCAAATGCCTACCATTGCTTCTTCATGTCAGACACACCCGCATTGCTCAGATTCTAGTGAGTAGCTTGCCAGCACACACTAGGGTTGATTTTGAGTGGCCTTGGCTGGTGTTAATGGAGCTGGAATGACCTCAAAATGGGGTCGGTAGCCTTGAGGCCTACAAATCAACTGGGCCGCCGCTGACGGTCCTGCCCATTATCCTGTGCTGAACCCGCCAAACTGCGTCGAGATGCCTTGTGAATGTAAATGAGGCTGGAGCTTCAAAATCACGGAGGGCACTTCACAACCAGTTAGGCGCCTGACTAACACACCCCACCCATTGACCACCCAAAGTCTAAACTCTGGAGGCATTTCAATTTTAATTTATTATTGTTATTATTCTTATTACCAAAGGTCCCTGGTAATCTTACATATATATGTGTGTGTGTATATATGTGTGGGGGTGTGCAGGCCTATTGAGAGAAATTTCAGGGCTCAGTATATCACCTTCGTTGGGACACAAACCCATATGCCAAACTTTGTTCAAATTTGAAAATCTGCTATAGGTTATGATCAATTTTTAAAAAAAAAAATACATTTAACAAAAACAAGATTTGTGGCTCCCTGGATTTGCACTTGGTGGTGTCAGGACATCAGAGAGCATCACCACGCCTCGCCAACAGGATTTATGGAACATTCAGGCTTCTATTGTGAACTTTTAAGCATAAAAACAGGAAAACAGAATTCTGGGAGGCTCTGGGGCTGTACTCAGTAAATAAATTAAACATTCAAACATTAAGTGTGCCTACGAGTCGGGTACAGAAAAAAGGGAAGGAGTATAGAGACAAACTGCAGAAGCGGAAGCTAAGGGGATTCAGGTCTCTTTAGCATTGCTTAGCATAGAATAGAATTATCAATGAGACATTCCAAATGTTCCTCATACCCAAAACCCAAGTTGCCTTAGGGTCTAAATTAGCAGTGATGGGCTGTTAGCCTTTGGACCAGACCAGTAATTATTGCAGATCAATTCAGTGGCTACACAAATCACCACCACATTCTTCTATCACCAATAACAATCAGCAATAATCACCACAGGCTACTGCTTCTCCACCTAGTCATTAAGCCCAAACAATGATGTGCCAACAGATGCTGAAAATGGGTCTGCCTATATAATCCAGACTTTGTGTCATAAAGACCATGCACAAGAAAGATAGTAACTTTTGCCACAGTATCCTGATTGAGAGGAAGTTACTACTTTAAGTTTACATTGTAACAGCACAAACCATTCTAGACATTGCTGTATAATATTTCTGTCACCGGTAATGTTTGACGAAGGAAGCCATTTGAAACATTTTACTTATTAGACCTGAGGCAATGATAGGCCTTTAACAAGGCCCAACAGCAGTGGCTGGCCGTGACACATTAGACTGGAGGTCAAAACAGCACTCCAGGCAAAATAAGAGAATTAAGTAAAGTACTTTTTGAAGTGTAATTTATGCACAGCAAGATCCAACAATGTATTTGTAAGAAATAGATTTACAATTTCATTATGTCAGAAGAAATCAAGCCTTTAAAATCAGAAGATAAAAGATAATTGACCAATTTCTGTCCCCTTTTGACTATCAGCAAAAAAAAAGTATTAGAAAAGATTAAGTGTGTAGCGCAAAGAGAATTTTACTTTTACAGTGTTCCCTCTCATTCATAGTCACTCATATACCACACCCCAGACCAGTAAAAGTGAAGCCTAGTTGCTATTCAGTAAACCTGACCTCCAACACATGAAATCAGTGTTGCTGCATCATTTTCTACTCAGGGTTTTTCTTCTATTTTTTTCACCTTTCTTGTAGCTAATGACTCACGCTGGGATGTGAGGGTATATTGTAGGAACCGGTGAATTCTTTGCACAATGAGAATACATATCAGGATTTTGGACACCCTCTGTCAATTTGCCATGTGTGACCATTGGCATTGATATTGGTACAATACTTGACTGTAGGAGGAAATACTGATGAGTTTGACCTGGTCCTCACCAGGAATAAGGAGTACTCTGGTTGCTAGATATCTCTTAACAACATCATAAAAATAATTGTGAAAATTTCCTCTGCTGCTATTTTTAACAAAATGGCTCTTTAGCTGAATGCACAAAGCATGCGGAATTTTCTAATAAAATAGACAAACTAACGGCACAAATAGAAGTAAATGTCTTTGATCTGATTGCCATTATAGAGTCATGGTTACAAGGTGACCAAGGTTGGGAAATAAACATCCCAGGGTACACAATATTTCAAAAAGACTGGCAGAATAGAAAAGGAAGTGGCTCAGATAGTAAAGGATGACATGAGGACAGCAGTAAGAAAGGATCTTTGCTGAGGAGATCAGAAAGTGGAACCAGCGTGGGTGGAGATTAGGAATAACAAAGGTCAGAAAAAGCTGGTGGGAGTCATTTATAGGCCCTCTAACAGTAGCAATGCTGTTGGTCAGGGCATTAATCAAAAATAATTGGAGCTTATAACAAAGGCAATGTAATAATCATGGGATCTTTAATCTTCTGATGGACTAGACAAATCAAGTTGGCAAAAGTGGCCTGGAAGTTTGTTACACTGCTTTTATGACATCTTCTTGGAGCAATATGTTGTGGAACCAACTAGAGATAAAATTATTTTAGATCTAGTATTGTGTAATAAGGCAGGTTTAAATAGTAGTCTCATAGTAAAAGATCCCGTGGGCAAAAATGACAATACAGACGAATTCTATACTAAGTTTGCAGGCATCATACTCTAGTCATAACAATAATCTTAAGTTTAAGCAAAGCCGATTACATTGGTATGAGGGGAGAACTCACTGAGGTTGATTGAGGAAACAAACTAACAGGTATGGCGGTAAATAAACGGTGGAAAACATTTAAGGAAAACATTCAAAATGTTCAACAAAAATATATTCAATTAACAAACAAAAGCTCAGCGAGAAAGATCCTTCCATTGTTCACTAAGGAAGTTAAAAGAAGAGACTAACAATGTTATGAAGAATGGTAGTAAGCCTGGGTATTGGGAACATAGGAGCAGTGAAGTACTTTGTCACTTCTTAACAATTAAGACTACACACACACACACACACAGCTATCTGCTTTTGAACCCCAGCTTCCTGTGTGAAAGAACAGAAGGTTCCTTTATTCCTTATTCTATACCAGAGGGCAATACATCCGGGACTTAGCACACTCTACTAGCAGGTTTTTTATGTAACGCATTTTAACTAAAATGTCCTTTTACAAAAAAATCATAAACGTTAAGCACAAACATCACAAGCAGTAGTAGGCCATTCAGCCCATTGAGCCTGCTCCGCCATCCAACATGATCATGGATGATCACCCACTTTAATACCCTTTTCCCACACTATCCCCTTATCTCTTTATGTCATTGGCATTTAGAATCTGTCAATCTCTACCTACCTTACATGCAAATACTGAGCTTCCACAGTCCTCTGGGGTAGAGAATTCCAAAGATTCACAACCCTAAAAAAAATCTTCTTGTCTCAGTCCTAAGTGGCTTCCCCCTTATTTTGAAATTGTGTCCCCTGGTTCTAGATTCCCCAACCAGGTGAAACATCTTGCCTGCATCTACCCTGTCTATCCTTTAATTATTTTGTGGGTCTCAATGAGATCGCCTCTCATTCTTTGAAACTCTAGCGAATACAGACCCGGTTTCCCCTTTCTATCTTCACAGGATTGTCCCGCCATCCTGGGAACAAGCCTGGTGAACCTTCTGTGCACTCCCTCTATAGCAATAATATCCTTCCTAAGGTAAGGGGACCAAAACTGCACACAGTATTCCAAATGTGGTCTAGCCAAGGTTCTATACAATTGAAGCAAGACTTCACTATTCCTGCACTCAAATCCTCTTGCGATAAAGGGTAAAATACCATTAGCCTTCCTAATTGCCTGCTGCACCTGCATGTTGGCCTTCAGTGACTTATTGATGAGGACGCCCAGGTCCTTTTGTACATCTACACTTTCTAATCTCTTACCATTTAAGAAATACCTCTGTGCATCTGTTCCTCCTACCAAAGTGATAACCTCACATTTTTCCATGTTATATTCCATCTGCCATGTTCTTGTCAACTCACTAAGTCTGTCCAAATCTTCTTGAAGCCACTTTGTATCTTCCTCATGACACACATTCCCACCTATCTTTATGTCATCCGCAAATTTGGAAATATTACATTTGGTCCCCACATCCAAATCATTGATATATATTGTGAACAGCTGGGGCCCAAGTACTGATCCTTGCGGTACCCCACTGCCAATGTGAGAATGACCCATTTATTCCCACTGTTTTCTGCCCGTTAGCCAATCCTTAATCCATGCCAGTATATTGCCTCTGATCCCACGTGCTTCAATTTTGCTAACCAACCTCATGTGGGGGACTTTGTCAAATACCTTCTGAAAATCTATGTATACTACATCCACTGACTCCCCTTTATTATTTCTGTTAGTAACATCCTCAAAAAAACCAACAGGTTTTTCAAACATGATTCCCCATTCATAAATCCATGTTGATCCCAATCAGATCATCGTTATCCAAGTGTCCATTTATCACATCCTTTATAATAGATTCTAGCATTTTCCCTACTACTAGGGAAACAGGTTAACAGGTCTGTAGTGACATTTGCTACCTTCCAATCTGCAGGCATCATTCCAGAATCTATAAAATTTTGAAAGATGATCACCAATGCATCCTCTATCTCCTTAGCTACCTCTTTCAACACTCTGGAATGTAGGTCATCAGGCCTCGGGGACTTATCCACCTTCAGTCCCATTAATTCCTCCAACACAACCTTCCTTCAATTCCACCTTCTTCCTAGTCCCTTCAATCTCTAATTCTGGGAGATTTCCTGTATCTTCCTTAGTGAAGGCAGACACAAAGTAATCATTTAGCTTCTCTGCCATTTCTCTATTCACCATTATAAATTCTCCTGACTCTGCCTGTAAATGACCCACATTTGTCTTAACCAAACATTTTCTTTTTACGTGCCTATAGAAGTTTTTACAGTCCGTTTTTATGTTTCTTGTTAGGTTACATTCATATTCTATTCTCCCTTGCTTTATCAGTTTCTTGGTCCTCCCTTGCTGTATTCTAAAATCCTCCCAATCCTCAGGTTTACTACTATTTCTGGCAACTTTATAGACTTTTTCTTTTAATCTTATAAAATCCTTAACTTCCCATGTTAGCCTGGGTGACTGACTTTTCTTTTTTTTTGGTTTTTGTGCCTTAAAGGAATGTATAATTGCTGTCATCTGCGTAATAATTATTTAAAGACTATCCATTGCCTATATATTTTCCCAATCCATCTCAGCCAATTTTCCCCTCATAACTTCAGAATTTCCTTTGTTCAAATTTAATACTCTGGCTTCAGATTGAACTACCTCACTTTCAAACATAATTTAAAATTTTTATCATATTATGGTCGCTCATGTTTAAAGGTTCTTTTATGACATTGGGAAGGTTTTAAAAACCAGCAAAGGATGATCAAAAAGTGGATAAAAAGGGAAAAAAATAGAATGACAGGAAGCTAGCCAGCAATATAAAAACAGATTGCAAGAGCTTTTACAGATTTATAAAAGGGAGGAGAGTAGTTAAACTAAATGTTGGTTCCTTAGAGGCATAGACAAGTGATATTATAATGGGGAATGAGGAAATGGCAGACATGTTGAACAAATATTTTGGGCTGGATTTTCACCATGGAGGTAGGAAGCTTGAGTCGGGAAATTTCCTGACATGGCAGATCTGTCTCCATGGAACTGACCCCACATGCACGATTTTCACTGCGGGGGCAGGGCATGAGTGAGTTTGGTGTGCTGCCTCTGGATGCAGTTTGGTTTAGTTCTATAAAAGGCAGTTAGACCTTCTAGCCCTCACTCCAATGCCAACTCATGCCCCCCACCCCCATGCCACCTCCATAGCCACTCACCCAGTATCCACTCTGCGAAGACCACAGGAGCCATGTGGAGATCAAAAAAAAAACTTCTAACAATCCAAGAGAGCTCTCACAAGAGAATTGACACTGAAAAAAACTCTTTCATGAAACCTATTCAAAGGTTTTAAATCACCCCTGGTCAATCCATTGTAAAAACAAAGTTCTATTCACTTACCATATCAAAGACAGCTAATCCTTTAATAGTATCTTAAAACGCAATCAAAATGTTAGCTGAGTCCCATGCTAGGATAAGCAGTTTTTGAGCTTGTGAAACTCAGCTAAACATTCATAATGGGCTCAATTGTATAACAGTCTTTGAGGAATGTCAGTTGAAGTCTAATGAAACTGCAGGAACAGATGGTAATGGTTTTATCTAAGCTACATCTGATGGCCTGTCAATCCACTGCAGCAGTGTGTGTTTACTCTTACAGTTGTAGCCTGTTTTTTTAATGTTTAAAGGGCTAGGGATTTAAATAATTTCAGACCATGACATTTAAACATATCTTATCCACCCTTCAAGAGCATTTATTTCTCCTCCATCAATTTGTGACTCTCACATTGTGCGATAAGGCCCTTGGAACAGCCAAAATGGGGTCTGTTTGCACTTGGAACTAATTTCATATGGCCCTGCTGAGTTCGGGTTTCCTGCCTGCATGATTCATGCCCAGCCCCCTTACCCTGCAGGCAAAAAAGGGATCTGCCGGAAATGGGGGCAGGACTTCTGCATCAGGGTTCTGCCCACCATTTTTGAAAGGCCTGTGGAGTCGGCCTGACCCCACAAAGAATCAGCCCAATTTTGTCTGCCTTTATAGTAGATGTCAAAATTACATACCAGAAAAAGAGGGAAGAGGGTAACCAAAGAGCTAATAAGAGTGAGGATGATAAGTAAGGTAATTAATATCAGCAGAGAAGAAATATTGGAGAAACTTAAGAGTCTAAAAGCTAATAAATCCCCAGAAATTGATGACCTACATCCTAGAATCCAAAAAGAGGTGGCTGTAAAGTTAGTGGATGCAATGATTATAATTTTCCAAAACTTGCTAGATTCTAAGTCGGTCCGAGCAGGTTAGGAAGTTAGCAAATGTAACACTGCTATGCAAAAGAAGAGGAAGAGAGAAAACAGGCCAATTAGCCTGACATCTGTCATCGGACAAAAGCTGCAATCTGTTATTAAGGAAATCTTAGCAATACATTTGGGCCAGAATCTTCAGGTCGGCGAGCGGGGGTGGGGCCCGCTTGCCGACACATAAAATGCCACATGGTGACGTTGGGCGTGCGTCCTGATGTCACCGCGCGTCATTCGGATCTTGAGTTGGGCGGGTGCGCACCGGAGTCGGCTGCACGCCCACCGAACTATCAAAGGCCTATTAAGGCCATTTAAATTCCAGCTGAAATAATTAACTGAGCTGCCTGTCCGACCTTAAGGTTGGTGGGCAGGCGAAGAGCCCAGGCAGCCTTCGCATTTATCATGAAACCTCATCCATGGGCGAGATGAGGTTTCATGAGGGTTTTCACGCTTTAATAAAATTTTTCAAAAAAATTCATAGACATGTCCCAGCTCATGTGACACTGTCACATGAGGGGACATGTCTTAAAAATGTTTTTCTCTTTATTTAAATTTTTACATATCAAGCTGATCTCCATGAGACAGCTCTGTGCCTCAAGGGGATTTCTGCACTCTTTCGAGTGTATGTGCATAAGAGCGCAGGCCCCGACCCAGCCTAGTCCTCCCGCCCACACAGGGAGTTCCGGGTGCGCGTCACACTGGGCGGGCATTAATTGGTTTGCCCACGTAAAATGGCAGCACGCAGCCAATCGCGGGTGGCCAACCACCCCAACGGGGAGAAACTTCTCCCCTTAGAATATCACAGGACTGGATTTTACCAGCCCTCTGGGGCTGGCTAGGAGTTTCAGATCGGGCTTGACGGGCTGGACACTCGTAGGTTGTGTTCCATGGCTGCAGAAACTAGAACCTGGGCACAATCTCAGGATAAGGGGTTGATCATTTAGGATTGAGATGAGGAGAAATGTCTTCACTCTGATATCTGAGTTGTGAATCTTTGGAATTGTCAACCCTGGTGCATTGTGGGTGCTCCATCATTGAGTAAATTTAAGGCTGGGATAGACAGATTTTTGATCTCTCAAGCAATCAAGGGATATGGAGAGCAGGCGGGAAAGTCGATCAGAGGCAGAAGATCAGCATGCTCATATTGAATAGTGGAGCAGGCTCAAGGAGTTGTACTGTCTACTGCTGCTCTTATTTATTATGTCCTTATTTTTCTCAAATCCCTTCATATTTTTAAAGACCTTGATCAAGTCCCTTCTCTTAGTCTACTCTTTTCTGGAGAAAAGGATCACATCCTGCTCAACCTTTCCTATTAACCTTGTCCTCTTAATTCTGGTAACATGCTTGTAAATATTTTTAGCATTTCCTCCAAAACTGTTCATGGCACTCCAAATGTACCTAACCAAGATTCTACGTAAAGTTAACATTAACTTTCTGTTTTTGTGTCTTATTCCTGTAAAAATTAATCCCAGTACTTTGTTTCCACATTTTATGCCCTTACCTACGTCGGAGATTTATTTACCTGTATTCCCAGATCCCATTTAATTTCTTGCATTCCAAGGTACAGCTTATCCCTTCAATGAAAATGAACCAACCTCATGTTTCACTGTATTGAATTTCACTTGCCATTTTTCAGCCCACTTTGCAAACCTGTACTTCCTATACATTTAGGGCGGAATTTTACGCCCCCTCCCACCGGCGGGATTTTCCGATCCCACCAAAGTCAATGGACTTTTGAACAGCTTGCTGCATTTTCCAGCCCCACCCCTACACAGGGCTGTAAAATTCCGCCCTTAGTGCACACTTCCACATTATTATTTATACCGTAAAATTTGGTATCATTTGCAAACTTTGATAGAATACTTCCAATTTCTGAGTCCAAGTCATTTATTCATATCGTGAACAACAGTGGTCCCGCATTAGATCCCTGGAGGACACCAGTTCTCCCTTAAATATGACCTTCCTTTTAGAAATCCATGCTTTTATTTTTGCTTATACCCTCCATCTCTAGATGTTGTAAACTATAAACACCTAACAATAATCACATATCCTGAAAATAAATTTTAGATTACATTCCATGTGGAAATCAGCAAAGAAAACATTCAAATGGAAGAAGAGAGTGCAGGAGTATATGGCTCGGGAACCTCATCAGAAGATTAAGACAAAAAGCAAGAGCTTAACCTTTAACCGAAGAGGTAACAATTCTTTCTTTTTCTTGATGGGGGAGGAAGCAGGCATTGACTTCCTACTTATTAGATTTTTGTTAAGTTTTTTTGTTGGGTTAAAAGCTTTCATATTTCATATTGTACAATGAATTTCACACAACAAGACTTACTAGACTAAACTTTGCATGCGGTGTGCTTAATTTATATAGTTGGTTTGACTGTTCTTATGCAAAGCAGCCATTTTGCAGCACCCACATGTTTATTTTGTAACAGGGACAAACGATCCAAAACAGAGTAAGTTTTCTTTTGAAAAGCACACCCAAATCATTTAGGGTTATGCTTTGTTCACTGTATAGAAAATTTTCTATATTTTCAAATTAAACTGCATATCTTGGAGAGTTTCTCGAGTGCTAATTTGTAAAGGATGAGTTTACATGTCAGATATAGTGCTTGTAGTAATTAAGTATTCACCCTTTTGAATCAGTCTAAAGTTGAAAATTAAATTCTAGCAATCCTTATTTCAGCCAACCCCTATGTACCCTGCAGTCATTCTTGTGCCTTGAACAGTAAATTGATTCTGTGGAATGTTGTGTGTACCTACTTACCTTAAATGTGCAGACTCCACCTGCTAACAGGTAAACCAGATCCCTCTGGGACTGGGCCCCAATCAGCCACATTCCTTTAAGGCAAACTATTACCCTGTAATTGTTACCTGTCAGACAAGCAAACTAGATTTCCTGGACCAAACCCAAATAGCCTAGTTTTTCCCGTGAAAACTTTTAAGTGTTTATACCCTCAGAATTGTAGAAAGCCATTTGTACTAACATATTCTCATTAACCCTTATACACCATTAAATAAATAGGAACTCTATGTGAACAGCACTTTGAGTGACGTGGCCTACAATTATAATTTAAAGATTGAACAGACAATACTTCTGTCGTTTGTGCAAGTTTTATAGTTGAAGCAGACCCAAGTATTCCATGCAGTTCTGGACATTCTATTGTATGAAGGACATTAGAGCCACAGAAAAAAGTTCAGTGAAGATTCACCAGAGCTATACCCAGAATAAAAAGCTTATAATTGTGTCTGTATTCCTGATCACCATCTAGCTTTGCTAGAAATGCATGCGAATTAGCTTTAAGTAAGGAAACAATTGGGCTTGACTGTGATTCCCCCCTGTAATAAATTGTTGACCGTAACTATCATGGCTTACACGTGGACACTGGACACTTGGGGAACCAACATCGGGGGACTATGCCTCAGCTAGAGATTGATGTTTTTAGAATAGAAGGACAAAATGGCCCAAAAGAAAAATGCAAGGACAAGGGTGAAAGATTCTAAGGTCAAATTTTGGGAGAAGAAAGCAGATTGAAGATCTATTGGTGACGTGACCAGGGGCACTCAGAGCGCTAATTCCAAAAATGCCCAAGGAAAGGTTTGTGAGACACAATCAGGCTCATAGGAAATTCACTTTCCTTAGTTTCTTACCATAAACATAACTAACCGTCATATGTATCCTTCATATTTGGCAGATGAGGAATGCAACAGAAATATGATGAAGACCAAGTGAAGTTGATACAATAGATAATTGTGCCAATGCGTCACCAGCTCTAACCTGGTGAGAAGTGCCAGTAAAGGCTATTTACTTTGAAGAATGCTGGCTCCTCAGGTATTCAATAACCTGCCTCCCCCTCCTCATCAGGATCTGTACTAGAGCTCAAGCTTCAATGAAAGAACAAATGTCATGAAGGGGATATTATGTACTAGAGCACATAGGAACTCCAACATGCTGTGTCATAAAACAGTGAGATGTTGATTATGTCAGTGACTTCCCGAAATCTGGTGAGTTCTCACGATTCCCGCATCAGAATGCAATGGCTCTATCTGTGTTTTAGTTGTCTCTATGATTAGTAAGTTTCTGTTGTAAATATAGCCACTTTCCATAAGGATGCCGGCCTAGAAATTTGATGGCACTGCGTCCATTATACAGGTGCAAAATAGTCACCTAAATATCTTGCAAGCTCTCGTTCTTCAGCAGAAATGTGCCACCAACATGTTAATAAATATTCTTACATGGTTATGCAGCACATGAAAATACAAACAGGGAGGCCGGCACTTCTTTGAAGCCCCTTTGAAAATTTGTGA
This sequence comes from Cetorhinus maximus, assembly GCF_964194155.1. NCBI lineage: Eukaryota > Metazoa > Chordata > Chondrichthyes > Lamniformes > Cetorhinidae > Cetorhinus > Cetorhinus maximus. Next base: position 20,049,020 of record NC_135882.1, on the reverse strand, counting down.
ACAACTAACCAAAGCATGTTCACTGTAGTCCTTAAAGGGACACCTTGAGGTTGCCTCTGGAAAAGTAAGTTTTAATCTTCTTTTTACTTGCTTTATTGTGGAGCTAGGAAGAGCAGAAGTGCCATCTTGGGTCCACATTAAACTTGCGGGTAACTGATAGCAACCACTCGGACTGCTTCCGATTGCCCCCTCCACCCGGACTCTGGTCAAGGTCTCGGCTGGTATCCGAGGCAATCAATCTTAGTGCCTCCCGGGACCATTTTCCCATGGTCTTGCCCCCAACCTTGTCCAGCGTGTGCAGTCAGTGCAGCATTGAGATTACCTCCAATTCGGGTGAGATTCAATTCCAATGCCACCAGATGTAATTGGTCTCTGTGCAGATCACTGAAATTCAAAAACCTTACAGACTGCAACGTTATGAGAAGACCATGACCCAAAACCAGATACTTCCCTGCAAAGAGTAAGGAAAAATGAACCATGGCCCACTCTCACACTCATTCAAATTGTTCGTTAGACAGCAACATGGTAGAAGCATGCAAGAGGTTAGTTTCCCATCTTCTTGACCAACGAATGTTCAGGAGTGCAAGGAACCCAAGAGAGGGGATAAATTGAGAAAAATACATTCTGGAACCTTCTGTTAGTGCATGCACAGAATCACAGAATTTTAAAGGCACAGAATTCAGCCCATCATGTCTGCACCGGCTTTCCAAATGAGCATTATGACCTAGTGCCGTTGCCCTGCCTTTTCCCAGTACCTTTGCACATTGTTTATGTTCAAATAATCATCTAAAGCCCTCTTGAATGCCTCGATTAAACTTGCCTCCACCACACTTCCAAGCAGTGCATTCCAGATTCGAACCACTCGCTGAGTGAAAAAGATTTTTCTCACATCACATTTGCTTCTTTTGCAAATCACTTTAAACCTGTGCCCTCTCATTCTTGATCCTTTTACGGGCGGGATCAGCTTCTCCCTATCTACTCTGTCCAGCCCCCTCATGATTTTGAACATCTCTATCAAATCTCCTCTTAGCCTTCTTCTCTCCAAGGAGAACAGTCCCAACCTCTCCAATCTATCTTCATAACTGAAGTTTCTCATCCCTGGAACCATTCTTGTAAACCTCTTCTGCACTCTTTCCAATGTGTTCACGTCCTTCCTATAATGAGGCACCCAGAAGTGTACACAGTACTATAGCTGAGGTCTAACAAGTGTCTTATATAAATTCAGCATAACCTCCCTGCTCTTGTACTCGATGCCCCTATTAATAAAGCCCAGGATACTATACACTTTATTAACTGCTCTCTCCACCTGTTCATGCATGCATCATGCATGAAAGACTAAAAACTAAAGTCAGTGCACAGGAGTGAAGTTTGCCTTGCAAGGGTCCAATTCAAAGGTTCAGTTTTGGGCCCTTATGTTTTACTTGCCAATCATACTAAACACTACTGACTTAATCTCTTGTCTAATCCACATACCAATGATCATGAAAATGCTTGTTTTCCATAGGAGATATAAAAACTGTTGACAAATGATAAGCAATAGATAACATGATTGACATCCAACAATTACTAAAGGGCTTCTGCACTTCAGAGTATGAGCCATATGACACTTCCAAACTTTTTTTTTGTTTTTTGTCACAGTGAAGTCTTATACCATATTTGAGTGGTACTTACAGTTTGTCTTTTCTCACCACAGCCACGACTGCAGGAGGCTGACTAAGATAGACATGTACTGAGGTCTGGGCCCATTATGGGCTGCTGTGTGTCTCCTAAATTATGACCCTTATTATAGGAGAATTGCAAATCCTCTGCTCACCTGCCACCCCTCTCTCTCTCTCTCTCTTCCTTCAGTAAATATAATAATCCACCTTTGTTTTCTTTTTGTTTACATAGGTTATAAAAAATGCCATTTTTTAGCTGAGGCCCTAGCACTGAAACTTGCTGGTTTATAAACATTCTCAATCCTCAAACTTACTATTCTTTTGTTATGAAAGTATAATAATTTTCATAATATTTTTCTGGTTCATTGTAAAGTCGGTTGATGGGTGTGAGTATAGTTGGGTCTGTCTCTGATTTGACTACATTTGGAGTCAGGTAGACTTGCAAGTTTGGAATTATCAAAAGAAGCTTGGTGTAGAAATGTGCTTGAAATGCTAATAAATAAACATGGATGCTGGCTTAGCGTGTAAGGTGTGAAGGGAATTTGCATTTTTTAGATAAATGAAGGGACTGTTTGGATTTCAAAGGGATGTTGGTCTGTTTACAACTAGCCAGATAAGCAAGGCTAAGGAGTGTGTTTATTTTCCCCAAAGGTTACTGACAATATTGGCAACATGAAAGTTTTTATATTATGAGAAAGATATAGGGCAGAATTTTCTGCCTACCAGGCAGGCAGGCCTGACCCAATCTCCGGCAGGCAGGGAGCCGATCCCCGCCGGAGAAGCGGGCCCCATCGCCATTGTAAGTGGGCGGGCCAATTAAGGCCCGCCCAGCATGATGCCCAGTGGGAAGCGCTATGCACTGCCTGTGCGGGCAGGTGGGGATTCCCCAAATGCGAGAGTGCGCTCTTTCGCGCATGCGCACAAAAGAGTGCACACCTCCCTGAGGCTAAGTGCTGCCTCAGGGAGATCGCTGAAAGTTGCACAAACATTAAAAATAGAAAAATCCTTAACATGTTCCCCTCATGTGACAATGTCACACGAGATGAGACATGTTAATAAATTTCACTAAAACTTTATTAAAGTTTTTTAAACCCTACATGAAACCTCATCCCGCCAGTGGATGAGGTTTCATGTTTTTTCAGAAGCCCACCAGGGCTCCTGGCCTGCCCACCAGCCTTAAGGTTGGACGGGCAGGTCCTTTAATTGTTTTAATTATCCTGTCAATGGCCTCAATTGGCCATTGACAGATCAGCGGGCACACAGCTGATTTTGCTGTGCCCCCGCCTTCCTGAAGATTTAAATGGGGTGGGATTAACCCCAGACGTCATCCCGTGTCATTTTGCGCGTCGGTGAGCAGACCCCGTCCCCTGCTCGCTGACGGCAAAGTTCAGCCCATAGTTTCAAAGACACGTGGAACAATAACATTTACATATTAAAGAGAGGAAAACATATATAAAGGAGAATGAAAGGCTATGTGAGGTGAGGGTCATGTAAGCTCTAACAGGAGTATGTGAAACAGCCTTCAAGAAGCCTCCAACCATTTGTGCATAAGCTGGCTATGTCCAGTAACTGAGGATAGAGAAAGCCATTTGGAATTTCACTGTTAAGTGGGCACTGTGTTAACTTTCTGGTTTTGTTTTAAATCTAAAATCTATTTTGGACTGTTGTCTTAAAGTGGGTGTGTAACTGGGAGTCACGTTAATTAGGAATTTTAGGGGTTGTTATTGTAGTCTTATGTACATGCTTGAAATCTTTTATGTTGTTAATAAATATTTTAATTTAACTTTTAAAACCTCTAAAGGCCTTGGTGGACTCATTAATTCTGAATTCAGTGCACACATCTCATAATAAATACAAATTGCAAAACCATTGCGATAGCGTGGCCAAGTTTCCCTTGTGGATTTGGTCCACCTGACACACATCATCAGCCATGGCATAACACTTTGTAACATTATATGCCTCTTCTTTTATTCTAATGCTGTCCTTATCCTCCTTAGCAAGCCACACTTTCTCACTGAATTTTTTTCCAATGGAATGTATTTTTGTTGAACATTTTGAATGGTTTCTTTACATGTTTCCCACTGTTTATTTACTGTCACACCATTTAGTCTATTTACCCAATCAACCTTAGCCGGCTCTCCCTCATACTATGTAATTGCCTTTGCTTAAGTTTAAGATTCTTGTTTGCGATTGGAGTATGTCATCTTCAAACATAATGTGGAATTCAACTTATCTTTAACTACATTCCTGTTGTCTTCCTGTTCAAGATTCTTCAAATTGTAACCTCCTGAGCGACACCCTGAATAGTACTTAACACAACTCTGCTGGTGCTCTGGACTAGCTGGTGGGCCCTTGCAATTTCATGGGTTGCACTGTCCGAATGCCGTCCCTTGTTGTTGGGCATCAAAGGTCATCATGGATTTAGTAACTGGCTAAATGGAAGGAGTTAAGGTAGTTGTCAGGGGCGCCAACAGGCAAAGTTAACAATGGTTGCAATGGGAATCACATAATTGGGGAGGCAAGCCTCCTACTCATTTCCTGTGGGATTTGCAATTCAGTAGTGAGCTGCATTTAGTGTGCTTGAGTGCTTCGTGCCTCTTTAAGGCCCAGGTTTGATACAACTGAACAAATTATGCAGGATATGGCCTATATTTTTTTCCCCTTCTGCAGCCATTGTTGAAAGAGGGCAGGAGAAGCACAATGGGTGAAGGAGCTCTTAATGTGATGTAGGCTTTGTGTGCCTTTTTTGTTGTTGTAATGTCTACAATATCCTTTTAGCATAGTGTTTTGAATTGGGCATTTTCTCCATATTCATTTTATTACCTCTTAAAGTTAATTTATTTCAAAGTTTCTTAAGGGCAGCATTTCATAGCTGAGATGGTGTAAGCTTAAAGGAGACGTCAATGAAATCAGCAAGCACTAGGTTAGACATTGTGCATTCAATCCTGTAGGGATGGTCCCCTGGAATGGCTGACAGGCCGAATCTGCACCACTTCTTGCAGCAGCACATCTGCTTTGCCAGCCATCGAACAGGAAGCTTGACTCCTCCATTTTCAATCAGGCGTTGTCTGCCTATACTGGCTTTGCCTTCCCTTTATTTCAGTTGAAAACTCTTCTTCCCGCACTCACTCATCAAATTTTTGGAAAGAATGACATTGCTTTAAATCAATTTGCAATGGCAACATCCCTTTAAAGATACCTGGCCCCAACTCCAATCACATTTCAGGTAGATGGACCAGGGTGCTGGGAGCATAAGCAAATAATTTAATTACACTAATCTTTAAATAAACTCAGGTGAGGTTGCATGCCATGGGCATGAAATGTGCCACTCCTGAAACGCTGCAGTGGGACTGCGTTATTAGCCATAACGATTTAAAACTTATTGCCGCATTTTGCATGGCATTGTTCACAGTGAGACAAAAACGAAAATAGTTGGAAAAACTCAGCAGGTCTGACAGCATCTGCGGAGAGGAACACAGTTAACGTTTGGAGTTTGGACGACTCTTCATCAGAACTAAAGAAATATAGAAATGTGGTGAAATGCACCACATTTCTATATTTCTTTAGTTCTGATGAAGAGTTGTCTGGACTCGAAACGTTAACTGTGTTCCTCTCCGCAGATGCTGTCAGACCTGCTGAGTTTTTCCAGCTATTTTCGTTTTTGTTTCAGATTTCCAGCATCCGCAGTATTTTGCTTTTATCTTTGTTCACGGTGAGCCCTAGTTGACATTACACATTGTGTCTCCTTCATTGCATTACTGTGAGCTCTCTCTGTGTCATAGTCTTGCTCATCCTCTTTCGTCAAAAGTGTGTTTCCTTTTTTAAAAATCCTGCTCTTTTTAGGATTTGGGATTTTTTTTTTTTGGTGATCTTTGCCCCAGGGAATGCCTGAAGTGAAAGCACCCTGATACCCAGGATGCCTCACCCTCTGCAGTCTCGAGGTCAGGATGTGGGTCCACGGAAAGGGGGAGGGTGTGGGGCGCAGTGATTAGGGTGCATCTGGATGGAAAAGCCAGAACACTGGCATTGTTAGTCTGATGCAATCCTGCCCTAATCGTTTCCTTCCACCAAGCATCTCTGTTGGGGAGGTGTTGTGGGTTGAATGTCCTCTCAGCCGATGCTCCAATTCTTGCCACCGGCAGGTTGAGCTAAACTTCCTCTCTCCTAAATTCCTCACATTCTTCTCCGAGAGGCTGGAAGTGTCGGAGTGGCGTGACGGAGGAAGCGTTGAACCTTCTCTCCGTGAAAGCTTGAATTTCTCACTGGAGGGGCAGTGAAAATTGGAAGACCGTGCTTTTCTCCCCACAATTCCGGTCGTATGGAACGAGGACTGCCAGCTGCTGCGACTTTCCTTGCCCTCTGTATTTCCATGAAGGGGGAGAAATTATTTCCTGAGCAATGAATTTCGCCTTACTGAGTTCGGTCATAATATCCCATGTTGCGATGGGCTGAAAACACAGCCTACAAGTTATAGTGAAAAAAATACATAATGGCCTGAATTTTACCCGCACCCGAAATCGACGCGGCCAGAAGTGGATGTAAAACCCGCTCCTGGCCTAGATCGTGCTGTGAACGTGATCTTACGCTGGCTGGTCAATTAACGGCCAGCCAACATGAAACGTGCCCGGAGAAAGGCTCAGCAGTGCCGGTGGGGGTGGGAAGAGGGTGGGCACCGATGTCACCGCGGGTGCCAGTGTGCGCTTCCACTGAGCTCCCTGAAGGCAGACAGCTGTCTCGGGGAGCTGCAGACCTCCAAATAATAAAGGAAAGCCCAATAAATGCTACAAAAAATGTCCATGCAGTGTAATCAAGCACCTGAAAGCAGGCCTCATAAAAACAACAGTCCCCAGATATTTATTTTTATTTTAAATCCTAATGGAGATTTCATCCCGCCCCTTGGATGAGGTTTCATCAAAAATGTAAAGCCCGGCTGGCCGATTGGCCCATCTGCCAACTGTAAAGTTGGACAGGCCACGAGAAACCCCTTTCAATTGGGCTGTTAATGGGCTTAAGTGCCCATTTAAATTGTCGGCAAGTGCCCTTCCGACTTTTGCACGTGCCCACCGAGCGAAATATCCAGCAAGTGCGCGATGACGTCGGGACGCTCAACCGACGTCATCTCGCGCGATGTCACGCCCATTTGGGTCGGGCGCGTGCCTGCCCATGGGACATCAAACTCTGGCCAATGAGGGGACTCAATGCTTTATTAGGCCACATTTCCAGAAAAGGCCATTGCAATTGTTCCATCCAGGAGTGTCGAATAGGGTCGGGGTTTTGCTTGGGGTGGTTGCTCCATGGCCCAGTCTGGCAGGATGTCCTGCTGTTGGCCATTGTTGTTCAGGTTGGCAGTCATAGCCTATTGTAAGGGTCAAGCTGCTGCATTGTGTTGAAGTGCAACATAATATGCAACAACAGATTTCCAATGTCAGGCACTGCATTGCCTTCCTAATATCACTTTGGTAAATTTAAACCTGCGAATTGGTAATTTACAGCACTGCTTGTCAGTATAACTGGTACTGCATGCACAGGTTGACACTTTTACGATGGCTTTATCCATAAATGGAGTTGGACAGAGGCTTTTTAATACATTCTGAAGTGGAATAGTTCAATCAAATCAGCATTTTTAAAATATATAATTGATGTGTTCCCCTCACTCTTATAACAATGTAACTTGCTTGTTTCTGCTATTGTAGCACCTTTTGATTGCAATGTATCGTGGTCAAGAAGATAGACAGCTGATCTGTATCAATACTGAAGCCAGAGTCTCACTGAACGAGCAACTGAAGGTGCAAGAATGTGAGCTAGATTAACTCCCACCATTTTTCCTCATTCGCTTGGAGTAAAAGCTTTGTTTTTGCCTGGCAACTCCCCGGGCTCTCTGCCTAAGACTGCACTCGCCATGCGCCTTATTAGGATACCAGCCAATACATTTGCAGGCTTTTAGCAAACATTCCACAGTTGCTTCCAGCTTCCAATAGGTTCCTGTATCCCTGTTTTGCTGGGTAGTAACTTAAATAGACTGTCTCCAGGTGATTTTTTCAGTTTTCAGGGTTTCTTAAATCCACCATCAGCAGTAAAGCCTGTTCCAGTGATTCTTCTTCCCCCTGGTCATGCCAGGACTAATCTTCTGGAATCCTTAGCTGGCTGCAGGGTGCATGAATTCAACCAGACACCGTCTTCCTTCCGCATTCGGCTGTGATAGTTTACAAAGCCAAACAGCCTCTTCTTTCTGGTGATCACACAAAAACTGCTATCTGTCTGGGATACTCAATGATCAGTCGGGAAGCTTGTAACCTGATCTCAAAAATGGCTTCTTCTGTCCTCTTCCCATTGGCAACATGAAACACATTAACCTTGATTTCAGGTAGAAATATTAATTAGCTACCTTTGACCCCAATTCCCTTTCATCTTCCAAGGAAATGGACAGTTTACAGCAAAACTGTTTATGACCTGATAACCAACAACACCTTTCTGAAACTTTGGAAGACTCAAAAATGTAGTCATTGTAAACTCAGAGAATGCTGCCATTGTCTCTTTCACCTTCTTCTCAGTAAAACAATCTAAGTCTTCATTTGTTCTCTAACAATAAAGCCACCCAGGCTTACTGCCAGACAGACTGCAGGACAGGTCACGTATTCCCTAAATTTAAAGATATGGTCCCAAAACAAAATGATCTTATAAATCTAACAATTATGCTGCTGTGAAGCATCTTGGGACATTTATCTATATTAAAGGCACTATTTAAGTGCAGGTTGTTGTGTGCAGTTTCACAAGGTCCTGTCATTCTCCAGTATCTCACCCAAGTGGACATTCTTCATTGTGTGAGTCTCGCCAGTGAGTGTTGGCAGATTATTTAATTATGGGAGTTATTCAGAGCCAAACCCAATTCTATCCCTATCAGACACACACACTTCATTAGTGACCAGGAGTATCAACCCTAATTTTTTTCTTCTCCCCTCCTGGCGCAGAAGCATAGAGACCTATTGTCACATCGTAGCTGAGACCAGCTGCCTCACTGCCCAGCACAAACCTTCTCCATTGCATGGTTTAACACTACAGTGAACAGTGCATTTACTCATTGGGCCTTTGAGGAGTTTATGGGCTGGGTTTTCTTCCATTTTGCCTTTTCAGGCTGTAGCCATGGTAACCAATGGAGAAAATAGAGGATTGAGGATCAATGTCAGATTTCCACACCAGAAACACCGTGACCGATCAGCAGACATCTACAGCCTTACCCTTTAGCATGTAAATAACAAAGGGTAGATTTATTATTGAGCCACATTTCCCTCAGTCACTGCTCTGTGGTTGCCAGTAGTAGACAACACTTCAAGAAGAGGTGTCGGGACCCACTGGATGGAGGCACTCCCTAGCTAAAAGACATAGGCCTGAATTTTGTGGTCACAGACCAGGCGCCCGGCAGTCCCCATTCTTCATGAAATGGGGCAAGGTGAGGTTCTGAAGGCGTCCTGACATTATTGCGCTGCCTCGCAATATTTCGGTCTGAGGGCGCGCGCTCGAGTTGGAAGTGTGCTCGCCAACAATTAATGGGACAATTAAGGCCATTTAAACAGCAATTGTGTCTGGTTTTGAGTGTTCCGTGTGCTTTCCAGGTCAGCACATGGGCCATTCGTCCAGGGTGGCCTTCGCGTTTTCCAAGATTTCTTTACCCAGGGCAGGATAAAAGGCTCACAGGTTCTTGGCAAAGTGAATAGTAGGAGTTTTGATGTGAGTTGGTCGGAGTTGGTTCACAGGTAGTTTCTCTCATTTTTTGGGGTGCTCTGGACAGCTCTTTGACTTCTCAGCATTTGCAGAGGCTTTCTGTCAAGAGGCCCCATGAGTGCACATTCCTGTTTCTCTGCTGGAGGGACCTCCTCAGAAGGGAAGGGGAGAGGGCCAGAGGGAGAGGAGGCCAGTTGCCTGTAGCCAGCATCCCAGAGTGGGTCCCATGGGTCAAGAGGCACAGCCAGGAAGGGTGCAGGGCCAGAAGGAAGTGTAAGGCAGAAGGGTCCAGAGAAGGTGCCATTATCCAGCAGACAGAGTTCACAGGCAGCACTCCTGCTACATGGACATGTCTGAAGATCATGCCGAAGGAGGCTCCGCCTCTCCAGGGAGACTGTCACCTCAATATGCAAGATGATTGGTCCAGAGGTCACCTCCAGCTGTGTAGGTGGCCACCCTATGCCAGTGGCTCTAAAGGTCACAGTGGGCCTGAACTTTTACACCTCAGGTTCTTTCTAGGGGTCAGTGGGAGATCTATGTGGTGTCACCCAATCGGCTGCCCACAGCTGCATCAAGCTGGTCACTGACACTCTGTTCCGAAGGGTCAGAACCAACAAAGTCAGCCAGGCTGAGTGAGCCAGAGGCTTTGCTGCAATTGCAGGATTTCCCCGTATCCAGGGAGCCATCGACTGTACACATGTGCCAATAAAAGTGCCAGCAGGAGAGCCAGTGCCTTCATCAATATAAGGGGCTTCCACTCCCTTAATGTACAGATTGTGTATGGCCACAACAGTCAGACATTTCAGGCCTGCACCAGGTATCCTGGAAGCTGCCATAATGCCTGTATCCTCCGTCACTCCCAGGTGCCAAGGCTTTTCATTGCTCCGGCTCACTTGGATGGTTGGCTCTGGGAGAAAAAGGGAATCTGCTGAAAAGGTGGCTCCTGATGCCACCGAGACACCCAAGGACAGAAGCTGAGGAGAGCTATAATCAGACTCATGCCTCCACAAGGGCAGTAATGGAGAGGGTCATAGGCCTACTCAAGATGAGGTTCCACTGCTTGGACCGCTCACGGGGAATCACTTCAATATTCTCCTGAGCACGTTTCCATTATTGTTGCTGTGCGCTGCGCACTGCACAATCTGACTCTGTCAAGGGGGAACCCATTGAACGATGAAGACAATGATCCTTCTGCACAGGCCGTGGAGGACGACTCGAGTGCTGGGTCTGAGGAGGAGCCAGAGGAGCCCCAAGGTTAGGAGCAGGATCCCGATGGAGGCAGGGAGATCAGGGAGGCCTCGATCCAGAGGACTTTCAGCTAGATATCCAAATCAAGGAGTCAAGGTGATGGTAAGGGGTACGGCACCTTAATGATCTTTCCTGATGAGGCAATCCTGTCACCCTTAGGTCAAAGTCCGACCTCTGTAATAAAGTTTGCAGCCCTTTCTCTGTGTCATATGTGACTCCCAAGCCTATTCCCTATCAAAAGCATGAAGCACACTAATGCCATTGCACATAATGAGACATTATTATAATGAAGCCAAATATACAAATTAACCAGTGCACACCTGCCAATGAAACATAAATCACCCGTGAGAATCCCTTTTGTGATCATAGTGACTTAAACTTCCATTTGCGAGAGCTACGTCTTGGTGCCCCTCCACCTCGCTGGCAGCTGGATTGGAGGCAGCCTGCTGACTCTGATGCCCTATCAGCCTTGATGACCTTGGTAGCCGTCCTCTGGTTGGCGGAGCCCGTGCAGGCCCCATCTGGGCAGGCGAGTCCAGCGCCATGGCTGGGTATTCCTCAGTTGTGGCAGTCTCTTCACATGCAACAGTCACTGGCAGAGGGGCGGAGGAGCTGCTGCCATCATCCAGAGCGCCCTGAGAGGAGCATGCCAACGTGGGGTTGGTTTGAACCATCGATGGATGGGCACCTAGCATAGTCACTAGGTACCTCATCCATCTCTCACACTGGCAGTGACTTACTGAGGTCTAAACGCAACCCCAGAAACCCCTGATTGAGTTGCTGGAGCTGCCTCTCCATGAGAGTCGCCAATCTCTCTATGGAGGAGGCTGTGTGCTCGGAGCTCTGGGTAAATGCAGTGCTCATGCTCCACATGGACTCCTCCAATACAGAGACCATGGCACGTAAACCCTCAGGGATCTCTGCCAGTTCCTCCCACACATTCCGCTGAACATCCAGCATCTGCCGCCTGAGGGACAATCATCTGCCTCAGGCTCAGCATCGTCCGGGTCTCCAGCAATCCCCCGACTGCTGACACCCTGTGGGCTATCTGCCTCCGCCAGCTCCTCAGGTGAGTGTGATGTGCCTTCACCACTGTGCACTACCATCTGATCTGAGACGCTTACGCCCACCGAGCATGCCTGGATCTGCGCAGGTGCTTGGTGCAGAGGGAGGATGTGACATCTGCTCCTCCTCGGTGGCCAAGGGAGGGTCCTTAGGGTCTCTGTGGTGGCGTGAGGAGGAGGAATCTGAGGGAGGAAGAGGGAATATCAGTCGTGAACATGATTACGAAATCACAGTGCATGCACTCTGGTTGCTTGTCACAATGGACATTTGCCTCAGAAAGGTGTACTGAATGGATGAGCAACAGGGACAATTGGTATACAAATCTCAGTCAAAAAGCCACTGCCCTACATCTCATGTACCCTCCACAAGTCCTTCCACTGTCGTCTGGACTCTTACACTCCTCCCTGGCCTCTCCATGGCCAGTGGGCCTGGCTCCACGCCCACATGCCACCTCCAGAGCTTCTTCTCCACCAGAGTTAAAATAAGGAGGTTTGGCACTCTGCCACACATTCATCCTCACTCCTACGCGTTATGACTCCTCTTCTCCTGTAAGGACAAAAGTGCTTTCACGAGTCCCCCCTCTACACGTCAGAATATACCAGCCTCCCCCACCCCCCCTGCCCCAAGAGCCACAGGTCCAGGTGCCCATCACATTGTCTCGTCCCACCCTTACGTGTCAGCCATCTGGTCTAATTATTTAGTGTTTCAAGGCACAGGGATATGTGCCATCTTAGGCTCTGTATTTCATACGCGTGAGCACCAACAAGTCCTGCCACCCACAAAGACATCTTTCCACAGTTCCAGATGGAGTCAGTGCTCACCCTGGCCGTGCACAAAAGGTCATTGAACCTTTTTCTGCGCTGGATTCATGCCTGGCAAACAACATCATGCGCGCTCACCAGGGCTGCCACCTCCATCCAGGCCTTCTTGGTCAGAGGTGAGATGCCCTCCTCTTACCGTTTCATGGCAGCAAAACCTCACGGTGGGCACTCACTGCCTCCAGAAGAACCCGCAGGCAATCGTCTGGAAGCCAGGGGGCAGACTGGCTGCGGGCATTTCCATCCCACCTGCCGTGGACACCAGGTCCAGATGCCATAATGCTGACAGTAACGCCAGAATGTCTCCTGATGCATTGACACCAACAGAATGTCAATACAGCTCCTTGAGGCTTCTGAATACCGATTACCAGCCTTCAGGGAGCTCCCTAGCAACCTTTAAACCCCCTGCCTGCACCCTCATTGGTCCCGGTGCCCACCCTCTTCCTGCCTCCACCAGCAATGCTGAGCGTGTCTCCACGTGTGTTTCACGCTGGCCGGCAGTTAACTGGCTAGCCAGCTTGAAATTGCAGTCGGGAGCCAATCATGGGCAGAAGCAGATTTCACATCTGCTTCCGGGTCCACCAGTCATGCTCCCTCACCACGCTAAAAATTCAAGCCCTAGTTACCTAGTAAGTAAAATTTTTATAATTAGTATTAGTTCACGTGTTTTTAATAATCTTATATCTGTGTAATTAAGTGAGTAATTAAACCTTTAAGTTTTCTTCCAAGTTTTTTCTAAAAGTAAAAGTTTTTAAACAGGATTATAAATTATTTGTAAAGGCTATTGTTGCATTTTTTAAAGTTTTAAAAATGACAGACTAACCTCAGGAATCAATGGTCTCCGTTAGATCTGTTCCCCAAGAAGGAAGAGGAAGGCAATGATCAAGACGTTCACTGCAGGGATGCCTATAGAGGTTGATGTTTGTCTTGGTGTGTGTCCTGGGAGCAGCCCGTACGGCACAAAGCATCTCGGGATGAATCTCCACAAAAAACACTGCAGGTTCCTCTTTGCAGAGGCACATTCCTGAAGGAGGCGGGAAACAGTCTCTGCCCCACTGCAGGGTTGTGGACGGTGGTGCTAAGTGTCTGGGTATGTTTGAAGGAAAGGGCCGGGCCTTTCTCACCACCAGCCAAGCCATGTCCTGGTGCTTGTTTGAAAGTTCTGGCAATGAGGCATTCTTCCAAATGACTTTGACAGTCTTCTCAGGGAACCATTTGATAGGATCCAGCATTTCCTTTTCATGGTAGGGGGTGGAGGATATTATGTGCCGACCGCTGCCTGATGGATATGTGGTCAAAAGTGTTTTTCTGCATAAACATCTTCATGAGGGACAGGTGGTGCAGCAAGATGCAAATGATTAGAGCATTCTGTGGCAACGTGACCAAGCCCATCCTTCACAACACCGGGGATAGATAGAACCTCAGCACTTGGTGTTTGTGCTCCAAGGGTCTACGCACAGCTGGTGTAGGCACAAACAAAGGTGGCCATCAGGATGAGGCATTGGGTACATTTTCCTCCTCCCCTTTATCTAGAGATTTTTACATTGTGTCCCTCTGGACATTGATCTCTAGATAAAGTGGAAGATGTCTCAGGTGACCACCGCAGCACATGAGCAGGGTAGGAGCCAGACCTGCGCCATTGCAGCAACACTGGCACCATCTGACAGTGAAAGGGACAAAGGATTCGTCAACCCAGAGTTTTGCTCTTGCCATGGTTTACTTTGACTATTGGGGTTAGTTCAAATTGGCTGCAGATGCTCATCAATCTGTGGACTGACAGTGGATCTGAGCAGAATATGGCCTGAGACTGAGTAGGCTGCACTTTCCTCTCGAAGGAGTGGTTGTGTTGTAACAGCTACCAGACAGCTGTAGACACAGTTCAAAAGGGTGGCCTTCAGCTGACTATGCCCCAGGTCCACTGCAAAATATATCGATTACTGTGTCCTCCATTTGGCAACAAACATGCATGTCACTTGCTGCCACTGAGATCTGTTCCACAACCCCTAAGGCCCTCATTTGGAAATAATACTATTTTGCTTCACACATTATTGACTCACCTCGCTCCAATTTTGCACCTATCTGATCAGTGACAAAAATATCTGATCATAAAGCTTTGGTTCCTTTGGTTCCCCCATTGCCGATGCTTGTGCACCTTTTCAATCTTAGCTTCCTACATCTTCTCCAGTAGCTGGAGATTATAGGGTGGGCAGATTAATGGGAGGGGTGGGGGCGGGGGGGACGCGTGTGTGTGTGTGTGTGTGTTTGTGTGTGTCTGTCTGTCTGTGTGTGGGTGTGTGAGTCTGTCTGCGCATGTGTGTCTGTGTGTGGGTGGGTCTGTGTGTGTGTGTCTGTCTGTCTGTGGGTGTGTGAGTCTGTCTGCGCGTATGTGTCTGTGTGTGGGTGGGTCTGTGTGTGGTTGTGTTTGTGTGTGTCTGTCTGTCCGTGTGTGGGTGTGTGAGTCTGTCTGCGCGTACGTGTCTGTGTGTGGGTGTGTTTGGGGGTGGAGATGTCGTGGGGTAGGGTGGGGTGGTGATGGGGCGGTGCTCACTAACCCCATGACTTAAAGGGCAATAATAGAACATGGAACCTGCCTTCAATAAAAATGAAGGTGCACTGGGAAATTGGCCCGCTTCTTGAAAGTTCAGGGTTAAGGAGAGCTCAGCTGCAATTTTGGCAGTAAACTTGCCAATAAAGAAACCCCAGCCCACGTGAATGCCGATGATTGAAGCGGAATATTTGTAGTCATGAGGCTGTTTACTATCTTTTGCAGTTAATGGTTGGTAAACTGATGTCACGGTGGCCCAGCAAGTCGCAATAAACATGGTAAAATTAAAACAAACAGGTGACACTTCAGTTGGAATCCACTTCCTGCTCAACTCATCCAGCTGAGACATGTTTGCAATACCAAAACAGGATTAACCAGCTTCAAGTGCAAACATGAAGGAACATGCAGTCAGCCCACTTCATTTTAAAGTTTACTTTCTTCTGAGTAATTTTTTGTTGTTTTGAGCTTTTTTTTTAACAACTTACAGTACATTGAACAAAAGTAATTGCAGTTATAATGACCATATCCCATTTATTGACATAATACTAAGTACTGTGACTGTGTGATAAAAATACAAAAACACTCTGTCCTTTAATAATTCCTTCATTAGAGTGCAGCATGTAGTCACTAACATCCCTAGAATGGATCCCTTTCCCATATTATTTATCTGATTTAACTCCATTTTTTGCCACCTGCCAACAAATTTGCCATTATTTATGGATAATTATTTTGCTTTTGGCTCTGGGACTTCTAGAAGTCATGTGAACAAACCGTCAAGGATCTGAAGGATAAAAACAAAAAGCTAAAGGAAGTTGCTTTAAATTTCAATCCTTTCCCCCCATCCCCCACCTCCCTCCTCACCTGCTTCCAGACATGGCTGCTTGGGGGCACCAACACACACCCACCATTATTTGATGGTCATAATCACATACTCACTTTGAGGGAAATGTGTATATACTCACCGTCCTCCTATCAGGAGGAACATGCACATATTGAACAGTAGAATGGCAAAAATCTAATCCAGTAAATTGTGAAAGATAATGACACTTTAATGAAACGCAATCACAAATATAGCCCTTTCCCAAAATTGGTAGGGACCAATAGATTTTTTAACTTAAAGTGAAAATAAAATCTCTTTTGTAATGCTGCCCGTGGTGACTAGTGGGTGTGACTCTGACTGGTAAAGCCTGACAGACCTGAAATGTCCCAGATTTTAACTTCTTTCTGTGTTGCCTCAACTGAACTTGATCAATGCAGGAACTGAAATGATGTAAGTGGCTTTGGTACCCTTAACCTCAAAAGTTAAATTCTTCAAGAGTTCCACTCCAGGCTGGTATCAATGAATCATAATGGAATGTGCATATCTCTGTAGCTCTTTAGAGAGCACAGGGTCAGAGACTGACTTACTAAATAAGCTCACACACTTGGGCATAGTGCCATTGAAACCCCATCCCAACATAAGCCAATGTCTTGAGGAGAGGAGAGCAGAAAAGGCAAAATTGGCAAAAAAAAAGATCAGAAATGTGTCGGGGAAGTTGTTTGATGCTGGCTTGATACTTGAGTGAAAAGCATATTTTTTTTTAGTAATTCCTTGGGTTTCCGATAGCGGAAGGGGTTAAAAGTAAAACAAAAACAGCTGACAGTGGCTGCATTAAACTGAATCCTGTCCTCACTTGTTTTCCAAATGTGCACGCTTTCCAGTGCAGGACAGTAGACGATAGTCAAAAGCGAATACCTTTTCTGATTTTCCTCAATGCAGTGATGCTGAGCCCAATCAGCATTGATGCTCTGCCTGAAGCTAGTTAATGTGGTGCAAACCATGTATTGAAACTGGGATCTGACTGGTCTGTGTGGTTAAATACCCCAGTAAATGATGTGGTCCCCCTTCAGACGATCTCCCTACACTCTGGCTTACTTGGTGTCCTTTCCCATGCTCTTTACATCTGGCAAGCTCTTTCTCGACAAGAGCTGCAGCCTGCCTCTCCTGATGGTCCCACCATGCACTTTGCTCAAATAATCTGTCCCTGCACCTGTTTTATATACTGTTATACTCAATATATCCCAAGAAAGAACTGTCCCCTTTACCACCAAATAAAATAACTCAGTATAATACGGTAAAGCTTTGCCCCAGTTGTGTATCCACCTCCTTTCCATGCTGTAATGCTGATATGGGGATGATGCTATCAAGTGGTAACCAGGGCCATCTATCAAGGGATCCAAAATTCTAGTATTTGTGAAGACAAAGAAGACCGTAAAAAGATGGGCTGATGTGTGTGGCTCTCTGCTGTGTCAAAAGACACAGGCATTGCAAAACGGGCACAAATGATTTTCCAATTACGATCAAACAGATGCTGAAAAGCATCTCAGGAATGCACAGACAAACATTTACACACATGCCCATACAAAATACGCTGGTTGCAGCTGAGTGAAAGAAGGGCAATTTACAAATGTGCACATATGTATCTATATAGAGCTTTTAGAATTATTGTAAAACAAATATATACAATAATTATTTGTACAGATTATTAAGACAGATTTGAGAAGTTAAAGCTGTAGCACTTCATGCTACATTTGACCATTTTAACTGTCCTAATAAACCTAAATGTATATTGCAATGGCTTCCCATGATCATTCTTAGTTGCAGTGGCAATCTCTTTATTGCACTATTTTCTCCCTCTTATTCTTTCATGGCGTGTGGGTGTCACTGGCAAAGCCAGTATTTGTTGCCAATCCTTAATTGCCCTTGAACTGAAATTTTAGAGGGCTGTGGCTCTGGAGTCACATGTAGGCCAGACCAGGTAAGGGTAACAGATTTACTTAAAAACAAAAAACTGCGGATGCTGGAAATCCAAAACAAAAACAGAAATACCTGGAAAAACTCAGCAGGTCTGGCAGCTAAGTTGGGGGAAATGCATGTGAAATGCTGCTTCACTTAAAAGGAGTGTTTGGGCCCTTGGACAGTGAGGAGAGAGGAAGTGAAGGGGCCGGTGTTGCATATTTTGCGTTTGCATGGGGAGGTGCTGTAGGTGGGGGTTGAGAAGTAGGGGGCTGCCAGACCTGCTGAGTTTTTCCAGGTATTTCTGTTTTTGTTAAAGATTTACTTCTCTAAAGGACATTAGTGAACCAGATGGGTTTTTACAACAATCAGTGATAGCTTCATGGTCAGTGTTACTGAGATTAGCTTTATATACCAGATTTATTAATTAAATTTAAATTCCAACAGCTGTCACAGTGGGATTTGAACCCTTGTCCCCGGAGCCTGGGCCTCTGGATTATTAGTCCAGTGATATCACCACTACACCACCATTTCCCTCTGCTGCATATATATATATTGTGCATATATCAGTGTAGCTCCTGCACCATCACCTCTGGTGGATCCTCAGACCATTCCTACGTCATCTACATGCTGCCCCTCAGTGCCATCATCCTAAAACATAGCGTCACTTTCCACTGTACACTGACGACACCTAGCTCTACCTCACTACCAGCTCTCTCAACTGCTCCATTGTCCCTAAACTGTCAGGCTGCTTGTCTGGCATCCAGTACTGGGTGAGCAGAAATATACACACCAGTTAAAAATTGGGAAGACCAAAATTATTGCCTTCACTACAAACTCTGTACTCTAGCCACTGACTCCATCCCTTTCCCTGGCAACTGCCGATTGTAATTTTTGACCCTGGAATGAGCTTCTGACCACCTATCCATATGGCCACAACATCGCCTGACTCCGCCCCTGCTCCAGTTTGCTCTGCTGCTGAAACCTTCATCCTTTCCATTGTTATCTCTAGACTTGACTAATCCAAAGCACTCCTGACTAGCCACTTGCACCCTACCCTCCATAAACTTGGAGTCATCCAACACGCTGCTGCCTGCATCCTAACGCACACCAAGTCCTGTTCACCCACCATCCCAGTTCTTGCTGATTTATATTAGCTCCCAGCTAAGCAGCGCATCAATTTTAAAGTTATCATCCTTGTTTTCAAATCCCTCCACAGGCTTGCCTCTCCCTACCTCTGTAATCTCCTCCAACCCTCCCAGATATCTGCACTTCTATAACTCAGACCTCTTATAGCATCCCCGATTTAATCACTCCACCATTGATGGCTGTGCCTTCAGCCACTAAGGCCCTAAACTTTGGAATTCCCTCCTTAAACCACTCTGACTCTCTACCTTTCTTTCCTCAAAGGTATTCCTACTCCTTTGACCAAACCTTTGGCCATCTGCCCAAATATCTCCTTAGGTGACTCAGTGTCAAGTTCTACTTTATAATGCTTGTGTAAAATATCTTACGATGTTTTATTCTGTTAAAAGTGCCGTATAAATACAAGTTGTTGTTGCTGTGTACACATACATATGAGCTAATTTTATGAAGTGTTTACTGTAATTAGAAAGAAATATTGTTGCACCCTTTGGTTATAGAATATCTCATTTTTCCCCTACGTTAATTATTTATGTTTACATTTTCTGGTATTCTCATGTTGGGATACGATTCCGTCTGTGCCTCCAGATCTTGATGCCTCAGCCACATCCACAATTCCCGTCTCCACCCCTGAAGGACCAGGCTGGCACTGCAGTACCTTTCCAAAGGCAGTCCCCAACAAACCTCACTGAAGTGACCATTGTTTCTGTGTGAGCCCAGAGAGTGAGCGTTGACAAGCTAACTTGTATCCTGTGGAGGGCATCGCGTCTGAGCCTAATCTAGTCCCCAGCCTGTATCCATGCATGTCGTTTTTCTCAGAGATCACAGGTCTGCTGAGGAGTGAGCTCTCTAGCTGCTTTTATTCCTTTGCAGAGGCTAGCTGTTGCCCAATCTAAGATCAATTGATTCAGTACAAAGTTGAACCTGGAATCTTCTGGTCTGTATAGTTTCTGTATCACATGGTAAATTTACTCCATGGGGGAGGTGGGGGGAGGGACCACTACATTAACTTTAACTTAAATTTGTCCCCTCTGAAGCTGATCCAACGAGTAGCTGGGACATTTAGACTAGGATGCAGGTCTGATTGCTGATCCATCAATGTTCTCAACTAGAGCAGCAATCAGGCTGTGGAATAACGGTTGCTATGTTATGGGACTAATAATCCAGAGATGTAAATTCAAATACCACCACCACACTTTGTGAATTTGAATTCAGTTAATTAAACAAATCATATCAGTGATGGTGACCTTGAAGGTATTGGATTGTCGTAAAAACCTAACCGGTTCACAAGTGTCCTTTATGGAAGGAAACATGTTGTCCTTCTCTGGTCAGACCCACAACAACGTGGTCGACATGTCATTGTCCTCTGAAGGGGCAAGTTGCTCAGTTGTATTAAACCACTACAAATACACACAATAAACACCACATGGACTGCAGTGCAAGGGCAATTAGCGAATGGCAATAAATGCTGGCCTTTCCATTGATAATGACATCCCATGAATTAATTGAAAAAAAAAACTACAATTGGCCTAAGGGCCCAAGACTAAGAAGGGTAAAATTAGCTGGTATTCTTGCTCCTGATTGGTACCATGTGGAGTCCAGTAAAAGGCAGGATTAGGCTCAGCTGCGATGCCTCCTGCAATAATTCAGGAGTGTCAACCGGCACTCATCGTGAAGCCTCACACAGTGAAATATTCAGAGGTCCAGGTGGAGCCCTGCCAAGTGTGTTTAGCGGATTAGTTGCTGTCGATCAAATTGTAAAGTGTAATGAGGTACTGTCATCAATGTGTATCAGCATGAAAACAGACTGCACAGTGTCACAGGCATTTCAAACAGCCTGAGGTATTGGGCCAACGCCTTTCCACCACTGTACATGCTCTGGTTGTGTAGTGGGAGTGTTAAAGACCACAAATATCCGCTGTGGCTGGTGGGTGTGAGCACTGATCGCTGCCAATATGTGAGTCCCCCCAGAGTTGCTGGCACAGTAACCTAAGGTACAAAGAGTTCCTAAGAGCTGCCGATGGCAGAAAATCACCGTTTTCAGGAGTTTTGGCCTCTTGCTGCCTGAATACAGTACAGATGAGCTGTTTGGTGTGTCATGCCACTGTGATGCAAAATTGGCATCACAGTGTGAATGCACGTGACAATCTGGGATGGTTCAGTGTCTATCCCCAAACCCACAACTCCACTTATTTTTAAACTGGCAGCAGCAGAAACATTGCATGTACATTGCTCCCTGCCTCTACTCCCTGTATTCCTATTGGAAATCAAATCAGAAAATTGGGGACCCTTTCTTTTTCGTATTAGCAGAAAGGAAGAAAATTGAGGGGGAACATAAAAGAACATTTATTGAAGTTATCAGCGTTCCAGGGCCGGCTCCTATTCATTTCCATTGTGTTTTAACCAATTAATTCGGACGTCATTAATACCTATTTTTGTTTTCCTTTAGTTTTTCTAGATTTTAAATTAGTTATTGGCTATTCTTGGTTATGAAGACAGGCAACTAACTTAATTGTTAGATTGGTGACAGGTGCAGCAAAATGAGGTAAAAATTAGCTATTGCCTGTTTTTGGACACATAACTGGAGGGGCAGGTTGGGTATGTACCCCAGCCAGGAAGCCCAGAACTTTGGGTGTCAGGTGTAATTTCAATAAGTTGAGCGAGCTGTCAGTGCTTGGCTGGATTTTCATTGCCTTAAGAAGTTATTCTGGGGTCAATCGATTTGGAAACTTCCTGTGGTTGCCTTGTATACCTGGAAGAGGGCTGCACACCAGAACAACTTGCAGATGGCTAAACATCTCCACGGTACTTGGAGGGAGCTTAATTAAATGGCGGTGTCACCCTGGGAAAAGCCTACATTTTTAAAGATTACTTACATTATTTAAGATCTCTCCTCCTTGGCAGAAGACATATCCAATTGGGAAATCCAAAAGTAGTCTTGTGAAGACCAGTGAAAAAGTAGGGAGCAACTGCAAAGAGAATTTCAGAAGGACATATGTTAAAAGACTGCACGTGGGATTGCAGCTTTTATAGTTAGGAGTACAGAGTACATAGATAAGAGAGGTAATGGGAAAACAAGCCATTGGTCAGACTCAGGTAGAATATTGTTTAGCTTTGAGTATAATAGAGGCTCAAAATTCAGAGGTTTTGATGAGGTAGGATTAGGCAAAACTATTTCCACTATGTTTAATAAATCAGGCCAAGTTTATATTGAATAATTTCATTAAATCAGAACTCACATAACTTTTCAATTTTTCACCATCCTTCTGGTAGGATACGTAAGAAAAGAGCAAACTTTTTGGGAGCACAACTGTTCATGTTCATTCTGTGTGGACACTGATTATTGAGTATATCAATAATAGTTCAGAAGCATAAAGAGCAGGATACAAATGAAAGCATGATTTGACCATAGTCACTAAGATAACGCAGACATGGATTTACAAATGGTACATCTTTTCCAAACGCCGCATTTACATTTTATCAGTTTGATAATTTAATAATTGAAAACATAAAATGCCTTACTTAGCCTTGTGCTGATACAGGTATAATTGTGTAAAGATATCACAATAAAAAGGGATCCTATAATATTTGCATTATGCTTGATATCACAATACAGAAAAAAACAAATGCAAGATTATGAAGCCTCACAGATCCAACCACCAACATTGCATCAAACCACTCTCACCAGAAAAGGTGGTGTATATCAGCAGTACCAGAGGATAGCAATACAATAGATCCCTGAAAGCCCCTGAATAAGACGTGCTGTCATACGTCAATATCAAAGTAATAAAAGGAACTCCTACCAAAACAGTGGAAAGGAGAGATGCAGTCGTTCAGTGTTTGCATTGTTGCACCTGAGTCAGCAGGTTTTGAGTTTAGACCCCACACCAGGATTTGAGCACATTTAAATGGAGAGCAAGGAAGCTTGGCACTGTTAGACCCATCATCTTTTAGGTGAGACATTGAAATAAAGCCCCTGGACTTTAATGTACAGACTTGTTGACAGTGGTGGTTGAGGGGGTGGGGTGGTGGGTTAGTGGTACAATGACAGGCTTCAGTAACACATGGGAAATGTGGAAATATGTGAAGTGCATTCGTCAGTAGATTTTTAACACAGACACTACATTAACATATGATTTCTGGGTTTCTCAGTCAATTAGCTTCATTGGGCTTGATGAAGATCTCCTTGGTGTGGTTTCAGCTCCATTACTTAAAAGGACGCAAAAAACATGCCAGTTGAAGCGGTTGGAGGTGGGAGGGAGAGAGAAAGAAGTGTTGCCATGGAAGGTACGTGGCCAAAGGCTGTGCACCGCTTCAACAGCACCTCCCTGAATATGTTCCTGGTGTCCCTGAGGGAGATACGGCTCCCTCACCATGGGAGGAAGAAGCCAACTGAGAACATCAAGAAGGAGTGGTCGGAGGCAGTCAAGAGGTCAGCAGCAGGAACGGGGTGTTACACTCCTGGAAGCAATGCAGGAGCTGGTTCAGTGACTTCAGCACAGCAGGAAAGGTGAGAGCAATGACACATTATACCTGATGTATATAACGTCTCAACCACCTTCACTCTGCTTTCCCAAGTCTACTTCAGCACATCACATGGCATGCAGCACTCATTCATGTTAACTTGATGTCATCAGCTGGTGAAATATGATCATGTGCGTAATGATAACTTCAAACATTCTTACTGTAACAGTACTCATTGTTGTCTTTTATCTCCCACAGGACCTTCCCACGTGCTGAAGGAAGTGGCCCAGGTTGCTGACAATGATGACGATTCCTCAGAAACGTTCACTCACTCAGAGGATGAAACATCACAGGGCTCATGCAGACCATGCACCAGCTCAGATACTCACACTTCAGTGGCATCCGTAAGGAGGTAACTGGGCTTTCGCCTGGGGACTCACACATCACAAGTAAACAAGACCAGATGATGGAGTCAGCCAGCAGTGGAGAGTCCGCATTGGAGAGTGGAGCACGTCTCAAGTTCTGCTCAGTTGAACACAGATGCTGTGCCTCGGGGGCCATCAACGAGCAGGATAATTCTGGAGCAGCAGCAGAGAATGCGCAATGAACTGGCAGACACTCCAACCACACTGCGCATTCTTGCAGAGAGATTGGAGGAGCTCACCTCAAGGGCGAGTGGCATGATCTCACAGGCCTTTTCAATGGTGTCTCCGTTCATGGAAAGAGATTTGCATGGAGCATGAAACACAACAATCAAGTGAGTGCTTGCAGACATTCACTGACGGCTTGCACGCAATGAATACTACCTCAAATGGGATGACTGATACCCTGGCCTTGGCTGCTCATCATCCCACTGATCTGAGCGATGTGTTCTCCACCACATTGCTAAGCAGTGTAGTGTGAAGAGGGATGATGTTGAGAGGGGATATGGAAGTGAGGACTCAGTTGAAAGTGCTTCCACTTCTTACCTGTTGGGCCCCCGACTCCATTTGTGAGCTGCCGACTGCAAAATCCTGCAATTGTCTCCAGTAGAGCCCTGAAAGGATCTGGAGGCAAAACAGATGAGGGCAACTGTAACTTTTCCACCAACAAGAACACATGATTCCACCCATTGGAATTGACAACCCTTCCCTCAAGGGGGTTGCTCACTTGCAGTTAATGCAATGGGAATGTGGATGTTGGCGGGTTGGAGTCTGCTTCCTGACATACTTGTATTTTTCCAATATTTCTCCCCTTCCCCGCCACCCACACCTGGTCTCAGTTGAGTATAAGGGATTCCATTGCGCTTTTTGAAGAAGAAATGGGGTTTCTCTGGAATCCCTGGGTCAATATTTATCCTTCAATCAAAATCATCAGAAACAGCTTGTTTGGTCATTGAACTCCTTGTTGTGCACAATTGAGTACATTGTATTTCCCTGCATTACAATACTGACTACACTTCAAAAGTACTTCATTGGCTGTGAAATTCTTTGGGACATCCTGAAGTTGTGAAAGTTGTTAAATAAGTTCTTTCTTTTGGGAAGGAATGTTTGAAAATCATGCCATTCTGATTCTCACCCCATTGATTTAAACTGCACTACTGATGTTTGTGTAGAGCAGTTGGATCCAATTGCGGATTCCCTCTGTAAACCCCATTTTGCATTGTGGCGATCCCTGTCACGTCAGTGGTGGATGTATGCTTGGAATGTGCCAATAATTAGAAATTCAGTCCAGTAGTTACCTCAACGTCCAGCTCTTATTGATCTCAGCAGCAGATTTTCCCACACAAGCAGCTTGAGTCGATGATTGCCTCTTTGTCCATCTCGAGCCTAATCAGGCATTGCTCCTTGGTGAACTGAAGCTAGATGTCCCTTACCGAAAAGGATCTCAGCCTTGGGGAGATGGTAAGTAGAGTGAGGAGCCTTCTAGGGCCTTGATGGTCACAATTGAACCTGCAGCTGTTCTGTCCGCTCCAGAGTTGGTGACCCACCCTGACCAGACCTGCGCTGTATGCGGCAGGAAGATCTCTGACAGCCTCGCGCTACTCAGGGATACGATTGCTTATGTACAGGACAGGAGTGTGGACACCTGCCTCATCAGCCTGGAACAGGAGAAGGCCTTTGACTGAGTATCGTACACCTACATGGTGAATATGCTCTACAAAATGGGGTTTATGGAGGGAATCCGCAATTGGATCCAACTGCTCTAGACAAACATCAGTAGTGCAGTTTAAATCAAAGGGTGAGAATCAGAAAGCTTTCCAATTAAATCTGGAGTCAGGCAGGGCTGCCCCCTCTCCCCTGCCCTGTTTGTGTGTTGCATAGAACCCTTTGCTGAGTCCATCAGGAAGGATCCGGGCATAAGAGGAGTGACTATCCCAGGCAGTGGAGGCAGTCAGGTCAAAGCCTCCCTGTATATGGATGATGTCACTGTCTTCTGCTCAGATCTGCTGTTGGTGCGCTGACTGATCAACATCTGTGATCAGTTCAAACTGGCCTCGGATGCCAAGGTAAGAGCAAGGCCATGTTCTTTGGGAACTGGGCTGACTGATCCTTTATCCCCTTCACCATCAGGTCAGACTGCCTGAAGGTGCTGAGGGCATGGTTCGGAGGGACGAGGGCATGCATTAGAAACTGGAAGGAGTGAGCGGCTATGGTGAAAAGAAAACTGGGCACGTGGGAGCAATGCTTCCTCTCCATTGCGGGTAAGAACCTGGTCATCAGGTGTGAGGCACTCTCGGTGTTGCTGTACGTGGCGCAGGTCTGGCCCATTCCA
Organism: Cetorhinus maximus; assembly: GCF_964194155.1. NCBI lineage: Eukaryota > Metazoa > Chordata > Chondrichthyes > Lamniformes > Cetorhinidae > Cetorhinus > Cetorhinus maximus. The sequence goes on along the minus strand of NC_135882.1, from coordinate 20,022,830 downwards.
CACTCCTGCGCTTTGGCGATCACCCGAGCCATCTTTCGCTTTATCTGGAGGTCGAAAATGGATCATGTTCACAGGGACAAACCTCTAGATAAAGGGGGAAAAACCGTGCCCAACATCGCCATCATCCTGATGGCCACCTTTGTGTGTGGCTGCATCAAGTTGTGCGTAGACCCTCAGTACGCAAACACCAAGTGTCACTAAGTGCTGAGGTTCTACCTGTCCCCGGTGTTGCGAAGGATGGGTCTGCCCATGCTGCCGTGGAACACTCCAAGTAGATGGACCGTGCCGTACCACCTGTCCCTCGTGGAAAAATTTATGCAGAGAAACACTTTTGACCACAGGTCCATCAGGCAATGGTCAGTATGTATCATCCTAGAGGCCCTGAGGGAAAAGGAGATGGTGGATCCTATTGGATGGTTCACCGAGCAGACTGTCAAAGCACCAAGATGTAGCTTGGCTAGTGGTGAGAAAGGCCCTCCCTGTCAGATCCTTCCTACGCGCCAGGAGTCTCACCCCCTCCACACGCTGCCCTCGAGGTGGCTGTGGTGGGGAAGAGACTGTTGTTCACCTCCTTGTGGAATGTGCCTTTGCAAACGTTTGGAGAGAGATGCAGTGGTTTTTTTCGAGGTTCAACCGAAAAGTTCTGTGACACAGGACACTCTGCTCTCTGGGCTGTTCCCAGGGACACATACTGACACAAACATCTACTGCAGCTGGAGGATCTCTGATTGGATAAAGAGAAAAAGGGAGGCTTATGGCAGATACTGAGGGCTCAAAACAGTGGAAGACATAGAGGAGTATAGAATCTGTAGGGGGTAACTTAAAAAGGAAATTAGGAGAGCAAAAAGGGGACATGAAAAAACATTGGCAAGTAAAATAAAGGAAAATCCAAAGTTATTTTACAAGTACATTAAGAGTAAGAGGATAACTAGGGAAAGAGTAGGGCCCATTAAGGACCATAGTGGTCATTTGTGTGTGGAGCCGGAAGACGTAGGTAGGGTTCTAAATGAATAATTTGTGTCAGTGTTCACAAGTGAGAGGGATGACATGGGTATGGAAATCAGGCAGAAGGACTGTGATATAATTAAAGAAATTAGCATAGAAAGGGAGGAGGTTCTAAGTGGTCTGGCAAGCTTAAAAGTGAATAAATCTCCAGGCCTGGATGAAATGTATCCCAGGCTGTTGAGTGAGGCAAGGGAGGAGATAGCAGGGGCGCTAGCAATAATTTTCAATAGCTCTCTGGCCACAGGAGAGGTGCCAGAGGACTGGAGGACAGCCAATGTGGTACTGTTATTCAAGAAGGGAGGGAGGGATAAACCAGGGAACTACAGGCCAGTCAGTCTAACCTCAGTTAGACTATTGGAAGCAATTCTGAGGGACAGAATTAATCTACACTTGGAGAGGAAGGGATTAATCGAGGACAGTCAGCATGGTTTTGTTAAGGGGAGGTCATGTCTGACCAATTTGCTTGAATTTTTCGCAGAGGTGACCAGGTGTGTAGATGAGGGCAATGCATTTGACGTAGTCTACTTGGACTTCAGCAAGGCTTTTGATAAGGTCCCGCGTGGGAGACTGATAACGAAGAGCCCATGGGATCCAAGGCAATTTGGCAAATTGAATCCAGAATTGGGTGAGTGGCAGGAAGCAGAGGGTGATGGTCGAGGGGTGTTTTTGTGACTGGATACCTGTGTCCAGTGAAGTTCCACAGGGATCAGTGTTGGGTCCCTTGCTGTTTGTGGTATATATAAACGATTTAGACTTGAATGTAGGAGGGGCAATCAGTAAGTTTGCGGATGACACGAAAATTGGTGGGGTGGTATATAGTGAGGAGGATAGTCTTAGATTACAGGAGGATATAGACAGGCTGGTCAGATGGGTTGATCAGTGGCAAATGGAATTTAATCCAGATAAGTGTGAGGTGATGCACTTGGGCAGGACAAACAAGGCATGGGAATACATGATGAATGATAGGGCCCTGGGGAGTACCGAGGATCAGAAGGACCTTGGTGTGCATGTCCACCGGTCCCTTAAGGTAGCGGGTCAGATAAGGTGGTTAAGAAGGCATATGGGATACTTGCTTTTATTAGCTGAGGCATAGAATATAAGAGCAGGGAGCTTATGCTGGAACTGTATGAAATGCTGGTTAGGCCACAGCTGGAGTATTGCATGCAGTTCTGGAGTCTGCATTATAGGAAGGATGTGATTGCACTAGAGGGAGTGCAGAGGAGATTTACCAGGATGTTGCCTGGGCTGGAGAGTTTTAGTTATGAGAAGAGATTGGATAGACTGGGGTTATTTTCCCTGGAACAGAAAAGATTGAGTGGGCACATGATTGAGGTGTATAAAATTATGAGGGGCATAGATAGGGTAGACAGGAAGGAACTTTTCCCCTTGGTGGAGGGAAAAATAACCATGGGGGCATAGATTTAAGGTAAGGGGCAGGAGGTTTAGAGGGGATGTGAGGAAGAATTTTTTCACCCAGAGGGTGGGAATCCGGAACTCACTGCCTGAAAGGGTGGTAGAGGCAGAAACCCTCATAACATTGAAGAAGAGGGGACACAGAATGTTAGCAGAATAGGGACACATCATAATACAGTAAAACAATCAAGTCAGAGGGAGTACAGCTGCAATAAGCTTCAAGGGAGTAAGGCAAGGCTGGATGGCCTCTACTTTAATGCCAGGAGTATTATAGGTAAAACGGATAAGCTAAGGGTGAGGATTGACACGTGAAATTGTGATATAGTAGCAATCACTGAGACATGGTTGAGGGAAGGGCAGGATTGGCAGCTCAACATTCCGGGATATAGAATCTTCAGGTGAGACAGGGGAGGGGGTAAAAGACAAGGAGGCATTGCATTATTAGTTAAGGAGTCAGTTACTGCAGTAAGGAGAGATGATATCTTGGAGGGGGCATCGAATGAAGCTTTGTGGGCAGAGCTTAGGAATAAAAAAGGGGCAACCACATTATTAGGTGTTTATTTTAGACCCACAGATAGTCAGCGGGAAATTGAGGAGCAAATATGTGCACAATTTGTGGAGGTGTGTAAAAACAATAACAATATGGTAATTATATTAGGTGATTTCAACTTTCCCAACGTTAATTGGGATAGACATAGTGTTAAGGGCTTGGATGGAGTGGATTTCTTGAAATGTGTGCAGGAGAACTTTTTAGGTCAATATGTAGAGGGTCCAACAAGGGACGGTGCATTGCTGGATCTAATTCTGGGGAATGAAGTCAGACAGGTGGTTGAGTTGGTGGTGGGCGAACATTTTAGCGATAGGGACCACAACATGGTACAGTTTAAGTTTGTTATGGACAAAGAAATCGACAAGTTGCAAAAAAATATTTTGGATTGGGGGAGAGTGGATTTTAGTAAAATAAGGCAGGATCTGGCCAAGGTAGACTAGGAACAGTTACTTGTGGGGGAATCTACAGAGGAACAGTGGGGGATGTTCAAAAAGGAAATGGGAAGGGTACAGGCTCAACATGTTCCCTCTAGGGTGATAGGAAGGAGTAACAAACCCAGAGAACCATGGATGACCAGAGATATTCAGGTTAAGGTGAGAAGGAAAGGAGAGGCTTTTAGCAGGTACAAGGGAAGCAAATCAGCAGAGGCATTAGTGAGTACAGACAGTGCAGGGTGGAGCATAAGAAAGCAATTAGGAGAGCAAAGAGTGGGTATGAGAAAGCTCTGGCTGGTAAAAGTAGGGAAAATCCCAAGATATTCTATAAGTATATCAATGGGAAGAGGATAACCAGGGAAAGAGTAGGGCCCATAAGGGACCAAGGGGGCAATCTATGGATGGAGCCAGAGGACATCGCTAGAGTGTTGAATGAATACTTCACGTCCGTCTTCACCCAAGAGAATGATGAAGAAGGTATCGAACTCGGGGAGAGAGACTGCGAGGTTCTTAAACAAATTGATATAGGGAGTGACAAGGTATTGGAGGTGTTGGCAGGCTTAAAAGTGGACAAATCTCCAGGTCCGGATGATTTGTGTCCCAGACTGCTGAGGGAGGCAAGGGAGGAGATCGCAGGGGCTCTGACCCAAATTTTTAATTCCTCTCTGGCCACAGGGGAGATGCCAGAGGACTGGAGAGCAGCTAATGTGGTTCTGCTATTTAAGAAGGGTTGTAGAGATAAGCCAGGGAACTGTGGACCAGTGAGTCTCACGTCAGTGGTAGGGAAATTATTGGAGAAAATTCTGAAGGAAAGTATCTATCTCCACTTGGAGAGGCAAGGCTTGATCAGGGATAGTCAGCATGGCTTTGTCAGAGAGAGGTCATGCATAACAAATTTGATTGAATTTTTTGAGGAGGTGACCAGGTGTGTAAATGAGGATAGTGCAGTTGATGTAGTTTATATGGATTTCAGTAAAGCCTTTGACATGGTCCCACATGGGAGACTTATAAAGAAGGCAAAGACACATGGGATACAGGGTAATTTGATAAGGTGGATTCAAAATTGGCTTAGTTGTAGGAGGCAGAGGATGATGACAGAAGGATGCTTTAGTGACTGGAAGCCAGTGTCCACTGGCGTACCACAGGGATCTGTGCTCGGTCCCCTATTATTTGTCATTTATATAAATGACATAGATGACTATGTGGGGGGTAGGATTAGTAAGTTTGCGGATGACACAAAGATTGGCCGGGTAGTTAACAGTGAGGTTGAATGTCTTGGGCTACAGGAAGATATAGACGGGATGGTCAAATGGGCAGATAAATGGCAGATGGAATTTAACCCTGAAAAGTGTGAGGTGATACACTTTGGAAGGAGTAATTTGACAAGGAAATGTTCAATGAACTTGAAATGACACTAGGAAGTTCTGAGGAACAAAGGGACATTGGCGTGTGTGTCCGTAGATCTCTGAAGGCAGAGGGGCATGTTAGTGGGGTGGTGAAAAAGGCATACGGGACACTTGCCTTTATCAATCGAGGCATAGATTATAAAAGTAGGGAGGTTATGTTGGAGTTGTATAGAACCTTGGTGAGGCCACAGCTGGAGCACTGTGTGCAGTTCTGGTCGCCACATTATAGGAAGGATGTGATTGCACTGGAGGGGGTGCAGAGGAGATTCACCAGGATGTAGCCTGGGGTGAAGAATTTAAGTTATGAAGAGAGGTTGGATAGGCTTGGGTTGTTTTCGTTGGAGCAGAGAAGACTGAGGGGCGCCCTGATCGAGGTGTACAAGATTATGAGGGGCATGGACAGGGTGGATAGGGAGCAGCTGTTCCCCTTCGTTTGAAGGATCAGTCACAAGGGGGCATAAGTTCTAGGTGAGGGGCAGGAGGTTTCAGGGGTATGTGAGGAAAAACTTTTTTACCCAGAGTGGTGACGGTCTGGAATGCACTGCCTGGGAGGGTGGTGGAGGCGGGTTGCCTCGCATCCTTTAAAAAGTACCTGGATGAGTACTTGGCAAGTCATAACATTCAAGGCTATGGGCCAAGTGCTGGTAAATGGGATTAGGCAGGTAGGTCAGGTGTTTCTCATGTGGTGGTGCAGACGTGATGGGCTGAAGGGCCTCTTCTGCACTGTGATTCTGATTCTGTGATAGCGGCTTTACAATCTATACCAGGCAATAGGCGTAAATTCAAAAATACAATGAAACATGTTAAGTAAGGAAAGTTTTCAATGGCAAACCCAAACACACGATGGGCGTGCGTGCGCACAACCTCTTGCCCCCATGTCGAGCTCAGGGCCTCCTAACCCCCCAAACACAAATAACAACGTTAACAAAATAAATTGAGGTAAATCATCCCAATGTATAATTTTCTTCCAGAATAGGTGCTAATTGGCCCAGTGGCATCTGCTCAGTTTCTACCATCCAACACCATCAGTGAACAGAAGCTACTTAGAGACAGCAAACCTGACAAATCCTCCTACTCTAGAAAATAGCAGTGACGTGGGTAATTTAACATATTCATTGGCAAGGAAGGAGTTCTCCATTTACAGATAGACTAATTAAGTATTTTGTGATTATTCTGGATCAAATCAGAACAAAGACCTGAATTTTGCGCACACTGGCCAATGTGAAATGTGTTGGTGCAGCGCTGCCAGTGGGAGCAGGAGCATGATGGGTGCCAGGTCAAATGGTGACCCGGAGCGGGGTATAAAAAGAGCCCAGGTAGCTCCCTGAAGGTCTGCCAGGAGTTGGGGAGGAGCCTCAGGGAGCTGCCCATGAGAGACTCAAATATTTGGCAACAGCGTTGGCCTCAGTACCCGGTGGGCACACATCAGATGGGAGGGCAAGGCCAGTGGGCACCCTGCCTCATGATTCTCAGATGAGTGCCTGCACAATCTAATGGAGGAAGTGAGTGCCCAGCATGAAATATTCATGGCGCGGGATGACAAGAGGAGACCACCCCACGAGACAAAGAAGGTCTGGGCGGAGGTGCCTGCCCGAGAGAGCGGGCATGATGTTGTGCACCGCACATGGATCCAGTGCTGGAAACGGTTCAATGATCTGCTGCGCTCTGCAAAGGTAACAACTTGGCATGTCTTGGAGGGTGGCCATTAATCATGGGGCTCCGGGGTGTGAGATTCAGAGTGCCAAATGGCACATATCCCTGTGCTTGCCCAGGGTGGGAGATGTGTCCATGTTCCTTGTGTGTATAGAATGGTGAGAAGTGCCAATGTGCTGGGCACCTCAAGCTAGCTGTCCTGGGGGTTGGATTGCGAGACTGGAATGGTGTTGCAAGTAGAGGATGTTCTAATAAATGCACTTGTGTCCGTATAGAGGGGAAACCATAATGTGCTGGAACATGCACAAACAGATGGTGGGGTGCCCAACATCCTGATTCTGCCTAGGTTGGAGGTGGATGCCCTGGGCATGGAATGTGAGTGAGGAGTAAGGTCCACAGTTCTCGGAGAGGCAGGGATCTCGGAAGACGGTAAGAGTGCAGTGGGCAGATGAGCAACTGGGGGAGTGTGTAAGAAGGGCAGGGTCGTGGCATCTCCAATGAGAAGTTCAAATCCAGAGTACCTATTGCTTGGCACTCAGCGCCTCAGTGAGGCACGTGTCCGTTTTGGCAAGAAACCGTCATGCTTGCACAGACACTTAGTGATGATGTTCTTAACAGACACATTCTATTCCTCCCTCACCATCCTCATGACACGCAGCTGACCCCGAGGACCCCCCTTGATATCTGGGGAGGAACTGCCAACTGATGCACCCGTGTCACATCTGCTCTCTGCACCAAGATACAGGCACGTCGGTGGGCAATAACATGTCGGCTCACTTTGTAGTGCACTGTGGTGATGGTGCATCAGACTCACATGAGGAACTGGCAGAGGCAGAGAGTGCCCAGGGCGCCTGCAGTCGGAAGACTGCAGGAAACCAGGACCATGCTGAGACCGAGGCAGATGAGGAGTCGTCCCTCAGGCAGCAGATGCTGGTTGTCCAGCGGGATGTAGATGGCGATCTGGCAGAGATCCTGAGGGTCTGTGTGGCATGGTTTCTGTCTTGGAGGAGTCCACACAGAGCATGAACACTGCATTGACCCGGAGCTCCGAGCACACTGCCTCCTCCATTGAGAGAGTGCTGACTCTCATGGAAAGGCAGCTCCAGGAACAGAATCAGGGGTTTCTAGAGCTGTGCTCGGACCTGTACGCCCTCACACTGGTAATGACCTCAGCAGGCCGCTGCCAGTGTGAGATGGATGAGGCACATAGTCACTCTGATAGGTGCCTGCCCATCAACGGTGAACAGGGAGGTTCAAAGCAACTTCATGCTGGTGGATCAGCTGTGGGGAGGGGGGGGGGGGGGGGGGCGGGGGGAGAGAGAAGTTGAGGGTGGGGTGATTGTGGAGATAAGCAGTGATAGGAGCAGATAATCAAAAGATGTCACAGACAAAAGGGTCAAAGAGGTGTTGAAGGTGGTGATATTTGTCTAAGAAAAGTGCTAATTAAGAATGGAAGACAGGATATTCAAAGTACAGCTCTAGTGGGGGTGGGGTGGACAGACTAACAAGGTTTTAGTTTTAGATTTAAAAATAATGGAAATAGGTGGGGAAAGAAGAATCTATATAAATTATTGAAAAAAAAAGGGTGGGGTGGGGGTGGTAGAAACGGGGTGGGGATGGGGGGGAGGGGGAGTTTAAGATCTAAAGTTGTTGAATTCAATATTCAGCCCGGAAGGCTGTAAAGTGCCTAGTCGGAAGATGAGGTGCTGTTCCTCCAGTTTGCGTTGGGCTTCACTGGAACAATGCAGCAAGCCAAGGACAGACATGTGGGCAAGAGAACAGGGTGGAGTGCTAAAATGGCAAGCGACAGGGAGGTTTGGGTCTTTCTTGCGGACAGACCGCAGGTGTTCCGCAAAACGGTCGCCCAGTTTGCGTTTGGTCTCTCCAATGTAGAGGAGACCGCATTGGGAGCAACGAATGCAGTAGACTAAGTTAGGGGAAATGCAAGTGAAATGCTGCTTCACTTGAAAGGAGTGTTTGGGCCCTTGGACGGTGAGGAGAGAAGAAGTGAAGGGGCAGGTGTTGCATCTTCTGCGTGGGCATGGGGAGGTGCCATAAGTGGGGGTTGAGGAGTAGGGGGTGATGGAGGAGTGGACCAGGGTGTCCCGGAGGGAACGATCCCTACGGAATGCCGTCAGGGGGGAGGTGAAGGGAAGATGTGTTTGGTGGTGGCATCATGCTGGAGTTGGCGGAAATGGCGGAGGATGATCCTTTGAATGCGGAGGCTGGTGGGGTGATAAGTGAGGACAAGGGGGACCCTATCATGTTTCTGGGAAGGAGGAGAAGGCGTAAGGGAGGATGCGCGGGATATGGGCCGGACACCGTTGAGGGCCCTGTCAACGACCGTGGATGGAAAACCTCGGTTAAGGAAGAAGGAGGACATGTCAGAGGAGCTGTTTTTGAAGGTAGCGTCATCAGAACAGATGCGACGGAGGCGAAGGAACTGAGAGAATGGGATGGAGTCCTTACAGGAAGCGGGGTGTGAGGAGCTGTAGTCGAGGTAGCTGTGGGAGTCGGTAGGCTTGTAATGGATATTGGTGGACAGTCTATCATCAGAAATTGAGACAGAGAGGTCAAGGAAGGGAAGAGAAGTGTCAGAGATGGACCATGTGAAAATGATGGAGGGGTGGAGATTGGAAGCAAAATTAATAAATTTTTCCAGGTCCCGACGAGAGCATGAAGCAGCAACGAAGTAATCATCAATGTACCGGAGAAAGAGTTGTGGGAGGGGGCCGGAGTAGGACTGGAACAAGGAATGTCCCACATACCCCATAAAGAGACAGGCATAGCTGGGGCCCATGCGGGTACCCATAGCCACACCTTTTATTTGGAGGAAGTGAGAGGAGTTAAAGGAGAAATTGTTCAGTGTGAGAACAAGTTCAGCCAGACGGAGGAGAGTAGTGGTGGATGGGGATTGTTGGGGCCTCTGTTCAAGGAAGAAGCTAAGGGCCCTCAGACCATCCTGGTGGGGGATGGAGGTGTAGAGGGATTGGACATCCATGGTAAAGAGGAAGCGGTTGGGGCCAGGGAACTGGAAATTGTTGATGTGACGTAAGGTGTCAGAGGAATCACGGATGTAGGTGGGAAGGGACTGGACAAGGGGAGAGAGAAGGGAGTCAAGATAACGAGAAATGAGTTCCGTGGGGCAGGAACAGGCTGACACGATCGGTCTGCCAGGACAGTTCTGTTTGTGGATTTTGGGTAGGAGGTAGAAGCGGGCCGTCCGAGGTTGGGCGACTATCAAGTTGGAAGCTGTGGGAGGAAGATCTCCAGAGGAGATGAGGTCAGTGACAGTCCTGGAAACAATGGCTTGATGTTCTGTGGTGGGATCATGGTCCAGGGAGAGGTAGGAGGAAATGTCTGCGAGTTGACACTCAGCCTCTGCGAGGTAGAGGTCAATGCGCCAGACAACAACAGTGCCACCCTTGTCAGCGGGTTTGATGACAATGTTGGGGTTGGACCTGAGAGAACGGAGTGCAGTGAGTTCAGAGAGAGACAGATTAGAATGGGTGAGAGGAGCAGAGAAATTGAGACGGCTAATGTCACGCCGACAGTTCTCAATGAAAAGATCAAGAGAAGGTAAGAATCCAGAGGGAGGGGTCCAAGTGGAGGGAGAATATTGGAGGTGGGTAAAAGGATCCGTTGAACGGGGAGAGGACTCCTGCCCAAAGAAGTGAGCACGGAGATGAAGACGGCGGAAGAAGAGTTCAGCATCATGCCGAGCCCGAAATTCATTGAGATGAGGGCGTAAGGGTATGAAACTAAGTCCTTTGCTGAGCACTGAACGTTCAGCATCGGAGAGGGGAAGGTCAGGGGGTATAGTGAATACGCAGCTGGGGCTGGGATTGGAAGATGGGGTGAGGACGGAGGGACAAGCAGGGGTGGAGGGTCCCAGATGGGTGTTGGTGTCGATGAGTTGTTGGAGCTTGCGTTCCTTAGCACTTGAGAGAAAGAGAAAAAGTTTCTTGTTGAGGCGACGGATGAGGCGAAGAATAAAATGAAACTGGGGGCACGCGCAGCTTTGAAAAAGGGTGCGGCGGTGCTGCTGGAGGGAGAGGTCGAGTGTGTTCATATGGCGGCGCATGGCACTGAGTGTGGATCTCAGAATGCGACGGGAAACAGTTGAAACATGTTGTGTTCAAATTGTGCAAACATGACCACCGGTTCAAGATGTTATTTTGTTTCATGGCCTGAATGTGCTTTATGTTTCCCATAGGCGTTGGGCATGAGAGTGGTTCGTGGCAGACGGGAAGGGCTACAAGCTTTATTTCAGAGGTAGTTCATTGACATAAAGCTCACAGAATGGCCTCATCAGGAACGTTCAATAAGGAGGCATCACCCTTGGCCTCATTTTTATGCCAAGCCTTGGATGCCGAGCTGAATGAATGGAGAATCAAGGCCTCCCTGGTCACCCTGCCTCCCACAAGGTTCATCACTTCTGCAACCATGTCCACACCCTGGGCCTCCTCCGGGTCCTCATCAGACCCATCAGTTGAGTCATCCTCTGCGGCCTGGGTGGCAGCCTCTCTGTCTTCATCATCCAAAAGGTCCCCCCTTGAGAGAGCCAGGTTGTGCAGATTGTAACAAATGAGACACGCTCAGGAGGACATTGCAGTGCTCCCCCTGATCGATCCGGGCAGTGGAAATTTCATCTTGAGCTACCCAATGATCCTCTCAATTTCTGCTCTTGTACAGCCATGACTTCTATTGTACCTCTCCTCCGCTTCTGTCCTTGGTGTCGAAGTGACGTCATGAGCCACTTTTTCAGAGGATGCCTTTGTCACCCAGGGGATAACCATCCAACTGAGCTGGGGAACATAGAGCCTTGGCAGCTGGGAGTGCCACAGGATGTAAGCATCATGGGAGCTGCCTGTGCACCTGGCGCAGACCTGCAAAATCTGTGTCCTGTGGTCACACACAATCTGGACATTGATCAAGTGGAAGCCTTTTCTGTTGGTGAAGGCACCCGGCTCACCCGCTGGCACTTTATAGCCACAGGAGTGCAACCTATGGCACCCTGGATGCGGGGGAAGCCAGCGATTGCAGGGAAGCCTCTGCCTCACTCAGCCTGGCTGACATCGTCCATCCAGAAATGAATGAAGTTCATGACTCACTTGAACAGAGCATCAGTGACCAGCTTGATGCAGCTGTGGGCAGCAGGTTGGGAGACACCATATCGAGCTTCTGTTGACCCATGGAAGGAACCGGAGGCAGAAAAGTTCAGGGCCACTGTCACCTTCAGAGCCACTGACATCAGGGCATCAGGCAGCCACCCACACAGTTTGAGGTGATCTCTGCACCAATCATCTTGCATATGAAGGTGACAGTCTCCCAGGAGAGGCAGAGCCCTCCTCAGCACTGGATCTCCAACATGTCCAGGTAGTAGGAGCACTGCCTGTAGACACTGCCTGCGGACACCAGCCCTCCTCTCCCTTCTGGCCCTCTCCTCAGAGGAGGAGAAGGTCCCTCCAGCAGAGTAGACAATCCCCATTTGCTGGAATACAGATGGCACAGGATAGTGCCCTGAAGGATGTACTGGGCAGAAAGCCTCCGAGAAAGCAGTAAGTCAAAGAGTCCTCCAGAAATCACAGAAAATGCAATGAACTGTCAGAAAAACACCTGCAGCAACCAACTGGTTGCCTTATATCCTGCCCTGGATTGATTTGGCATGAAACATGGGATGGCCACCTAGCTGTGTGGCCTGTGCGCTAACCACAAAATCGCATGGACTACGTAAAACTCTAAACAATTGGCTTTTTAATGGACTTAACTGCCCTTTTAATTGTCGGCTGGTGTGCTTCCGACTCCCGCGAGTGCCCGCCGACCTCATTATGGCGTGACAGCGAGATGCCATTGGTGCGTGCGGCCTTCGTTTTCTCATGCGGGTTCGGGTCGGCCGCATGTCCGATCAGGCCAAGAAAAATTCCGGCCCAAATAACGAAAGCATCATGTCCTCCGCACTCACAAGGAGACTTCTATATATCTAGCCTCTGCCATTTTCACCATAACTTTACCAACTCACTATTGTAAGCTAGGGAGAGAATAGTGTAAAATTGTCTTGAAAGTTGCACAGTTTCAATTGATTGCGCTTATTTATTTATTTATGAAGGGGCTTGGCGAGGTAGATACTGGAGAAGCTGTTTCCCCTGGTTAGGGAATCTAGAACAAGGGGCCACAGTTTCAGGGTAAGGGGCCAATCATTTGGGACTGAGATGAGGAGAAATTTCTTCACTCAAAGGGCTATGAATCTTTGGAATTCTCTATCCCAGAGGGTTGTGCATGTGTCATCATTGAATATATTTAAAGCCGAGATAGACAGATTTTTGGTCTCTCAGGGAATTGAGGGATGTAGGGAGTGGGTGGGAGAGTGGATTTGAAGCCCTAGATCAGCCATGAATATATTGAATGCTCCTACTTCATATGTTCTGATGTTAATAAATGTTCAATGCACAATGGCTCATTTGATTATTTAATATTGAACATGCAAGCAACGCTCCACAAACTATATGGTGCAATTTTCAAGACTAATATCTTGGACTAGAACCTTGAATTGTGTCAAGTTTGGCAACTGTGATCCAGAAGTAAGAAGGAAAGCAATCCCTGCTGAACTCTATAAGATAGGTGCAAATCCATTTGTATTTAAGTGAGAGGCATGAAAGTAGGTCACATTTTTGAACAAAAGCAATTTTTGTCACTCCTCGATTATTTTTCCCAAAGTAGGGAGGCACCTGTCCCTTACAGCCTCTTCTTAATAAACTGGCAAAGATTCGGGCTGGAATTTTCCAATCCCGCCAGTGGCGGGTTTCATGGCGGGTGGGAGCGGAAAATTCAGGAAGAGGCCAAAAGTCAAAATCCCGTCGGCGGGAAATCAATTCAGAATTTTCCCCTCGTCATGGGGTGGGCTAATGGCGGGACGGGTTTCCCGCTGATCCATGTCGGGAATGCCATTTGCATGCATTAACATGTCGTGAATACTCAGTAAAAACATTACTCGCCGGAATCATGTCCCCCTCCCAATCGCGTACCATGCCAGCGGGAAATTAGACCAGTCTAAATCACGACCAGATAGAAGTGGTGTGCAGCTGTCCACCCTCACTTCACTCATGACTTCGAGGTGAGTGCAGCATTCAAAGCCTACCTGCAACAGCACTGCTCTGGTTTCTCAGCGATGCCATAGTTTTGCCACACTGGTGGGTGTGTAGGGTAGGTCTACTCATAGTGGATGTCTCTGCATTCTGAGAGGACAGCATTCAGTGTGTGCTGCAGATCTCAGACAGGGCTGCACCCTGAAATAGAGACCAGCGTTGTGACTGGAGAGGTGGGGCAAGGGTGACAGAGGCATGGGGATCAAAAAGCTATGGTGGGGTTGGAGGGGAGGGAACAAAGTGTAAAGAAAATATATTTTTTTCTAATATTACTGTGGGATACTTTAAAGCAGGCTTGTGGGGGCTGTGTTGTGTGTGTATGTGTATGTGTGTGTGTGAGACCAATTTAATTAAACTAAAGACAGTCAGAATGCAAGGTTTGAATCATCAAAGGGATTAAGTGTAAAAAACAGGCATTGTGAAATGGAGATTGGTAAACTAAAATGAGGTCTCAGCAGAGACAGTGTGAATGGAATTTGCATTTGTAGATAAGTTGAGAGATTGTTTGATTTTCAAAGGGACATGACAAGATGTTTTACAACTGGCAAGATAAATAAGGCAAAGTTATTACGTTTATTTTTCCTGAGAGTGCTGGCCATAAAGACAACGTGAAAGATTTTTCTTTCCCTGGGAAACTTCTAACGCAAGGGTGAAACAATGGGACTTACAGATCAAAAGGGGAAAAATATATTTAAAGAAAGATGGAAGGCTGTATGGGGAGTGACCATGTGAGATCTTGAAACAGACTTGTGAAAAAGCAGCCCTTAGCTACCCCGAGAAAAGTTTGCTTGCTCCGGAGAACAAGGTTTTGTTAAAAGCCTTGGAATTCCATTGTCGAGTGAGAAGGAGAGAGAAGCTGTGAAACAGTTCCCTCCTAGCAACAGTGGGTGCTTGTGGCAATATTGCTGGATGTTTGATAGATTAAGAATCTTTTTGGATTATTGCCTGAAAGGGGTGTATAGTTGGGAGTCTAATTAAGTAGAAATCTTTTGGGAGCTATTAGAAGACTAAGTTTAACTGTAACTGTAATCTTGTGTGTGTAGCTTTTTCTTTACTTTTGTTCATCAATGTTTTAACTTCATCTTTAAAATCTCCAAAAATGGTAGTGGGCTCTTTAATATTGACTTCAGTGCACATAAACTTGCATGCTTATCATATACTTTTGCATCAATCCTGCTCACAGTCTGTCCATCTTTATCCAGGACAAGATCACCCACAACAACAGGGGGAGATCCCAGGCAGGAGAGGGGATGCCAGAGCTCAGGCCACTCACCCGCTTTGAGGAGCAGGCGGCAGTGCTGGCCGCTGAGGACAGGGGTCATTCCTGCACCGAAGGCGAGATCGGTGTCTCCCACCATCCAGTGAGGCCCCAGCCAATAGTTTTCACCCGCCCTCTGAAACTGTGAGTGCCCTTTAATATAGGTGACTAGCCAGCCAATCACTAATTATCTCTTCTCTCTATTATAGCCACCAGCAAGAAAAGGAGGAGGCACACCCCGCCAGACAGCCAATCAGCCCCAGCCCCCAGACCACATTGAATGAGGATCCTGAGGACTCACTAGAAGTCGAGCCATCACTGCGTTCGCCCACACTCTCCGCCAGCGCAGAGACACACACCTCGTTGGGACCTGGTTTTAGAGCAGGCTCAGGATCACCATCTGGTGAACACAGCACAGATTCGGGTCCACAGCAGACGGAGTCAGTGACAGCAAAGGTTACCAACACTTGGCGGACTGCTGGAGGCCAGGTTCCTGCTGAGCCCGAGTCCAATGACAAGCCTCTGGAATCGGCCCTCAGAGAGACGTGGGAGCTGCAAAGACGGGCAGGGGCACAGCCGGTAGGATTGTCAGAGGCCATCAGCAGATTAGAATGGAGGATGGAGAAGTCCGTCCGTTCAGTCTGATGTCATGGCACCAACATGCCAGCACATTGAGGTCACCATTGGAAAGGTGGCATCTGCCATGGAGACTCTGGTCCAGCAGTTTGTGCCGGATATGCACTCGGACCTGTACATCATCGCTATAGCCATGAATGAGTTCCATCGGTGGCTATGTGAGAGGGGGACGGGGCAACTCGATCTTCTCCCACAGGAGCCCCTTCTCCTCAAGGAGTCAGGGCAGGGCAGAGGAGCATCATTGGACATCCTGGGGCGATCTACCCAGCACTCTCCTGGGCGGTCTAGTCGCTCCAAGTCCCCTCTGCCTGTTACCCCAGCAACTCCAGCTGCTCGGACCGAGGAGGGTGGACCTGCCCCACAGCAGTAGACCCAGAGCAGGCTGGGCCCTCCAGGCCTTGGGCCTCCAGCGGACGCCCACCAAAGCCATCACAGACAACAGGGCGTAGCAGTCAGCAGGCTGCCTCCACCTCTGCTGCGGACGTCGGGGATGCACCTAGACATAGCAGTCGGGTAAGAAAAATTAAGAAATATTAAGAGCCACAAAGCTGGCACAGGTGTTCACTCACTTGCACATCTGTAAATATATTTTGTTTCCCTGAAAGTCTATCTAGTGAATGGCTCTTCTATCTGATGCAATGCTCCGAGATCATTCAAGTGTAACAGAAGCCTCGCCCGCTCACTTATCTCCCTCAGGTCTATGGTGTCTCACACAATCCCAGTACAGTGATTCACCTTTCTATTCACAGCAACAGCATGAGCAAAGCCTGTAGCTCTATCACTGTGATGGTTGGGCAATGCATATCTTAGGCAGGGATTTCCCAGCCCGGTCGAGGGTGGGACCCGCCGTGGGCGAGGCATTGCCCCAGCCAAAAGCCCATTGACTTGCGGCGAGACCGGAAGATCCCAGTGGCGGGCAGGCACGGAAAATCTTGCCCTTAGACTTTGATAAAGGATCATATCATGTGGCTTCATGAGCATAGATTATGCAATTTTGTTTATTCTCTTGATGCTGCTGCTGCTCTGAAGACCGGTCTATGTGGATCTTATAGGCTTTAATGGAGAGCTATGTTGGAGTCATTCTAACGCGGTGCATCTTTCAATGGCCTCCATGTAATGTCTGTCAGGCTTGGGTGTGGGTCACATTTCAAGTAATAGTCTGGGACATAGCCATTCATGGCGGCCTGTAGCTTGACATTGTGACCACGTGTACAGTTAGACATCACCCCTATTGTAGTTCCAATTCACACCTGCATGGTGCAGGGATATGGACTGAGCTAGAACTTGGTGATTCCTGAAGTGTCTGCCCGATGGCAATGACTATGCAAGGTTAGGGGTGTGTGTCTAGCCTCATAATGCCGGACTATTATACCTGAAGATGCTGGTTTGCATCTGAAGGTCTGGCAAGCTGCCAGAATCCCTGAGCCAGGTCTCTGATGGGCAATGGTAATCTGATCATCACAATGCCATCAGTGTCCCAGGCATCCTTGTGTATATCTGTAACTGCTGGAATGAAAATGAGGAGGCCTCAAATGGGATCAGAGAAAAGCTCCGCTACATCTGATGTGTGCCCTTTATTATCAACAAAGTTACTAAGTAATGCCTAAATGTTGTGTTAAGATTGACTGGACCACCTCACACCCAGGTGCCAAGGCAATGCTGGACGTGAACCTGAGAAGCTCCAGATGAAGGGTTGGGTTATGAGGGTTTGTCAGTGAACAGACGATGGTGTTGCTGAAGCTCTCTCTGTGCACACAAAGGTGCCCTGACTCAAAGGGTGGAATTTTACGCCAGTGGGATTTTACGGTCCCGCCGAAGTCAATGGACTTTTGAATGGCTCCCGCATTTTACAGCCCTGCCCCCGCCACGATGGGGCCATAAAATTCCGGCCAATAATTTATCCCAACTCCACTCAAAATGCTAACCTGTCTCTTTCGCACTTCAGATGCTAACAGCCCTGCTATGAATTTCTAAAGTGTTCTGGTTTCAATTATTATTTTAACCTTTCTATTCTATTCCTCAAATTCCTATCTCCCATTCTTATGGACGCAGCACTGAAACGGGCCATTCGGCCCAATGGATTTATGCTAACATCTATGCTGCACATGAGTTTCCTCTGACCTATCTTCTTCTAATCCTAGCAGCGTACCCTCGTATCCCTTGCTGCAACGTGTGCTTGTCTAGATTCTCCCAAAACGTCACGTTTTTGCCATTGCACACGCGCTGCCCCCCTGCTAGCAACATAGCTAATGACCAATTGTTCTCTGGCCCCTGCCATTGAGCCAAGCTAATATAAAAAAGAGTAAAGTGATACAGGGGGTTGTATTTTTAAATGGCCGTCGAGGAGTGACCAAAGGTGGATGGGCCTGCAATTACCTCTCGCCAGCCAGGGTGCCGGTTTGCCAACAAGAGCCTGGTTTGACACCATCTCTTGCGCCCACCTACACCTGACAGTAGGACTGCTGATGTGTTTGTGCTGGAGGGCCTCCTTTTGACCCTCCAGCCTCGGGAGCCCAGCCACTATTCTTAATTGGATGGGGCTCCCGGAGGTGGCCACTTAATTGGCCGCCCACTCAAAAATCAGCCTCTGGTTCCCACCCAGATTCCTCCTGATGATGGGATTGGGACCCACAAACAGAAATTTAGAGCAGTGTGTCTTAACCCTCACTCTGTGGCAGTGTGCCTGGTCGATTTTCTGCTTGCTTCTACCCATGGAATTTACTGTCATGCCAAGAAAGCATGAAGAGAAAAAATAAACTTTAAAATGTGTTTCTCTTCCATATTGTCTTGTTTAAATTCTATTTTTAAAAGCGGACAAAGGCTAACTCATCAACTTCCTGGAATGTGACACCCCTTGCCACACAAAGGGCTAGTAGGCAAGACATCTGCACCAGCCAGCACTGGACAAAGGCAGAGCTATTGTGACTCCTCATCTTCATTGTTGTGCTAATGGTTCCACAGTTATCTGCTCAAAATACAATGGGTTTTAATGAGGGTCCTTAAAGTACATCGTTAGCTGAATGGCTCAATCAGAAACCATCCTGTCACATGACCAAGACTCGAGATGTTTGAATTTCCTTAATTATACAGCTTTTGGATTCTGTCTTCAGCTGTGGTTTAACCTCAGAAGAGAAAATCGGACTCCAGGCTAGCAACCTGCTTCTGACCTCCATCGCCCTCAAAGTCGGACCTCTAGAAAGAATCCTGTATTTTGCCTACAGAGTGAATTAATTCCCAAAATATAAGAATAATTTGCTGCATCTTCAACCGCCTCAACTGAGTTCCTAGGACTAAGACCGGGAATTCTGCCAGACAAAGCCACCTAAAAGAACCTCCATTGGACACTGAGTTACTGGACTCTACTCACATGAATTAACGCCAATACCTTTTTGATTTTTTTAAGTAACTCGCAATTTGTATCTTCTTTCCCTTTCTTTCTCTGCCTTGTCACCTTGTACGAGCGTGAATGTGTGTCGCGATCCACTCCTCGGGTTTTGAATGCGTTAATAAATCCTAGTTTTGTTTCACCTTAAAGAATTTGCTGTGGGGTTATTTTGTAACATTGAAACTCATAAGCCAGGTTTTTGGAAACACACCATGGCCCATTTCAACAAGGGAAAGGGCACTGAGGGGAACAAATTAAATTAGAAATTAAAACTCCCGCTGTCACGGGCAGAGGAGTGGGACAGCAATAATGCGCAGAATTGTATGGCCCCTCCCGCCAAAAGGATTTTCCAGTCCCGCCAATGAAGTCAACGAACTCTCGACACATTTACCGGCCATGCCCCCGCCATGGCTGGGCTGTCAAACTCTGCCCAATAATTCATCCGCTCCGCCCTCGTGTCCGTAACAACTGTGTGGAGAATCATGGGGATGAACATATATGGGCATCAGCCCATGGACCAGCATCTGAAGAACATTATTGAGAAAGAGAATTTTTCTCATCAGGTGAAGATGTGTGTACACTTAAATGTTTACTTGACTCAGTTAGCATTCATGCCCTTGAATTAGAAGGTTGTGGATTCAAACACCTACTGATAGGTTACTGCATTGTCAGAGGTACTGTCTTTTGGGTGAAAATATGTTACACTGAAGCTTAGTGGATGTAAGGAATTCCATGGAATTGTTCAACAGAAGCTCTCTTGATGACATGGCCAACTTTCTCCCTGAAACAAGATGTCCTAAGGATATGATAAGATGCTGTATAAATTTAAGGTATCTCTTTCTTTCCAAAACTCAGTCTTAAAAAGTATATTTCTTTGAAACATAAATGCACATGTACAGAACAGGGACAATTCAGAGTTTGCAATTTCCAACCAGAGACCACAATAGCTGTGAACTGGGCATATTGAACTCTGCACGAGATTCTGTGATTGGCCCTTCTGTTGAGTGAGCGATATTAAGCTCCCTCACGGCGTAAATAAACTCAGAATTTGGCCAACATCACCTTGGAGAACATGTATTTGCCCACTGAAATTGCTGTGTGAATGGAGGTAGTCCTTGGACACTGCACAAGGGCGTGTAACTTAATGGCCAGTCCGCTCAATGCAGTTCAGCCACATGCTGGTCTGCCCTGTGTTCCGCATTCTGCGCCATTTACCTTACAGGTTGGTTTCAGAAATAGGCAGCAAGCCAAAACAACAGCTCACTCATATTAAAAGGCCCCCCTCCCACAACTCCTTCTCCGGTACATCGATGATTGCTTCGGTGCTGCTTCATGCTCTCGTCTGGACCTGGAAAAATTTATTAATTTTGCTTCCAATTTCCACCCCTCCATCATTTTCACATGGTCCATTACTGACACTTCCCTTCCCTTCCTTGACCTCTGTCTCAATTTCTGGTGATAGGCTTGTAATGAATATTGGTGGACAGTCTAACGACTCCCACAGCTACCTCGTCTACAGCTCCTCACACCCCGCTTCCTGTAAGGACTCCATCCCATTCTCTCAGTTCCTTTGCCTCCATCGCATCTGTTCTGATGATGCCACTTTCAAAAACAGTTCCTCTGACATGTCTTCCTTTTTCCTTAACCAAGGTTTTCCACCCACGGTGGTTGACAGGGCCCTCAACCGTGTCCGGTCCATCTCCCGCGCATCTGCCCTCATACCTTCCTCTCCCTCCAAGAACCATGATAGGGTCCCTCTTGTACTCACTTATCACTCCACCAGCCTCCGCATTCAAAGGATCATCCTCCGCCATTTCCGCCAACTCCAGCATGATGCCACCACCAAACACATCTTCCCTTCACCCCCCTGGCGGCATTCCGCAGGGATCGTTCCCTTCGGGACATCCTGGTCCACTCCTCCATCACCCCCTACACCTCAACCCCCTCCCACGGCACCTTCCCATGCAACCGCAGAAGGGACAACACCTGCCCCTTTACTTCCCCCCTCCTCACCGTCCAAGGGCCCAAACACGCCTTTCAAGTGAAGCAGCATTTCACTTGCACTTCCCTCAATTTAGTCTACTGCATTCACTGCTCCCAATGCGGTTCCCTCTACATTGGAGAGACCAAACACAGACTGGGTGATCGCTTTGCGGAACACCTTCGGTCTGTCCACAAGCATGATCCAGACCTCCCTGTCGCTTGCCATTTCAACACACCACCCTGCTCTCATGCCCACATGTCCATCCTTTGGCCTGCTGCAATGTTCCAGTGAAGCTCAATGCAAACTGGAGGAACAGCACCTCATCTTCCGACTAGGCACTTTACAGCCTTCCGGACTGAATATTGAGTTCAACAACTTCAGACCATGAACTCTCTCCTCCATCCCCACCCCCTTTCCGATCCCCCTTTTTTCTAATAATTTATAATTTTTTATATATAATTTTTAAAATATATATATTTTTCTTTTCCCACCTATTTCCATTATTTTTAAATGTATTTCCATCCATTGTTTTACCTCTACCTTTTAGCCTATTTCGATCCCTTCCCCCCACCCCACCCCTATTAGGGCTATCTGTACCTTGCGTGGCCTGCTTTCTACCCTTAATGTCACCATTAGCACATTCCTTAGCTAACATCACCATCGTCAGCACCCCTTTGTCCTTTTGTCCATGACATCTTTGGCAATCTCTTCTTTGCCTCCACCTATCACTGGCCCTCTATCCAGGTCTACCTGTCCCACCCCCCTCAAACAGCTTATATTTCACCTCATTTCTATATTTCTTAGTTCTGATGAAGAGTCATACGGACTCTAAATGTTAACTGTATTCCTCTCCGCAGGTGCTGTCAGACCTGCTGAGTTTTTCCAGGTATTTTTGTTTTTGCTCACTCATATTGTTATTTTTAGATCATCATTGCAAGTGTAATTATCTGTTACAAAAACAAAAATACCTGGAAAAACTCAGCAGGTCTGACAGCATCCGCGGAGAGGAGCACAGTTAACGTTTCGAGTCCGTATGACTCTTCATCAGAACTAAGGAAAAATAGAAAAGAGGTGAAATATAAGCTGGTTTAAGGGGTGGGGGGGGACAGGTAGAGCTGGAAAGTAATTATCTGTTTCTTGGCCTTCTCTGATACAAGGGGAGAGTCCATGGTGGCTAACAATGCAAAAGCCTACTTTTAGCCACAAAATTTGCATTTTGTACCAACTGGAGTTACCTGTATCAGTTTGTTTTTATTTCACCAGTGAAGTTGAGATGGCCATGGCAGAAGTGCTGAAATGTAAATAATTTAAAAAGAAATCAACTGGAATTTAGGTACTAGTACAAAAGCAAAATACTGCAGATGCTAGAAATCTGGAATAAAAACAGAAAATGCTGGAAATACTCAGTAGGTCCGGCTGCCAGACTTGCTGAGTATTCCCAGCGTTTTTTTTTGTTCTTATTCAGAATTGATGTGTTGTGAATGGGACTTTATTTTGTTTTGAACAAAAATAATTTGTCATTCACAAGGGTGGAGTTTCTGAGCAGTGTGTACAGCCATATTCTCCATTGCTTACTTCTTTAGAGTAATGTTACCCTGATCATAAGACAGTAGTTGGTGACATTCTTCATTTGTGTAACATTAACTCTTGCAGTAATTTCATTTTCTCTGTGCTGTTGTTAGATTCGAATGGAAAAAAAACAACAATGCACAGTTCAGACACGCCTGCTTGTCTCAGAGCTAGAGATGTCAGCTAATTGTACATCATGTGAAGTAATAGATTGGACTTTTATGTTTTTATCTCTTTGACTCATGCTATTGAGATGTAAAGTCCCGGTGTTACTTCACAGAGTGGGTGGGGAATTCAGCATAATAGCAGGGCTTCAGGGTCTGTGTTAACCATAGTCAGTCTGGTGCACCCAAACATAATGTTGAATGCAAGTCAGCAACTACCTTTACAATATAAAAAAAATAATTTGCCAACAGAGACTCGACAAAGAAACTACACCCAAAATGTTAACATTTCTTTTCTCTTTATACACAATGTTGCATCTGTGTATTTTCAGTATATCCTGTTTTCTTTGCAATAACGTTGTTGAATTATTACAAAAAAGGCAGCAGAATTCTCAACTGAAATTGGTGCACAATTTAAACATAGAAATTCCTGACAAAGGTGACTCAGTATCTTTCCAGCAATGTACATACTTTGCTTGTAGCTGAGGTATGTGGAAAGTGCCAAGACCAAAAGTGTGTAAGGTCCTAATCCATGAGTTGCTGTATGCTGATAATGTCATGCTCGCATCCCATACTGAAGTTCACTTGCAGCAGCTAATAGATCAGATATCCCGGGCCTGCAAGGAGTTTGAACTGACAATCAGCATCAGGAAGACCAGGATGTGGGACTCCAACCTCCATCAACATCGACAGCCTCACTCTGGAAGTCATTGACGGCTTCACGTAATCATCAGCAACTTGCACTGTATGAAGTCAGCACTAGGAAAGGCCGCAGCTGTCATGTCAAAGTTGAGAAGGCGAGTGTGGACCAACAGCAAACTAACCGAAAATACAAAGCTTTGTGTGTACTAATCTTGTGTCCTCAGCACCCTCCTTTACATTGGGAAAGCACGGACAACTGATGCAAGTCAAGTAAAGGGGCTGAACAGCTTCCATCTCCATTGCCTCAGGCGAATATTGGGCATCGCCTGGCAGGACAGAGTGTTAGATATGAAAGTACGCTAGCGTGCAGGGATCCTCAGCATGTTTGCCCTCTTGAGTCAGCAGCAACTCCATAGCTGGGTCTGGTGTGCCGAATGAAGAACAGCGGCCTTCCCAAAGACATGCTCTATGATGAGCTTGCTATCAGCACGAGACCAACAGGTCACCCATGTCTGCAATACAAGGACGTCTGCAAGCAAGACCTCAAGTTGACTGGGATCGGGATCGGAATCGATGCTTGGGAAGCCCTCACTGCTGACCGGATTTCTTGGAGACAAGCAGTCAGGAAGGACGTAGCAAAAGTAGAGGACAAAACAATAGCCACATGGAGGAAAAGAGAGCCCGGCGGAAGGTCAAAACATCAGTCAACCTCAGGCCAATGCTATTCACCTGTACCAGCTGTGGAATGGACTGCCGCTCACGAATCAGCCTCTAAAGTCACAACAGACGATGTTCAATACAGAAGTGACGTACGCCCCGGGTGCAGTCCATCGTCCCAAGATGGGCAGATACCTATTATACAGATGGGAGATTTAACATTAGTGACAGTGTTCTGTAGAAAATTAGGTGGCAGAGCTACCTCATGAGGCCATATGGTAAAGCCACGTCTTTAAGTGGTCCTGCGATTTAAAAATATTGTCGAGAGGCCTGGGACATTTAAACACAGTCACCTTCAATTGGATAATGTATGTTACTTTCCCTTCCCTCTGCCTATAGAACCATAGAACACTACAGCACAGAAAAACAGGCCATTCGGCCCTTCTAGTCTGTGCCGAAATATTATTCCGCTAGTCCCATTGACCTGCACCTAGTCCATAACCCTCCAGACCTCTCCCATCCATGTATCTATCTAATTTATTCTTAAAACTTAAGAGTGAAAGTAAATTGTGAAGGGGACACAAGGAGGCTACAAAGGCATATAGATAGGCTAAGTGAGCAGGCAAAGATCTAGAAAATGGAATACAGCGTGGAAAAATGTGAAATTGTCCATTTTGGTAGGAAGAATAAAAAGAAGCATATTACCTAAATGGTGAGAGATTGCAGAGCTCTGAGGTGCAGAGGAATCTATGTGTCCTAGTGCATGAATCGCAAAAGGCTAGTATGCAGGTACAGCAAGTAATTAGGAAAGCTAATAGAATGTTATTGTTTATTGTGAGAGGATTCGAATACAAGGATAGAGAGATTATGCTTCAGTTATACAGGGCATTGGTGAGACCACATCTGGAGTATTGTGTACAGTACTGGTCTCCTTATTTAGGGAATGATGTAAATGCATTGGAAGCTGTTCAGAGAAGGTTTACTGGACTAATACCTGGAATGGGAGGGTTGTTTTATGAGGAAAGATTGGACAGGCTAGAATTTAGAAGGGTAAGAGGCGACTTGATTGAAATGTGTAAGATCCTGAGGGGTCTTGAAGGGTGGATGCGGAGAGGATGTTTCCTCTTGTCGGAAAATCTAGAACTAGAGGTCACTGTTTAAAAATAGCACAGAGCCTGGCGAATGGGAAAGATTTGCTTTTCCTCCGCTCCACTGCCTGAAAGGTTCACCCATTTAAGACTGAGATGAAGGGAAATTTCTTCTCTTAGAGGGTTGTGAGTCTTTGGAACTCTCTTCCTCAAAAGATGGTGGAAGGAGAGTCTTTGAATATTTTTAAGGCAGAGCTAGATAGATTCTTTATAAGCAAGGGGGTGAAAGGTTATTGGGGATAGATGGGAATGTAGAGATGAGGTTACAATCAGATCAGCCATGATCTTATTGAATGGCAGAGCAGCTCGAGGGGCCAAATTGCCTACTACTGTTCCTAATGCATATGTTCGTATGACTACTCCTTTGGTACTCCCAGCCAAATTGGAGAGGTGGACCTTTTTAGGTTCTCTCCCTCAAAACAATACAAGAATATGTCTTCTCTCTCTGCTTAAGGGTCTATCACTGCCCCTGCTCAGTTTACATCTGGGGTTGGTGACTGTATTAGTTAAGGCAGTTAAACTGGTTGTGTGCCCCTATTTCAACTTCGTGCCATCATTTGCAGGCATGTAGGGAGGTCATGTGATGGCTAGCTGCTAGGCTGAAGGTGGTAAAGAATGAAAGATTGTCACCACAACCACCTCAACCCAATTTCCCATCCTTTTCCACTCAACTTCAGGCAGTGGAGCAGAGGAAAAGCAAATCTTTCCCATTCGCCGGGCTCTGTGCTATTTTTTGGATCTTTGTACACTTTCGTTTAGCTGGATTATTAGGTAGTGATTCCAACCTCCCCTGAAATCTCCATAATTGAAGATTGATATCCTTGGCACTGTTGTGAACAGCCCTTGGAGAAAAAGATCATGAGGAATTGACAAGATATCAACTTTTCGGCAATATTTAGTGCATGTAAAATATGAAAAATTAAACAGAATACTGCAATTGCATAGCTGGGTGATCAGTGTACTTTAGAATGCTGTACAATCTAGTGATCTCCTTGTAGCTGTTACCAATAACTGTCCTAACAATATCATCATCAGATTCACAGAAGGAGGACGGACTGAACTATTATACATTACTATACTATTATGCATATTTTTTTAAATGTCGTCTCTGGAGGTAGCTGTGAGGATTTTATCTCTCAGTCTGCTGGGTCTTGGGGGTAATCTGTCTACACCCATATTGCATCATGCGGGAACACTGCTCTCACTTTGCTCTGTGCTCTCTTTGCCTGCTCACAGACCTCCTGGGTATCATGTGGCAGCTTCTGATATGAACCTTCCTCGTTCCTACCATCGTACCCTGCTTCCATATAAGAATCCATGGGGGAAGGTACAAACCCTGGTAACCATTTCAGTGCGATTGCTGGTTCTGAAATTAGTTAGGCATTGGGGCAGCTAGCCGGTGGGGGTTCATACGATGAAACTTCCCTGGAAAGCATCCAGCCAGAGTTGACAACTCTAAATTTGGGCCACTTCCAGAAAGTGATTAGAATTTAAAGAACGATACTTCAGTGCCCAGCAAGGAGGCAGTACCTTTGAAGAGGGGAAAAATTGGAAAGAAAGGAAAGTGTCTTGTAAAATACGCTTCCAGTGTAAACAGAAGGAAATATGAAAAGACAAAATGACACTTTTCTCATTGACCCTTCCAACACACTGTTCCATCAACGGCTCTGCTGAAGGAGGCGAAAAGGCACAGGTAATGCTTCCAGAAGGATAATATTCCATGAAGTCTCCCTAAAACCTAGGGCAGAGTTGTCTACACTATAATAGCCGGCCCACATGGAATCCGTGAACCCTGGATATCCAGCCTGTGAAGACCCAGTGAATATATTTTCTTTTCCTGTGACTGGCACATCTAATACATTTCTCCTACATTTTATGTTTTAAATTCACTTTTGCAGTTTATCTCTCTCCCTTTTTAATTTTCTCCCGTTGGGTTTGTGTGGGCCTCTCATGTCTTTTTCTCTCCCTCGTATGCACGTTCTTCTGTAATTTTTATGCCCCTGCCAATATACTCTTTTTATGTTCATACATTGTGCTGAATAATATTCTCTGATAACGGGAGTGTTACATGCCCGTGCCGATGTATTTTCCAGTGCAATGACATCGGGTCACATTCCACTATTGTGGAGTTTTCTAAAGCGTTTCCTAATGCCCCAGTGCAGTGCTCCCCCCTCACTTGCTGCTGCACTGGAAAGGGGCTCCTCATCTGCTACTCCCCTTGTCCTGGATGACTTTGATGGCTGTCCCCTGTGTGGCTGAGGTCTTGAAGGCCCTGCCACATTAGAGGACTCCTGCTGATTGGCAGGAGGAGCTTCTGTCTCACAGCACTGGGCAAGGACTGTGTCAATGGTGGATGGACAGAGCGCAGAGCCAGGGCAATGGTGTGCAGCTTGGAGCGCTTACCCATAATTGTGTCTGTAATATGCTCGGGTTTGCCCCTCCGGGACAGTCATCAGTCTTTCCATGGAGGGAGCTTGGCACACAGAAGAGTGGGTGATCACAGTGCACATGGCCTGGATGGGCAGTCTAGCTGGAGCACGCAGCCCCTCTGGTGTATCCACCAAAGCTCCACACACCTCGTGCTGAACATGTAGCATCTGCTGCCTTACGGACGGCTCCAGAGGCTCATCATCCGACTCAGAATCAGTCTCTGGATCATCTTGCACACTCCTCCAACTGCCTGAGGCCTGCTCCACCACACTCTCTGGCAGCTGCACTTGTGAATGTGAAGTGCCCTCTCCTGATCGTGACTGCTCTTGTCCCGATGCGCTAACCCCTGCCGAGGTGCCAGCATCTGCGCTGGTGCTTGGGCCAGAGAGAGGATGTGACAGCGACTCCTCTGAGGGTTCTTCCTCATCCTTGGAGGGGAATGATGGGCCGGCATCGACATTCTCATCTGTGGAAGAGGCTTCACCTGCGCAAGAGTGAAAGAAGTAAGGGTGTTAGTTGTCTTTAAAAACCTTTCCACAGCTGTGCAAGGTCACAATGCTCAGCAACGTTACAGTCATGTCCACCATGAGATATGACACGATGCAAACACTTGCAGCAACATTAAAAGCTTTTGACTAGGAGCCTTCTCTGACTTTTAGCACTGGGACAAGATTTTTAACATTCACTGAATCCTACCAAGCATCAATCCATCTCCACAATTGCCATCTCCCCCTTTCTCCCAATTTCAGCCATTTGCTATCTCACCCGACCCACGCCTTCCTCCAATCTCGCCTCTGCCAAGCAACCTCGAGGATTTGGCTGAGGAGAGCAGGAGAATCTCCTCCTCATACGGTGTTAGTATCGCAGGCTCAGTGTTACCCCCTCCATCTCTGCGTTTCTCCCGGGCATTGTGGACATGCTTCTCCTGAAAATAAGTGTAACATTGCAATGACTAACGCTGTTAAATTAATTGCTATCATCCTGCCTATGCATGATCAGCACAATGTTTGGTAGTGAATACGCTGTCCACCTTCCTCACCTGTACAGGCTCCCACCACCACCACCACCACCCCCGCCAACACTGGACCAAAACAAAAAGTGCACACAGACATCGGAGCTAAGATCATGCTGCCTTGGACCTCTGAACAACCTCACAAGCCTTCAGCGTTCACAACACTAACCTGTAGCTTCCTGCTACACGATACGCATACTGAGGACTTACTCACCCTGGCTGACCTCAGGAGGTCACCGAGCCTCTTCTGGTATTGCATCCAAGTGCGACGCTCTAGATCAAGCTGCTGGATTCCACTGCAACCTCCTCCCAGGTTGCACGTCTCGCTGAGGGAGCTCTCCTCTTTCCGTCGGCTGGTATTAGTTGCTCCCGTCTGGTGGACACAGGCCCGGGGAGGGCACGCAGAGACTCGTCATCAAATCTCGGGGCTGCTCTCACTCACTTGCCTCGGCCATTTAGGGAGGGAAACATGCTATAACTAGACAACTCCTCTATGCTAAGATCTGGAAAACATGTTCGTGTTCAAATTGAATGCCAGCTGTGATCAGTGGTTAAAAAAAACTTACTCTTTTGCCATTTCAGAGATATATTAAACAGATTCACAAATACCTGAAAAGCTTGCATATATTTCCAGTTGAAAAATGCTGCAGATCAGTGTTGTATGAACACATTTTCTGGGTCACCTGACACTGCCCCATGCCAGGTGGCCTTTCAAATGACTGCCCATGACCCCTTCCAGGTTACAGCCAACGACCTCAGGTATCCTGCCCGCCAGCACTGATTGGCCGGAATCCTCACTGCCTTTGGGCCTCTGGACTGGGAAACCCACCCTACAGTCCCAATTTGCCTAATTCCCACTTTATACAGTGTACCTGGACCGCGGGACCAGGAGTCCGAAGACCACCTACTTCCGGGTGCGGGTCACGCCCACCGTACTGGACTGTATTATTCAGCCTAGTAGCTAATGTTCTTTTTAAAGCACTTTTAGGTCACTTAACCCAATTCCTCCTTTGTTTTTGCTGCATCTATTGAACCCTCGCTATCGCCTCCTGTTTATTTCAATCATATCATGTTAGAGTAACAGAATATCAGAATGGTTACAATGTGGAAGGAGGCCATTCAGCCCATCATGTCCATGCTAGTCACAACTCAGCTTGTCCCACTCCCTAGTCTTTTCCCCTTAGCCCTGGAAATGTTTTCACTTCAGATAATTAACCATTTCTCTTTTGAAGGCTTCGATTCAATCTCCTTCCACCATACTCTCGGCCAGAGCATTCCACATCCTAACCACATGCCATGTTAAAAAGGTTTTTCCTCATGGCACCATTGCCGCTTTTGCCAAACACCTTAAATCATGGCCGTCTGATTCTCATCTCTTCCGCCAACAGGAACAGCTTCTCCCTGTCTACTCCCAGTCTATGGGGAGGTGATGGCGTCGAGATATTTTCGTTGGACTTGTAATCCAGAGACCCAGGGTAATGCACAAATCCTGTCACAGCAGATGGTGGAATTTGAATTCACTAAAAATCTGGAATTAAAAAGTCTGAAGATGACCATGAAATGATTGTTGTAAAAACCCATCTGGTTCAGTAATGTCCTTTAGGGAAGGAAATCTGCTGTCCTTACCTGGTCTACATATGACTCCAGACACACAGCAATGTGGTTGACTCTTAAATGCCCTCTGACAAGGGATGGGCAATAAATGCTGGCCTGGCCAGCAAGGCCCACATCCCATGAATGAATTAAAAATAACTATCCAGGCCACACATGATTTTGAAAACCCCTCCACTTAATCTGCTCTTCTCCAAGCAGAGCAGACCCCACCTACTCCAGTCTATCCACATAACCGTAGTTCCTCGTCGTCTGAACCATTCTCGTAAATCTTTCCAGCACCCTCTCTAACGCCGTCACATCCTTCCTCAGGTGCGATGCCCAGAATGGGACACAATACTCCAACTGTGGCCGAACCAGAGTTTTATACAGGGTTCATCATAACTTCCTTGCTTTAGTACCCTATCCCCTTATTTATTTCATTATATTAAAAATTTATCTTTAAAGCGTTTGGTGAAGGGTATGCACCCTGTCTCTTCGCATCTCAGAGGCTGATTGATCTGCTGTGCTTCTCCAGCATGGTCTATTTTTTCAGATTTCCAGTAGATATTTGTTCTTATTTTGACCCATCCTCCTGCTGCACCCTCAGGAAAAGGGGCCATGAATAACACCAAATTTAAACAGTTACTTAGAATTTCAGCTTGGTTGACAGGGTTTGTGCTTTTGTGTTTTGAATTGTGACTTGAGCATGCGTGGGAGTTGGTCCCATGTGTATTCTTTAAATTCAGTGTTTTGCATTGTGAGCCTAGGCAATGAGCGTTAGCAAGTTATTCATCCATGGCTAAATATTTACACATGATTCAAAGTAAACAAACTGAGCAATATTAAAATGTGACTAAGCTGACAATCAAATCATGCTTGAGAAAAAAATGGGAGATCAAATAATTCTTTGTGATGAGGCCTATTTTAAATCCTTATCCTGTCCGAATGGATTGCTGGCTCTCATCTTTCAACTACAGTTTGAGTTCCGTCATTAGCCATAGTCCGTGAGGGTCCAGAGGCATCCCTCTCTGTTAGAGAGAGTGAGAGAGAGAGAGACAAGTGGTGATACCTTGAGGGATAACACTCCACATCAAGCATGGCTGACCAGGAATCTCTCCCGCTCTTAGCGCCTACCATGTGCATGTTGGAAGGGTTAGCAGGTTGATTATCA
This sequence comes from Cetorhinus maximus, assembly GCF_964194155.1. Lineage (NCBI taxonomy): Eukaryota > Metazoa > Chordata > Chondrichthyes > Lamniformes > Cetorhinidae > Cetorhinus > Cetorhinus maximus. The sequence goes on along the minus strand of NC_135882.1, from coordinate 19,991,575 downwards.
ACCTACTTGGCTGCATCAAGAATGCTCCTTCCACATGGAGAAGGGCTGGAATCCAGAGCTCTGCCTCAGAGACAGAGATGCTACCTAATGAGCCAAGTAAAGTTTAAGTAGACCTATCCAAGTACAATTTTATTCTATTTTTTCAATTACTGGATTAATTAGAAACCAATTCAAAACACAAGTGACTTTATGACATCTTCAGCGTATTAAAAAATTCCAAGGGTTGGAGATTCAAGAATAAGGCCTGAGACAGATGGAGCCTCTGCACAATGACAGGATTGGGGTGGTGGTGGGGGGGGTGGCGGTAGGGGGAGGGTGGGAGGAGGCAATACACAGACCATTGGAGTCAGAGAAATGGAGCTACCTGCCCTGGGATGTCGGGCTGACTACTCTGATGCAATTTTAACAAGGATCTGAGCAGGAAAGCTTCTGCAGTTTAGGGAGATGCTGGTCTGCTGCCCTTCTAGTTAGTTGAATACATTCCCTAGTGGAGCCAGAGGAAGCAGGAGTGATCTTCCAGGCTTCACGGGGACGGTTTCCACCTCCTCTGTCCCAGACTCCTCTCTGCCCTCCCGCAAAACACTCCCAAAACCCCCTTCCTGCTGCTTACCTGGAAGCCGGCTTGTAGCTAAGAGCAGCCTGATCTTTACTCTGTACCCTCTTCACACCCGTTCCGGGCAAGAAATGGACAAACAGTATTTAAGTGAGGCTTGGCGGTTAAAATTGCTGAGGTCTTCTGCAACTCTGTCAGGCGGGAAACCAACTTTCGATTAAAACCCAGCCCAAAGTTTGTGGTTAATCTGACATTTATTTCTGAGCTTTGCTTTTGATATTTAATACATTTTTCTATCACTGAGGCATAATATAAAAAATGCTACACGTTTATAAACATATGCTTATGTGTTTTACAGTAATTACATTTACTCTTATCTGGCTCTGTAAATGTCACACAATTGGCATTTAGTTGACTTTCAAACAGAAGACTCAACCTTCCCCCGGGGTAGTTTTATTCCCAACAGATTCTGTGTCCTTTTCTCTTTAAATAGGCAAATTAAAGGAACCATTACATCACCAGTCCTGTATGTACCAGAGATGATTAAACCACATAAAAGCACATGCACTAAATGGGGCATATCCTAATTAGTATAATTTTTCTTTGCATTTGGTGGACTCAACTGTAATAAGAATGACAATCTGTATAATTTAACCATAGTGGTTCTATGGTGAACAAAGACTTGGAGGAGCAAGGTGCCAAATGTGCAAATTATAGATTTTGCATTATCTAATGCATATTCTAGTAACCTGGTTCAGCCAATGGTTAATTCTGCATTTGCATTTCTGTATATCAGGGATGAGTCAAATGTGCTGACTGGAAAGAGTAAAACAGGGAGAAGCCTTCACAGCCAATACAGTGAACTTAACAGCAGATGACAGAATTTTGTCTGTTTTTCATTTGATATTAGTTTTGGGATGTTGGCAACTCTTGAGGTTGTTTTTTTTGGCCATCTCTGGTTTCCCTGAGGAGGTGATGATGGGCCTTTTCAAAACAACCATTGCAGTCCTCATGGTGATTGTTGATATTTATCCCAGGGTGATGAGATGCTAGGGCAGAAACCTTTGCTGCATTGTCAATCACAATTAGAGAACCACTAGAGAAGTACCATGTGGAAGTAGACTTATGTGCTGCTCATATTCAGAAAGGATGACAAAACATACACACAGGAAAACAGAGATCCATTGTTCTACCTGCCATTCTAAATAATATTAGAATTGATTATCAGGAGTAAACTTGAGAAGCACCTGGATAACAGTAACCTATTTAATAGCAGCCAGTATGGATTCAGAAAGCATAGATCCTGTATGGCCAACCTCCTCGATTGCCTTGAACAAATGGCAATCCAAGCGGACTATGGGAAGCCTGGTTCATTAAATTCAAAGCTGTGGGAATTCAGAGTGAACCTTGGGAATGAATAAGAAACCGACTGAAAGGCAGGAAACATTGATTACCAGTTAAAGGATTTATGTCAGAGCGTGGGAAGCACTGAGTGGGATCAGTGCTGGGACCACTTCTGTTTCACATGAACAACAAGCTGAACTCAGAAACCCAGTGCAAAGCGGTCAGATGTACAGGTAATAGCAAACCAGGAGGGGCACTACACAAGAGGCAGTTCAGAAATTACAAAATGGTTTAGACAAAATTTGTAAGTGGGCAAAAGAATTGCAGGTGAAATCAAAATCAGGAAGGCATGAAGAGCCCCAGAGAGGAAGGAAAATAGACAATACACATCCTCCATTAATGGTGCTGAAAGAGCTAAAAAAAAATAAACTGAAAGGGATCCAGAGGTCTTAATAGATACAATGCTAAACATGCCCAATAAATTTACAGCAGCACAAATGGGGAACACCTCTGTTCAGCCTGTAAACATGATCCTCAACTTCCAGTTGTCTGTCAGTTTTATTCTCCATATTGCTCCCACTCTGTTGTATGATGCTGTATGTGCCTGCATGCCATTGTAATGTAAAGGTGCTCGGCAGAGCAAGAGATAATGTGGGATTGGAGAAAAGCACCACCCATGCTATGATATATAGAGTCACATAGAAATAGACTGAAAGAAGACTCTAGAAGCAGCCTGCATGGGAGAAGCAGCATCATGCATGACATTAACTGGGATCTGTGCATAGTTAAAGATTAACAATAAATGGTTCATGTTTAAACAGACAAATCTCAAGATTTCACCATTGAGACGTCAAATGAACCCATAATGCAACACGGGGCAGAATTTTCAGTTCGGTGGGCGGACGCAGTCGGCGGGCCCAGGATCGGCTGGGAAACAGGCCGCAGCCTGCAATTGGCCCCCAACCACAATTTCACCCCGGTGGGCCAATTAAGGCCCACCGAGCATGAAATGCGGCTCCTCACTGGCCGGGAAGGGCCGGGCGAGGGCTGGGGCCTGTCGGTCGATGAATCCAATGGCGACCCGTTGGCCAGTTTAGAAAGTGGCACAGGCAGCCCCTTGGAGGCTGCCCCGGAAGAACGTCTCTTCTGCGCATTCAACATTCAAGTCATGGAGTCGAGTGCGGCTGGAGGTGCCAGGCGGGAAGGCAGGTCAGGTGGGCACTCGGCACCCAGCTTTTTGGATGAGTGCCTCGCGGTCCTCCTGGAGGAGGTGGCTGCCAGGAGGGACACCCTTATCCCCAGAGATAGGAGGAGGAGGGCACTGCACCTCAGAAAGAGGGTGTGGGAGGAGTTTACAGCACAGGTCAGCTGCCATGACGTGGTATAGCGCACATGGGTGCAGTGCTGGAGGAGGTTCAATGACCTGCTAAGCTCAGGAAGGGTGAGTACCATGGATCAGTGTGCAGACTTGTTAAGTTGTGGCCACCCCACCAACCCTGTGGACCTTAGGGGTGTTAGAGTCTGAATGCGAACTGTCAATGACGCCGGAGCTGGCCAAGGGGGTGAGCCCTGGTGGCTTGTACTTAGTGCATTGCAGTTCGAGGGCCTCGACTCCGATGTGCCCTGCGAGGTGTTCCTCAGCTGGGGTTGGCCAAGCTGCAATGGCGCTGCAGGTAGAGAGTGGACTAATCAATTATCCTCTGTACTTTCAGAAGAAGCCAACCAAAACCAGAGCGGTCACATACAGGCGGAGGCCCGCCCAACCTGCTGCTGCTGACCAGGTTTGAGCAGGGTGCCCTAGAGCTAGAGAGCTGGTACGCTCCTGTGCAACTGGGCATGGAGAGCCGGGGTTGCCAGATGAAGGAAAGAGCGCAGTGCACAGAGGTAAGAGTTTCGCATTGTGCAACTATTCTAGTGTAGTCTCCTCATTGAGTCCCCATTAATCATTGAAAGATGATGGCACCATGATGCAGATCTCCATTGCCTTACCAGGGTGCCTGGCATGCAGAGTGACACTGTGATGACTTTAACGAAGGACATGTCCTTGTTCTCCCTTAGAATTGCCAGTTCGCACTCGCTCTTGGGACCCCAAGGGGCCACCTCTGACACCGGAGGACCGCCGGGCTTCATTTGCACCTGCGTCACACCCGCTGTCTGAACCAGGCACCAGCACCTCGGTGGGCATTACATTAGCGGCTAGAATGTCGGTGCACATTGGTGAGGGCACTTCACACTCATTTGAGGTGCAGGCAGAGGCAGAGAGTGCCCAGTGTGCCAGCGGTCGGAGGACTGCCAGGGACCAAGACGATGCTGAGTCGAAGGCAGATGATGAGCCTCTGGAGTCGATCATTAGGAGGCAGATGCTGGGTGTCCAGCGGGATGTGTGGGAGGATCTGGTGGAGATCCATGAGGGTCTGCGTGCCATGGTCTCTGTTGTGGAGGAGTCCTTGCGGAGTATGAGCAATGCATTGACCCTCATGGCCGGGCACACTGCCTCCTCCATGGAGAGAGTGGCGACTCCCATTGAGAGGCAGCTCCAGGAGCTGAATTAGGGGTTCCTGGGGTTGAGCTCGGACCTGAAAACCCTCACACAGGCAATAACCTCAGGTGGTCAGTGCCGGTGTGGGAGATGGATGAGGCACCCAGTATCCCACTTAGGTGCCCGTCCATCAATGGTGAGCAGGGAGGTCGAAAGCGACCTCTCATTGGCACACGAGCTGCTTGTCGTCTCTGCAGGCTCCTCTCAGGATGTTCTGGATGATGGCAGCAGCTCCTCCGCTCCTCTAAGAGTCACCATGGCATCTGATGAGGCTGTGATCACTGGGGAGATACCAGCTGTGGCACTGGCCGCTCCCTCCCAGGCATGGCCAGCACAGGCTCCAGAGGACGACTGCCAAGGTCATCCAGGCCAACAAGACAGCAGAGTCAGCAGGCTGTCTCCATTGCCGGTGCCAGCGAGATGGGGGGCACCAAGACATAGCACTCAGAAATGTAAGTTTAAGGCATCAGTTCACAGGTGATTTTCTGTTCAGTTATGTTTGGTTTATATGTCTGCTGGTGTGGACATCAACACCAGTAATGGTAATGTTATTATGCATTCAACGTGACAATAACATTAAATTTGCTTTGGTTCTGATGGCCTGAGTATGCTTCATCTTTTTTCTTTCTGGTGTAGGGTACGCCAGTCTGTAATGCTGTATGTGAGTGGCTGGATACTTTATTGCACAGGCATTGAGTGGACTTTGGGTTCAAATGAAAGGGTCATCTCAGATATCTGGGTTGGAGGAGGCAGCCCTGGTGTGAGATGGAAGCAGATCTTTGGCAGCCTAGCTGAAGGAGTGTTAGATCAAGGCATCCCTGGTGTCCCTGCCTCCCTGAAGGATACAGAGGTCTGCCTCCACCCTTCAGCATTCTCCTCAGCATGCTCCTCTTCCGACTCACTACTGGACTCATCATCTGTGGCCTGTGCAGCTGCGTCAAGATCCTCTTCCTCCAGTGGGTCCCTCCTTGCCAGTGCCAGATTGTGGAGAGCGTTGCATGCAACCGCTATCAGTGACACCCGCTCTTGGGGGTATCATAGTGCACCCCCTGAATGGTCCAGGCATTATAAGCACATCTTCAGAAGACTTATAGTCCTCTCTATCACCACTTTTGTAGAGGCATGGCTCCTGTTATACCGCTGCTCTGCTTCTGTTCTTGGATGGCGGAGAGGTGTCATAAGCTACCTTTTTAATGGATAGCCCTTGTCACCCAGCAGCCATCCACCCAGTCGGGCTGGAGCACTGAAGAGCCTCAGCACCTGGGAGTGTCTGAGTATGTAAGTGTCATGGGAGCTGTCAGGGTACCTTGCATAGACTTGCAGAATCTACATCCTGTGGTCACACACTATCTGCACGTTCATGGAGTTGAATCCTTTCCTGTTGATGAAGGCACCCGGCTGACCTGCTGGTGCCTTGATGGCCACATGTGTGCAGTTGATAGCACCCTGGATGCGGGGGAAGCCAGCAATCGCTGCAAAGCCTCTGGCTCGCTCAGCCTGGCTGGCCTCATCCGTACGGTAAAGAATAAATGTCAGTACCTGCCTGAACAGAGCTTCTGTCACCAGCTTGACGTAACTGTGGACGGCTGATTGGGAGACTCCACACAGATCCCTCACTGACCCCTGGAAAGAGCCAGAGGTATTGAAGTTGAGGCCACTGTGACCTTCAGAGCCACTGGCATGGGGTGTCCAGCCATACAGTTGGAGATGATTTCAGGCCCAATCAACTGATAAATGGAGGTCACTGTCTCTCTTGAGAGGTGGAGTCTCCTTCAGCATTGCACCTCAGACATATTGAGGTAGCTGCATCGCCGCCTGTAAACCCTGGCAGCAGGATTGTGGAGACCCCTTCCGCCTTGGACTTCCTGCTGGCCCTGCACCCCTTGTGCCTGCGCCACTCCTCCCACAGGTCCCTCCCCTGGAAGCTGCATGGGGCCTCCTCTCCCTTCTGCCCCTCTCTTCCTCAGAGAAGGAGGTGCCACCAGCGAAGACCACAATCCCCAGTACCAGGGTAAGGGAAGGCTGTCTGATACCTGGAAGGGTCCACACGGTCTGAATCCTCTGGGGGCTTTGGAGACACCAATAAGTCCTGAAATGAAGCTTGGAAATGCTTCATGAGGCCCCAAACAGAGATGAAGCTGCCAAGTACAAATAAGCAACCAGCAGCAAACTATCTCCAAAACTCCTCACTACTCACACTGGCAATGCTGCTGACCATGTTTATCCCACCCTTGGATGAGATTTAGCAAATTTCAGCTGGTCGCCTGCCTGTTTTGCACGTGCAACGAGCGCGAAATCGCATGGGCAATGTAAATCGAGCTTAATTGTCTTTTTAATGGCCTTCACTGGCCTTATAATTGATGGCGGGCACAGCTCCAACTCCTGCATGTGCCCGCCGACCAAAATATCGCGCGATGACATTGGGACGCTCGCCCGATGTCATCACATGTTACTTTACGCTCGAGCGGGTCAGGCGCGCACTCACCCACTCAGCAAAAATTTCTGCCCATGGTGTTCAGTGATGGCACCATAATACAACATGGTGTGTAAATCCCATAATACAACATGGTGTGTAAATCCCATAATACAACATGGTGTGCAAATCCCATAATACACATGGTGTGTAAAGGGAATGTCATTTTTCTTAATGTTACTGTGGGATACTGAAGCAGGCTTGTGAGGTCTGTGTTTGTGTCAGTGCGTGTGTGACTATTTTTAATTAAACTGAAGACAGTCAGACTGCAAGGTTTAAATCATCAAAGGGATTAGCTGTAAAAGCGGGCATGTTGAAATGCAGATGAGCAAGCTGAGATCCCAGTAGATACAGTATGAATGGGAACTTGCATTAGGAGATAAGTGGGGAGTGAAGTTTTGGCACCATAGTACAACATTGACCTCTCTGCCCTTGACCTTCTGCAATGTTCTAGTGAAGCTCAGCATAAGCTCAAGAAACAAAAGCTCATCATAGAGTCGTCCAGACTCAACATCAAGTTCAATCATTCTGGACTGTAATCTCGACCCCCATTTTGTTTCCTTTGTCTTTCCTCATTTTGGTCTTTTTCTCCTTTTTGTTTGTTTTTGGACGATAGCTGTTCATTATTTTGCCATTCACACCTCTTGTAGACACATTTTTTGTTTCTCCACATGCCCCATTACCACTCCTAGTGGCCTTGCAACATCAACCATTCTGTCATTCAACCTGCCCTGCCCTCCACCCTATCACAGGCCTTCCCTTTCGCTCTGTCCCCCACCCTCTCCACTTCCAGTTGCTTAAAAGCTGCAGCATCACCAACCTTTACCAGGACTGAAAGGTCATCAACCTGGAATGCTGGGTTTGATTTTCAAATTGAGGTCAGGAACCCAATGTCCTGATCATTCCTGGATCTTGGCCCCGCACCACATCTGTGTCACTCACATGACGCAATCTTCAAATGTAGATGTCCTTATTGGAAAGGAGATGAGCACGGCACCCAAATAGGGGCGGCAAGTTCTACGAGGAGGCAGGGGCTGCCTGCTGGAGGAGGAGCATCAAAGGCAGATGACAGTCATGAGGAGGCCTGCAGCTGCCCTGCAAAGGAGAGGAGGCAGGACCTTGGAGCACCAGAAACCTCAGCACTCAGAGAATTGGACAAACAGCCCGCCAAACGGCACTGCACCTGATCTCGCAACGAAATCCCTGGTAGCAAAATGTTTTCCAGTTTAAGGAAAAAAACTTTACAGATCCCCGCTTTGAACCCAACAGCTGTGCACAAACGTGTGCCAGATTCTTCGGGTTTGGCGATTGCCGATTTGCAAAACACCTCCTGGTCCACCCTGACCTGTTAACAAGTTCCTTAAAGAGCTTAATGAGCAGTTAACTGCAGGCAAGGGGGTTGCTGGTTCCCCTTTCCCCGGCCTTTCCTTTGAAAACTGTGTCCGCATTCCGGAGGTATCGCGATCCAGTGACACCCTCCAAGAATGAAATTTTCAATGCACATCCGCACCCATACTCACCCCCTCCTGCAATGGCAAATTCATCTCGTTAGCTGTCCCCACAGGTCCTGCTGAGCACTTCCAGCATTTTCTGTTTTTATTTCAATTTACAGCCGTAATCTACAATTCACCAATAGGATGGTGAGTTACGTAGCTAAAGTAGTGGAATATATGTTACAGTAGGTAACGATCAAATTTTACAATGCTTTCATTTCCTCCAGTCTGGTTGTCAAGAGATATTGAAATGTCAGAAGCACATGTGAGAAAAGGGACTAGTCTGTTCCAAAGTATCGAGGGCCTGAATTACAGAGAGAAACATTGGAGAAATTTGGGATTCGGCCCAGAAAGGAAGGCATCTGAGAGATGATTGTTAAAGGCACAGAGAAAGTTAACCTGAAAAATTAATTCATATTAATCTGCAGAAGTAGCAGTAGGTGACCTGCTCAAAGTAATCAAATATAATTTTAGCACTGACATTGAAAAATTCTTCTTCATACAAAGTGTGAATAACTTGCGGAAAAATAATGCAGATAGAGCAGTGGATGCAAAAACTCTGGGGTCTTTAAAAAATAATTGAATTCTAAAACAAGGCTGAGAGGGTAGCGGGGGTGGGGAGGGGGCAATAAGATTTCTTGAGTTGGATTAACTAAAAAATCATCTTCCTCATCCATAATTGGCCTTGTGATGGTGCACCCATGAGAGGAGAATTTGCAGGATCTCAACCCAGTAAACATGTTTTCTCTCGTGGGGCAGAGCATAACCAGAGGCCATCAACATAAGATAGCCACCAAGATATGCAATAGGTAATTCAGAAGAAACTTTTTTACCCAAATTGGGGCAAGAATATGGAACTTGCTACCACAGGGAGTGGCTGAAGCAAACAGTATAGATCCTTTTAAGGGAGAAGGGAATCGATGGTTATGATGGTAGATTTAGATGAGAAATGATGGGTGGAGGCATGGACTTGTAGGGCCGGATGGCCTGTTTCTGTGTCGTATATCCTATGTAGTATGGATGAAGGAGTGGCAGCACAGCTGCCAAGTCCAAATGGTATGTAGCTTGGAGTGGAACCTGCAGGTGATGGTTTAGTAATATGTTAAATTTGCTAATTTACTGACTCCAATATTTGTTTTAAATTTGCATTTTATGTCCTCTTAACCTGATGTAGTGTGAAGTAATATCCCAGGTTTACCCTATTCATTCCTTGTAATATTCGATATGCTCTGATTAGGTTTCCCATTAACATTCCTTTCTTCTCGTCTGCGGAACTTGTGTACCTATTCCTTCCTCATAGTTCATCCATTTTAACCTTGAGATCATTCCTGTTTACTACATCTTCTCTGCACCATCTCCAGTGATCAGAGTTGTACACAGTACTCAAGATGTGACCTGACCAGTGCACTTGCTTTAGCATAACCCCTGCAGATACAAGAGTGACTTCACAATCCAGTGCCCCCAGCAGGGTCTGTGCTGGGAACATGGGTGGGAGTTATGGCTACAACACTACATTCTTGATTCTTCAGTTCACATTTCCTTTGAGTTCAGTTTACCACTTGGAACATGGAACCATGGGTTTACCCTGTAAACTGCTGCTCTAGAAATGCATCCTAATATTTTAACTTGCTTTTAGTTGTTTCACCTCGTTGCTGAAAAACTGAAAGTGGTGAGTCTACTACCCAAACGTGTGTTGGACTTGTCCTTGTAAAGCGCATGTTTTCAGTAGAGACAGATAAAATCCAAACTTTGATACATCATTGTATGCAGTGACATACTGTTCAATTGATTGATGAGAAAATGACTATACATAATGAAATGGAGCTGTACATGTTTTGTTTCATAATTACTTTACTCTAAATTGTATTGTGCAATGCCTAGGTTTATGGCAGGACAATTATAAGAAAAATGTTGCCAACAAAAAAGACGAAGATAGATGAACAGATATGTTTTGTAGGAGACTATTTTCAGTGATATTTTCATAATTGCACTCCAAATTTTGCTTGTCCATCACTTTCATGGGTTTTAACAAGTTTCTCATGGTCATCTGTGAACGTGCTCTATCAAACCAATGACATGATATTCAGAAATAGCCCTCTGGAAAACACTACATCGGAGCCACAAGATCACAATATAGAGATATAGGAGGAAGACCTTTCAAAGCATCCTAACTCATCCATCCAGACATAAGCACCAATCCCTTCCATCTTAGAATTCATTGTTATGGACCTGAGGGGGTGGGTTTTCCTCTTACCAATTGTCCGTAAACAGAAGGTGTTTGGAATTTCTTTTTTAAGAATAAGCGATGGCGTATTTCCCAACCCTTTGGTTTTTGTGTGATCCGATTTCTACTAATAACCCACAGTAAACTCAAGTTAGGATAACTTCAGAATGTTAGTTTATTGTACACATTCAAAAACCACGAAAAGCAGTGCCCGCAATTCTGCATTCATACAGTAAAGGGAGGGATAGAGAAAAGGAGGTTATATAGTACAAGGATCATAGAGAAAATCAATACTGGTTCACGTGAGTTCCAGAGTTCAGAATCAGAGTCCAATGAGGAATTCTTTTTGCAGAGGTTAGCTGGCTGAAGACCGATGGTGTAAGATTCGCTTTTCTGGTGTGTTGATGTCACAAGATGAAGTAGGCATGCAGAAATTGAATCAGTTCTGTAGGCGATAGTACAAAATCTTCCAGCAGAGTCAGGTAAGATTGTCCAACTTAGCCAGAGCTTGCATCTTTCTGGCCTGCCAGTTGGATGTTAAACAGCAGGCTGGGGCGTGCAGCTCAGAGAGTAATATTAACCTATTCAGCAAACCAGAGTCTTAGGTCATCTGACCTTATTTCTCCACAATGACTTCAACAAAGGATGTTTATCCAGTGTCTAGCCATTGGCTTTGTATCCAGGACTGATAATGTCACAGCCATTTTGGTTTAAAAGAGGTGCTATTTATTGAGGGTCTGCTGCTTGAGGAGTCACTGTCTCCATCGACTCACCTCTAACAAGCTTGACTTATCAAATGCAAATGGCCTTCATGTAGCTCCCTTTGAAGTTGGCTGGTGCAGTTCCAGGTGGACTGTTAGAAACTCCTCAGATATAATAAGGTGTGACATTTCTGAAACAAAGAGGGGAATTCTTTAGTTCTGGTGACTTACAGACAGGGGGTCAGCCATCTTAATTGTCTTCATTTAGCAGAAAAGACCAGTTTTAAAATAAGAAATAGCAATAAGGGTAACGTTTTAAAAAAAAATTTAGTGTTGAGTTCTGTTCCGTAACACTATCTATCCACTGAATTTTTCCAGAGTTTTACTTCATTTTTAATACATGCCCACAAGTCCATGTTACACTTTCATCATTCTTTAGGGGTAATTTTGACTTGAATGATAGTTTAAACAGGTTATATCGATTCAGCTGCCCTTTATACATCATACATCAATACACATAAAATCCAGCTGTATCAATATCACCCATGTTACACTGTCACCCACAGTCAAATTACCCTTTTGTGTGAATAAATCACACTGAGTCAGAGTTGGCATGTAGACAACAATTAACTGTCATTTAATCTCATCAAACAGTCCTGACATTCTCAACCACCATTTCAATGCTGAATTATCAGTTATTTAAAATACAATTATTCTTCACTTAAGTGCCCATTGCCTGAAATTTGAGAAATTGAAGAGAGACTGTGCAAGATTTGTAGTGTCTGAGCTGACACCAATACACTCTGGGGTAATTTTAACCTAACTTGCCAGGTTGGAAACCCATGGGATCAGGTGGAATGAAATTTTCACCCTGCCCAATGTTACTTTTCATTGACGACAATAGAGGGCATTGCCTCCAATCCCACCAGTCCCATGATGGGTAGTCTAGCTTAAAATTGCCCCTTCTGTGTCTGTTTAAAGGCTGAACAATGCTCACTGGTACAGCACCCGAAGTTTGCTGTGATTTTACTCCTCTCCCCATAATCCCACATACCACACAAAAATAGCCAAGGCTCAAGTACGAGTGATGGACAATAGGCATTTTAAGTGCAGCTATAGAACAATCCTGAGTATAAGTTCATGCTCTCAAGAGAAAAGATTAGAAATTGGCAAAATGGCAAAAAGGAAAGATGCTTCATCTACTATTAATGATCAGCATTGACTATCAGTTTATTCAAGAGAGCCGTTTCTTCTAGGCATAAGAAAAGTGCAGAGAAAATTAATTACTCCTGAAAGGATTTTGCATTGAGCCCATGATTTTTAGATATGAATAAATTGTACTTGCAATCGGATTATTGAAACAAAAGTAACTTTTAAGTCAAGCAACCTGCATTACACAACTTTATTAATAGATCAGTGCAAGTTATGGTAGGGACTTTGCTGAAACGGCTGGAAACAAGGGTGGATGTGCCAAGCCCCAGCAAAACACCAATGAAATACACTATTGAAACAGGTTATTTGGCCTAACTGATTGATATTCCACATGAGACTCTAAGTCTGTTTTGCCAACCTGTGGTACACGCTGTTCATACAACCTCCCCCTATATCCCTCTGTTCCTGTCTTCTCTCATGTTGGAACACAAGAACATAAAAAATAGCAGCAAAAGTAGTAGCCCATCGAGCCTACTCCACCATTTCATAAGATCTTGGCTGAACCTCGACAACAATTCCACATTCCCACCCACCTCCCTTTTCCTTGATTCCCTTAATGCCCCTTTATCAATTGATCTTAACCTTGAACATACTCAATGACTGGGCATCCACAGCCTGCTGGGTAGAGAATTCCAAAGATCAAATTGTTCCCCATCACAGTCTTAAATGGCTAACTCCTTAGACTCTGACCCGTTGTTCTAGATTCCCAAGCCAGGAGAACAGCCTCTCACCTGTCAAAACACTAAGAATTTTATAAGTTTCTAAACTCCAGAGAGTATAGGTCCATTCTACTCAATCTGTCTGCGCAATCCACTCATACCAGGAATTTAGTGAACTTTTGATGCACCCTCTTCTAAGGTAAGTATATCTTTCCTTCGTTAAGGAGGCCAAAACTATACATAGTACTCCAGGTTTGGTCTCACCAATGCCCTTTGTAATTGCAGCAAGACTTCCTTTATCTTTTACTTCAACCTCCTTGCAATAAAGACTAACATACTATTTGCTTTAATAGCTTGCTGTACCTGCAAGTCATCTTTCTGTAATTTGTGTACAAGGACATCCAAATCCCTCTGAGTACTAATAGGTAAGGTCTCTTACCTTTAAAAAAATATTCTGCTTTTCCATTCTTCCTACCAAAGTGGACAATTTCACACTTTCCCACGTTGTACTCCATTTGCCACCTTCTATCCCAATCACTTAACCAATCTATATCCCCTTGCACCCTCTTTTTGCCCTCCTCACACCTAACTTCTCCACCGAGTTTTGTAACGCCCAGCAAATTTGGGTATATTGCATTTGTCCTCCTCATCTAACTCATTGCTATGGATTGTCAATAGCCAAGGCCCAAGCATGGATCCTTGTGACACTCCACAAGTCTCCCCTTAACTGTCTCAATGGGCAGGATTTTACAGTGGGCTTCAGGACCACAAAGTTGGATTGGAATGGGAGATCCCGAGCCCACAATTGTGGGCAGTGGAGCTGGCTCAGCAATTTTGCTGGAGGAAGCCTTCTTATAAGAAACCTCCAGGCCCGCTGTCCAATTAAGGACAATTAAGGCTCCTGCTGCTGGACTGGGAGAGCTGCACAATGTTGAGGCAGCTCGGGAATCGAGAGGGTGCCTCAACGTGGAGGCTCCCACAGAGGGATAGGTATTTTAATAAAAACCAGAGGGGCCAAGGAGGTATGCCCATCTAGATGGCCCATCTGGACCGTGGGAGCAGCCACATCTGTCCCTGGCCCCTCTTTGGAGTATGGAGCTTCTAGCCCTGTTGGCTTTCCAGATGGCCATAGGAAGGCCGCCTCCATAAAGCCACCGGCAAAATACCGGAAAATTGCACTTAATAGAGGCCTTAGTTATTTAAATTGGCTGCCCACCGATGTGCATCCAGTCCCATTAGTAGGAAACTTCCCTAATGGTGGGAATGCGCTCCCCACTCCCAGCCATACCCCGACACTGGGAAAATGCTCCCAGTGATTTCTGCTTCAGCTATGTGGCAACAGACCTTCATACACCCCAGACATGACCATTAAATGTTGCCTGTCCTGCATTCCAGGTCTTTATTGGGACACAGTATATAGATGGCAGAGATTTGCCTGGTCAGATCAGGATCACGTGACAAAATAAAACATGAGGCTCTCTGGGGTCCAGGCAAGAATAAGGACTGAGCCCCTGAGGAAGGCATTTAAAAAAAAAATCAAACATTTAAAGCAGCCTCCTTTCTGGGGAGCTTTGAACTTATAGACTTGCTAGCTTCTCTGATGTATATAACACATGCTTGACTGTGTGAATAAAAGGCCATTTCCGAGGAGCACCACCTTTATGTGAGTCTCTTTTCATGTGTTCACAGGCACAGAGCATGATTATATAATTTGCAACAAAAATGGACTATGTAAGTTTTATTGTAAAACAAAGCAAGAATATTCTGGTTCTTCTGCATCCAAGAAAATGTTTGTTAAACTATTTGGGCACATGGTACTTGTAAGTCAATGAACACGTATGAATGAAAAAATGGCTGAAATACCTCACTGTTGGTCTCAGCTGACTGCTGACTGTTGCCTTTCAGCATACCCAGTGCCTCAGGCCAAAAAAACTAGGTTTAAGAGGAAAGCCCACATTTTGATGATATATTGTAAGTGTAAACATTTTTCAGTCAGTAGCATATGCATAATTTATTAGAATTATTGAGCATATAGATAAGTAATATTGAAACTTTTATATAATTTCTCCTTCTCCTTCGGCAGTTCTTTGGGATCGAGGATGACTTGCTTCCACTCCGGTTCGATGGGTTCTGAGATGGCTGATAGTCCAACACTCAACCTGCAGACTCTGCGACCACGTGCGGAGCAGGTGGTGATTGAAGAGCCTGGCAGGCCTTCCCGAATGAACCGAATTCATTTTGGTTGGTCACAAGCCAGGGACTCCCATGAGTTGGTGGGGATATTTGGCATCTTTGGGGATGCTTTGGGGACCCTAAAATGTTTCTGCTGTCCTCCTGGGAGTCTCCTGCCATGACTGAGTTCCGAATAGAGGAGCTGCTTCACAAGTCTGGTGTCAGGCATATGAAAAACATGTCCTGATTTTGAGTGATTAGTGCCTCGATGCTGGGCATATTGGCTCGGGAGAGGGTGCTGCTGTTTGGCTGCCTTTCTTGCCACCAAATTTGGAGGATCTTGCAGTTGTATGATACTCTTTAAATCAAGTGCCTAACATAATGAATTACTTTGGCCTGTATGTTATATGGTTCTCAAACTAAATCATATGAAGCAGTTGCTTGTTTTCTTAGGATATCCTGTATCAATCTATGACCAAGCAAGTACCAATGTTATTCTGTCATTATGTAAAGGGATATGGACAATCAGCCTCTAGTGATAATTGGCCCTCTCCTCAAATGATGAAGTCCCTGATTCTACTCAACGCCTCTCTTAATCATTAATACTACTAATTCATTTTCATGTCCTGCAATTTACATAATTTGTTTTGGTGCTTCCAATTCACATGAGGGCATAGACATGCGACCATGTAGTGCCAGTTTTCTGCCAATAAACAGTCTCCCAAGCCTTCAATATGGCAAAGATAAGCGCATGATTTTTTTTGGTGTGTTTAATGAGCATCTATCCCATAAATTCCTCACTGCACACTGTTCCATTTGTTTCAATGTTGGAGCCTCTCAGTGAGATACTGTTATAGTGGAGCATCTGGCAGATCTGGCCCAGGTTTTGCTGCAGAAATAATGGTGAGGTTAATAGAATTCCCTGTTATTAAATAGTCTGTGCTAATATGCAGCAAGACCTGGATAACATTCAGGCATGGACTGATAAGTGGCAAGTGACATTCGCGTCACATAAGTGACAGGCAGTGACCACCTGCAACGAGAGAGAATCTAACCAACCCCCCTTGACATTCAATAGCATTACCATTGCTGAATCCTCCACCATCAACATCCTGGGAGTTACCATTGATCAGAAAATGAACTGGACCAGCTATATAAATACTGTGGCTGGAAGGACAGGTCAGAGGCTGGGAATTCTGAGGCAAGTAACTTACCTCCTGACTCCCCAAAGTCTGTCCACCACCTACAAGGCACAAGTCAGGAATGTGCTGGAATACTCTACACTTGCCTGGATGAGTGCAGCTCCAATAACACTCAAGAAGCTCAGCACTATTCAGGACAAAGCAGCCCACTTGATTAGCACCCCATCCACTACCATAAACTTTCACTCCCTCCACCGCTGATGCATAATGTCAACAGTGCGTGCCATCTACAAGATGCCTTGCAGCAACTCACCGAGGCTCCTTCGACAGCACCTTCCAAAACCATGACCTCTACCACCTAGAAGGATAAGCACAGCAGAGCATGGAAACACCACCGCCTGCAAGTTGGCCTCCATGCTACACACCATCTTAACTTGGAGAACTGTATCGCCGTTCCTTCACTGTTGCTGAGTCAAAATCCTGGAGCTCTCTTCCCAGCAGCACTGTGGGCATATTGGCACCAGAAGGACTGCAGCGGTTCACGGGAGGGTGGTGGTGAGCCACCTACAAGGGCAATTAGGGATGGGCACCAAATGCTAGCCTAGGCAGCGACACCCACATTCTATGAAATATTAAAAAAAAAGAACGGTTACAGCACAGGAGGGCAAATTGGCCCATTGTTTCTGTGCTGGCTGCCTGCAAGAGCTACTCAGCTAGTCCCGCTCCCCTGCCTTTTCCTCGTTTGCTCTGATCAGACTGTACCTTCAGTGCTGTGCCCAGTTCTAACTGCTGAACAACAAAGAAGCCATTCAATGTCTGCAGTCATAGCCGAGAAGAGCCATGAGGCTGATCCCCCATATCATGGGTTTGAATTGTGATGGAAAGTTTAGAGAAAAACTTTTCAGCTTAGAAAGGAACTTTCTGAAAGGTGATCTTACAGTTGTGTATAAAGTAATAAAAAGTCTGAAAAAGATTAAGACAGGGCACTACTTTAAATTAAGTTGTGCGAAAAGGGCCCAGGCACAGGTTCAAACTAGTGAAAGGCAAGTTAAAGATTTGATATAGGGAAGATTTTCTTCTCCCAAAGAACAACTCGGAATGTATTTACGAGCAGAACGGTGGAGGGGAGGCTAAACTCTAAATTTGTTTAATAATAAGTTTCCTGGAGCAATGTGGGTCTCTATGGTCTTTCTGCACAGAAAATCTAAATTGGACCAATTGGTGGTCTTCCTCATCAGTAAGTATCTTGTAATCTGAGCCTTTTATCTTTTATTTGTGTGAAGTATTCTCACCTATATGGCAATTAACGCACTCTTCTGCTAAGTACATCATCCACTAACACATTTAACTGTCTTTACATTCATAGATTAGTTAACAATTCTGCTAATGCTGCAATAATCTGGCATTGGCAGTTCTAATTAACATAACAATAAGCAGGGATGATAAAAATCCTAAACACACCTACATACAGCACCATAAAATGCTTCCTTCTACTGAGTGTTCTTTTGTTTTTGTAAAGGGATTTTAATGATTATGTGTTCTTTGATGGATTAGTGGCAATCGTATAATTATCAGCACAATTCTATAGGGATTGTTCCGAGCTGTAATGATGTGTGTGTGTGTTGGGGGAAGGCTGAGGATAGTGCTTCAAACTGAAGTATCACTGTGACTTTTCAACTTGAGGCCCCTTCACTTTGAGGGCATGTCAACGAAGCCAGTTGCAAAGTTCTCCAGCCACCACCACTGGCACTCTCTGAAGCCACTTGTTTGGACTCTGGGTGACTGGAGTCTGCAGCAGCCCTTTAGCCCACTAAATCCTGTTCTCTTATGTAAGTAGCAGAATCGCTTTATCAAAGTAGTTATTTCAGAATCTAACCTAAAAAAGTGCCATTATAAAAGGGCCAAACGTAAAATTCTGACAAAAGATAATTGAGCTGAAATGTTGGGGCGGTATTTAATGGTGAGTTTGGTGGCATTGGCAGCATTTAATCGGGTGGGTGGGGACCCCCGGGTGGGTGGGGACCCCATGACCTACTCGCCTCCACCTCAATTAAGTCCGTGGTGGCAATTAATGCCTACTTAAGCCCTGTTGTCTCAGCAGTGGGTGGGAGGCTCAGCCATATGGGAAGCACAAGTAAACCCACATTGGGTTGCTTGTGAGCTCCCGGGGGAGAGTGGTGGGTATCCCTCATTCAAAGGCACTCAGTGACTAATAAAGGGACCTAACATCGGGAAGTTTGGGGAGGGGGTCCACTGAGAGCCAACCCCCAGCTCTTGCTGCGGATCCCCCTCATTCCCCACATCCACCCCCCGCAATTATTCACCCGAGGCCCAGGACCGAGCTACGATACTAGGCCCCGGGCGGGTGCCTGCCGCTGTCAAGTGCCTGAGCGGCCTCCATTAAATACCTGCTGTTAACTCTGTTCCTCACTCCACAGATGCTGCTTGACCGATTTGAGTGTTTCTAGCATTTTCTGTTCCTATTTCAGGTTTCCAGGATCCGGAGTATTTTGCTTTGGCTAAACATAAATAAGGCTGCTTCTGGAGTTCTTACAGCAGTTTGGTTGTAGCCAGGTTTCATTGGATCTTTCAAGATAATGCAGAATTAAACATCTCTTGTCCTGGTTCAGCATATATAAGAAGCCAGTCCTGTGTGTCTGCATGCTTGTTTCATGATGCTACTTTGTGTCAGAGATGCGTAGCTGTGGCTCAGACCCAAATTCCCTCTTTGCACTAGGTATATTGTCACTACCAAGAGAATTTCATACCACTCGATTCTCTTCTGCTGATTTGAAGCTTCCTTGGACAAACTCCTAACAGACTCCAGACTCTACCATTTGTACATGCACCACTGTGAGAAATGCAGACATGCGAGAAGTGTGGATCTACATTTAAGAGTAGGCTTGGAATTTCCACAGAGTTCTATAAAGGAATGTCAGCAGAACCCATGGAAAAATTATGCAAACTGCTAAAAATGACTGTGATCCCAGATGAAATTCAGGGCCCTAGTCCCCAAGAGGGTCTTAATTTGGTGCACTGACATCAAAGGAGAGGTTTGCAGGGCTCTGGGGTAAGAGCAGGGGAGCATGGCTAACTTTCAAAGATCCAACACAGACACAGTAGGCCTCCCTCTGTGCTGCTTGATCCTATGGCAAACCTGAGAGGGGCACAGTTAGCAAATCGTAGCTTGCAGTTTGACTGCTGCTTTTTCTGGAATCTGGCTTCTGGAGTATAAGCGCTTTCTGATATTTCGGACATCGTTGCAGAGCATTAACAGTGTTGAGCAAAAGGCAGCATGAAACTGAACTCGAGGTTTGCATCAAACACCAGCAAAATTTTATCCTTTGGTCACATTTATACTAGTGATGTTGCCAGAAGTTGCTCTTTAACCTTGGGAGTGAAGCGCTGAGTACCACATTAAGAGACATTTTTTAGCCTACACTTACAGAGGCACAACACATTAATGGCTGCTGCTGCAGTGTAGAATGCTACATTTCGTAATTTTTTTTTCCCCAGTTACAGGTGACCTGAAGTCCAAGCTTGACCTGATAGGCCAGTTAGGCATTTATCACACTGCTGGACTGTTTGGACCTACCCCATATACCAGAAGGATCAAAGCCAGTTAGGCATTTATCACACTGCTGGACTGTTTGGACCTACCCCATATACCAGAAGGACCAAGGCCAGTTAGATGTTTATCGCACTGCTGGACTGTTTGGACCTACCCCATATACCAGAAGGACCAAAGCCAGTTAGGCATTTATCACACTGCTGGACTGTTTGGACCTACCCCATATACCAGAAGGACCAAGGCCAGTTAGATGTTTATCGCACTGCTGGACTGCATGGAGCAGAAGGACCAAAGCAGAAAATTGAAATTGTAGCTGGTGACTTTGAAACTGGGTGTGCACCAGCTTCCACATGTCCGGTTAATGTTCTGCTATTGCTCTGAAATAAGTCTTGCAATGTAAACAGATAGCCTCAGCACCTTGCTTCAATAGAAGGAAAGGAAGAACTTGTATTTATATAGCGCCTCACTTAATCCCAGGATGGCCCAAATTGTTTTACAGTCAATGTAGAACTTCTTTTCTTTTACAGTGTAGTTGTAATGTAGGAAATGTGGAAGCCAATTTGCACACAGCAACGTCCTACAAACAGTGTTGAAGTAAATGACCTGATCTTGTTTCATTCATGTTGGCTGCTGAGGCATAAATATTGGCTAAAACACTGAGCCAATCCACCCTGCACTTCCTAGAAATAGTGCCATGGGATCTTTTACATTCACGAGAGAAGGGCAGGTGGTGCCTTGGTTTAATGTCTCATCTATAAGGCAGCCTCAGTGCTGCATTCCCTCAGTACCGCACTGGTGTGTTAACCTCCATTTTGTGCTTAAGGGCAGAATTTTCCATGCCCGTTGGCGGCGGGCATGTTTGGCTGCAGGGGCAGACAATATGGAGAGAAGGCCAAAAATCAGTTTCACAACCTCGTGAAACCAGTTTGCAATTGTCCACTCTGCCCGTCAATGGCGGGCCGCATTTCCTGCTGTCGGACATCAAAAACTTCATTGTAATGCATCTGCATATCATTATAAGCCCAGCTCACTGGAATCATCCCCTCCACGCTGGATCATCTGAGCATGTCGGCATGTGTTTCACAACTGAACATAAGCGGCGTGCACTTTGCGAGTTGCACTTCACTCAGGACTATAAGGTTTGTTCGCCTATCTTGCTTTGGGCATCACTCGCGGTCATCAGTGCCAGGCTTCACAGACAGCACCACATCATTTTTAGAGGGGCTCCACGGGCAGGTCACTACCTACCAGACCAGTCGTAAGGCGGTGGGGGGGTACCTTTTCAATGGCTTCAGGGCTAGAGTGCTTGGGGAAGGGGGGTGACGTGGCCTCAGGCAAGGGAAGAGGCTGCAGGACGAGGGCTGTACTGGGGAAGGAAGGTATCCCAGGGTGTGTGTGGGGGCACATGTTGATCTGTGCAAATGGCCTCAAGATGGTGAGGGCTGAGAAGGTGGTCTCCAGAGGAGATGAGGCCAGATGGAGATGTGAGGGTGTTTGTGAATGAGTGGTGATGTCCTTTGAGCTGGCAGTGAGTGAGATACCAGTGAAAGTGTGATGGGCTTGTGAGTGTGAGAGTTTTAGTGATGAGATGGTTGACTTACCGTGATGTGATTGTTCATCCATTTTCTGCATTGGATGGCATTGGCACTGACCACCTTTGCCAAAAAAATGTTTTTTTAAATTGCTTGATGTTTATTATCTTTCCTTTCAAGGAAAAAAGCTTTAGATGCTATTCATTTTGATGTTTTTCTCCCTTTTTAGCTTCTTCCTGATGTAGGGGTTGGCAGGTAACCCGATCACTGGATCTGAGTGCTGCTATTTAATGGGTCACTTGGAAATGTATCGGAGTGAGCTACTTGATCTTACTTCACTGACAAAGTGCCTAGCCTCTTCTCCCAGTCACCCTCGCTTGGAGCAAGGCCTTACCACTGCAGAATCATAGCTTATGCCACCGTCCCCCACCCCCACGCTTCCCCACCCCATGACAGTGTATTTTTGCACAGATACCCTATACCACCCATCTGTTATGGATTAGATGTATTTTACTGAATGTTTGAGGGTGACAAGTAGCTCACTAAATAACTCACTGGAAATTTTATTTTCAACAACAATAACTTACATTTATATAGTGCCTTTAACGTATTAAAAATCCAAAGGCGCTTCACAGGAGCTTTGTCGAACCAAATCTGACACCAAGCCATGGGAGGCGATATTAGGTCAGATGACCAAAAGATTGGCCAGACGTAGGCTTTAAGGAGTATCTTAAAGGAGAGGGAGATAGAGAGGCTGTGAAGTTTAGGGAGAGAATTCTAGAGTTTAGGGCCAAGGCAGCTAAAGGCACAGCCACCAATGGTGGAGCAATTAAAATCAGGGATGAGCAAGAGGCCAGAGCTGGAGAGATGCGGAGATCTCAGAGGATATTAGGGCTGGCGGAGGTTACCAAGAAAGTCAGCGGCACTCCTGAAGGTTCAGTGCACAAATGCATTGGGTGATGTTACAGAGAGAGATCTTGGGAGTACTGATGAATTGATCATTGAAGCAATCAGCACAGAGTTACAGCATCAATACAGTAAATGAGGAAAATGAGACCTTAGGATGTATAATAGGAGGGATATATTATTGGTTCCAGGATGTGGTCGTGAATTTTTACAGCTCCATGCAATTGCTGAGTGCAATTCTCTTCACTGTTGAGACATTTTGGTTTTGGAGAGGCTACATCAAAGAGTAACTGAATTCATGGAGCAGTTTGGGCACCTGAGCAGTGAGAGGAGAGGCTTTATAATCTAGGGAATGTTTCGTAAGAGAAAGCTTAGGGGAATCTTACTGAAGTATTTCAAGATCCTGAGAGGTAAGTATAGATGAACTGAACTCTAACAATGCATTTCACACAGTCACGAAGCCTATAACAATGTACTGGCTCAAGCACGGAAGAGATGAACAAATAGCTTAAATTAAATATGTTTACACAGAGGGTAGTGAATGTGTGGAAATGACTGTCGAGCGAAGTTGTGGAACTGGGTTATACTGCCAAATCTAAAATCAACCTAGATGCAGGTGATTGATTGCTCTGAAGGACTGAACCGTGTTTGATGTTTCCTAGACTTTGTCTCCAACATAATTGTCCTTTCCACCAATGTTGATGGCAGTGAGCCACACTGACCAGGAAGGTTTCGTTCCCACGCCTGTGCTGAGCTAGCAGCATAGCGATCTAAAATTGGCCTCAACATCCGTGGCTGGAGGTTAATAAAACCTTCTGGCGATCGTGGTTAAGCCTGCCAGTAGTCACTACCTACATTTTCAGGTGGAGAGTGGACATTTGGACACAATAGGGGCAGAGCTATATCTAAGGGTGAAACTCTTCTGTTTATTGTGGCTTCCAGAAGATAAGGTTATGGAAGGAGCTTTGAGGCCTGTTTATGCCAAATGTGAACGGAGTGTAATTTTGATGAGCTGATAAAATTGGTCTGTTTTTACTGTTAGCAAAAATCCATAAAATCTCTCAATTTTTTTCCTTTATTCACAATTTGCAGAAACGAAGCATCAAGACAAAGATGCTTCTGTCAATAAAATACAGTTGTCTGCCAACATTCCTGTACAAGTGTGTAAACATCTTTGTTTATCTAAACAGAAATGTATAGGAAACAGAATTGTTTGGGGTATATACAGCACTTAGAATAAAGGAACCTAAATATCACAGATCAGCTTTGTTTAATCCAGTCAATGTTCATAATGTTGAGATTGTTTTGCGGAGGCAATAAGATGCATTATTGCTGCTCAAAGTTAATTCACAGTTTGCTTATTATCAGTACAGAGAGGATTATTTCAATCCATTAACCTGGGCTGGACTCTAATCCAAGAGGTGAAAAGGACAACGTGTTAACACATTGAAACACCCAGCCCTCAAACAAAATACACAAGTACATCAGAGGTTTTGTTTTCTGTAATTGTCCAATGAATATGGTAGCTCCGTTCAATGGCTCGGCAGTTAATCCCATTTGGGCTGGATCCCTCCAAAACTGGGGTTGTGGCAATGGAAAAATGGGTCCATGAGGCATATCGCTGCTTCTTTACCTTACCCGGGTTTTCCTCATCTCTGCCCCCATCATAGTCGGCCTCTCCGCTTCCCACATGCAAAGTCTGACGGAGGGCTGGGTCTGGCATCCCGGCTGTTTACCTTCGCTCCACCCTTGTTACTGATGCCCCCCCCCCCACCGAGTTCACCCGATGGGACACTGCGAGGTCTTCGGGATCCAGTGGAGTCTTGCTCTCCCTCCATTTCGACTCAAAAACCTACATCTGTAGGACTTGGCCTACACAAACGGTGGCTCAGATTCTTTGTTGAGGTCCATCCGCCTCTTTAACTGTCAGTCCACATCGACTGGGCGGAAGGTTCCGCTCTGAGTCTAAGTCCGCTGGTGGGAGCAGGAAGCGGGAGTGACTTCCGCTGGAGAGCGGGGCAGGTGAGCACGTCGAGTCGTGTGCTGCTCGCCTGGTTAATTCAGCAACTGGGAGGATTACATGGCATCGTGTGGTGGGGCGGGCAGGAAGTCACACAACCCTGCCCTCATGTCCGGGCACCAAATTTAAAAGGCACCCGGACAGCCAGTGGATTCAGCGTGCCAGGACTTCAGGGCACCGAGGAGACGTCCAGAAAGCAGCGTGCGCCAGCCCCACAGTTCAGTGATGCCTCCCTGGAGACTCTCCTTGAGGCCGTGGAAGACAGGTGGGAAGTCCTCTTTCCAAGGGATGGGAGCAGGAGGCCCAGCCTACTCACCAAAGCGGCCTGGGAGGAGTATGCCAGGGGTGAAAATGGAGAGTGCCTGGCAGTGCAAGAAATGCAGGAATGATTTAATCTGTGCCACCAGGGTAAGTGAACCCTCTACTCTCTATCCTCACCTCACCACTTTCTGAATCTGTCATAGGACATGGGCGTCAATGGCAAGGTCAGCATCTGTGCTGCCCATCTTTAAAAGCCCTTGAGAAGCTGCTGGGCCTCACTGCCCCACTGCTGTCCATGTGGTCCGCTAGTAGGGAGGCAGGAAGCAACTGCAGGTTGCTGAGCCAACCATACTGAAGGCACAGCCATTGCTTGGGTTGGGGGGGAGGGGGGTGTGGTTGAGGTTGGAGTAGAGGGCAACTTGCAGATGCTATGCTTCTGCTGCCCTTGTCCTTCTAGCTGCTAGAGCTCGCAGGTCTGGAGAGGGCTGTTGAAGTAGCCCTGGAGACAACTGGGGACTTCACATAGCACACACAGCTGCCGATGGGTCGGTGGTGGAGGGACTCGATGTTGGTGGTGCTGGATGGGGTGTCAATCAAGGGCCTGCTTCACCCTAGATGGTCTTCAGCTTCCTGAGTGCTGTTAGAGCAACGGTTATCCAAGAAAGTGGACAGTGTTTCCTCAAACTCCTCAGATGTGCCTTATATGTGGTGAACAGGCACTGGGGAGTCACAATGTCATGTATCAGCCACAGAACTAGCAGCTTGCGACCAGCTCCTGCATTGGAAGTGCTTACAATCCATCTATCTGTCTTTATGCAGGAGACGACAGTGCACAACAGGTGAAAGAGGGAGAAGACGGGAGGGGGCATGCCTGACATCCGGCCCCTCACCCAATTTCAGCAGCAGGGTACCGAGCTGGCAGGGGAGGATCGTAACTGTGCCAAGGGCAAGGTCGTACTCCCCAAAGCACCCAGTGAGGCAGCATGCTTAATCTCTGCCAGTTGGAACCGGAGGGCGAGGTCCTGTACAATGTAGGGGGCAGCCTAGGTAGTCACTCATTCTCTCCTCTCTCCATTCCAGGTGCCAGCAGGAAGAGGGTGAGGCCAGCCCCCACACCTGAGCTCAGCCCCAGCCCACAGGAGAGCTCAGAACAGCACAAGGACTTCTTATCAGTACAGCCATCACAGCATTCAGCTTCACCCTCCATCAGCCCGGAGGCACACACCTCAATGGCTCATGCATCTAGTTTAGGCTCAGGCTAACGCTTTGGTCATCGCTTCACAGACACATGTCCACAGCAGGAGCTGGCAGTGACTGCCAAGGTCCAGGCAATCGGAGGACTGTAGGAGAAGAGGCCTCTGCTAAGTCTGAGTCAGATGATGAGTCTCTGGGAGAGGTCATGGAGAAGATGCTAGGGTATCAGCGAGGTGCAGGGGAATATCAGGCAGAGGTGTCAGAGGCCCTCAACAGAGGGAGTTGCAAGGTGGAGGAGTCCGTCCCTGCCCTCTCTGACGTAGTGGCTCTGACATGTCAGTGCATCAAAGTTTCCATGGGGAGGGTGGCAGATGCCATGGAGAACTTGGTCCAGCAGAACGTGAGTTTCTGATGGCCCTGCATTCCATCGCTGCAGCCATGGGTGAGCTTTTGCAATGGCTACATGAGAGGGAAATGGGGCACCTTGGCCTCCCTCCAGGTGCCCCTTCTCCTCAAGGAGGCAGGGAGGTACCTCGGGCACCCAAAGGGAGGAGCGACATCAGGCAGACACCCCTGGGTGTTAAGGAGTTTCGACTCCCCGTACCTGTGACTCCATCAGCTCCAGCCTCTGAGACTGCTGAGGGTGCACCTGCCCTAGAGCAGGAGGCTCAGAGAAGAAAGGCGGGATGAGGTTTCCAATGCTCACTAAAAAGAAATAAAAACTTTTTAACCATCCTTTTTCACGTGTCCCTCTTCATGTGACTGAGTCACAGGTGCGGGGACATGTTTATCTCATATGTTAAAAGTTTGGGCTGAATTTTCACCTCGGTGTGCGGGCCTACGCCTGACATGCACGAGCGTGAAATAGTGTGCGATGATGTCAGGCGAGCGTCCCGACGCCATCGCACACTCACGCAATATTTCGGTCTGTGGGCGCGCACAGGAGTCGGCAGCACACCCACTGACAATTGAGAGAGCTGTTAAGCCCATTAATAAATTAATTAAATTGAATTTTTCCCTGCCCATCCAAACTTATGGTCGGCGGGCGGGTGGGCGAATAGGCCTAGGGACCTTTGGATTTTTTGCAAAGCCTCATCCACGGGCGGGATGAGGTTTTGAAGAGTGATTAAAAAAATATAAAAACTTTTACGACTCACTTTTCACTTGCCCCTCCTCCTGTGACAGAGTCACATGAGGGGACATGTTTTCCTTATTTTTAAAATCTTTATTTGTGAAGTTAAAAGTCTTCAGCTCCCTGAGGCAGCTCTGTGCCTTCAGGGAGCTTTCACTGAGCGCACCCACGCGCATGCACTGACTTCCGCGTTCACCCTCCTCCCCCACCACCCAGGCAGCGCTGAGCGTTTCAGCACGCGATTCATGCTGGCCGGTTGTATTCCATCTGCCACTTCTTTGCCCATTCTCTTAACCTGTCCAAATCCTTCTGCAGCCTCCCTGCCTCCTCAATACTACCTGTCCCTCCACCTATCTTTGTATCATCTGCAAACTTAGCCAGGATGTCCTCAGTTCCTTCATCTAGATCATTAATGTATAAAGTGAAAAGTTGTGGTCCCAACACTGGCCCCTGCGGAACTCCACTAGTCACCAGCTGCCATCCTGAGAAGGACCTCCTTATCCCCACTCTCTGCTTCCTGCCAGACAGCCAATCTTCTATCCATGCTAGTACCTTGCCTCTAACACCATGGGCTCTTATCTTACTGAGCAGCCTCCTGTGCGGCACCTTGTCAAAGGCCTTCTGGAAGTCCAAGTAGATAACATCCATTGGCTCTCCTTTGTCTAACCTACTCGTTACCTCCTCAAAGAATTCTAACAGATTTGTCAGGCATGACCTCCCCTTGATGAAACCATGCTGACTTTGCCCGATTTTATCATGCACTTCCAAGTATTCTGAAATCTCATCCTTAATAATGGACTCTAAAATCTTACCAATGACCGACGTCAGGCTAATCGGCCTGTAATTTCCCGTCTTTTGCCTTACTCCCTTCTTAAACAGGGGGGTTACATTAGCAATTTTCCAGTCCTCTGGGACCCTCCCTGACTCCAGAGATTCCTGAAAGATCACCACTAATGCCACCACTATCTCTTCAGCTATCTCCTTCAGAACTCTGGGGTGTAATCTATCTGGTCCAGGTGATTTATCCACCTTCAGACCTTTCAGTTTTCCTAGCACCTTCTCCTTGGTAATGGCCACCATACTCACCTCTGCCCCCCGACTCTCTTGAACTTTGGGGATGTCACTCGTGTCTTCCACTGTGAAGACTGATGCAAAGTACCTATTCAGTTCCTCCGCCATTTCTTTGTTCCCCACTACTACTTCTCCAGCGTCATTTTCCAGTGGCCCAATGTCCACTTTTGCCTCTCTCTTACCCTTTATATATCTAAAAAAACTCTTGCAATCTTCTTTTATTTTACTGGCTAGTTTACCCTCATATTTAATCTTCCCCCTCCTTATTTCTTTTTTAGTTGTCCTCTGTTGGTCTTTGTAGGCTTCCCAATCCCCTGCTTTCCCACTGCTCTTCGCCGCATTGTATGCTTTCTCTTTAGCTTTTATGCTGTCCCTGACTTCCCTTGTCAGCCATGGTTGCCTCGTCCTCCCTTTAGTATGCTTCTTCTTCCTAGGGATGAATTTTTGCTGTGTCTCCCAAATTACTCCCAGAAACTCCTGCCATTGCTATTCCACTGTCTTTCCTGCTAGGCTCATCTCCCAGTCAATTCTGGCCAGCTCCTCCCTCATGCCTCTGTAGTTGCCTTTATTCAACTGTAATACCGTTACATCTGATTCCAGCTTTTTCCTCTCAAATTGCAGGGTAAATTCTATCATATTATGGTCACTTCCTCCTAAGGGTTCCTTCACCTTAAGCTCCCTTATCAAATCTGCCTCATTACATATTACTAAATCTAGAATTGATTGTTCCCTAGTGGGCTCCACCACAAGCTGCTCCAAAAATCCATCTCATAGACATTTCACAAATTCCTTTTCTTGGGATCCACTACCAACCTGATTTTCCCAGTCTACCTGCATATTGAAATCCCCCATGATCACTGTAACCTTGCCTTTCTTACACACCTTTTCCATCTCCTGGTGTATCTTGTGCCCCACATCCTGACTACTGTTCAGAGGCTTGTACATAACTCCCATTATGGTTTTTTTACCTTTGCCGTTCCTCAACTCCACCCACACAGATTCTACATCATCTGACCTTACATCATTTCTTGCTATCGATTTAATTTCATTTCTTACTAACAAAGCAACCCCACCCCCTCTGCCAACTTTTCGATAGGATGTATATCCTTGGATATTTAGCTCCCAGTCCTGATCCCCTTGCAGCCATGTCTCCATAATGCCCACCTCATCATACCTGCCAATTTCAATCTGTGCCACAAGCTCATTTACCTTATTTCGTAAACTGCATGGATTCAGATACAACACCTTCAGTCCTGTATTTCCCGTCCCCTTTCTCATTGTCGTCCCTTTATCTGATGTGCTTGAAGTTAGATTCCTAGCCCTTTCCAAACACTCTGTCCTATTTTGTGTTCTGGAGACTTTAATAGCCTCTCCTGGGCTCTCCTTTCTTTTCAGTTTTTTCATAATTTTCCATGAAGTTGAATCCACCCCCCCACACGCTAACCTGCTGCTTTGTTTCCCATTAGTCATACTTCTTGGAGTTTTACCCTTCCCTCATGAGTGTACTCATATTCAACACTCAAACTCTGCACACGGCACTGCACACAGTCTGAAGGTGCATCCGAATTACTTACTGCTAACTTGCGAAATCTGTTCCTATCAAGGTCTGTGTTGATACTTGTGCTGCTGCGCAGAGACTTCATTCCAGAGCTCAATGTATTACATGGCAAAGGGAATGCATGGAATCAGAAACCCACAGTCACCTTGAGGCACTTAGTTATTTTTTAGGCAAGTTTACATTTGCCAATCCGATAGTTTAGGATTGCTGCTGCAACAGATATCCCTCTCCTGTGACGAGTACATTTCTTGCATATTGTCCAGTCCACACAGGCAATGCATAATAATTTATATAGGCAACACCTCTCTCAAAATATCTGGAGACCCCCTCCCTGTATGCTGAACATTAACAGCGTGCACTTTCCAACGAATCTGCTACTGTGTATGACTGCAAATGTCCCATATTTATGTATAGTTGCAACACTATTTTGAATAGGAGGATTTTGGTATGGCCTAGTAGCCAAACATTTCCATCATCTCACAATGATCTGCTCAGATCATCAGATGCCTATATTTTGCACATTTCCCTACACCCTCTTTGGATTAAAGAAAGGCTGCAAAGATTACTCACAAACTTTTTTTTTCCTTTTCCACGCACCCAGTAGTAAGCTACCCATCTTGTCTCAGAAAGGTTACAGAGGTAAATGGCTTGTTCTACCTTGGTACAGGCTGCTAGGTACCCTTCTAATGGAGGAATGATGGATGCGTAGGAGATGTGGTTAGAAGGGAGTGGAACATATACTCTTTATAATAGTTGTGGTTGGAGAACTGTGGATATGAGCTGACGGTTTAGTCTTGCTTTTCAAGCTTTTTTTTTTAATGACCATGAGTATATTGCGTGCAATTGAAAATACATATGTATGGATGTAGAGGTTGGTCATACTGGAGTACCAATGCCTAGCACAACAGAATAATGCAGGTTTGTGCCTTCAATTTCCCCGCTACCACCACTGATGAGTTCTCAGGCTCAGCTTAATTGCTTTGGGAATAAAGCAGAAATGAACTTTTTGCAGATCCATTTAATGAGCTCCCCATGATGCAGTTGGTAAAGAGGATGATGTCTCCAGCATACACTGGGCCAAATTTCCATAGGGGAGCGGAGGTGGGACCAGAGGTATCCATGCCAGCAATTTTGCATTATTCGGCAACATGCTGGCCTGCTGGCATGTTCTGCCTCTGGCCTATTTTGAGAAAGACTGCTTCTGCAGTGGTGGGTAGCCAATTAGGCCAATCACGTGCCCTCTCACTCTCCCATCTACTTCAGCGGTGCCCACCTCGGGTGGTGGAGCTGTCGATCTTACAGTGTTGAGTGGCCATTTATGGCTGTTTACTGTCCTTAATTAGACAGGGGTCCAAGAGGAGACAGTTTAATTTGAGGCCTTGTTCAAAAACCCCCTCTGGGCTCTGCGGCCAGTATTTGTAGGTTCCTGACACACATTATATCCTGATGGCAAGATCATGACCTGGGAATGAATATACTACCCGTCGTTTTAGCTTCCACTTGAATAGCAGCTATTTAGGTGAGATAGTAAGGGCACCAGTGCCTCTGGAACCAGATTCCTGGAGTGATCAACAACTTCAGGTCAGGGCAGCTGGTTGGGGGTAGAATTAGCGTAAAAATGGCAACCCAGATGCCGCTACTTCCCTCGGCGCAGAACTTCCCCTCTTGTTTCTGTTCCATCTCATTATGTTGCAGGCCCAGAGGCGCTGCAACCACAACCCCGTACCTGTTGCAGTCTTTGTGTGGACAAATCACCAAATCTACTGCCCTCCCTGCGAGGATGCAGCGACATTCTCAGCCTAATACAGCAACTCACCACATCACCTCCAATAACACCGCACGATACTTCCACAAACCTTGCAGCGGCGGAAGTAGGCAAAAATCACCTTATCTTCCAAGTTGGATGGCTGGCCCTTTAGAGAGCACTGAAGGGAAGGTCCCCCTTGCTGGTGAGAACAAGTTCAGCCCTGGGTGGGTATCACTTGTGTTTAGTGGGCCTGGCAGTCCAGGTTTCAAAGACCTATGTCAAATCAGTCGGAATGGTTCTTTTTGATGCCAAGATCCGACCAGCTGGGACGCTCCTGGTGCGTGCGTGGCACAGCTGTGCCAGTGTCCTTCCCAACATAGAGTGCCATGCTGGCCATGCCCAAAGCACCATGTGTGCCATTCTGAGCCTCCAGCTTCTGTAGCACCAACTCCAGCAGAAATGGAAGAAAGAAATTTGAAAAGTTATGATTGCCTGCTGCTCTTGGCTGACGTACTGCGTCGAGAAGGATCCAGCTCAGCAGTTACTCTTGCAATTACACCTTGCTCAGCCTCGCTTGGGGAGATATTTAGGGAGTTAGGGATTATTGGGGAGTTCGTCATTTGAACTTGTTTTGCTGGGGAGGGGGAAGAGTTTGAAAACATTATTTTCTCACCTCACATCCCACCCCTCACCATCCAAACTGATAGCAATTAATGTCTCTATGCATTTAAAAATTGTCCTTTTTTGCTCCTGATACTGTAAAGCAGAGTCGGGACAGCACTCCATAACTTTTTCTTCGCAGGCAAGCCTTTAAAATGTTGGGCATTTCCCCCAGCAGAGGATTAGGCTTAACCAGGGTATTCACCAGAGCTGTATAAGCTGCAGTTACTCATTGTAACGTCAACCTCACAGATGGAAAGAGATATGTTGGAGGAGGCCTCGCTGGGATCCAAGCGCTCCTAACTTACTCTTGGATGGGAGAATGCCCTTGGATGGAAGGGACAAATGGATATATTTGGGGGAGAACACGGGGGAATGGCATTAGGTGAATTGCTCATTCCGAGTGCCTATGCACACATGGCCTCCTGCTGTGCTGTAACAATTCTGTGATTCTACTCACGGATGTTACCTTAGGGGTTGAACTGAACCACCAACAATGAGTGTGTTTGGTGCCTCAAGGGTTATAAAGAGATGCTATGCACAAGACCCTCTTAGTAAATCTAAAACCCCACTGTGCTTAGGAAACATGTTTTGATGATGATGATGCTAATATATCCCATTCAGACTGTAAGTAACCAATGCATATTACCAACGATTTAATCTGATCCAGGGGAGCTTGTGTGATCTCTTTAGTTCTTTCTAATTACTGTCCTGCTGAGCATGTTTATAATTCCATGCTGGTACTTTTAATAGTACATCATGCTTCTAATAATATGTTTTGTACTTTTCCACTCTACAGCTATAAATTTCCATAACTTTCTCCTAGTTTAGAGTAAAAGAAACATGAATAACTGGCAGTTATTCACCCTAAATGCAGGGTGAAAACTCCTGTTACTTAATATTAGGTCTAACCAAGGCTTTGAAACAGGAAACTGATATCAAATGCAACAACATACCTTTACACGACACCTTTAATATAGTGAATATCCGAAAGTGCTTCACATAATTGAACACATTCAGCAAGCAACAGTGGAAGAGTTCAGAGACATCATTAGAAGCATAGCCAAAGAGGCAGGTCCTTAGGACGCTTAAAGGTTTTGCTAAGCAGTTACATAGAGGATTGTCAAGATGCCTTAAGATTCCGCTTTGGGTGGTGGGGTTGGGAGAGGAGGTCAGAGTGAAGAGGATGGGCTGGGACCTGGGGCTGGAGGAGGTTGGAAAGGCAGTGAGCCAAAGACCATAGAGGAATTTACAAATCAGGATGAAGATTTTGAATTCAAGGTTATCAGGGGCAGGATGTTACCAAGTCCTTCAAGGCCCTGGCCTTGGCCAGGATTGTGTGTTGGCAACATGCCTGCATGTCCAGCATGTCCTAACTTCACAGACGGCAGCTGATTGGGTAGCTGCCGCCAGGGTGGCTGTCTTGTTCAGGATGGGGGCTGCCCTCCAAGTGTCACCGGCCCAATCAGAGGGCCAGAAGCTCAGCAGCACCACCAGGGGACACTGGCCACTGTTGAGGCAGGCGGAGCTCCTGCAGCATACAGGGGGTAGGCAAAAATAAAAAAAATCATAAAACTTAAATATTCAAGCGAGGGAGGGGAAACCCCTCTGAGGAAATGGCTGAGTCCGCGAGGGCTGCCATCCCTTCCAACTATGCTTCAAAAATTCTTCTCCTCTGGGAGGCTGCCTTCGTTCAGCTGGCAACCTCCCCATGAGGGCAAGGGGAGTGGCGGTGGGGGGAGGTGTCGATCCACCAGGATTGGCAATCTGGCAAAATGGCCCTTAATGGGGCCTTTGCACATTTAAATTGGCACCCCACCCCCCACCGCCTCCTTGTGGCAGAAAGCCTGTCCCATCCCATTCCTGTCATCGGGAAAATTCTTTGAGGGTGGGACATGGTTGTGGAACCCATTCGACACAACTCCTTGTGATCTTACAAGCCCTCCCGCCTCGTTTCCCATCTCATGCAGGCTGGTAAAATTCTGCCCCAGGTTGTCTCGGATGCCTGATGCTAATCTCCAGCATCAGAAAATGTCAACAAATTGACTAGGCTGGTAATTTAGCACAGAAGCTACTCCATTCAGGCAGTGTTAGTACCTCATTCAAATCATATTAAGCTCCATGTGATTTCTTCACAGCAGTGATATAAACAGAAATATTGCTTGGCCTTCTGAGGAATTAAAAAAATTTATTTTTCTAAAATTACTGAGGACCTCTTTGATTCTGTTGCTTCATCCACGCTGTCCCCTATAAATCAGGAGATCTGTCAAATCTCCTGCAGCCACCTCATGGAGCAGATTCCTACAGTTAGGATTGGCACTTTTTGCCAAGTCCAAAATTAGATAGAAGTTGGGAGACAGTAAAGGATAGGAGACAGACTCATGCCTATAATTCTGAGAGTAACTTCTGTGAGGCTTTACAAACAACTGGTACATATTGGCAAACCTTGGGAAATTTTAGTATACACAATTGTTTGAGGAGTGGATTGTGTGAAATTTGCATTCTGATGTTTGTTTTGTTGACTAAAAACCTTAATCCATGACTCCACATTATGAAGCACATTGATATAAAGTGTTGTAGAAGGTTTCATACTATAATGGATCTCATAATCCCTGGTCTAGGTAGGAAAAAAAGTTAACCGCGTTCATACTCTTGCCCAGTGGACCATGCTGGGAATTGTGTGTAGGTGCAGGGCAAGAGAACAAGTTTGGGCTGAGCTATCATTTCTCTTGAGCTCTCTTATATTCATGGTCTGAATCACACCAAGAACGGCCATTTTGCTGTGTTGTTCAGTGCCCATGGAACCGTATACTAGCACACCATTCTGCCTACAGCAGCAGATAGAAAAACCACAGTGCAAACTAAATAATGGGCATGTTGCGCTGTTGGAGATATTATCTTTCAGGTGAGACATCAAACCAAGGTCCAGTGACAATATTTCAAAAGTGCTTTATTGGCTTTGAGCACTTTGGGATGTCCTGAGGATTGGAAAGGCATTATATACATTCAAGTTCTTACTTTTAAAACACTTCAAATGAACTTTTAATTTCTTGGGGAGTCGGGCATTCCTGCAGGCGTTATGTAGTAACTCTGGCTACAGATGTTGTTTGGCCTTTAAAATTCAGCCCGAGGCAAAAGAAACTCACTCTAATTTGCAAGTGCACCAACTACAGCCCATGACTGAGAATGGCTGACCACTCCACTTCCCAACTTAGTAGACCTACCAGCTTCTGTTCAATAGAGGCTGGGAAGGACCCATCATCCATGGTTAACTAAAAAAGTTAAAGACAGTATCAAACTTAAAGAAAAAGCATATAACTACACAAAGACAGGTGGGTAGGTCAGAAGATTGGACACAATATAAAGAACAGCAAAAAAATGACAAAATGATAAATATGGATGGAAAAAAATAGAATACGATAGAAAGCTAGCTAGAAATATAAAGACAGATAAGAAGAGTTTCTATAGATGTCTAAATAAGAAAAGATTTAACAAAGTGAGCGTTGGTCCTATAGAAAGTGAGTCTGGGAAATTAATAATGGAAAATAAGGAGATGGCAAATTAATTGAACGGGTATTTTACATCGGTCTCACTATAGAGGATATAATTAACATCCCAGAAATAGCTGTAAATCAGGAGTTGGAAGGGAGGGAGGAACTCGGGAAAATTACAATCACCGGGGAAGTGGTCTGAACAAATTGTTGAAGCTGCGGACAGACAAACCCCCGGGTCCTGCTGGACTTCATCCTAAAGTCTTGAAAGAAGTGGCTAGTGAGATAGTTGATGTGAATGTTTTAATTTTCCAAAATTCCCTAGATTCAAGGAAGGTTCCATTAGATTGGAAAATACTGAATTCAAAAAGGGAGGGAAACAGAAAGCAGGAAATTACAGCTTAACATGTCATAGGGGAAATGTTGGAAGCTATTATCAAAGATGTTATGGCAGGACACTTAGAAAAATTCAAGGCGAACGGGCAGAGTCAACATGGTTTTGTGAAAGGGAAATCATGTTTAACCAATTTATTGGAGTATTTGAAGGAGTCACATGTGCTGTGGATAAAGGAAAACCGGTGGATGTACTGTACTTAGATTTCAAGAAGGCATTTGATAAGGTGCCACATAAAAGTTCATGGTGTAGGGGGTAACGTATTGGCATGGATAGGAGATTGGCTAGCTAACAAGAAACAAAGAGTAGGCATAAATGGGTCTTTTTCTGGTTGGCAGGATGTATCGTGTGGTGTGCCACAGGGTTCAGTGCGGGGGTCTCAACATTTTGCAATTTATATAAATGACTTGGATGAAGGACTGAAGGTATGGTTGCTAAATTTGCTAAATTTCTGATGACACAATGATAGGTAGGAAGGTAAGTCGTGAAGGGGATGCAAGGAGGCTACGAAGGGATATGGATAGGTTAAGTGAGTGGGCAAAGATCTGGCAAATGGAATATAATGTAGGTAAATGTGAAATCTTCCATTTTTGCCAGAAGAATGAAAAAGAAGCCTATTAACTAAATGGTGAGAGATTGCAGAGCTGAGATGCAGAGGGATTGGTGTGTCCTTGTGAATGAATCACAAAATGCTAGTATGCAGGTGCAGCAAGTAATTAGGAAAGCTAATAGAATGTTATCGTTCATTGCAAGGAGAACTGAATATAAAAGTAGGGAGGTTATGCTTCAGTTGTATAAGACACTGGTGAGACCACATCTGGAGTACTGTGTACAGTATTGGTCTCCTTATTTAAGGAAGGATGTAAATGCATTAGCATTGGTTCTGAGGTTTACTAAACAAATACGTGGATTGGGTGGGTTGTCTTATGAGGAAAGGTTGGACAGGCTAGATTTGTATGCACTGGAGATTAGAAGAGTAAGAAGTGACTTCATTGAAACATATAAGCTCCTGAGGGGTCTTGACAGGGTGGAAGTGGGAAGGATGTTTCTTCTTGTGGGAGAATCTAGAACTAGGGATCACTGTTTAAAAATTTAAGACAGAAATGAGGAGAAATTTTTTTCTCTCAGAGGATAGAGTGTCTTTGGAACTCTCTTCCTCAAGAGGCAGTGGAAGCAGAGTCTGAATATCTTTAAGGCAGAGATTGATAAATTCTTGATAAACAATGGGGTGATAGGTTACTGGGGGTAGGCAGGAGGTTACAATCAGATCAGCCATGACCTTAATGAATGGCGGAGCAGGGCAGCCCTGAGGGGCCAAGTGGCCTACTCCTGCCTTCTAATTTGTATGTTCATATATGTTAGCCACTCATTCTAAGTGTGTCTGGAAATCAAGTGGAAAATAGCCATCCAGGTGTGATGTGCAGCAGGCATTTGGAGATCAGAATACTTGTGGCCAGAAGAATGGGGGAAAATGGAAGAATGAAAATAACATTAATGGATTCCAAGAGGGTAAAAAACCAGGATGAGACAAAGGGATGAAAATAGAAAATGGTTTAAAATGAAATGATGAACAAATTTTAAAAACAATTTGGCATCATGTTCCTCTGCTAGTTAAATACCAAGTACAATAATGAGCTACATGGAACAGAGAAGTCCCAGGTTTGATTGCTGCTCCATGGTGAGTTAGCTGATTTCAGGCATCTGTGGTCTCAGCGTCCATGGACTGGTGAAGAAACAAAGCCAGCCAGGGATATTGCTCCTGCTCACTGCTTGTATCCATGGTACTCTAGCCCAGCACAAGTTACAGCTTCAGGAGACATGGGGGACAAAATTGAAGGAAAAAGATCTGTTTGATACAGGAAATACATAAGTTTTTTAAAAAGTCCTCAGCTGGAAAAATGTATCTGCACCCCCCCGCCCCCCATTACCAGAGTACAATTTCCTTAATACGTAGATTTCTTCTATGTTGATGGATATTCAGGTTTTCAGCATGGAACGTTTAAGAAGCTGCTTTAAATCACTCATGATCTGTTTGAATTTATTTGACTACGGTTAAGCGCTATATATCTTATCAA
The DNA here is from genome assembly GCF_964194155.1 of Cetorhinus maximus. Classification (NCBI taxonomy): domain Eukaryota; kingdom Metazoa; phylum Chordata; class Chondrichthyes; order Lamniformes; family Cetorhinidae; genus Cetorhinus; species Cetorhinus maximus. The sequence continues at coordinate 19,953,451 of NC_135882.1, read as the reverse complement.
TAAATTTAAATCAAGCTGAACAGGATAAGCTGGAAAGACTCCGTGAGTCTGGCAGCATCTGTGAAGAAAGAAACAGAGTTAAGGTTTCAGGTCTGTGACCTTTCTTCAGAACTTTGATGAAAGGCTACAGACCTGAAACATTAACTCTGTTTCTCCCCTCACAGATGCTGCCAGACCTGCTGAGTCTTTCCAGCATTTCTATTTTTATTTCAGATTTTCAGCATTTGCAGCGTTTTGCTTTTACATTTGTCTGAATGGGATATGAATTGCTCGTTCGTACTCTCATCTTTCTTATAGTTACTTACCAATTCATTCTTTGGACTGTTTCCGTTCTGTAACATACGAAATACCTGAAATCTTTTTCACAAACTTCTCAACATTTATCTAATAAGATAATTGGCTTTTTCATTATTATCATAAGACCAACAATGGTCACAGTCAATCTATAATATTTCAAGTAGAACTTGGCCGGACTCAAGGAATTCTATTGTCTATAATAAACATGGATGATTTGTTTCCGATTTCCTCCCACTCAACAATGTGTGCTAGAAACAAAAACAGAAAATGCTGGAGACCCACAGCAAATCTAGCAGCATTTGTGAAGAGCACAGACAAATGAATATTTCAGGCATATAACCTTTCATCAGAAAGGCAGAATAAAACTATTTTTCTTCCTTTCAGATAACACCATTTATATCTGAAATGCCAACTTGTGTCCTTTCCACAGATATCGCCTGTTGTACCGAATACCTCCAGCAATTTTTGCTTTTGTTTTAGATATCCATCTGTAGTTGTTTGTCTTTAAAATATTGTTCAGTGTCTACATTGTTGAGCCTTACTTCCCCTGGATATAATCAATTACTCTACTATCATCCTCTGCTCATCCTTTATCTTGTTGCCTGCTTTTCCCCAGTGGACATCAGACTCTCTTCCCATTTCTCAAGCTAAGTTTCATTGTGATGGCTCTTCAGGGTCTCTTGCAACAACACTGATTGAATAATCCAGTATTTTGAACAATGTTTCTGATACTTAACATTTTACATACTGAGTCTTCTGCACCATGGCTTCCTCCTCTTGTGCTTTCTCCCAGCTGTCCCAACCATTTGCTCTCTCCCATACCGCAATGTTACAAATTCCACCACTTAAGTTTCAATGTCAGTATTTTCCTACTTTCTTGAAAGCCACAATCTATATTGGGATAGGGTTCATTAGTGACCAGCAGTATTCTGGCACCACATCCAAGTGACTTACCGTCACATGAAGGCCTAAATGATGAATACTGTGAGAGGCACAGCACAACGACCTATTTCTCTCTACAGATGTGGCCTGACCGGCGGTTTCTGTTTCTGATCCTATCTCAATAATATGTACTTTTCATAAGAGTCACAGGATAGCAAGCAGGAGTGAAAACCTTGATGGATCTTTCCCCAAATAATTGATATCAATTATTCTCCAACTAGCTCAGTATAGAGCAGAGACCAAAGCGAACTGTTACATGATCTGCATAGTTAAGTAACACACCAATTTGTGTATATACCCACAGAACCATCAGTGGATCTAATCTTGTCCAGTATAAATACTTATATTTTCACAAACCATTCATATCAACTTGATTTCCATTTAATGTTTCAAGCTTGGCTTTCCTACAAAGTGTGAATAATAAGTGCAGAAGATAACCTATCACACACATCTCTTAAGCTAACAAATGCCATGTACACAAGTTTGTATTTGGATGATGTATAATGGATACTGCACCTTGAAGCGATTACAGAGCAGTGATTTAATCAAGCAACATTAGAGAATTTGAAAGCAAAACTGCAGTGGTTTATATAATTGTCATCTTAATCTTGAAATTAGGTTACAGCCTCAGAACTAATCCAGGTTATTGTTTTTTGAAAAAATCTATATGGTAAACTTCATGGAGTGATTTTATTTAATTTTGAGTATGTTTCAATGCCAACAACAGGTTGAAACAGAAGGCGGTTGACAGTGTACCTCATGTGGGTGATACACTGGCTGAATGATTAACAATTGTGTTGCAATCGTAACCAAGACATTATTTGCAACAAGTTAGCATACATTTCTACAGTCACACATAACAAAGAGCACCATTACATTCTTTCGAGTTTCCAAGCACATTTAACATATTCCATTTCCTCCAGTTAGCATATTGTGATGGTCTCTTTCAGGAAGACCTGTGTGATGTTATTACAGTAAACAGCACTTGTAATCTCTCTCTCTCTCTCTCTCTATGGGCCCGTCTTGTCACTGGTGACACATGGTCTTCTCTCTCAGTTGTGTAACTTCATCTTAATGTTATTGTTTCATCTTCACGCACGTTCCTTCCATTTAGGCATTAAACTCCACATTTCGAGCAGTGGCCCCATTCTTTTCAAATCTCATGTTACCAATTCTCTACTCTTCCCCATCTCGGAGGTGTGTGTGTGTGTGTGTCAAAATCTGTGTTCACCTCTTGGTGTGATATTGTCCCAGAATAGACACCCTCGCTCTCTCTCCCTCCCGCTCAGGTGCAGTACCTCTCACTGTCTCTGCATGTGCGCGCCTGTGAATTTGAGGTGGGCGGATCCATGCACCTTTCATCCAGTCACTTACCTGGTTTCGACGCCTGGTGCCGCCCACTGGAATCTGAGAGCGTTCAGCCTGGAAAAACCTAACTTTTTACCTCCAGCACCTCACCCAACTGAAATCTGCATTTTCTCACACACTCACCTGTATATATTCATATATATATATACATATATATAAATCATACTTGTTTTTGGAAATTCCCATACCATATACTACGTCGTATATCCACTCACAGTCGAGCCCTTATATATTTTCCAAAAGGAATTGTGATTTTTTTTCCCCCTCCCTCCCCACCCCCCCCACTACTCTCTTATGCAGTCCCGTAAGTCTCATGTAGTCCAGGTACATCGTGGGACTGCTCTGATCGCACCGGTCCTGCAGAAAGTGGAAAAGAGGAATTACCTGTAGCCCGGGTTCTGCAGTCACACCGCACCGCACCGACTTGAAAGTCCAGTTTCGCAAGAAGAGAAGCCGGGAAGAGCTGGAGAAATATGTCACAGGAGACGGACAAGTAAGTGAACCTACTGGTTCTGGCTGTCTCTTTATCTTTAATGGTCTCTTGTCTTCAACACTGCCCCCCCCCCCCCCTCCTACCTCACTACTCCCCCCCTCACAGAACCCCAACCCCCCCTCCTCTCCTCTCCTTGGCAAACCGGATTCTTTATCCACACATCTCAGTTGGACCATGATTATGATTTTAATGAACACTGTGTATAAAAAAAAAGTGATAATTCTGGAATTCGATGTCTGGCACAAAGAGCTTTTCAAGTTCCACCACCAACCACCCCCCCCCCCCAAAAATAAATAACAAAACAACCCATCGGCCATTTTCTGAAGAGCTGAACTTTTATTTTCTTCCTACAAATGGAACAAAAAACTTTTTTATTGATTTTTTTTTTGTTGTTGTTGTTGTTTTGGAGTTGATCATTCTCCCTCCGCCTCTCTCGTGCTGGGTGGATTAGGCGGGGGTTGCTAGGGTTTTTTGGGAGCGAGTGTGCAGGCTTGGCCCGGCCTGGGCTAGTTCTGGCGGCGGGGCTGTTGCTGGTGGTTACCTGGCCAGTCTCTTGTCTCCCACCCACCCCCCCGGGCTTCTCACCTTTAGGACGGAGGGGGCGGGCTCACGGCCCCGGGGTGGGGTGGGGGGCAAATGCCCCAACCGAACAAGACATGGTGCCCAACAGCTTACACCCAGGTTGGAGATTTGCCAAAATATGAGGGGGGCTGTGGGGCTGGATCCAATTGCAATGGGAAGTTCGCGTGACTGGGGGTTATCTACACAACGTGGCGCCAGGACAGGCCACTTGTTTTCCCTTTTCCTTCCTGCTCTCCCTATCTCTCTCTCTCTCTCTCCCCCCCAAAAAAAAAGTTGACATGATTTGCAAATGGAGCCTCGCTACTTTATTTTAAAACGAGGAAAGACACCAACACACACCCTCTTCCATATTGTGTGAAGTAATTTGAAACCCATGACTATATTTCAAAACATGCAAATACCACCATAAAACCCGCCCGCCGTTGTGTTTTTTTTTTGTGTGTGTGACTCTGGTCGGCTCCGAGGGTCGTTCAAGGAAACAACTCGTCGTCTCCAACAACCAAGCCCGCTGGGGACTCCTGCAACTCTCCCCCTCTCTCAGTCAACACCGCCGTCTTAAATTCCCTGCATTGGGTGCAGCATCCACCTACATTACTCGTTTGCATTTCACTGTTTTCGAAACGCGCAGTTCATTAGATTGCATTCACTCTTGGCTCATTTTTACCGACCCTCGTAATCCCAGTGTCAATATTTTGACTTTTATGGAAGTCAGTTGCCTGGATATATCCGTGAGACAGGTCCCAGGGTATACATGAGTAGGGGAGAGGCTTCTTTACACAGAGGAGTGGAGGAGAGCCCAGGCCGCTGTCTACGACTGAGACACAAGTTGGGCTGGAGTCGCTTAAATGCTTCTCGCTGTAAAGACAAGTTTCTCAGTGTGTAGGAGTGAGCGCTTCTTGTCACATTGCAGTGGATCCTGGGGTAACTGCTGACGTTTTCCTTGTTTACTGCCTTCTTCCTCCCCATGCATAAACTTTTTTTTTTGCGGGGTGGTGGTGGGATTGCGAGAACCTGTTTATAAACTCACCGCTGTTTTAATTGTTGTCCACTTTTTAAACCTAAAAATCGCGGGGATCTACATTTAAGCCCGCGGAAACCCCAAGTTTCACCAAACGAGACAAACTGGAAAGGAGAGCGGGGGGGGGGGGGTGTGGGGGGACACAACGTTATCTTGTGGGATATTAGTGGAACTCCCTTTGATTCCACCCATCTATCTATCCATTCTAGTTTGCAATGGGGCTTCTCTTCCCATATTGACACCCCTGAGCTCTTTAACTCATTGCAATAATGAGCTGGAAACAGCTGGAAATGCAGCAGATTTCGCTGGAAGATATCAGAAACCCTGTTGCACCATTATTACAGCACCAGATTAGGCCTAACGCTAGCATGCTGTCATGAGTCTGGCTCAGGAGCAGATGGAGAATAGGGTATAGTCAATAAATGGATATTTAAAAGCAAAATATTGCAGCTGCTGAGAAGCTGAAATATATATATTTTTAAAAAAAAACAGTAAATGTTTGAAATACCCAGCAGGTCAGAAAGCATCTGTGGAGAGAGAAACTGAGTTGACGTTTCATGTCTGTGATGAAAAGTTGCAGACCTGGAACATTAACTCTGTTTTCCTCTCCCGTGGGTGCTCCCTGACCTGCTGAGTATTTCCAGCATTTTATGTTTTTATTAATGGATATGTAAAGCTGGCTTTTTATTGTTGAGTTGCCTTTTTTTAAAGTTTTAATTTTAGCATCAAAAACCAGGATGGCCTATAAGAAGGGTACATTTAGAAAACATCAGTAAAAATTGCTCTTTATTTGGACCATCACTAAAACAAATAGTTTTTTTTTTAAAAAAAGGTGCAGTTAAGCGAAATTACAACCCACAATTGTTCATGTGGATTATGGAAATTATACTTATAGTTCTCAGTGGTTGTTCTAAAAGTTCTGGCATGTGTGTAGCTGAAGCAGCTGTATTGAGCTATGTTTTCTAAGGTTTGTTTGCCTGGCATTGTGGATGTAGCAGTATAAATCAGTTCTAGTAGTGGCATATAACACGGGGGCAACTAGGAAATACACAATAATGCTACAGGTACCAATTTTTATATTTAAAAAAAAGTTAGGCTGAAGTAGTTCAAGAAATTCATTAGGAGAAACAGCAGCTTTTCATTTTTTTTATTTTAAACTTTCATATAAACATTACTTTGGACAAAAACAGAAAACAGATAACTGAATGCACCTAAAAAACAATCCAGTCAAATTTGGTGCTGAGAATCCAGTCCCAAGTGTTTATTGGGCTGTGGATATGATTGTGCATATTGTATGCTATGCATGATTATATCACAAATGCAACATGCATGCATCTTGGTACCTGATTTTCAGTGTGACAAATGGAGAATATTTCTACCCCCCTAAAAAAAAAAGCAGGGGTGGATTAGCTCCTGCTGATCCACCAAAAATGTCAGGAACGAATGGTGAAAATTGACATTAATGATACTTGCCCAACATTAGTAAACTGACGTAAGGTCATTGTGTCCAGGCCATAATGCAATGTTTTGGTTTTGTTCCCTCTCTTGAAAAGGGTGACTCACAGTGGAGTATAGTTCCTAACTGGCAGTAGCCCCTTGGTATGTTATTGGATAGTTCCTTTGTGAGCCCTGTACAGTTAACTGGGGGGAGAAAGTGATGAGTCCAATTCAGATTATATGCATGTATTTAGCAGCAATCACTAAATAGATCCTGAACTATGGTTGAATCTTCTTCTCCTTGGCTCAGGGACACATGAGGCCAAATGTAATGTTCAATACCAAGGGCTATTGGGGTTCAGTGTTAGCTGAGCACATATAATTAAGCATAGGTTATAAATTGAATATCAGGCCTTTCTGGGTGACATTTACTCGGTAAGATATTGACATTGTCCATTTTAATACTTCCTTTTTAATAGATTAGGAAGAGAATACAGTTCCCACTTTCAAAAAGGGAACTACAAACATTGGTTTTTACTTCAATCCTGTATAGAATTATGAACTTGATTATCAAGAGTAAACATGGAGAATATAATCAGAGACAAGCTAGAACTGTCAACATGTATTCAGAAGGAGAAAGAGCCTGGGTGATCAACCTCCTTGCTTCTTCTGAGAAAATGTTAATCCAAGTAGACCATGGAAAGTCCTATGTGCCGAAGCTTCTAAATGGTCTTTGTCGAGGTTCAACAGGAGATGCTGTTAGCTAAAATCAAAGTTGTGGGGATTCGGGGTAAATCTTGGAAATAGATGAAATAAATGGCTGACGGATAGAAAACAACAGGAAGTTGATTAAAGAATTTTTGAGCTGGAGTACTGAGTGGGATGCCCAGTATTAGGATCACTAATATTTCTGAGCCACATTAATGATTTGCATTTAGAAACTCGATGAAAATTGGTCACATTTCTAGAGCACATCAGGCTAGAAGGGAAATTGGGGCTGTGGTCCAGGAGTTACAAAATAAGTCAGGAATGAAATATGTAAATTGATAGTGTGATGATATTTACTTTGAATAGATATAAAGTACTGCGCATAGGAAGGGAAAGCGCGTATTGCATCACTCCATGAAGATAGCTATGGATGAAGCTGAAAGAGACCTAGGAGCCTTAGTGGACTAAATGGTGAACATTTCTAATCATTGCAGAGCAGCATTCAAAAAACTAACGGAATCTTGAACTATGTAACCATGCAAGTAGAATACAAGTCATTTTCAAAGTATGTACTGCTCTGTTAGACGATGCCTTGCACATTGTTTTTTTGTATTCATAGAGGCATAAGTGCTAGAGGCAGTGCAGAGAAGAGCCGCAAGGCCTAGTGTCAGTGGTCTAAGTAATGAGGAGAGGCAAGGGAAAAGTTTTCAGCCTTGTAAAGAGAAATGCTTGAGATTTGATCTTGCAAACAATATGGAAAAGATAAATCTGAAAATGCTGTTAAATTGCAAAATATAGACATGAGACACTTGTTTGATCTAGGGAGAAGCAAAGTTAGTATTGACATTAGGAAGTTATTCCTACAAAGAATGGACAACAGATGAAATGAACTCCCTGATAAGAGTTGTGAAGGTGAAGTCCCCTGGAATTATTTAAGAAATAGTGGGGACTAACATGAGAGAACTTTAGCATATTTTTGAATGGATGAACTAAGGCGAATTGAGTGGCCAGCCTCATCCATTATTATCTCTATTTTCCGGCTGAGAAAATAATCAAACTTCCCAGATCTCAAGTAACACATTTCTGTAGTTGGCTTTTGAATGCAATATAATTATGATGTATCTTCCTCCAGTTTCACCTTTCCTGTCCTGAAGGTGCTCACTCTAATTAGGGTAGGCTCCCATGGGTACTAGCAGTCCTCTGTGTTCCAATAATTGCCTGGCTGAGGGGAACTAACTGCATGCAAGGAAATTGAGCCTTGGATCTTGGTACTTGACCAGCCAGTATCTTTATCCGCCAAGCCACTGGCGAACCTTGTGAAACCTAATTTGTGCATTATATAATTGGCTTAGTTCTCCTGGTGCCACAGTGAGAAACTAAGATGTAGACCCGGAGTATATCTATGCTAATTCCAGGATCTTAGCTGGAGCTCAACAAGCGTATTGCATCAGCTTTCCCCACATTAGTTGAGGTCTGCTGTTTGTTATTGTTTGATGACCCCCCCCCCCCCTTTGCAAGTGCACCTACCAACATTGGATGAGGACAGGATTGGTCTTGGCTGTGATGTTTCTTTGCATTCAAAGGCTGCTAACATTCACTATCTAAACTCACACTAATAATTAGAACTTGGATGCAGCACTGGAGGACATCTGGGGCCTTTGAAGCTGAATTTCTGTAATGAGGCAGCACCTTCAGGAGAGGAGGGGGAAATCTGTGAGAATAGAAATGAGCTATAATATGCTTCTTGATGGGTAACACAACTGCAAAGTGTGATCTCTTAAAGCAATACTGAGGGAGGAAGAAGCATTGATACAAAATTGCAAAAATGATGGCGTTTGAATTGATGCACATGTATCTGTAGCAATCTGATTTTTAGATAGATGCTTGGTTTTGGGATCGAAGCAGGACAATAATGAAGAGTGGGATTAAAGTTAGATCCTCTAGAAACCATTAAATGGACCCCATGCAGATGGGGGACAGGTTGCTCCCTTTTTAATGTGGCTACTCTTCTACAGTTGCTGAGTTGTACCAAGTGATTCTAAGGGGGTAAAACTTTGGTAATTTGTCATATTGCTATTGCTACAGAAATGTTGCTAGGAATCAGATAGAACCAGGTTTCTAACATAAAAACAAAAAAAACTGGAAAATCTCAGCAGGTCTGACAGCATCTGCAGAGAGGAACACAGTTAATGTTTTGAGTCCATATGACTCTTCAACAGAACTAAGGAAAAATAGAAAAGAGGTGAAATATAAGCTGGTTTAAGGGGGGTGGTGGGACAGGTAGAGCTGGATAGAGGGCCAGTGATAGATGGAGATAACCAAAAGATGTCATAGACAAAAGGACAAAGAGGTGTTAAAGGTGGTGATATTATCTAAGGAATGTGATCATGGGTAACATTAAGGGTAGAAAGCAGGACAAGCAAGGTACAGATAGCCCTAGTGGGGGTGGGGTGGGGGGAAGGGATCGAAATAGGTAGAAATAAAACAATGGATGGAAATACATTTAAAAATAATGGAAATAGGTGGGAAAAGAAAAATCTATATAAATTATTGGAAAAAAGGGGGATCGGAAAGGAGGTGGGGATGGAGGAGAGAGTTCATGATCTAAAATTGTTGAACTCAATATTCAGTCCGGAAGGCTGTAAAGTGTCTAGTCGGAAGATGAGGTGCTGTTCCTCCAGTTTGCGTTGAGCTTCACTGGAACAATGCAGCAGGCTAAGGACGGACATGTGGGCATCAGAGCAGGGTGGAGTGTTGAAATGGCAAGCGACAGGGAGGTCTGGGTCATGCTTGCGGACAGACCGAAGGTGTTCCGCAAAGCGGTCACCCAGTCTGTGTTTGGTCTCTCCAGTGTAGAGGAAACTGCATTGGGAGCAGCGAATGCAATAGACTAAATTGAAGGGAGTGCAAGTGAAATGCTGCTTCACTTGAAAGGAGTGTTTGGGCCTTTGGACAGTGAGGAGAGGGGAAGTAAAGGGGCAGATGTTGCACCTTCTGCGGTTGCATGGGAAGGTGCTGTGGGAGGGGGTTGAGGTGTAGGGGGTGATGGAGGAGTGGACCAGGGTGTTCCGGAGGGAACGATCGCTGCGGAATGCCGCCGGGGGGGTGAAGGGAAGATGTGTTTGGTGGTGGCATCATGCTGGAGTTGGCGGAAATGGCGGAGGATGATCCTTTGAATGCGGAGGCTGGTGGGGTGATAAATGAGGAGAAGGGGGACCCTATCATGGTTCTGGGAGGGAGAGGAAGATGTGAGGGCGGATGCGCAGGAGATGGGCTGGACACGGTTGAGGGCCTTGTCAACCACCGTGGGTGGAAAACCTCGGTTAAGGAAGAAGGAGGACATGTCAGAGGAACTGTTTTTGAAAGTTGCATCATCAGAACAGATGCGACGGAGGCGAAGGAACTGAGAGAATGGGATGGATTCCTTACGGGAAGCGGGGTGTGAGGAGCTGTAGTCGAGGTAGCTGTGGGAGTCGGTAGGCTTGTAATGAATATTGGTGGACAGTCTTTCACCAGAAATTGAGACAGAGAGGTCAAGGAAGGGAAGGGAAGTGTCAGAGATGGACCATGTGAAAATTATGGAGGAGTGGAAATTGGAAGCAAAATTAATAACTTTTTCCAGGTCCAGACGAGAGCATGAAGCAGCACCGAAGCAGTTATCGATGTACCGGAGAAAGAGTTGTGGGAGGGGGCCAGAGTACGACTGGAACAAGGAACGTTCCACATACCCCATAAAGAGACAGGCATAACTGGGACCCATGCGGGTACCCATAGCCACACCTTTTATTTGGAGGAAGTGAGAGGAGTTTAAGGAGAAATTGTTCAGTGAGAGAACAAGTTCAGCCGGACGGAGGAGAGTAGTGGTGGATGGGGATTGTTTGGGCCTCTGTTCGAGGAAGAAGCGGAGAGCCATCAGACTATCCCGGTGGGGGATGGAGGTGTAGAGGGATTGGATGTCCATGGTGAAGAGGAGGCGGTTGGGGCCAGGGAACTGGAAATTGTTGATATGATGATAGGGTGTCAGAGGAATCACGGATGTAGGTGGGAAGGGACTGTACAAGGGGAGAGAGAATGGAGTCAAGATAGCAAGAAATGAGTTCCGTGGGGCAGGAACAGGCTGACACGATCTGTCTGCCGGGACAGTCCTGTTTGTGGATTTTGGGTAGGAGGTAGAAGCGGACCATCCGAGGTTAGGAGACTATGAGGTTGGAAGCTGTGGAAGGAAGATCTCCAGAGGAGATGAGGTCAGTAACAGTCCTGGAAACAATGGCTTGATGTTCATTGGTGGGGTCATGGTCCAGGGAGAGGTAGAAGGAACTGTCTGCGAGTTGAACCTATTGAGCAGTGATGTGCAGTGGGCCCCGAGGTTATTCCATAGTATAGAAACAGCCTATTGACATAAATTATCCCCTCTATTCTTGGCACTGCCTTTGTTTATAACGCTCCTTGCATTAAGCTTCTGTGTTGCTCACCAGGATGACAGTTATTAAAATTCAGTCTCGTGCTCGGCCAACAGAGCACTTTACTAAATGTCAGATGTTTTCCTTGTGGGATTTTTCTCAATATTTATTGAAGAATTGGGAGTTTTTTTTCTCTTTTATGGGTTAAAATATTCTTTAAAACTTTGGGGTAGAAATGGTTTACTTGATCTGCCATTGAAGTTATGGCAGCGATTGGGAGAACCCCTGCTGAAAGTGCTGGCATTTGACTTTATTCAAATTTGTATTGCACTGATACATCAACAAGGGTTGGCTTTTCTTATGTTTTTTTATTTGATGTCATTGACTGAAGACCTGTACCAAATTACCACATAATTCAAAAGCATTGTGATTTTCAACAGGGATTGCCAGCTCAAGACTTGTTAGAATAACCTATTTATTCCTTTTCCCCTTTAAAAATATTTCTTCCCCACTTTCTCTTATCCCACTGCCTTTCATTGGAATACAGTTCTTTGGGTGCTGGAAACAATTTGGTACCTGGGTATTTCTCCATTCTTGGACGATGAGTGATAACAGGCTGTTCAATTGTAAATGGCATTTTGCTTGAATGCAGTTCTGTCCATACATGTAATTTGGCCCATGCCTAGAACACTGCATGTGGTTCTGGTAACGGCATTACAGGAAGGATGTAATCACGCAAGATAGGGTACAGAGGATATTTGCAAGGATGTTGCCTGTAATGGAGAATTTTAGCTATGAGGAAAGCTTGAATAGGCTGGAGTTATTTTCTTTGGAACAGTAGAGGCTGCAAAGAGATTTAATTGAGGAAGTATCTATTTCCCTTAGCAGGGAAGACAATAACCAGGGAACCTAGATTTAGAGGAATTAGTAGAAGGATTATAGGGGAACTGAGGAGAATTTTTTTCGCTCAGCGGGTGGTGGGTGCCTGAAAGGATGGTAGGGCCAGAAACTTTAATCACATTTAAAATACTTGGATATATGCTTGAGGTGCTGTAACCTACAGGGCCACAGACTAAGAGCTGAAAAGTGGGATTAGACTGGATAGCTCATGTTTTTTAGCTAGTAGAGACACAATGGGCCAATGGCTTCCTTCTGTGCGGTAAGATTTCAATGCTATGTTTCAGCGGGGTCTCAATGCAGGAAAATAAAATCAAAGCTAAGAAAGGGTTATTTGGGGCATCACATCTCCTTGTTGCAGTACTTTGAACAGGAAACTTAACCAAAGAGCACTGGGAGCCGTAGAAACTCTATTGTTCCTCAACTAACTCAGAATAGGGTGGGAATCATAGACTCAAAGGCCTGGATTTTCACTCCCGAGGTGGGTAACGCGAGTCAGGAAATTTCCCGACCCCCACATCCACCTTGGGAAAAACTCTCCCGAATGGCAGGATGTTCATTCTAGAGGGTAGGTACAAGGTGGAGTCGGGCCTCCCACCCCGGGCGCAGGTCAGAGGCACCCATGGGGGCTGCTGAGTGCTGAGGTGAGCTATTTATAAGGCCTGCCTTTGTTCTCTGGGACTTCATTCCAGTTGTTTGCTCATATTTTAGGCCTCTAGCCCTCACCTCTATCACCCCACACCCCCCCCCCATCCACTCCCATGCCACATCCGTGCCAACTCATGTCCTCCACCCACCGTATACCCTCCATGTCAACCCATGCCCTTTGTAGCCCCCAATGCCAACTTAATAACAACTCATGCCAACCCACCCACCACTCTGTCCTTTCCACCCTCCATGTCAGCCCACCCAGTATCCACCATGGCCAGACCTCAGGAGCTATGTTGAGATGAAATAAAATTAATATCTATTATAGCCTTTACTAAATTTAAAAAAAATCCCATTCATGAAAACCCTTTCAGAACTTATAAGTCCCTTCAAATACTTAATCCCTTACAAAAACAGACTTGTATTCATGACCCCACATCAAAGACAGCTAATCCTTTAATAACCTCTTTGAGCTATCATCAAAATGTGAACTTAAGACTCCCCGCTAGGATAATTATAGGTTGTAGAAAGCAGCCAAGTATTAATAATGACATAATGATAGCCCTTCAGGTAACATCAACAAACAGCTATAGTAACAGCCAGGCCAGATTTCTTTACCCCTCACTCACGTAGGCAGCCTTTTTTTTAATTTTTAAAGGGCTGGGGATTTAAATAACTTCATAGCTTGAGTTTTTACTTAACCTATCACTGATATGGGCAGGCTGTTTTTCTAAATTTTTAAAGGGTTTGTGGTTTAAATAACTTCACATCATGACAATTATATAGACCATCTCTGACGTTCAAGAGCATTTGTGTCTGCTGTTAAAATTTGACACTCCCACACTGCAGATTAAGGCGCTTGCTTCAGTGAAAATGGGATCTGTGAACTCAAAAATGGCTTTGCTGAGTTCAGGTTTCCCTCATGTATGAGTCACTCCCCACACCCTTTCCCCCACTGGCGAAAATAGAATCTGTCGGAAATGGGGGCGCGACTTCTGGATCCGGATTCTGCCCACCATTTTGGAATGACGCAGAGTCTCCACAACGCTACGAAAATCCGGGCCATAGAACAGTAGAACACAGAAGAAGGCAATTCAGTCCATCATATCCGGACCAGCTCTTTCAAAGAGGCATCGGTTTAGTTCCACTTCCCTGCTCTTTCCCCATCTCATTTTTTCTTCAGGTATTTATGCAATTCCCTTTTAAAGCCTACTACTAAATTTGTATCCACCGCCCTATCGGGCAGTGCATTTCAAATCCTAAACGCTTGTTGTGTAAAATTTTCCTCATGTCACCTTTGCTTTTTGCCCATCACCTTAAATCTATGCCGTCTGGTTATTGACCTTTCAGCCACTGGAAACAGTTACTTTTTATTTACTACCCCTTATTCCTTCATGTTTTAAGCACCTCTATGAAATCTTCTCTCAGCTTTCACTGTTTGAAAAAGAACAACGTCAGCTTCTTCAGTCTACCCATGTAATGATAATCCCTCATCCCTGGAACCATGCTAGTGAATCTCTTCTGTATCCTCTCCAAAGCTTTCATGTCCTTCTTAAAGTGCGTTGCCCAGTATTGGTACTCAATACTCCAGCTGAGACTGAACTAGTGTTTTATATAGGTTTAGCAACAACATCAACTTGCATTTATAAAAGTGCCTTTAATGTGGTAAAACACTCCACATTCCTTGTTACCAAACCGAATTTGAGTGCAAGTCACAAGGAGATGTTAGGGCAGGTGACAAAAGCTTGTTGAAGAACTAGGTTAGAAGGGTGTCTTAAAGGAGGAAAGGGAGGTCGATATTTTTGGTAGGGAATTCCAAATTTTACGGCTTAGTCATGGCCACCAATGCTGGAACGAATAAAATTGCGGAAGTTAAAGAGACCGGAATTGGATGAGCACAGATATCTTGGAGGGTTGGAGGAGGTTGCAGAAATAGGGAGGGGTGAAGCCATAGATGGATTTAAAAACTACAATGAAAAGTTTAAACTCGATCTGTTGTTTAACATGGAGCTAATGTAGGCCAGTAAGAATATGGTGATGGGTGAACAGGACTGGGTATGAGTAAGTTACGGGGATCAGAGTTTTGGATGACCTTAAGTTTTTGGATGGTGCAAGATGGCAGGCCAGTAAGAAGTACATTGGAACTGTGAAGCCTAGAGGTAACAAAGGCACGGATGAGAGCACAGCATCTGACAAGCTGAGGCAGGGAAGGTGATGTTATGGAGGTGAAAATAGGCGGTCTTAGTGATTGTGCACATATGTGGTCAGAAGCTCCTCTCAGGGTCCTGTAAGGCACCAAAGTGGCAAACGGTCTGCTTCTGCTTCAGATAATTGTCAGGGAAAGAGATGCAGTCAGTGGCTATTGAATGAGTTTGTGGCAGGGACTGAAAACAATGACTTTGGTCTTCCAAGCGCTTAGTTGGTGGAAATTTCTGCACATTCTTTAATGCACCTCAGACAAGCAGTTTGAAATCTGGGAGACAATGGAGGAGTCGAGAGAGGTGGTGGTGAGCTGGAGTTGGGTGTTGTCAGTGTCCGGAGTTGGGTGTTGTTAGTGTCCACATGGAAATAGACTCTGTGTTTTCAGATGATGTCAGTGAGAGGCAGCATGTAGATGAGCAATTGGAAGGTGCCAAGGATAGGCATTGGAGGAGGAAGATGTGGTCAATCAAAGGATGAAGATAGGTCGAGGAGAGAGAGTTTGCCATTGTGGCAATCACATAGCATGTCATTCCTGATTTAATGAGAGCCGTTTCAGTTCTGTGGCAAGGATGGAAACCTGATTAGAAGGATTTGAACGTGGAGTTCTGGGAAAAATGGGCACAGATTTTGTAGGTAATAGCCAGTAAAGGATTTTGAAGAGGGAAAAGAGGTTGGAGATGGGGCAATAGTTTGCAAGGGTGGAGGGTTTTTTATTTGAAGAGAGGGTTGATGACTGCAGGTTTGATGGAGAGGGGACAGTACCTACATCACTTCATGCCTTTGTACTCTGAGCCTCTATTTATAAAGCCATTTGCTTTATTAACTGCTTTGTTAAGCTCTGCTACCATGTTTGAAGATTTGTGCACAAACACCCCCAGGTCGGTCTCTTGCACCTCCTTTTAATTTTTAAAAATTATTTCATGGGATCTGGGCATTGCTGGCAAGGCCAGCACTTGTTGCCCACCCCTAACAGCCCTTGTACTGGGTGGCTATTTTAGAGGGAAGTTAAGATTCAACCACATTGATGTGGCCTGGGGTCACACACGCAGGGCAGACCAAGTGAGGTTGGCAGATTTTCTTTCCTAAAGGGCGTTACGACATTGCTGAGAGTAGTTTTCAATTCCACATTCATCAATTGAATTTAAATTCCATCAGCTGCCATGGTGGGATTTGGACCCATGTCTCCAGGGTATTAGTCCAGTGACATTCTCACTAGGCCACCGTCTCCCCTAGTTTAGTATGTATTGCCTCTCTTCATCTCCTGCCAAATGTAGTACCTCACACTTTAAGGCATTAATTTCAATGCCACATGTCTGTTCATTCTACCAGCCTACCTATATCCTCTTGAAGCCTATTATTATCAGTGTTAACTACATTTCCAAGTTTTGTGTCACCTGCGAATTCTCACGTGGTTTGGTGCTGCAGTGTTGCAGTGCCTTTATCATTTAGACTATCAGGGCAGTTAACTGTGAGCAACCCGGGAGAGTGCAACCAAGAAAAAAGTGTGTTCTTTTCCTTATTTTCTTAACACTTTCATTTTTGAGATTTAAACTTCCTGGGGATAGGGGTGGGGGCGCGGGGAAGGCCGTTTGATTGGGCCGGCTGGTGGAGACAGGAGGTCAGGTGATGAAATCTCTGGGAATGTGTCAGCTTGAGACTGCAACGTTCTGTAATAGTATTGTGCATTTTTTCATTTCCCCTATCAGCTCCCTTTGTGTCTCTAGGCTGGACTTTACTGTTAGTATCATTTTAATATTGATAGCTGCCGTCGGCATTATAAAAATGCCAGTTAGAAATCTAGACTTGGGTGTGAAATTGTTGAGTTAATGCTAGAACTTCACATTGTTGGCTTGAATTGAGTTGCTCCTGATCGTGGGGAACATCTATAACCAGAATTGTCAAGTTGCACACGTGTGTTTAGCCCAAGTGTGCATCAGTAAATACAAGTAGCCATTCTGCAGCATTAGTGGGACATCACAGGTGAAAAGGAATAATATAGTCCAGCTCAATGTAAAACGTTTAAAGACAAACTATGCCAAAGCTTTTTGACATTCCTCCCCTTCACCATCCAACATCAGCTCTATCCAGTTTTACTCCTTTGCATGGCTAGGCTTAAGACTCTCCTGATGGTTCAGAGGTAAGGCCATCATTTTTGAGTTATGTAGACAAGAAAGGACAGTGGTCCCTTTCTGAGCTGTGCTGACTTAATTGATCTGAGCTGTCGGGGTGGGGAGGGAAAAGAAGAATTATGAGGTTCGTAGGAGCGCTGTAATTAATTTAAGGTGCATGCGCCTGGGTCAGAGAAGGGAAAATTGCCAACTTCTGAGGCGGGATTTTCCCATTGGCTTCAGGAGCCCTACGTCAGGGTCCTGGGCCTGCACTTTTTCAGGAATCAGAGCTGTTTTACTGGTGGCAGCCTCCGAATTGGCTGCCTCCATGTTTGCCGTTAAAGATGGCAGGTGGGCTCTGGATGGGCCTGCAGCAACTGCGGCAATCAGAGGGCTGGCAGTTCTGGAGCTTCCGCAGCCCCACTGGGAGAGGTGGGTAATTATCCAGTCATTGCCATTTATGGGAGCTTGCTGTGCAAACATTGCAGCTGCATTTCCGACATTACAACAATAACTATACTTCAAAAGTAATTCATTGGCTGTAAAGCACTTTGGGACATCCTGGGATCATGAAAGGTGCTACACAAATGCAAGTCTTTTCTTTCTATCTTTCTTATTATTGGATGCAAGGGGGGCAGGAAACAAAGCAGCTTTTACACTCCTGTACTGCCAGTGTCTCCCAGCACATGGGTCTTGTACTGCAAGCGACAAACAAAAAATGAACTTGTCAAACCTGTTCATTGGTGCAAGGTGGCAGAGGTCGGTCAATACCTGTGAAACTGACCCTTAGCCATAAGTCAACAGCTTCAGAGAGCAGCAGGGTACATTGGGCAAATGGAAAATAAAATGATTTGAAATAAAATATTTTGGTACACCCTACATCTGTTAGGCTTGAGGTAAAAGGGTTCAGAGCTGCAAGACAGCGGTTCTGGTGGCTGTATTGGAGGCAGTAGTTTTTCAGTAAAGTAACATTTGATCCAGCAATATAATTGAAACTTGTACCATAAAATCTGAATTTTAGTCTTTAAAAAGTTTTTATGCAAACCTGGAATTTAAAAAAAATGCGTACCATCTAATGTGAAACGTGTGGCTGAAACGAAGCTGTGTCTTGTCTTTGTCACCGAAGGCTGGATTTTTCCTTTCTGGCTTCTCCTTTTTCCATCCTCCACGGACTCCGCCTTGACCAAAATTAAATCACTGCCCCACCATGCTGCTGTCTATTTAAATTTAAAACCCCTGTCTTCAAATCTCTCCAAGACCGTTAGCCACAATGACCCTGTCCTCTGGAATTTCCTAAGCCCTCTCCTTCTTTATTTACCTCCACTTTTTAAAAAAACTTCTTAAAATTTATCTTTTTGGTCACCCCTACTAATTTCCACCCTGTAGCTTATCACTTATTTACATTATCCCATTTTTTCCCCCTATCTCTCTGTGTCTGTACATTTCTGTGTTAAATATGACACTAATTGTTGTTGCACCCATTGTTTTGAGCCATGGATCCACCAGTTTTAACTGAATGAAACAAAGCATATTTATATTAGATTTTTTTTGTCTCAGATAGCCTAAACTGGAGATAGTAAGGTCCTTCTGTGGACTAAATACTTGGTCCACAGTATTATGGGATCATAAATCTTTTCAATGTCTAGCGTTTCTCACCACTCCCCTCCTCTCCCCTTAACCACCTCCCCCCTAACATTTTGCAGCAGGTTCCTAATTTCAACCTGGCTGGGTATGATGGTCTGAGTCCTGTAAAAAGGAGCGAGCTGTTCAACACCTAAAAGCAACCCATTTAATAGGGCACTTTTCAGTAGCAAAAGGAACTGTATAAACACACAACTTAGCACCCATTAGACACTGTAAATAGGGCCAGTTTTTAGTGACTTGAAGGGAGCTTTTTTTTATTCAAAAGCAAAACACTGTGGATGCTGGAAATCTGAAATAAAAGCAGAAAGTGCTGGAAATACTCAGCAGATTTGGCAGCACCTGTGGAGAGAGAAAGAGTTCTGATGAAATGTCACAGACCTGAAATGTGAACTCTGTTTCTCTCTGCACAGATGCTGACAGATTTGCTGAGCTTTTCCAGCCTTTTCTGTTTCTGGTTCTTTGCAGTGATGGGTACCAGATCGGCTGTCTGTCTTGTGGTCACTATTAAGTGTGGAAGTGAAAGGGAATATCAAAAACACAGCTACCTCAAGACCCCACGTTCCCCTGTATGTAATGGCTTTACAGTATCTTGTACCTCTTCACATCTGTTGGAGGAGAAAACTACTTAAAAGAAGTGTTAAACTGGACAAAAGCTAGCAGCATGGACATGCGTGTGCAGGTGGTTAATATTGTTTTCCTTATAAAGAGTTGCAGAGCTGCAGAATAACTGCTTTACCAGTGCTGACAAAAGCCCTGAGCGCCTGGTAAGGGAAGAGCAGGAGGCCTCGGTGCAGTGGTACCTATGTTGTAGTAGCTGTATGTTCTTTCGCCTGTAAAATGGAATTGTTTGTTCAGCTGGACCAGGATGTCCCAGCTTCCATATTCAATCTATGTTGATGTATCCGCCACGACTCATGGTTGTTGTCTGACTGCTACAAACTGACCTCCACGCTCTTAGGAAGGGTTTAGAACAAACAGCGAGGATTCTTGTTATAAGATCACTATTCAGTGACCCCCCAGCTGAGGATTGTGCATGTGCGGTTGTCAGGTGAGCAGATTTAGTGATGCTCACCCCATGATCAAGTGGTCTGATGATGTTTGCTGTCTAGATTTGCACATGAACGTTTACTAGTTAGATGAGATTCTGGGTGGCAGAATGACTGCCTGGAACCATAATGGAACTTTAACGGAGGGAGGAGGACTTTTTATTTTTAAAGGTTAGCTTTACTAGCTGGCCTTCATAAAGGGAGCAATGGTAGGTTCTTTGTGAAGTGCGAGACAGTAACACTTAAAATTCTAACAGTGTTTTCCTTCAGATGGGCCACGAATCCTATGTGACCAAATTTCCTCTATTCTCACTCATAAATATTCCTTTCCACTTCAACCATTTCTTATGCAGGCCATTAGAAAATCAGTGTTTGATTGTGGTGCTTTATATTTAATTTAAGTTTTTTGAAATCATCTTTCAGCAAAGGCAATGGCAGCTTTAATCGCATGATCCTGATAGGTCCTCATTCAAGAGCTAGCTCTTTGATATCTCGCAAGGAAAGCTGAAAGTATTGACTTTTGTTGATGTGTGGATTATAACCCCTACTCTGTTGTGCCTCTCTCTCCCCCTCCCTCTCTCTCTTCCCTAACCTCAGACTTACTTGTCTGACTCTCAATTCTTCCTTTCTTCTTCCCTTTCCTTCTCTCTTAGTCTCCCACTCCTCCCTCCGAATTGTCTATGCTGCTACTTCTCTAAGTTTTTCTCTTTCACCCCTAAGCTCCAAATAAACACTTGACGCATTCTTCATGTTTCATGGATTCTCAAAGTTTTCAAATCAAGAACTGTTGCACTGTACTTCAATGATTCAGTCTGACCATCTTGCCTTATTCAGTTTTCTAATCTTGACTCCATCAAGTCAATACTGCCTCTCTTATGTTTTTTTTACCCTTGGTATTATCTTGCACTGCAGGTCATTGTAGTCCAATTAAGTTTACCAATTTCAAAAACAAAAGGTTGACTGTCATGAAGAGCCAAATTTTCAGAATGGCCTTTAATTGGGAGGAAATTATTCAAAAATAGCCCTACACAGCCATGGTAGATTTATTATTTCTGTGTTTATTGTTTAGCTCTGCTGATAATTAGTTTTCTATCAAAGTTCCAGTAAAAATCAAGAGTAAGGTCGACTGAACAGGTCTAATCCTCTGGCGAGGCAACTCCAGAGTTACATTTCTAAAAAGAAAAGAAAGACTTGCATTTATATAGTATCAAATTTATATAGTATCATTCATGGCCACAGGACATCTCAAAACCCGTTACAACCAATGAAGTACTTTTGAAATGTAGCCACTGTTGTGATGTAGGAAAAGCGGCTGCCAATTTGCGCACTGCAAACTCCCACACGCAGCAATGTGATAATCAGCAGATAATCAGTTTTTTGTAATGTTAATTGAGGACACCGTGAACTCTCCTGCTCTCCTTTTGAAATCGTTCCATTGCAACTTTTACATCCACCCGAACAAGTGGATGGGGCCTCAGTTTAACATCTCATCTGAAAGAATGCATCTCCAACAGTGCTGCACTGGAGTGTCGGCCTCGATTTTTGTGCTCAAGGCCTGGAGCAGGACGTGAACCTGGAACCTCGTGACTCAGATGAGAATGTTGCTAACTGAATCACTGCTGCCACTTCTAAATCTCATGCCTGGAATAATTCTATGATTTTCAAATTATTGCAATCTAATGAACTGTTTGCAAAGTTCAAAGTTTGCCGTTTGTGACATGTCCTTTTTTTTTAAACGCCCCAATTTTCTTCACCCCCTTCTCCAAACACATTGCTGGCATATGATTCCATCTGGGTTTGTCGTTTTGATGATTCCCACAGGGAGTTCCCCTCATACCCTCTGAAACGAGTCACCTCCAGTGGTTCTCCTACCAACTTAGCTGAGATACGTTGGCAAATGCCTAGTTGCAGGTCAGCTATCCTCCCTCCCTGTCAAATACATGCTACAAAATGGGGCTGGGGAAGTGGGAAGTGCGCTGAATAAATGCAGTGAAATGAACCAAACTACCTTTTGAGTGAAACATATGAACGGGGCTCAGGGTTTCGTGTCCATGCATACTTCACTTTCTGTAAACGGGCCAAATTGGATAACCCCCAACGATACGCATGGGGATTGTGGTGTGCAATTAATCTGTGCCTGTTGATTGACAGGCAGGCAGCATGTCAATTTTGTACTGCCCGCTCATTAAACTGATTGTTGCATGCTAATTGTGCTGTTCATTCACTGCATGCATCAGCAAAGGGCTCAAAATCATAACTTCTTAGCACTACTCTAAACTAGCCTACACCTCTGCCCTCTTGCTAGAACCGGCAGTCAAGTACAAAGTGAATCTGACCTGGGATACAGTGAAGAATGACACAATGTGGGAGACAGCGATTTCCAAGGTTGTTGGATTCTACGCTGGTGGGCTTGTTGGAAGAGGTGAAAAGTAGGGGAGATGTCCTGTAAACGCAAAAGAGCAGGAGGCCCTCCAACATATGCTCAGAAGGCAGAGTGAGCAGACAGTTAGTTGTCAGGAGTCTAGCCCCGAGGACCTGCAAGTGATTCTGCAAGAAGATCGATGATCTCACACAAATTATCAATCTCAGTAAATGCATCTTCAATTCCTGTACCTTACCAACTGCACCACTAGCCTCACACACTCCTCAATTTACCACACCCAACTCTCAGGGGAAGAATTAAGGGATTCTTTGGCATGGGGCGGCTGTATGACTGGGTGGGGGTGTGAGGGGGTCTGGTGAGCCAGTGAGGGTGGGTTGGGAAGCGTGCTGATAAAACTATGAGAGTTGGGTGGGGTGGTGGGGGTGTTGGTGGCGGGAGGGGTATGCTGCTGACGAACCAAACCAGGCGATTGGTCAGCCTGTCACTCGCCTACCAACAATCTCTAACAGTCAGGGCTCATACCTAACATTCATATGCTGCACTGAACCCTCACATATTTAGCACTGCTGCAGGCCTCACAACCACATCTCACAGCTTGCACATATTGCCAGCTATGCATCCATGCCAGCCAGATTACCCAAACAGATTTCGTGATGCCCACTGACACTTTTTCCTCTCTCCTGAAGAAGAAGATAGCACGCAACTTGAGGAGACGGTGCTGGCCATTATTGGAATGGCAGTCGCTGAGCCCATTGCCAGCAGTAGAGTTGACAATCGAAGAGGACAGTATCCTCATATCTAATGCCCCTTCTCACATTCTATTTTTCCATCATCCCATACTATCTTCTGATTTACAAGCTGCAGATCCTGTAAGCACACACCTCTTGCTTCCGCTCCGTCCCATCACCACAACCCTACCCTGGCATCTTTCTCCTTTCAGGTACCCAAGGTGTGAAATCTGGCCAAACAGTGGAGGAATAACAAGATGTAGACACACAATATCACGGTTCAGATTCTGGCACTGTGTGTAATTTGGATGATCCCTTAGCGGCAGGACATGTACGTGGTGAGATGCAGGAGTGGCCTGCAGCCAGGCACAGGGTGAGAATAGCGTAGCTGCCAGTACACTGGAGGGCAAGGGAAGTTCACACATGGGGCTGAAGCTTACCGAGGTCCCCAGCTAAAAAGCCAGAGGAGCTCGCCCAGGGGAGGTGTGGCTACTCTGCAGCCATTTAATAATGACCAGTTGGCCAGTAATAGACTGGAGATGGGACTTCTGCCCTTTCAGGGACAGAAAGCTGCTGGCCAATGAAAGGCTGGCAGCTGTCCAGTACTGGCAGCACCACCAGAAGAAGTGACAGCTGCAGGTACTGCACACAGGACTTGAGGAAGCAAGCTGCCCTGGATCGCGATTTTGTAAGTATTCGGGGGGGTGGTGGTGCCCTGAGGGGGTGCTTGTAGGGTGTTGGTTACAATTTGGTCATTCTGAAGAAGTCTTTGTTGTCATACATAGTTAATTGTAAGTCTTTATTGACTCTTAGAACTAGTTACAAATATACAGTAAAGGGTACAAGCTAGGAGCTGTCTCCATGCTTGCTGGTACACAGGGCTCTGTCCAACGCTCAGCTGACCCTGGGTGCAGGTCATGTGCTCTCTTACATCACTGTGTGAGTGGTACTGTACTCAATCCCACATTAATCCTATATGTGCTAGGCTCTTACACTACAGAGGTAGGTGAGTGAATGGGGGGTGGGGGGGGGGGGGGGTCAGGATTTTTGAGGCCATGGGGGAGATGAACCTGGCGGGGAGGGGTAACACCCTGGGGAGGGGGTGCCCTCCGGTGGGCCCAGGGAGCCCATTAAGGAGGCACCCAGCTCCAGGAAACTTGCCTGGCTGGTTGCTTGGTGTAAGACTCCCACCATGGGTTAAATCCTGGCATTGGTGGGATGAGGCCCTTAAGTTAGCACTGATCGTCCACTTAAGGGCCTAAATTAGCTCACTGGTAGGGTGGCTGCCTAATGCCAATGCTGCTGCTGGTAAAATTGCAGTGGGGGCAGATCACTTGCTGGATCTTACATGCCCACCGGAAGGGGAGTGTATAGTTCAGCCCATGGATTGTGCTGCGGAGGACACAGATGAGGATTTTGTTGGGCCAGGTGCCAGAAGGTTTGCAGAGTGAACTGTTAGGTGCATTGGAAAGCCTGTGTGCAATGTCAAGGAGCTTGGAGGACTTCAGCACCAACTTGACATAGGGCTTTGCACAGAGCTTGGTGCTCATCATTTCTAGCATGGAAGTGGTGGAAAACTCCATTAGCGCACTTGTAGACCCAATCGTGATGCAGTGCCTAACAGCTGCTGCCTCAGCTTCCATTGTAATGCAAGCAGAAGTCACCCAAAATCTGGGTGCTGCATTGGAAGCTTAGACTAAAATTGTGCAGGGTCAGCTTGCTACCATCCCAGCTCCGACTGCTCTCATGGCAGCTCAGTTTATTGCCCTGCTGTTTCAAGCTGCTGCCATCATCTTTGTGGATACTAGTGCTCAAAAGAGGGTTGTAGGGTATCAAACAGTTCGGCAATCTGCCTTCAACAGATCGCTAGGGTTGCTGAGGCACTACTCCAGGGGAGTGATTGTAGCTCCAGGGACTACAACCTCTCTCACAATGGTGACATCCGTGATCCCACTCCTGCCACTCTTCCAGTGCCCTTGCTATAGCTTGCCAGCCTGGACTGCTGCTGCCCATACTGTGACGGTGCAGTCCAATTCTGGGCTTTCTAGGCCTAGAGCTGCTAGAGGACATCTGCAAAGGCTGTCTGCAGTCTTCTCCAATGAAAGTCAGCAGCTTTCCACCAACCATTCTGCAGCTACTGGAGTAGCAGAGCATACGGGACAGGCGCTAAGGAAATGCGTAAGGGTGATTAGTTTACGTTTGTATGCAGTGTGGCATGATTTCATTTATAAATTTGGCTTGGAATGTTTATTATGTGTTGGTTTTTATTTTTACTCTGTGACCAAGATGACACTGACATTCAGAAACAAAGGGAAAGTAAAGAGTGGGAATTTTGGGGAGTGGGGTAACAATTAGTGGTATCTCACTTGAAGTAGTTCTTCACATACTGCCCAGCAGAAAGGCACTGGCTAGGTTGCCTCTGCCTCCTTTTCCTATTCTACCTATTCCTCTTTTTCCTCTTGCTCCCTCTTCTCTTCCTCCCTCATCTGACACCTTGTCCTGCTCTATGTGGCCTTTGCTCATTCTCTCAGTGATGCTGTCTTCTAAGGGATGGCCCACCAGTGCACTTGTGTCTGGCAGCTGGTTTGTGTTGAACCCATAAGGCCAAAAAAGATTCCTTCATCACTTGCCGCACCTCTCCCTGTGGTTATTTGCAACTTGTACCAAATATGAAAAGCACCAAACACTTGTAGAATTTTAGTAATAGCCAGAAGAAATCAAGCAGCAAGTAAACCTATATGTAATTGATAATCCCTAGCATTGGGTGAGAGGCCCTTCCTCCTGTTTAACACCTGCTCAGCTGAGTGAAGTTACTGTTAGTGTCCAAGATAAATTTCTACCACACTATTTTTAAAACATTTGTCCACAGGATGCAAATGTGGTGATAAGGCCACATTTATTGTCAGTCTCTAGTTACCCTGAGAAGGTGATACACTTGGTTTTGCAATTGAGTGGTATGCTAGGTGATTGAGGGTCTTGCAGGGGCCAGATTGACCAGCGGTGATAGGTTTGAAGACAATCCGGCAGCTTTCATAGTGATTTTTGTCTTCTCTGGTGCCAACCCTCAAATTTGTCAAGCATATTGAAGTCAGCTTCACACCTTTCTAAGGTACAATTTAAAATCATGATCTCTGGTTGCTGTTAACACAACCTATTAGTACAATCACTACACTACACCATCATACCCATTGTAAAACCTGTTCAAATATGCCTTCGACAGTAATTGAATTTATTCTCTTCTTTTGCCAGCAGCAAGCGCTTGGTGGTAGTATTACAGAATGACACAAACCTCCATCCCAGACGTGCCTATACAAGTGAAGATGAGGCCTGGAAGTCATACCTTGAAAACCCATTGACAGCTGCCACAAAAGCCATGATGAGCATCAATGGTGATGAAGATAGTGCTGCTGCCTTAGGATTGCTTTACGATTACTACAAGGTCTGTCTACTTATAAATACCAGTTACTGGTTTCTGCGCAGTCTTCCCCCTGGAGCTGCATTGCTGTCATATTCTTACTTGGATTTTGTTCTATTGTTAGGTCCCTAGGGACAAGAGACTCATGCCAATTGGTAAAGTAGCTGAAGCACAGGATGATCAAGAAAAAAGGTACATTTATTATTTTCACAATCTCCTGGTGATTTAGTGGGGTAGCGGTAGGCAGGAATAGAATGGTTGTATTAATGAATTCCTGGCCCAGGCCCCAGGTGCTCAGTGCTGTTTGGAAAGGCTGAATTGCCACGTAGACAATCTCTGTGAATACTTTGCTTCTCCAAGCCTCAATGCAATCCTCCACTATTCAGTAAGGTCACATGAACCGGCACAAGAAAAATTTCTCACGATCCACATTTAGGGTATGCCCCCAGGCTTGTCATGTGCCCTGGCCTAGCTAATGAGGCTAAATGCAGATCCTAATAACATAGTTGTATGAATAGGGAGGGAGGAAAGTGTAGGCCAGTGCCCCGAGCTTGCAACAACTAAAATAAGGTGCTGTCCCCAAGCTTATAGTGTGTGCATTGGTGTTAATGCAGTTAGCCTGCTACAAGCATTGGACTGTGTATCATCTTTTATGGTGAATCAGACTTTTTCTCTCAAACAGGACTGAGAACAGGGAACAGGGCGGAGTGCATGCTCTTGCTTTCACAGCAAGGCACCACTCCACACTCAATAGTTGAAGTTTCTTCCCTTCACAGAAGGTGAGATTCTCTCCAAAATGAACACGCACCACCCCATGTTTGCCGACGGAACTGATTGCTCTCTCCCACATCAGGGGAAACCTCCTCTCCTACCAGTACCAGCTGTTCAGTGATCTGTACAACTCTGGCTACTGCTGAAGCTAACTTATTAAAACCCACAAAGACCCAGGAGAAAATGCGAACACAGACTAACCATGGAGGGATTTAAATACAAATACAGTATGACACCAAGATGGGAAAAGTTTATTGAATGCCAAAATAGCTAGCTAGAATACAAAATGTATTATAGGCTTGATGTCAGGGAAGGCCCATACAGGCCAGCGATGAGAGTTCACAGTCCATCTTTGGCCTGTAAAGGTTATCGTGACTTGAGCCCAAACGTTGAGTGCCTTTTATCTGTTCCAGGTGGCTGCTGTGATAAGCTTGGACAGTTTGTGTTGCGGGGTCAGTAATATAAAAGGAATTCAGGCTGCTCATTGGGTAAACTCAATGTCCTATCACCCGAGGAAGCTCATTCCGCAACCCCCACCCCACCAAGATTCATTTTAGGCAAATAATTCATGCTGATATCCATTTCCATGAGCACCATCAGCTCAATACCTTGGCCAAGTGGACCCTCGCTTTTGTGAGCCTGTGCAGTGATTGTCAATCGACTATCAGTCAACTGCAGGGTTATCAGAGCAAGACCTGATCTTGTTGTCAATGCAAAAGCAAAATACTGCAGATGCTGAAAATCTGAAATAAAAACAGGAAATACTGGATATGCTGGTTCTGATAAAAGATCATCATCATCCTGTAACGTTAACTCTGTTTCTCTCTCTTGATTCTGTCATCACCTATCATCCACTCACATATACATTCCAGTGCAAGATCATTGGATAATGCAATATGAAATTATTTAATTTTATCTTGATAAGACAAGGCCAGTTGTTGCCCTTCCACCGCCATTCCCTCCTTCCACCGCCATTCCCTCCTTCCACCGCCATTCCCTCCTTCCACCGCCATTCCCTCCTTCCAACTGGCATCAGCTGGCTAAATAGACTAGTAATCAACTCTAAGAATTTATCGGTTTATATAACTCAACACTTCTAAATCACCCGGTGCATCTCCTCATTAAATGTCAGAAGAGCTGCTGATGTATTTGAATCATTCCATTTGCCCAGCTAGGTTCCGAGTAAAATGAAAGCGAAAGAATGTGGGAAATATACATCAGGTCTGTGAGCTGTGTGAAGTGAAAAGACATGTTAACGATTCTGACGGCCCCCCATCCATCAGGTGACAGGATATCAACAGAGAAAGATTACCTCATTCCAACATTACCTACAAAATTGCCACTTTGTTATTCAAATTACTTTAATGTCCTGCCTACACTCAAAATGTGTAAATGTCTTTGAGGATGTTAATGGCTTCAGTCGAACAAAAGATCAGCATTAATGCAAAGTGTTGAGTTTAATAGGGCCGTTCACACTTCACACTGAACTCTTATCACCAATGTACGAATTAAACTAAGATTTAGTGAGGAGTAGTTTGGTTTGTATTAGAACATTTTAACAATGTTGTTTCATTTAATTCAGTGTTTAAAATTGGAAGTTGATGTTTGGGACCCAAGAAATCATATCTTCTACCCAATAAATGTGTAATGAGACTTGGAGCCAACAAGGGTCTACTGAAGTTTGGAAATTGGAGATTTCTGAATAAAATGACCTATATTGTGTGCTTGAGGGAATTCCTCTCAAAATTAATGGGAAAGCAGAATTTATAGTCTCAGATCTAGACTCTGGTTTATATTATAGCAATGTAATTTTCCTGAAGCCAAACTAAATATACTCATTCCAGAAGCATTCCAAGTCACTGAGCATCATTTTTTCTGATGATAGACGGGCTGGAAAACCTCATTGCTGACCTGTGTGAATCTCACTGATGTAAAGGGAAATAAAGGCACTTAAGAGTATCCAATGCAACTTCTCAGTCACTGGACATATGTAGTGCTACAGATGAACCACTGTTCCATCATTGCCAGAGATGTTTTTATTCCACCCTGCAGTTGACGTGTAACTGGACTAGTAATCTAGAGACCTGGGCTAATGCTCAGTAGATATGAGTTCGAATCCTACTGTGGCAATTGGAAAAATTTAAATTTAATTGATTAAAATAAAAACCTGGATTGAAAAGCTAGTCTCAGTATTGCTGATCATGAAATTACTGAATTGTCGAACTCCACTAGTTCACTAGTGTCCTTTAGGGAAGGCAATCTGCTGCCCCTATCCACCCTGGCCTATAAGCGATTCCAGATCCAAAGCAATGTTGTTCTCTGAAATAACCTAGCAAGCCACTCAGTTGTACCAAACCGAGTCCTGAAGGACATATCTGCTGGACTGAGCCTGCAAGAGGTGGTGGGGGAACCGCCAAGAGGGAAAACCTACTTGACTTCATTCTGACCAGTCTACCTGTGGCAGATGCATCTGTCCGTGACAGTATAAGTAGGAGTGACCACCACACAGTCCTTCTGGAGATGAAGTCCCATATTCAAGCTGAGGGCACAATTCATCATGTTGACTGCCATGCTAAATGGAATAGATTCAGAACAGATTTGGCAGTTAAAAGACATTGTGGGCCATCAGTAACAGCAGAACCTTATTCCACCATAATCCGTAACCTCATTGCATGGCGTACCCCTCACGGTACTATCACCATCAAGTTAGGGGGTCAACCTGGTTCAATGAGAAGTGCTGGTGAACATGCCAAGAGTAGCACCAGGCATTCCTAAAATGAGGCGCCAAATTGGTGAAGCTACAACACAGGACTACACACATGCTGAACCGCAGAAGCAGCATGCTATAGGCAAAGCTAAGTAACCCATAACTAAGGGATCGAATCAAAGCTCTGTAGTCCTACCACATCCAGTTGTAAATCAAGGTGGAAAATTAAACAACTAATTGGAGCAGGAAGCTCCACAAACATCCCCATCCTCAATGATGGTGGAGCCCAGCACATCAGT
The DNA here is from genome assembly GCF_964194155.1 of Cetorhinus maximus. Lineage (NCBI taxonomy): Eukaryota > Metazoa > Chordata > Chondrichthyes > Lamniformes > Cetorhinidae > Cetorhinus > Cetorhinus maximus. Next base: position 19,923,358 of record NC_135882.1, on the reverse strand, counting down.
GTAAAAGATGAGGCTCAGGTTTTGTAGCTGTGTTCAGATGCTTCATCAATGACCTTTGCTCCATTACAAGATCAGAAGCGGGAATGTTTGCTGATGATTGCACAGTGTTCACTACCATTCTCCACTGTTCAGATAGTGAAGCAGATGGTACCCACATGTAGAAAGACCTGGACAACATTTAGGCTTGGGCAGATAAGTGGGAAGTAACATCATCCATTACTTTAAGAATTCACTCCCTTCACCACCAACACACAGTGGCAGCAGCGTGTACCATCTACAAGATGCACTGCAGTACTCACCAGGGCTCCTTCAATAGTGCCTTCCAAACCTGTGACTGCTACCATGTAGAAGCACATGGCGGTAGACACATGGGAACGTCATCATCTGCAAGTTCCCCTCCAAGTAACATGCCATCCTGACTTGGAATTATATTACCATCCCTTCACTGTCATTGAGTCAAAAGCATGGAACTCCCTCTCCAACAGCACTGGGATCTATCTACACAACAATGACTGCAGTGGTTCAAGAGGGCAGCTCAGCACCACCCTCTCCAGGGCAATTAGGGATGGGCAATAAATGCTGGTCTTGCAGAAGACATCCAGACCCCATGAACGAGTAAGAACAACAACAACATTTGTATCGAGCCTGGAATGTAATGAAACATCCCAAAGCACTTCACAGGAGCAGTGTAAAACAAAGTATGACTCTGAGCAACATAAGGAGATATTGGGTCAGATGATCAAAAGCTTGGCGAAAGTAGTAGTTTTAAGGAGTGTCTTAAAGAAGGAAAGCGAGGTGGAGAGGTGTTGGGAAGGAATTCCAGAGCTTGGAGCCTAGGCAGCTGAAGGCACGACCACCAATGGTAGAGAAATTAAAATTGGGGATACTCAAAAGTCCAGAATTAGAGGAGCGCAGGTATCTTAGAGGGCTGTGGGGCTAGGGAGATTACAAAGATGGGAACAGGTGAAGCCATGGAGGGATTTAAAAATAAGAATGAGAATTTTAAAATCAGATGTTGTTTGACTGAGAGCCACTGTAGGTCACTGTAGGCCCCAAGCCACAGGGGTGATAGAGGAATGGGACTTGGTGTGAATTATGACACGGATAACAGAGATGACCTCAAGATTACGCGGAGTGGAATGTGGTTAACCAGCCAGGAGTGTGTTGGACTATTCAAGTTTAGAGGTAACAAAGCCATGAATGGGGGTTTCAACAGCACATGAGCTGAGATGGGGGCAAAGTCGGGTAATGTAATAGAGGTGGAAATAGGTGATCTTGGTCAGAAGCTCATCTCAGGCTCAAATATGACACCAAGATTGTGAAGAGACTGGTTAGTCTCAGTCTATTGCCAGGGTGAGGGATGAAGTCTATAGCTAGGGAACAGATGTTGGAACAGGGCTGAAAACAATGGCTTTAGCCTTCCCAATATTTAATTGGAGGAAATTTCTGCTCGTCTAGCACTGGATTTCAGATAAGTAGTCTGATAACCTAGCAACAGCAGAGGAGTTGAGAGGTGGTGCTGAGATTGAGCTGGGTGTTGTAGCACTTAGCTTTGTCTATAGTGTGCTGTTTCTGCTGTTTAGTATGCATGTAGCCCTGTGTTGTAGCTTCACCAGGATGGCACCTCACTTTTAGGTATACCTGGTGCTAATCCTGGCACGTTCTCCTGCACTGTTCATGTGAAAACGAACCTTCTGCTTTAGGATGATGTTGCTAAGGAGCAGCAACAGGTAGATGAGAAATAAAAGGGGGGCAAAGATAGATCCTTGGGGATCACCAGAGGTAACGGCTCAGGCATGGGAAGAGAAGCCATTGCAAGTGATACCCTGCCTACAATTAGATAAGAACTGAACCGAGTGAGAGCAGCCCCACCCAGCTGGAGAGGCTTTGGAGGAGGATGTTGTGGTCAACTGTGTCAAAGGCTGCAGACAGATTGAGAAAGATGAGGAGGTAAAGTTTGCACTTGTCACAGTCACAAAGGATGTTATTGGTGATTTTGTTAAGAGCTGTTTAGGTACTGTGGCAGGGTCAAAAACTGATTGGAGTGACTCAAACATGGAGTTCTAGGAAAGATGGGAATTTTGGGAGGCAGCACTGATTGTGAGCCGAGCTCACCTCCTGCCCAATTAGAGAGTTTACATATTAAAATAACATTACTTCCGCGACACAGACGCGTCACGGGGTCAGGGCCCATAAACGATCCAGGTGTCGGGTTATCGATCCTGGATTGAAAATCCCACCCTAGGACGTATTGTTGGAGGTGAGGTCGGAGGGGTCAGGAAAGAGGGATTTAAGAAGATGGCTTGCAGTAGAGAAAAGAAGCAGAAGGTTATCTTTGCTATCCAGGATGATTCCTGAATACTGAACAGTTTTAGCAGTCGAGATGAGGGCCTGTTAGTGCTTCACGTGGTCCACTCAGATCCTTTCAGGCTTGCGTCCCTTAGACTTAAGGGAGAAGTGATGAAGGCAGTAGCAGGGGGAATGGCCAGACTGCAAGAGAGTAATGGTTTTCACTGAGGACTAGGGTATCAAAGATAGAGATGAGAGTGTGGTTGAGCAAATCAGCAGTTGCAGAAATTTGTGCCAGATGGAGGGTTAAAGGCTAGACAGGTGGGATTTTGTAAGTGAAATGGGGAAAAGTTTTTCTTCTGGGGTGGGTGCAGAAGGAAGTAGGGCCGAGGTTTGAAAGGGGGTTGTGGAGGTGAGTGGATGCAAGGAAGTGATCGGAGATGGCCTTATTTGTGATTGGTACGACGGGACTAGCAAGATCACGCGAGCTAGCAAGACTAAGGGGGTGGCGGCGAATATGGGTGGGGAGTTTGCATGAAGGGAGACAATTAGGGAGGATAAAGGGGCAGTGAATTCAGAGGAGAGAGAGCATGATGAGTTGAGATGGAGGTTGAAATCACTGAAAATTCACTTAGCACAGAGGCTAAGGGAGGAAAGCAGTGAAGATATCTCCGTGAGAAAATAATAATATAAAACAAATGCAGGGTAGCAGCAACCATTTATGCATTGCAAACTTCCACCAACGTGTCCTTTGATTTAATTTTGTTTCCTGTAACAAGCTGGATTCATTCCATTTGACACTCAAGCTACCTCCTGAATGAGGCCTGATTTGTAATTTTCATGGACAATTTAAGGGAATTTCAGAATTGGTTCCCAGCCCCTGTAATGAAAATAACTTTTGATTTATTGAGGTAGATTTTCTGCTTTAGCACCTGGTCATAAGGCATAACATAGGTGTAACACACAGAGGATGTTCATTATCGGGGATTGGGGAGATTTGACACTTCTGGAACCCACGCAAATTTCTGTCTATCCACCTGAATTTTTCTCTGTACTGCACCTGGGGGATGTTTTTATGTCCAACCAATAGAAGTGGACAAAAACAAAAAAATGCTGGAAAAACTCAGCAGGTCTAACAGCAACAACAGAAGAGAAAGACAGAGTTAACATTTCAAGTCCTTATGACTCTTCTTCAGAGCTGAAGAAAAGTAAAAACGTGACAAAATTTATACTGTTTAAGGGGGGATGGAGCAGGTGAAGCTGGATAGAAGACTAACGATAGGTGCAGGTAAAGGAGAGATTGACAAAGATGTCATGAACAAAAAGACAAAGTGGTGTTAATGGTAGTGGTAATGGCTAAAGGAGGTGCTGATGGTGGCATTAAGGTCAGAAAGCAGAATGTGGTAATAGCGGGACAAGGATAAAACAATGAATGAAAATAAATAAAAAATAAATTTTTATCCCCACCTTTTATCCTATTTTTGATCTTTTTCTCGCACCACTGTCCCCTCCCCCCAACCCACCCCCACAAGGGCCATCTGTCACTTGTTCATGTTGTTCTTTCCAGAGCGCTTACCGTTGTCTTGCTATCTCTCCACAGATGCTGTTAGACCTGCTGAGTTTTTCCAGCATTTTCTGTTTTTGTTTCAGATTTCCAACATCCGCAGTATTTTGCTTTTACAAAAAAGTGGACAGTCTGTCCCTTTCATAAACCATTGAAACAAAAATGGAATGCTCAGCAAACACTCAATAAGCCAGGCAACATTTGTGGGGAGGAAAAAAAAGTGACTTTCCCAACGACCTTTCCTCAGGACTGGCTATGTACTTTGAATTACCACAGGCCTCTTGGCTCAGTTTCAATTTACAAGATTACTAGTAATAAGTCAATATTAGACTTTTGACTTTGAGCTTTCTTGAACACCCTGCTTCCTGCCATGATCAACTGTATCCATCTCATGTGTCACAATTCAGTCAGCTGGCTGACAGCATCTAAACTAAAGGAATTCCAGCAACGGCCTGGTGGGTAAAGGCATCACCCAGTATAACATAATGCCTGACAGACCACGATGGTCATAAGTTTGATTCCAGGCGGGTGCTGAATTAGCTTATCTCAGCTGGGGACGACAATAGGGCTTTGCAGTTAGTCAGGTGCTAGATGGGCAAAATCAACCATAGTTTCAGCTTTTGAACCAATTGGCACTTGGTAAACCCTCTTTGAAAGTCTCTACTGGTAGAATAATGAGGCTCACGCAAAAAGAATTATCACTTGGGCCCAGAATTGGAACTGAGCCTATTGCTCAAGGAACTGTTTTCAATTAAGAGGCAGCATTTTTAGTTATCATATTGTCAATGTATATTTATTTATTTTATTGTCATGTCTTTTTCTTTTCACCCTCTTTCCTGATGATGTTTATTACTTGGTTTGATATGGTTCCATGGGTGTCTAGTCTCTTTGGTCTAATGACGCAAGTCATCATTATTTGTTTTAATTGAGAGCAAATGTTGGTGGACTGTTTGATGGGAGGCGGGGGGGCAGGTTGGTATTACAGCCAAGCACTAGTCTAGCTTTGTCCAAACACTTGTATGTATTTCCGACAAGGGTCATTAGATGGCCATCAGGCATGGGAACTCTGGCTGTCTTTTGTTATTGTTTTCCTTCCTCACCCATGGGTGCCAAGAGCCACAACTGCAACTAACTCAACACAGACCAAGGATTGAACCTGGGGCCTTTCTGGTGCATGACTCAGCTACTCACTGGATAAAATTAAATCATTGGGCAAGGGGAAGGGAAGAATTTAACAAGTTCGAAAAAAAATACAAAAAAAAAGCTGTTCGTGTCCATAAATTCTAAACGAAGTGAAGCAAATAACTGAGAGTACAAACCTATTGTGTCACTGCCAGTCCATGTTAAGTAAGTATAAGTGAAGTTTTTTTCTTTGAATCAGTTTCAAAAGTTCTTATTCTGACAGTATTTTTTCCTGTGTCTTGATTTATCAGAAATTGCCTTACATCATCTGATAATCAGAACGATCTAGAAGTACATGACAATCGAGTGCAAGTTCTTAAGTCCCTCCCGGTGAACCTGTCCTTGCACCCGGAGCATTTGGATGTCTCAAAGCGGGAGCCTTACGGTGCAAACCCAGCTGAGAACACGCCTGTGTCGGTGGCAGGAGTAGCAGTGGTCAGCATCAAAACGGAGGGTTACCCCACCAGCTACTCGGGGGCAATGACTCCCACTGTGCACTATAGTAGAGCCGAGAGCGATGAACAGAGAGGGGTGATCTTTGAACAGAACCTTGGCAGCAGCCAGTACGAAGTGTTCACCGTCACACACACCAACTACCTCAAAGATGACCAGCGCAGCACACCTGACAGCAGCTACAGTGAAACATTTAAGGATGGAATAGTGGAAGTAAGTTGTGATTTAAAAATAAACATGTGTACATATGCTATGTTATATTTATGGAAATATACTTCATTCCTCAAGGATTTTGTACACTAGATGCATTAAGGGCCACTCCCCCTACCACATTGCTGTGGTTGGATGCTGGGTTAATTGAAAGTTTCAAGGGTATGATTGATTGATAGATTTTTGTTGCACAAGGATATGGAGTAAAGGCAGGAAATGGAGTTGTGGTACAGATTAGCCGTGATATGACTGAATGGCGGAACAGGCTGGAGGCGCTGAATGGTCATTAGCCCTATCTTCCATTGTCAGTGAGGGATCGTATGTAGGTCACATTAGGACAGTCTTTGGCATTAAATGTCTAATCCAACTGTATATAAAACAGGTACAATGTCCCAAATCCGGCTATCTGAAAACCGGAGATGTCCAAAAGCCAAATGTTTTTATAAGCTGCCATGCATGAATTTTTAATTCTTGTTAAATGAGTAAAATAACTTAGCCCTTTTAAAAAAAATTAATACATGGGATGTGAGCATCACCAGCTAGGCCAGCATTTATTGCCCATCCCTAATTGGCCTTGAGAAGATGCCTTCTTGAATCGCTGCAGTCCTTGTGGTGTAGGTGCACCCACAGTGCTGTTAGGGAGGGACTTCCAGGAATTTGACCCAGCGACAGTGAAGGAAGGCTTGTTCGGCTAGGTACCGCATTGGCGTGGTGGTGCACTGGACCAGTTATTGGTTTCGTGCACCAGTCTTTTCCTACATGTCAAGTGGTCCAAGCAACCCTTGACTCCTCCCGACACAGCACGGCCTGACCTGGTCTGAACCACCCGATCCAAAAACCAGCAAAATCCAAAATCCCAGCATGGGTTTGGTCCAGAGGTTGCCTGTTTTGAGACACTGTACCTGTATATTAATGTTCTGCTCTCCTAGACCCTTTCCATACCACAATCATTTGATCTATCAGACTGAAAAATGAGTGCTTTGTGACTGCCTTTGAAGCCCTGCACTTCAGTTAACATTGATTCAGTGTTGGATTTGCTTTCGGTTCTACACTCTTGTGCTTCTTGGCTCTGAAAACTGCCGAAATTATGCTATGATTTTGGTGTTGGTTTTACACCCATCCTTCCTACTCCAAGCAAAGAATCTTCCTGTCTTATCTGGGTTATCGCAAAACCCGTCTGAGGAAATGCAAAGCTGGGAAAATAAAGGTTAATTTTGAAAAGAAAAACGACTACACCTATGTGGGCATATAAACAGTTACTTGTGTATACTCGATGATTTTGATTATTTTAAGCTGCAGCTTTCCAATCCCAGAGCAGCAGCCAAAGCCAGTCAGTGAAGGGCATGTGCAGAAAACTGAAGCACATGGATGCTAACATGAACCTACGAATTAGGAGCAGGAGTAGGCCGCTTGAGCCTGCTCCGCCATTCAATAAGATCTTGGCTGATCTAATTTTAACATCGGTTCCATATTCCTGCCTACCCCCGATAACCTTTTATCCCCTTGCTTATCAAGAATCTATCTACCTCTGCCATAAAGATATTCAAAGACTCTGCCTCAACCACCTTTTGAGGAGGACAGAGTTCCAAAGACTCTCGACCCTCTGTCTTAAATGGGTGGCCTCTTATTTTTTAAACAGTGACCCCCTAGTTCTAGATTCCCCCACAAGAGGAAAACATCCTTTACACATCCACCTTGTCAAATCCCCTCAGGGCCTTAAAGGTTTCAATCAAGTCTCCTCTTACTCTTCTAAATTCCAGTGGATACAAGCCTAGCCTATCCAGCCTTTCCTCATAAGACAACCCTCCCATTGCAGGTGTTAATCTGGTAAAGCTTCTCTGAACTGCTTCCAACGCATGAACATCTTTACTTAAATAAGGAGACTAATACTGTACACAGTACTCCAGGTGTGGCCTCACCAATGCTCTTTATAACTGAAGCATAACCTCCCCACTCTTGAATTCAATTCCCCTGGCAATAAATGCTAATATTCTATTAGCTTTGCTAATTACTTGCTGTACCTGCTTACTAACCATTTGTGATTCATGCACTAGGACACCCAGATCCCTCTGCATCTCAGAGCTTGGCAATTTCACCATTTAGTAATATGCTTTTTTTTTTCATCCTGCCAAAATAGACAATTTTACATTTATCCACATTATACTCCATTTGCCAGATCTTTGCCCACTCGCCTAACCTATCTCTATCCTTTTGTAGCCTCCTTATGTCCTCTTCACAACTTGCTTTCCTACCTATCTTTGTGTCATCCTCAAATTTAACAACCATACCATCGGTCCCTTCATCCAAATCATTTATATAAATTATGAAGAGTTGAGAGCCCAGCACAGATCCCTGTGACACACCACTTGTCACATCCTGCCAACCAGAAAATTACCAGTTTATGCCTACTCTGTTTCCTGTTAGCTAGCTAATATTCCATCCATGCCAATATGTTACCTCCTACACCATGGATTTTTATTTTCTGCAATAATCTTTGATGTGGCACCTTATCAAATGATAATCTAAGTGAAAATCTAAGTACAGTACGTCCACCGATTTCCCCTTTATCCACAGCACATGTGACTTCTTCAGAGAACTCCAATAAATTGGATGAACGTGATTTCCCATTCACAAAACTACGTTGACCCTGCCAGATTAACTTGAATATATCTTAAGTGCCCTGCTATAACATCTTTCATAATAGCTTCTAATATTTTCCCTATGACGGATGTTAAGCTAACTGGCCTATAGTTTCCTGCTGTCTCCGTCCCTTTTTGAATAAAGGAGTTATATTTGCTATTTTCCAATCTAATGGCACCTTTCCCGAATCTAGCGAATTTTGGAAAATTAAAACCAACGCATCAACTATCTCACTAGCCACTTCTTTTAAGATCCTAAGATGAAATCTATCAGGACCGGGGACTTGTCAACCTGCAGTTCCAACAATCAGCTAAATACCCCTTCCATAGTGGTTGTAATTATCTTGAGTTCTTTCCTCCCTTCCAACTCCTGATTTACAGCTATTTCTGGGAATGTTGCTTATATCCCCTATAGTGAAGATCAGCACAAAATATCTGTTCAATTCATCTACCATCTCTTATTCTCTATTAATAATTCCTTAGAATCACTTTCTATAGGACCAACGCTTACTTTGTTAACTCATATATTTAAATATCTGTAGAAATTCTTACTGTTTGTCTTTCTATTTAAAGATATTCCCTAACATGTGAATAGTTCACAAATGGACAAGTTGGGCAGGTTTTTACTATCCCTGAGGTAGCAGGAAAGGTAATGGGGGTGGCTTGCTAAAAAAGGAGGGAGCCTGTAGAAGAGGGCAGCCAATTTAAATATTCAAGGACCCAGTTAGGGTCGATCCTTTGGGCCCGCCTCATGTAATGGCCGCCATCTCCATAGAGGTGGCTTCCCTACAGCAACCTGGGTGGGGAGGTGCATCCGAACCAGCCCATTTAAGGAGCTATATGAGGGAAAGGCTGCCGCCATGGCCAAAACACTACCCCTGGAGGGCTTTCCCCTCCGTTCCAAGGGGATTTCCATCCTCAGTCCCTCAGAACTTGCTTTCTGAGACCCCTTAGGTGCCTTTGTGGCCGACGACCCACCTAATCACTCGATGGGGCTGCTGAGGCTCTAAAGCTGCCAGCCTCTAATTTAACCACTTGCATTGGGAGCCACCTAAGGACATTGGAGCCCGAAGGTGGCCAATTAGGAGGCAGCCTCTGGTGAAATTGCTGAGCTGATCTTGCTGCTGGCGAGTGTGGGATTGGGTCCCCCATTTCATCCTGAAGTGGGGTCCTGAAGCCCACGGTAAAATCTTGCCCTTTATGTTGGTAGAGTCAGGTGTGTGCCTGAAACACTTTTGGGGACCAGATGTAGAGGTATTCAAAATCATGAGAGAAGCTGGATATATCGAGAACCAGAGGCCTCGATTTAAAGTCATTGGTAAAAGAAGCAATGGTGACATGAGGAAAATCTTTTTTAACGCAGCCAGGTTAGGTTCTGGAATGCACTGCCTGAGAGTGTGGTGGAGGCAGGGTCAAAGGAGGTTTTCAAAAGGGAATTGGATCATTATCTGAAAAGGAAGAATTTGTAGGGCTTCGGGGAAGAGGGAGGGGAGTGACACTAGGTGAATTGCTCCTCAGAGGGCCAGCACAGACAAGATGAAGCGAATGGCCTCCTTCTGTGCTGGTGCTATTCTATAATCCTATAGGTACATTAGGTAATTTAGTTTTGAAAAAGGATGTCAAATCTTTAAACTAAATTCTGGAATAAAAGTCTCTAGCAGTTAACTGTAGCAGATCAGAATCAACAGTTCTATCAAATGATATGATGTGATTTGGGAACCAAGGACCAATTTTTTTTGATTGTAGCAAAAATGGATCTTACTGGAAGATTTTCTTTTGCCAGATGTGGTGGGTTGAGCTCAAGACTGTTGGCTCACTTCTGCATCTTGAAATTAACAGTACATTGAGAAAGCAAATTAGATGTGATAGAGAGAGAGGAATAATGTTGGTGTTGGTACTGCAAGTAAAAAATATGACACACTTAAAAGGTCATGAGGCAGTCAAAATTGTAAGTGGTCTGGCCAGAATACTTGGAAGGAAACTGTTCCCATTGATGAAAGGGTTGAGAAACAGAGGACATCATTTTAAGGTAACAAAAAGAGAATTACCTGGAAAAATTCAGCAGGTCTGGCAGCATCGGTGGAGAAGAAAAGAGTCGACGTTTCGAGTCCACATGACCCTTCTGTTTTTGTTTTGGATTTCCAGCATCCACAGTAGTTTTTTGTTTTTATCATTTTAAGGTAAATGGCAAAAGAACCAAAGGTGACAGTGGGTAGGACCTGGAATAGGCTGCCTGAGAGTGTGTTGGAGGCTGATTCAATCATGACTTTCTAAAGGGAATTGGATAATTATCTGAAGAGAAGATTTATAGGGCTATGGGGAAAAGGCAGAGGAGTAGGACTTGCTGAGTTGCTCTTGCAGAGAGCCAGCATAGACACGACTGACTGAATGGCCACCTCCCATTCTTGTGACCATTCTATGATAACCTCAATTTCCGTATTTTGCAATTTATTTGATGTACATTGCACACTTATAGGCCCCTGAATCTAACTGAGTTTAAATCCCATTCTAACAGTAAGATAGAAATTCTAAAGGGCTGTTTCAGATGAACAGTTTTAGGATGAGATGAATATTTTTATTCAAATATAGAAATAGCTCTTCGGAGTTAAGATGTGTTATTATCTTCTTCCTCATTGGGAGTTTATTCTCAGTTGTGGAGCAATCATTTAATCATGTTATTCAGGATTACTAGAAATGTTCTAAAAGTGAATTGATACAATGGTTTGGTGTTAGTGGAAAACAATTTCAACTTCACATCAATGCCTAAATCTAGATTTCAGGTCGATTATGACCCTGTGGAGGGGATAGTTCCCCAGTGCTTCGGTTTGTGGAGATCAAATCCAGTATGCTGTCAAACCAAGTTTCCAGAGTATGGATCATTTTCCTTTTTCAAAAGGACATGTACATTAGTAGCCCTACCAGTCCTTCCTTTAATTACTTGGAGAGCGGCGATTCTCCTCTTCCTACTATCTAAACAATTAAATTATTGACTTTTGGGAGAGAGCTCCGTGTGTGTGTCTCCAGCATGTACAGAGTGCTCCACACTGGACAGTCACCAGAGTTCCAGTCGGAGAGGAGCTAAACAGCGTTGACAGTGTTCTGCCAACCAGATACCTACTGGTCTCCTGTGAGAGCGGCAGTGCAAATGTAGTTTGCTTGTGGGACAGTCCAGGAGACCAGTGGTGAGCAGTAGAGGGGGAATTTCTCTTTACTATTGCTAATTGAATTTAGTTTTAAAAGTTAAACTGTGAGTAATCTTCTGTGAATTCTTTCAAATTGTAGAGGGTGCCACAGACCTGAAACAAGTCCTCCATAACAAACGGTAAAACATTCTACCACTATATACTTAAACAGTGGTATTCCCATGTTGTTTAGTTAAATAAGTCCCACTGCCACTGCTTTCACATCACATTGAACACCAAATCTCAGTCGTTGCAATAGCACCCCTCCTAGCAGTAAATGAAAACCCGTGAGAAATAGTTCTGTTTGTAGATGTAATTGGTAATAATGCACAGCTTTACTTGTACAGTGCATATTCTTTCAACTCTTTTCATGTGTTATAATCATGCAAAACATCACAAGCTGTGTACTATCCCGTGTACCTTCCGCTAAAGTGAAGATTCTGGCTAGTTCAACTGCTCCAAGACCAAAGTCCGAATTCTTAATTATTTAAGAGTGGGAATAAAACAAAAATAAGAGATTTATTCCCAAAAACCAGTAGTGACAAAAATGGTCAACTCACACAATAAATGTGAAACTAGCTTATCCTCATTTGTTTACCAAAGGTTGAGGTGAATAAGCTAGAGAGCTAATGATAAGGAGAGGAAGAGTTCCAGCGGGATAAGTATTCTACATCCCTTTGCTATAATTCAGACACAGCAGTTCCAGTTCTGACTGATGATATTTCTGCACAAGGATCAACATCCTGGACTACAAGGAATGTCTATCCTTATTCCCCATAAAGGAAGTAGGACAGACATTGCCTCATCTGGTATGTATAAATGAATTTGCCTTTTCTCAGGCAAAGAGAGCTTAACTTGGTCTGTCTTTGGACCAGTAAAATGGAAATGTTCTGCTCAGGCAGGAGATGATTTGGTTCCTTTTTCCTTCCCCTGCCTTCCCTTAAAGGCACTGACTCATTCTGAGCTACAGTTTCACAGCACGTCACCAAATCTCTCTGAGCCTAAACAGTGACTGTGGCTGGCTATTAAATCATGGACAGACATTGTCGCTGGGCTCAGTCCTGTTTTTGCTTTAACCTCTACCCACTCAAATTTCGAAGGAGGGGACAGATTGAGCACAGGAGCCCTGGTTGGTTTGTTTACCTTCTCTAACTCGGACTTTGAAACGATTATATTGCTCCCACTGTATCCATTGTAAAACATAGGGCAGAATTTATACTAACCTTACTCACGGGGAGTAGGACACCCAGAAAGCCTTGGGGAATCCGCAATTCGGGATTCCCCCACACGCTGTGAAGTTTTAACTCGGCATTGTGTCGGTGACATCGCTGGTTCCCTGCCCGAAATCCAGCCTGATTGACAGGCTGGGCCATCAGGGGGCTGGCCAGCAGCAGGTAAGCCTGCACTGGGAATGGTGGGTGATGTGGGATCAGTCAGGGATGGAAGTTGACCAGAGAAAGGTGGGTTGGGGAAGGTCGATCTGGTGGGCAGCTAATGCAGAGGTGGGGGTAGGTTGGGGGGGCTGAATGGGGAGGAGATCAAAGGCCTGGTGGTGGGGATAAGGTCGCAGGTCTGAGAGAAGAGGTTGTGGAGGGTCACCCGATCATGGGGGTTTCTCTGGAAGGCACATGGATCCTGGAGGTAGGTGTGAAGGCACCTGCCTCCTGAATGCACCAAGGCCTCACCCCCAGGAAGCTGGTGGGTTCCTCGGTGCATGGGAAACCTGACCAACACCAATTAAAGTTGAACATCTGCATGACATTGAAGCAGGCAGCTTCCTTGCAGGAGGTTGGCTGCCTACCTCACTAATTGCTTCAGTTAAAGCTGGAAATAGGCAGGTTGGAGATAGGTTTGGGTCAAGAAAGAAATTTCTCACTTTTTAACCTCTCACCCAATGCACACTTGCAGGTTTCTTTAGGTTATAATTCAGCCCATAGGAACAGGAGTAGGCCAGTCAGCCCCTTGAGCCAGTTCCTGCATTCAGTTAGATCATGGCTGATCTGTACCTCAACCCCATTCAGCTGTGGTTCAATGGGTAGCCCTCTCACTCATGAGGAAGGAGGTTGTGGTTACAAGTCCCATTCCAGGACTTAAGCACAAAACTCAAGGCTGACACTCCAGTGGAGTACTGAGGGGAGCGCTGCACTGTCAGAGATGCCTCTCATGGTTGGAGGCCCTGACTGTCACCTCAGTGGATGTAAAAGATCCCATGATACATTTTTGCAGAAGGGAAAGGGAGTTATCCCTGGTGTATTGGCCAATATTTAACCATCAATCAACAGCATAAACATATCACCTGGTTATTATCACAGGAAGAACAAAAAAGCAGAGTATTATTTAAATGGAGAACGGCTGCATAATTCTGAGGTGCAGAGAGGTCTTGGTGTTCTAGTACATGAGTCACAAAAAGTTAGTATGCAGGTACAGCATGTAATTAAGAAGGCTAATGGAATGCTATCCTTTATAACGAGAGGGATTGAACAGTTATACAGGCCATTGGTGAAACCGGATCTCGAACACTGCAGCTTTGGTCTCCTTATTTAAGGAAGGATGTTAATGCATTGCAGGCGGTTCAGACGAGGTTTACTAGATTGCTAACTGGAATGAGTGGGTTATCTTATGAGGAAAGGTTGGACAGACTGTGCTTGTTTCCACTGGAGTTTAGAAGAGTGAGGGATGACTTGATTGAAGTATACAAGATCCTGAATGGCCTTGGCAAGGTAGACGTTGAAATGATGTTTCCCCTTGTGGGTGAGTCCAGAACTGGGGGCACTGTTTTAAAATTAGGGGTCACCGGGTAGCCCTTTTAGGACACGGATGAGGAGAATCTTTTTTTCTCATAGGGTTGTGCGACTTTGGAACTCTATGTCTCAGAAGGTGGCAGAGGAGGGGTCATTGAATATTTTTAAGACAGAGGTAGATAGATTCTTGTTAGGCAAGGGAATCAAAGATTATCGGGGTTAGATGGGAATGTGGAAATCGAAACACAAGAAGATCAACCATGATCTTATTGAATGGCAGACCAAACTTGAGGGGCCGAATGGTCTCCTGTTTCTTATGTTCTTATGTACATCGCTGCCCATGGGAGCTTGCCATGCACAAATTGGCTGCCATGTTTCCTACATTACAACAGTGGCTATGAATCCAAAGTATTTGCTTGGCTGTAAGATGCCTTGGGATGCCCTGTATTCATGAAAGGTGCTATACTAAGGCAATGGGTCATGTGGTGGCAAAGTGGTAATGTCACTAGACTAGTAATCCAGAGGCCCAGGCCAATGCTCTGGAGACCCGGGTTCAAATCCCACCATTGCAGCTGGTGGAATTTAAATTCAATGAATAAATCTGGAATTATAAGACTATCATCAATTTGTTATAAAGACCCGTCTGCTTCATTACTGTCCTTTAGGGGAGGAAATCTGCTGTCCTTACGTGGCCTGGTCTGCTTGTGACTCCAGACCCAAAGCTCTTAACTGTGCTCAGAAATGTTCAGTTCAAGGGCAATTAGAGATGGGCAACAGATGCAGGCATTGTCAGTGACACCCGCATCCCATGAAAGAATAAAGAGGAAAAAAAAAGTATTTCTGATTTTTCTGTCTGTCTTTCCCCTCATTTGATCAATATCCCTTGATATGATTGTTGGATCAGTAAAATCCACACAGAACAGGTAATGAGCCTGAACCACCTTGGACTGTAAGGTTCTGTACTTCTCCAGCCTGTGAATTTTTCCCACAGGTAATTCATTGGGGATTCTATTAAACATGTCACATCGAATTATGCAGCAGACAAACAGACCGCTTGGCCAGTGTTTATTCTCCACCCGAGCCTCCTCTCACTCTATTTACTTTACCTCACTCTATCGACGTATGCTTCTATCTCTTTCTGCCTCATGTATTTAAAGCTTCCCCTTAAATGCACCTAATGCAATATTTCTTTTGATCTCATGCTCAGTGTGATTGCCTTCTTCCTGCTTGTTGGTGGACCATTTTTATTATAACCGTGCGTTCTAGTTTTAAAAAAAAAAGGTGGAAACCCTTGTTTCAAGTAATTGATCTGAAATTGTTTTTCGTTACCTGGTGCATCCCGTCTGGAAGCTCCTTGACTCTGAAACCCATCGCCAATGAAATCCGAAATAACAACGGTAAAGGCTGGAAATACCCAACAGGCCAGGCAGCGTCTGAGGAGAGAAACCGAGTTCACGTTTCAGATCGATGATTTTTCATCAGAACTGAGGAAACATAGAAGTGTAATAGGTTTTGAGCAAGTGAAAGGGACAAGGTGGGGAGGAAACGGAGAAGGGAAGGTCTGCGATGGGCTCAGGGCAAGAGAAATTAAATGACAAAAGGTTTCGTGGTACAAAAGCCAAAGGGAGTGGTAATGGGTAAAATAAAGATACAAAAGATGTGTGTGGATGAGGTGTGAATGGCTGGAGAGCAGCTGTCTGAATGCAAAGTAAAGAAATAAAGAAACCAGAAAAAAACTGAATCAGCAAAAAATAAACATAATAGAGGCAGGGTTTCTGACTTAAAATTGTTGAACTCATTGATGAGTCTAGTAGGCTGTGGAGCGATGAGGTGCTATTCCACAAGCCTGTGTTCAGCTTCATTGGGACATGCTAGCAGGCCAAGGGCAGAAAGGTCAGAGTGGGAGCAAGGTGGAGAATTGAAATGGCAAGCACCAGGAAGCTTAGGGTCATGCTTGTGCACTGAGCGAAGGCATTCCGCAAAGCAGTAACCCAGTTTACATTTGGTTTCCCCAGTATAGAGGAGTCTGAGCAGCAAAACAGCATTCTAAATTGAAAGAAATACAAGTAAATTGCTGTTTCACTTGGAATGAGTATTTGGGGCCTTGGATGGTGAGAAGGGAGAGGGTAAAAGGGCAGGTGTATCTCATGCACTTGCAATGAAGTCGGCTTGTGACCAGGAAGAGAAAGCATCATTACTTAGGTAGTGTGAAGAAAGATTGCAGTGTAATGAGATGGGTTTCTCCACAATAGAGCTGCACGCTATTTAGATTGCTGGTTGGGGGACTACAGATGAGTGGCTTGTGAGTAAGCTATTGCAGCTGATGATTTTTTTTTAAAAAATGAGCTCAAATTCCCCTTGAAGGTATGTTCACAAAGTCATGGATCACCACTAGACAGAATCTTTTTGTTTAAATGCACTCTACCTTGGGACATAATTAACCTGACCGTTCTTACTGCGCTGCTAAGAGTGTGGTGTGTTTCTGATTCCTCGAGCGTAACTAAAGCTTTGTACTTCCTGAATCTGCTTGCACTACCCTCAGCAAAGTTTCATTTGGCTCGACTGTTCTATACACAGCTGATGAACAGTGTATTTAACTGAAGATGGAATTGAAGTGAGATTTGTTGCACAGGAGGAAGGGAGATAAATTAATGGGCTTTGCTAGTTTCAGAAATGGCTGTGGGGAAGTATGGTGCAGTTTTAACATTGTATTAAAACCTTTATTTTGGTTTTGTTCCTTCTCTCCCACCCCCACATCCTCAGTTTACTCCCCCCTTGTTCTAAAGGTACTGACTTTTACTAGGGTGCAGTTTCCATGGGTGTTGGCTCCCCCTCAAGTGCCTTCATATCTGAAATTGGGCAGTGATTAGCTATCAACAGGGCCGCTCACAGCTGAGTCTGAATCTGACTTCAACTGATAACCGTATCATTACTAAAATAAAAGCAAAATACTGCGATTGCTGGAGATCTGAAATAAAAGCAGAAAGTGCTAGAAAAACCCGGACCTGGCAGCATCTGTGGAGGAGAGAGAAACAGAGTTAACGTTTTGAGTTTGATATGACTTCATCAGAACTGAAGAAGTCATATCAGATTTGGAATTTTAGCTGTTTCTCTCTCCGCAGATGCTGCCAGACCTGCTGAGCTTTTCTAGACTTGCTGTTTTTATCCTATATAATTACATTTTCCAGAGCAGGTGTCATTGGATAGCTATCTGGAGGAGGTACCCTGTCTGACTTTACCTCAACTCAGCCAATTCTAATGCCTCTATCCCAAACTATTCAAACCTCCAAACTCAGCACAGACTGAGGACTGAGCCTGGGATTGCACAGCTTAGTACTGTATACCATTGCCTACTTAGCCATTTAGGGTAAATTAGATTTTAATAAAAGTTGGAAAAGGATCTTCCAAGAAATACTCTGATAAATTGTAATGTTTGTTGATATTCTGGTGTCTACTGACCTCTTGAACTTGCCATTCTTGGATGTTCATCTTTTTAGTCAGTTGAGTAACTGTTTTGTGTGTCAGACACCGCAATCATTGCCAATAGCTGAAGCATTCATGTTGCTGCGACATGATTTGTGGTGACAGGAGGGTATCGGTTGCTGAATCCAGCTATTCTCACTTCAGTGCTGCAGTCAATTTAAGAGCCTCAGTTGCATTTCGTTTCGGTGGCATGCTGCCTCCCAGCGAGCAGGGGCTTTCACCTTTATGAATCTCCATTTTGTGTGCAATAGGGAAATTGGCTCAAAATGTGCTCAAAATTGCACTGTTTAGGTTATAGTTGCAGTTTCCATATATTTTTGATTATGCAAATAAATTCTAAAATTTCCCATGTACCAGACATTGTCATAGAATGTAATTGTTTATTCTTTTTTTCTCAGTATAAGCATTCCTTTATGTATTTAAGAGTTGTGTAGTACCATGAATACAGTTGAAAATGGGCTCATTACCAAAGATTAGCCACTTTAATAAGGATATCCAGACTTGATTGAGCAACTTGATTTAAGATAACAGAAAATGACATTAAAGAATTAGGCTGCATTGGTCTACATTAGTCAGTATCTTAGTACTCTTACTTAAATATCTTTTCATGTGAAAACGTTCTTAAAATGTTCCTTTGCACCGAAGAAAATAAGTGCAATTTGAAGAGCTGTCCCAAACTTGGCAATCAGCGGAGTCTTGTAATTTTGACCGGGGGTGTGGCCAGTTTTACAGATGGAAAATTGACTATTAAGCCAGTGCAAACATAAGCGGTTTTGGATCTAATTCACTTGTGCTTAAAATTGCCTGTTTTTCTTTTGCACTGGTTCAGCCAATTCTGTCCAGGTTGCGCTGATGATACAGGTGGAGTCTTATGGAGACGACGGGAGTCTTGGCCACCGGCTGGAGAGTCGGTGAGAGCCCTGCATCACCTCTCTCTGAGAAGGCCCCGCTGCATCTTGTTCCACTCAGGCACTTAACAGGCCAGCGATGGGCTTTCCCTGGGACCAGGGACAGAAGTCCCACCTGGCGAGTCAGAGGCTGGCAGCTGTATTGGCAGCACCAGCTGGGGGGGGGGAGGAGAACAGTGGCTGCTGCCAGCATGACACCCACCCGAGTCCTAGGATTATCACTGGATCCCAGGCCGCGGGTGAATGGTGGCGGGATGGGGATCACAGGGTAGGTGTCACAGGGCTGGAGGAGGGGAGTTTCACAAGAGAAGAGTGGATGGGGATGGCCATTCAACTCACTTTAGTTCACCCATTCAAAAATTCCTGAAGTTCTCCCATTAGCACCAAACTGTTTCTTTAATAATTCCAGTGGGTTTCACCTCCACAGCTCTCTCTGGGAGTTCATTTCATCTGCTCGTACAGGGTTGGGGAACTATGAGGTTGGAGGCTGTGGAGGGAGATCTCCAGAGGAGGTGAGGTCAGTGACAGTCCTGGAAACAATGGTGGATCATGGTCCGGGGGAGGTAGGGCAAAGTGTCTGATAGTTGGCTGTCAGCCTCTGTAAGGCAGAGGTCAGTACGCCAGACAATGGCACTGCCCTTGTCAGCAGCCTTGATAACAAATTCAGGGTTAGACCTGAGAGAATGGAGTTCAGCAAATTCAGAGGGAGACAGGTTAGAGTGGGTGAGGGAAGCGGAGAAATTAAGATGGCCAATGTCATGCTGACAGTTCTCAAGGAGGGAGAATGTCCATTAAGAGTTTTTGAGGAAATAGTAGCATTTATTCCACCCATGGTTTTTTTTTTAATAGAGATCTATGAATTGTGAGTTAATAAAGTGTTTCATCATTTTTAAGAACACTGTCTATCACAGTGCATGTAAAAGTAAATTAGGGAGAGGTAGTATTTGGAAGTATAAGCAGTTTAAAATGTCACAAGAACTTTTGCATTGTTGTTTGGAGATCTGGGCTAGGAATCCAAAACTTCTCACAAACTCCACAGAAAAGCCCTTTTTAATGTGTTGAATGTCTTTGGGATCAATCTTCCTTTAATACTTCTACAAAACCAGCAGCAGAATGACTAGATCAGTGGTATTAACTGGCCCGAAACTCCTCTCGCCAACTTTTAACAATAAAACTTACTAACCCTTAACTTACTAAATATTCCAGCTTACCTGCTGCTCACCACTTCCTGCCTCCAGCTCATTGCCTCTCTTGACTTGCTGCCTCCCTCTCTGACAGTCCCGCTTGCCATCTCCTTCCTGCTCACTGCTTCCCTCTCACTCACTGTCTTCCTCCCCGACACTTGCGCTCACACTTCCCTCTCCTGAGCCCTCGCTGCGAGTGAGGGCTCAGGAGAGGGGCAGCGAGAGGGAGGGTCGGGGGCGAGGCGGTGAAAATGAGAGAGGCAGCGAGTGAAAGGGTCAGGGAGGGAAGTGGTGAGCGGGAGGGAAGATGGTGAGCGGAAGGGTTGGGGAGGTGAGCAGCAAGTGGTTGGGTTGGAGAATGGGTAGGAAGTGGCAAGCAGGAGGGAAGAGGTGAGTGGGAGGATTGACGAGCGAGCCACACGAAAGACAAGTGCTGAGCGATAGCTTTGGGCTCCAGGAACAGACATGAGTGAATTTCAGCTGTTAATTCCACCTGATTAATCATGTAAGGCTTGGCTCTTGCTTGTTAATTTCCTGTCATGGGGGATTTTCCCAGTTCTTTACTTATGGGTTAGAGTGGCAGTAAGCCTTGTTTAACCATCAGAATGTGTATGGTTTCTAATGATAAAATGTGCAGCACTTGATGCACACAGCTTAGAGGGAAGACTGCTCTCCAGGTTAGCTTTCCACTGGCACCGCTGGGTGAGAGCAAGGTGGTAGAGCCTCTAAAATAATGGGGACAGCAAGAATCACAAAACCAACCCATGAAATCAATGAAATAATGTCTTTGTTGCTTTGTACCCTCCTCCATATAGATCAGTAGATAGCATTAAAAATGATATTTCTGGTAGGATATGAACACAAAAGAAAGTTACAGAATTCTGCAAAAATCACTAAGCATGTGCGTAAAATCAGTCATTTGATGTTAGAAATAGCTGAAAGAAGCTCTTCCCCAACACAGGCCGCTGCCTCTGTTGGTGGAATCGTTTTGCAGCAGCGAGTGACCCCAAACAGAAGGGGACTCGGAGGCGAGATGTTTGGCCACATGCAGTTGCACAGTGGCCAGCCAATTAGCTATGCACATGCGAGGGGCACGGCCAATTGTGTGTGGGGGTTGTGGAGGCAGAAAATCGCCGACCAAGCTGTTACCATACGATGGTCGAAGGCCCAGGCGCTCTGTCTAAAGGGCACTCGGACAGCCATCCACTCTCTGCAAGCCAGCAGCATCATTCTGGCTGTCTGAGAGGAGGATTTTGAACTTGAACTGCTGCCCCCCAGTCCTCACCTGCTACACTTTGACCCCTGGCACTGCAAGACGTCACCCTGTAACCTCCCTTATCACCCTAGCCCTGCCCTCTGTGACCCTCGAGCTATCCAGTATAGCCCTTGATCAACTGTTTGTCAACCTAAGACTGTGCCCTCCAGCACCTTCAAGCTGCTCCCAGCACCCTGTACCTGCCAACCGTCATCCTCGACCCTCCCTCTGTCACCCTTCCCCTGCCCTCTCCCAGCCCTACCTCAATCACCCTTGACCTCCCCTCTAGCACACTTGAACTGCCTTGGGCACAGATTGACCTTCCCTATGTTCTCCAGCTCCATCCCTCTGTCCCTCACGACCCTCCTTAGGGCCACCGTGATCCAACATCCCTCCCCTGACAGCATTGCCGACCTCCCTTGGACAGCCGCCACCCCCCCTTCCTCAAACAGCTGTGTCCTGACTTCCGTGAACAGCCACCACCTGAAGTCAATGCAAGAGCTCAACATCTTGTGACCTGGCCCAACAAAGTTCCCCATCCAAGAAAAGTGGCTCTGACAAACTGCAAATCCACCAGGAAGATTAACTCGCCTGCTGCACGTCACCGTTAACCACCGTGAATCTGAAGGCACGTGTTTCTCGTTTCTGGATTTAATTGCAAAGATGCAATTTAATCTGGCGAGCGTGGGTTTTAATGAGTATGCATGACATGCTAATGCATTAAAAATGGGTTCCCTATGCTTGCCGCCAGGAGCCACGGTCCACCTTTAATCTGCCACCAACTTAATTCCCAACTTCCAATGGAAAGCTAACAATTCGCCTCCTCCACAAGTAAGTGTCCCCACCTGCCTCGTTTCCCACTCCGGGGAGCTTCACTAGAGTCCGCCTTGCGTGGGCAATAACGCTCAAAATTGTACCTGTACATTGTGTATTAGAGATTTCCCCAGGCACTGGGGACGACATGTGAAATTATGCTTGTGTGTGAGACCAAGATACACCCTGGGAGTTCTAGTTTACACCCAGCTGTTGTGGAACTATCATACCCAGAGAGTACTATTTCATTCAGGCAGAACATTTACAACTGCGATGTCTGAGAAAATAATCAAAAATAAAAACTGTTTTTTCAATGCCTTATACAGTTTGGATCAATAAGCAAAAATTCAAAGTTAATGGGCTGAATTTTGGGCTTGTTGGACGCACCTGATTGGGGGGTCCAGAAGCGGCCACGATTTCCATGTCCGGCTGTGACTGGACCCCGAATGCGATTTCACGCTGGCTGGCCAATTAACTGGCAGCCAACATGAAATGCACGCTGAGAGAGGCTGAGCGCTGCCAGGGGTTGTGGGGGTGGGGGGGGTGGAGGCAGGAAGTGGGCAGGTGCCGAGAGAAGTGAGGGTCCGAGCGGGCGTTTCCAGCGAGCTCCTTGAAGGCTGACAAATGGCTGTGGAGCTGCCTCAGGGAGCTGCAGTAATGTTCCAATGAAATTCGCGCAAGTAAATGCCGCAAACTCTCTCCGTAATGCGAATTCAAGCAACTGGTAGCAAACCTCAACCCCCAAACATCTTTTATTTTATTTCATCCCGGACGTTTTATCCCACCCTGGATCGAGTATGAAGTGAAAAGGTGATGGCCGCCTGGCTGATTGGCTCGTCCACCAACTGTTAAAGCGCAAGGGACCTGTAAAATCTCTAACCCTTGCCTCAATGGGCTTAATTGCCCGCTTCATTGTTGGCGGGCGCATTTCCGACTCCTGTGCAATGTTGCGCGCGAGCACAAAGACGTAGTGACACATGCCCAACGCCGACTTGCGTTATTCCGTGTGATTTCAGGTCGGGTGTGTGCCCACTCATTCAACCTAAAATTCCGGCCAATGGATTTTTTTTTTGGAATGCATGTATTGCTTTGTATCTGAAATCTACTGATGTTTGCACTGGGGACAGAGGGGATGTTTATGGAGTGCTTTGATGTTGATCTCGCAAACTTCAGCTAGAATCAGTCAGTCAGTCAGGCTTGGATCATGATGAATGATCACTTGTTCACGTGATAGTGGGGTTGGAACTGAACAGTTGGGGGAATCACTTTATTTTCGGGTGCAAGGCTTACAATTTCCTAAACAAAAAACACACAGCTGTGGGAAGTCAGGGGGTGGGGAATTCTCATAATCATGTAAATAGATTTAGGGAAGGGAGGAGAGAAGAGAAGATTTAAAAAAAAACTTATATCTTGAGCAAATATTGCACATCAATCAGGGGAGCAGAACAAAACTTTTTAAGCTGTGAATCAAAGGTTTTGGGTAGGGAACAACATGATAAATTCTTGCATCTTAAGCAAGTTTTACAAAGAGGTTGGACAATAGCATTACAAGTATTATATGCAAGCTGTATCCTTCAGTATTAGTAACGTGTGTAATGTTTTACCTCGTGTCATTTTTGACTAAATTTAGTAAATTTGCTAATGGGTGAACTGTTAGGCTGAAGCCAGACCAAATGCCAGAAACTGCACTGTCGGTCCTGAATGAACAATGTATACTCGGAGAGATGTATATAAAGAAGATCCTTTTCACATCAGGAAAGTCAAAATGGTAAGGGCCTGTACACACTTCCAACATAAGCAATGTGCTACGCAATTCCTTCCAACTGACCTAGCAGCCACTGCAAGATGTCTCTGTTTGTTATATTGTGGCCAGACTGCAGAGGAGAAGGACAATGTGTGTAAGTGAAATTCTCTGTGTCATTTTGTGCTTTCCTTCACAACTTGGGTTGATGAGCTCTAAGTGATGTGAATGGAATTCTGCTCACATGGTAAATAGGGAAAGAGGCAGTCTAAGCATTCCTAATGATGTACTTTGAAAATCTTTAACTTCATCGTCTGTAACCAGTTGCTAACTATATTGCTAACACCATGCTCTTTGCTTCCTTCAACTGCAGAAATACCGCAGCTCTTCGTTAGGGGATGAAGAATTCATCTATGAGCATGCAGGAGGGTAAGACATTGGAATCTCTAGAGGGATCTATGGATTTGGAAACTCCATATTATGGGAAGCAGCTGGATGCCATGGTCAGGCAGAATGTGTGTTAAACCCTGTTCACTAATTCCTCTGCTCACTGCTTTATGTGAGTTGAATGGTTTCTGTGTTTGACCCTGTAAATGTGAGTATCAGATGAGGTTCAGGCTCAGCTGTAATGCCCCCCTGAAGTAAACTAGCCCACCGAACATGTTGCCTAGGTTCTTGTGTGAATACTGGATAGTTGGGTGGAGTACTGATGGGTGCCCAGTGCTGAAAGACCGATATCCCAGGAAGGAGTTAGTGGCCTCAAGAAAAATAATTTGAGATGAAATAAATTGAAAGCTGTCAGTGTTGAATAGTTTTCTATCCTCTTGAAGATACTTTTATGTTTCCCGGGCTATTTCCCCCCCGCCCCCCCCACCCCCCTTTCCTTTCTTTGCACATTCACCAGGTGGGGTTGGTGCAGGTTTCATGCCCTTTGTCAGAAAGATTCTGATGAAGATTGAGCATCTGAAAAGTCAACTGCTTTGACCAGCTGTGTGTTACAGCTCTTCTCTGTTTTGCTTACCCCAGGCAGGAATATCAGGGCACTATTCAGGAGCTCTCTCTGGCTTCTCAAAATTATTTCAGAGCAAACAAGGTCGGGAGCCCTGGACACAAAGTTCCAGCCCTTCCAAGCATCAACTAGCTTTGCGGCTGTTGGTATATTTACCTATTGCAATATTTTATTGGTATTTTATAAAGCTAATTACAAGATAGTTTGTTTTAGATTTGTAATCCTAACTTAATGTACTGCATTTTATAGGAAATAAAATTACTCATTTGTCATTTCGGGGATTCTGAAGAAGATCTCTATCATAAGCAACTGCAGTACCATACCGACGGAACAGACATTAAATCCAACTGGTATTAGTGAGGATTTTTAAGCCCAACTCCAGATTATGAACATAGACACTTCATAAATTTTTAGGAATTCTATATGTTTCCTTGAATCCTCCCAACATTAATTCTTGCTTTATTCCAGAGATTCATTCCAGTACATGTTGGAAGCCACAAAATCTTTACGTCAGAAGCAGGGGGAAGGGCCGATGACATACCTGAATAAAGGACAGTTTTATTCCATAACACTCAGGGAGACTGGAGCCAACAAATGCCTTCGCCATCCAATCAGCAAAGTTAGGGTAAGCTGTTGTGTTTCTCTTCATCCTGAATGGAATTATATTGACCTTCAGACAGTTCACATGTAGTCACACTGTCCTTTATCCACAAGCTCAATAGATACAGTGCAATTTATAAAGATGTTTTGTGTGTTTGAAGGAGATTGTATAATGGACCGTTGTACACTTGGGTTAGGTAGGGTTAAGATTGATTAGTGTTTGTGATACAAACGAAGTGCTGGAAATACTATGGAGAGAGAAACAGTGCTAATGTTTTGAGTTGAAAACGACTTCTTCAGAACTGCAAGATTTTCAGAAGAGGGGAGAAAATTAGTCGGGGGAAAGGGGTACTGCCACTAAAAGCACTGACTTTTGTGAATATAAACGTGCTAATCTGGTCGTTACTATAATTGGACAATGTGGTTTCAAACTGCAAGTGTCCAATTCAGATGGCTATTTATTAGTTTGCAACTGTGTTATAGGGTTGTGCTTGTGGTTTCCAGCATAATTCAAATGCCACCTTGGACAGAGATGCTGATGTGAAGCGGCCGATTATTAAATGCTGACATGAATCCAATGGTTTCATTGGGATCTATAGGAATGGAAGACGCAATACATCTTGAAGAGATTTCTATACAGAATTCGAGATTGGGATGAATAAGTCTTCTGTTCACTTGTGTTCTTGGTGTTTCAACATGTTCTTTTTAAGATGAAAGTGGGTGCGGAGTGGGAGGAAAGACGTTTTTTTTAAAAAAAAAGACATTTTGACTTGTATTTGAGGTATCCTGCAGTGGCTGGGTTTTCTTGTGTTTTTTGTATGTTTGTTTTGTGTTTTTTCCTTCAATTACCTTTATTGACCATTTGCCTTTTGAGTAAATAATTAATGCCCTGATTTTTTGAGTAGTCACAGGATCTCCAAATGGAGCGTAGTGGCAGGGGTGGTGGGGAGGGGATGTGCAGAGCTGGGTGGCAAGGATGTCTCCGAACAGAATCAAATCGGATTTGATTTGTGCAAAATAAATATTTTCCACTAATCAGCCAAGAGTGGAAGGATTTATTAGCATATGGTCAATTATTAATTATTCTGTTTAAGCTGCCTGCTTTGTATTTTGGTTTAATTTTTACGGTGACTAGCGTGAATGCTGCCAACTGGTCATATGGTCTTTGACCTGGCTGCAGTCTCGCTCCAGAGATTATTGGCTGCCATCTTGAACATCTGCTCCAATAGGGTTTTCACTAATCTCCACCCACACCCCCACTTCACCTGCCGCCTCCATCAGTCTCTGTCAGTCGCTGGTCGGGCCATTTCCTGGCCGCTCCCAGGCCATCGCGCCCGCACGATGACCTGAAAATCCTGTCCAAAGTTGTTTTTCTTTCCTTTCCATGACAATTTGATTAAAAGTCACTGAAACCTATACGATTTTTTTCAACCTAGTAATTGGGGGAAAAACACGCCAAAGGGGAAAATGTAATATACAATTGCTTCCATTTAAATTGAGTGTAATTCCAAGGGACATCATTTCCATCTGCTAAACAGAACCTTGAAACTAAAACCTAAAGGGTCAGCGCAAAACCTGTCATAAACAGATGCCAAATGGTTTTAACAAATTAAGTATCTCATTTACTCATTGTCAACCTCAGATACAGTCAGAGCCATGCCTCTGATGTTTGAAGTTATGTGCAGTAGCAAGAAGAAAAGTAATCCAACAGCACTGAGAGGGAGACCTGCATTCACAACGCAGCTAAGACTTGCGTCTGCACTGACCAACAGAGCCCATAGAATGTAATACCAGCTGGAAAATCTAGGAGAGCTCATTTCTGGAGCTTAGGAATGCATGGAGCTGATCCATCTGGGGTCATTTCCAAAGTTTTACAAAATATCTTGTGCTCTGGCTTTATATTGCACAATTGCTTCTTTTGCTTAAAAATGATCTAACTTGCTCATGAATTTGCTGATTGCTCTGCCATCTCTCCCTAGGGTCCTTTCCACACATTTATCATCTGCGCTCAGCCTAGCCTTTCCCCTCTCTTTCTTCATTCCACCCCAGCTTCCAGTTACACGATTTGAGGCAGGTTTTATCCACATCCTTTAGAATTGTGAAAATGCCAGTAATTGCCCTTTTTCTCCAGTAGCAACATTTCCAATTTACTCTAGTTACGTTTGGTGTCTGGAATTTCTGGAATCTGTTTAGTTGCCTGATCTGTGACACCTCTGCTTCCTTGAGCATAGAGTTAATATTCACCATTATTCTCCTCTCCAAAAGCCCCAGGTTTCCTGGTGGGGTTATTTTGTGAGTAATTAGCTTATAATTCTCTAAATATGGTCGAAAGGGGGAGTCTAACCCTCCCAGATATGCACAGTTTCATAGAACATTTCATCTCTCTCCCCTACATTTACAATAGAATATTGGGAAATACTCAAAATTCTGTTTGACTGGCTGAATGTTTTGTGAGGAATGTCAGTAAAGTGAAATATTTTCTATCTTTTTGCCACCTAATTTAGAATTTTAATTGCCAAAGGGGTGAGGGGGTGCGTGCATAGGGGACTAATGCCCTGAAAAGTGGCGTTGGATTGGGAACCCAACATGATCCTGCCTACTTCTGGGTTTAACCTGGATGGATTTTCAGGTGAACAGAAGACCCGTGCAGAGCTCTTGGGCAAGTAGCTAAAATATGTAAATCTCAATTACCTGAGGATTTAACCCAGCAGTCTGGCGTTAACAGCCGGTGCATAGGTTTCCTGAGCAGTGTGCATCTTACCTGAGTTGACTAGGTGAGGACACAGTAGGGAGTGCTTTGTCCGTGAAACTGATAGGCTGGGAAGCCTTCAAGTAGTGAAATTGAAGAGCTGCAACCACGCCTAGGGGACAGGGTGCTGCTCACGGCACCTCTCCCTCACTGCTTGACAGGTGGTTTCCAACTTCAATTCACCTGCCTTGGACTTCACTCCCCTTGACCTGCACTTCCCCACTGTCAGCCTTCACCACTGCTTGGAAGCAGCTAATACAACTCTACCAAGCCTCTCTGATGAGGAGCCAAAAGAGCAGCACCAGCTGCCGCTGCCTTAACACCACGCTGCTTCAACGGGCAGCGGGGGTGGACAAAGAGATCCAGCTTGAAGGAGGTCAGACTCCCAAGAGAGGTTGTACAGAAAATCAGCTCTCTCGACGTTTGTTTGTACCAATGTCTCAGGAGGCTAAGGCTTTCACAGCACGTTGTTGCTGATATTTGCAGCCTCATGCACCAACCTTCTTTCCATGCACTTGGGTGGGTGGGGTGTGGGTGGTGGGCAGATGTTGCTCATATGTATCAAGGTGGCCATCACTGAAAGACTCCCTTCTCCCCCTCCGCCACCACACCGCCACCTGCCCCCTAGCCTCTGCCTTCCCTTGGCATTCCGTGCTCTCTTCTCCTGCAAGGAGACAGAGCAGAATGTTATGATATTAAGGACTGAATTGTGCGAAGAGGAGAGAGCGTAACTATGAGGCATGGGCGCGAGATGGCAAAAAGATGAGTTTGAATATTAGCTGTTCATATTTGGATGTGAGGAGGTGCCTTGGATGAGAGAGAGAGGAATGGTTGGAGCTTCAAGGTGTGTTGGTTTGACTGGTGTTGTGCAAGAAAATGTTGGGAAAGTCAGAGTGTGGGGCTTGGCACCTGAACGTGTTATATCGCTCACCTTTCCTGCCCTCCTAAGGCCCTTGAACCTCTTGGGGCACTGTACCCAGGTGAGACCACAGTGCTGCTGCTCACCACCTCGGCCACTTCCATCTGCGCCTGCTTGGTTTGAGAGGCTGGCCTCTTCCTCCTGTCTTTGGGAAACATCACTCCATTTCAGTCCCCCAGATCCAGCAGCAGGGCCTGCAAGTGAGATTCTGAGACCCACGGGCAGCCTTCCCAGGTTTCCCCTTCATTCCGGTGGTTGCTGAAGTCTCGGGAATCATCGTAGAGCCATTCTGACCCCTGCTGAGATCCCTTTAACTGGAAACCTTTCCTTTGACAAGATTTGGTGCATCATCCTGCCTATTGTCTTTGGCAGGGAAACTGAGTTGAATTGCCATGGCAAAGGGTGATGTCAGAATAAACAGGTTCCCTCTCCTTTACATGCAGGTGTGTTCGGATAAAATTCTGCCAATAGTGTTGGATAAAGAATGAGTTGGATATTGAATCAAGCTCCCTGCACTCTTTCCCAGCAACACGTTTTAACCCCCATCTGAAGAGCATGGTCACTATTGTTCTTATGCCATTTTTGTACCCAAAACCATAGTTTCAAATCAGAGAGATCACAACAGTCAATTTATTAGTGTGCTATGGAATGGTGCCTGCTGAAACTCATATTGCCTTTAAATCCCTCGTGGGCAAAAGTGACTGGCTGCTATCTTTAAGATAATGATACGAATTAATTGATCCATTCATGGAAACCACTTGGCCCCAAATTATTCAACAGCGACTCAGGAATTGAAACCGCTGCTTTTTGTTTCTGCTTCCTGGTAGAAATTAAACATTTGTTGAAGTGTCCACTTACTGATATTGACTACTTACTGAAATGAACACATTGCTTTGCATGAGAATTATCTTTCTGCTGACATACCAGTTCCAGATAAGCGATTACAATAAATACTGCTCCAATGTCAGAAGCATACATTAGGCCCTAGCTTGTATCTCATGCCGTTTAGCTGGATATTGTATAAGATATCCAATATATCATATATATATATCTTTTTTCTCTCTGAAAACTACAGCTTGCTATGTTTCAGTGGAACTAGCTGTAGGGTCCTTGCAAATGGTAAGCCATGGGGGGAAAAAGACAGATGGCATGCAAATCACACTTTTGAAGACAGGGCATGGGTTCTTGTTGAAGGAATAGAATATGAATAGTGAGGATTTTAATTACCGAGGACGAGCCATGTGAATGGAAGGAATGTGCAAATGATAATGGTTAATAAGTTTCCATTTACCCATTGCACTTTTTCTCTTTTTAGAAAGTTTTATTGTAGAATTAAATCTCTGGTGTATTCCCTGATAGCAGAGAGGAACTGCAGTCAGTTATGTAATTATGCTCTGGTTGGGAAAATATCAGAAGACTTTATAAGGGCAGAAAAGTGATAAATTTGTATGCTTTGTTATTTATTGTGAGATAACAAGAATATAATCTGAATAATCCATTTCCCCAGAGTGTAATAATGGTGGTATTCAGTGAAGATAAGAACCGTGATGAGCAACTGAGGTATTGGAAATACTGGCACTCTCGACAGCACACTGCCAAACAGCGAGTCCTTGATATTGGTAAGTGACTATCCAAATGGTGCCTGTGCCTACCACAGAGTTATTATCGCAATGAAAAGAAAAAAATCTGTAATTGTAATGATGCTAGTTAACTACGATGCAAAATTTGATATTTTTTTACATCTTTAATCTGTACTGGCCCGACTGGAAATTTAAATTAATTTTGTTGTAGCATTTTTGGGGTAGAAATTCATCTCGGGCAGTGGCAGAAAATAGATGTATCAGATTGGCCACAATGCAGCATCTAATATTTAATTCCATTGACTGGAATAGAACTAAATATTAGGCATGTTGGGTGTCCAATTCAAAACCACCCGTTTGGTGCCACCACTTGAGATGAATTTCTATCCCTTTACATTTAATTAGTTTTTTTTTGGCCAGTATTCTCACTTTCTCTCGGTAAGGCAGTGAACCATGTTTGGGTGTGAATGAACAGTTGTCCAGTACCCCCACTTCACAAGTTAGCTTAGACTGAGTACTGATGGGCAATCCAACTGTGAGGTTCATCACAGCCAAATCCAACACTGTTCTCACCCAACACTCCTTATGCATTTCCCACCAGGAATTACTAGGTAACAATGTGAGGTAATAATGTTAGCTGAGATTCTCCCCCAATCCTTTCTAGGGATCCTGCAGGTGGATGTCACACCTCAATATCCATCCTGGTTGGGATCGGCTATGGGTCAAACCGAGAATAGAACTTGTATCTTCTAAGTGGCTTAGTGCTACACTGGGGAATACCATTATCTATAAGGTCAATAATGGAGTCATTTTTGCTTTCTTATGCACTTCAAATTATTTACTTGACATAATTTCCATGGCTTCCAATCCATGAGATAACACAATTTATTGTTCTACATACCTGAACATGAGCTTTTTCCAAGTCAGTGGGGGTGGGCTGGTGGGGCGGAAAACTAGTCCAAATAAGCCAGGATTTTCAAGCTTAGAGTCTTGCGTTACACATTCTGTTGGATGCAGCATCAGTAGTCACTCCATAAATGGCCTGAGGGGCTTCTGTTGAAAGATGTGCCCATTCTGCCCAAAATCTTAACCACAGTGGGATTACCCAGAATATGATAATCATACCCCCATCTGAATTGTGTATTTGTGCCATTCACATTCAATCTTTGAAGGCTGATTGAGAGAGCACTTGATGAGGCGAGACCACATATGAATAAATAAGATGCTTTACTTCACAGCCAGTGAATGCACAGAACAACTGTTATAATCAGATTCACTTAAAACAATCAGCACAATTTGTCTTCTTGTTTGTAGAAATACAAAATAATGTTCACGCTGCATTTCCCCAAGTGATTGGCCATCTTAATTAGTTTGAACTGAATGAGGGTAATTTTTAACCTGGAACGAAAATCAAATGGAAATATCTGCTCTTCCCAGGTATCCAAATTGAAATTTACTCTTTATAATTCATAGCCACGTGCCTGAATTCTCCCTCTCTACCTGAAAATGTTTTCTCTAGAAACTTTGGACTGGATTTTATGCCCCCCCGGCCTGAAGTTGGGGTGGGTGGTGACACCTAAAAAAAACAAAAGGTCGGTGGTCTTCCCACCACCCGTCTGCCGCCCCCAACCTGACTGAAAATTTGCGGGGGCCAGGGGAAGCGTCGGGTTCACCCTTGGGCTGATTGAGGCTCGTAAGTGGCCAATTAAGAGCCTCATTCCACCCCCGCCGGTATTTTACTCAAGGCCAGGGGGAGGCCAACGCAATGTGGGAAGCCCAGTAGCTTTAGCTGCAAGGGCTGGTGTTGGGTAGGAGGGTGGTGGAATCTCCTTTGCAGATCCCCGGTTCCATCGGAGGCAAACTCCTCTGCCCCAAGGTCATCCCACTCTTTAACCCTCCCCCCCCACCACCCCCCCCAGTTCTCTTGAACCCGTGCCCCCATCCCACTCTCACCTCTCGCCAAGCCTGTACATATCTGGGCTCCTCAGCATGTGGGACTGTCTGTCGTCCCAGGAGTGGCCCTTGTTCCTGGCTGGTGCTGCTCGGACTGCAGAGCTGTCACCCATCCAGCTGGCCGACAGCTCTCTAGGGTGGGACTTCCTCCTGATAAAGGGGTGAATGTCTTGCCTGAAAGAAATTAACACTGCCCCGTGTTAATTTGCTGAGGAGCAGCCATGGGGATCATGAATGGGCTCCTCCCCTGACTTTTTAACCAGGGCAGGACCACCCTGTAAATTCCAACCCTTTTGTTTTTTAAAGCTGAATCTGAATGCCTTTGTAACCTTCTGTTTTAAATAACTGGCTGCAGGTGTTTCTGTGTTTTACTTTTCTCTGATCATAGCTAGAGAAGCATCAGGGTCTTTCCAACACAATGGGTGTGAGATGTTTGTTTATTTCAAAACAGGCTAATGAGTTCCTTATTGTTGTAAGTTTTTGGGGAAGGTTTCTGGTCTTTCATTTTGGCTCAACTTTCTCGTTCTAGAAAATCTTTTAATTTCATCTGAGCGGGCAGATGAAATGATCACCTCATGTGTAAGTTGACACTTTTGGTAATGCTTTGTTATGATTAATTTGATGAAATCTTGGTAAATTAATTCCTCCATTCAGAATTTGTGAGTTAGCAATAAAGCCGCCCTCTGCTACTGCATCAGATTCACGAATCTATTGAAAAAAAACTATTGCCAGCTTTGCAATTTGTTCTTGAGGTGCCAATCATTTTGGCATGGCCATGTTTATTGTCCATTGTAATGTTACCTTTGAACTCTGCAAAGATCTGTAGTTGGTCTCATGCTGTTTCTGATCTAGATGCTGTCTGATGGTGATGTCATCCACGGACATGGGGCACAATTTTAACTTCATGCAAGTGGCTGGGCTTTGCATGGGTTAAATTCGGGCCAATGGAGTCAGCTCCCATAATTATACTGACAGCAGTTAGGCCATTCGATATGGAAAAGGACTGATTTCATTGATGGGGAGAGGTATGGGTGGTAGGTGCTGACCATCAGACTTCATAGATTCCAAAGCCAATGTTGAAGCCTCTAGAAACTACTAGACTCTAGAAACTCCTCTCACCCACTCATCATTGTGCTTTCATTTCTGCTGGTTTCACCCTGGCAGTAGAACGGGCATACCTGTGAATGATGACTGAGACTGGGATGTTGACTGATAGATATGACTCAGTGTTATGCCATTGCATGACTAACCTATGGGACATCTCTCCTAACCTGGATACCAGTCCCCAGGTGCATGAGGAGGATTTTGAATGGACTGAGACTGCCTGAGCTTGATGTGATGCCTGGTTCATTGCTAAATTTTCTGTTTTCTTTCCTTAATACCAAATAAACTTGCGATACACTGTTGCTGCACACTTATACTGACCTGCTGCCATTGCTGACTAAAGCGGAGATGAAGTAACATTAGGTCTGTTTTAACGCGGGGAGGCTTTGTTGTATCAATAAAAGCATCATTTGGAAAACTTCAGGAATTTTTGTCAGGATGAAAATTCCAAAGGGTATGATTTTCAGTGTAAAATTGTGATAACATTGTTGCCTGACAGGGACATGTATTTTCAAGTTTACATTGCTCTGTCATAACTTTGTACTGAAGAGCATTCACCACGTGGCTAAAATTTTCAGTCTCTTGCCAACCATTTCTGCTAATTTCAGATTAAAGCTCTGCAGGCACCTAGAACAAATGTTGTGCCACATCCCTACATCTTTAGGCATTGTCAATATTTGTGTATTTGATTTCTGCACAGTGGATTTTAATTCACTTATATTGACGATCTCTTGCTGGTCTTTATCAAGTTGAAGATGGTTAACTGGTGAAAAGTCCAACAACCTCAACCATCTCCCTCTGTGTGTATGACTCCAACCAGTGGAAATTTTTTTCTACTGATTCCCATTGAGTTCAGTTTTGCTAGGGCTCTTTGATGACACACTCAGTCAAGTGTTACCTTGATGTCAGGGGCAGTCACTCTGACCTCGTCTCGCATTCAACTCTCTTTTGTCCATGTTTGTGCCAAGGCTGTGATGAGGTCAGGAACCGAGTCGCCCTGTCTACCTCGCTTGTGTTAATAGGAGAATCTCCGGCATAAGTGGACACGATTAGCTTTGACCTTTTCAAGTCATCAAGTTGAAATAGCAGAAATGAAAACAGAAAACGCTGCAAGTGCCCAGCGAGAGAAACTGAGTTAATGTTTCAGGTCGATGACCTTCTGTCACAGTGTCCCACGAAAGGTCATAGATTGGAAACTCTGTTTCTCCACAGACGCTGTCAAACCTGCTGAGCAATATTTCTGTTGGGGCAGTGCATGGCCACACAGCAGCCTAGAAGGTACCACACGGGCCTTGTTCCGTGCGAAATAACGCATGTGCGCGGCCGTGCAAAAACTGCGTAAAGGTATGGTGCATTGCAAGAACTGACCACACATAACAACAAAACTTGAGAGGGAACAGCACTGCTGAGCATTTCTAGCATTTTCTGTTTTTATTTCATATTTCCAGCGTTTATCGTATTTTGCTTTTGCGTCGTAGGTTGAGACAATTAGTTGGCTTCAAAATTGAACTTTTTTTTGAAAATTAAAGCGTTATTAAGTGAAATAGCCCACTCTTCCCTCTGACTGCACTGCTGTGGTCTAGACACACGCGCGTACACAACACAC
This sequence comes from Cetorhinus maximus, assembly GCF_964194155.1. NCBI lineage: Eukaryota > Metazoa > Chordata > Chondrichthyes > Lamniformes > Cetorhinidae > Cetorhinus > Cetorhinus maximus. The sequence goes on along the minus strand of NC_135882.1, from coordinate 19,888,194 downwards.
CCAATTTCTTACACAGACAATTTAATGCACTTTTTTTTTTAAGAGTTAAATATATACACATCCACTTTTACAACAATAAAGCTTTTGAAATTTGTCTCAATGTCCTTCAAAATTAATTGAAGATAAGCTGATGGCCACAAAGTGCTAGAAGGTAAAGAAAAATATGCCCTCAGTAGAGCTGACTGAACATCATTGATCCATCCTCTGAAATTAAGTGAACTGCACATGCTCATACTGCACAATCCAAATGCAAACCCGAGACACGTGGCAAAATTATCAAGCCCAAACTTTTCCGAGAGACTTAGACCTTCAATTGAAAGCTGTGATGAAGGCACGAAAACAACATAAAAGACAATTCAACAAGTAGATTTAATCTTGTTATTATGAAATGTGTAAATTTTTGATTTTAACTTTTTCTTTAAACCCTATTTTTTAAATACTAGAAACTTTAGATACTGAGAAAGAAAATTGCAACTGAGAAAATACTTTCAGAGAGCATTTTGAACCATGTGTGGGAACCCGGTGGCCAGATTGTGCACTCGCAAGGTGATATACACTCACACGATTAAATGGTAATTCCAGTGTGCCACATTGTGTGACAAACTAAGATCATTGGGAATAGGAGCAGGAGTAGGCCATTTGTCCCCTCATGTCTTATCTGATAGTGGTCATAACTCTACATTCCTGCCTGTCCCGCATAATCCTTGAATTGCTTATTAATCAAAAATCTAACTCAGTATTGAATACATTCAATGACCCAGCCTCCGCTGCTCCCTGGGGAAGAGAACTCCAAGCATTAAAGACTCTCCGAGTGAAAAAAAATCCTTTTCATCTCCATCTTAAATGGGAGGCCGCTCAGGATCTTCCGTGTTTCAAACTTTAATATTGTGAAGGGTAGGATTTTCTGCACCCGGCCACTGCCGCGGTCTTCCGGCCCCGCCACAAGTCGATGGACTTCTGGCAGAGGCGCCGCCTCGCCCATGGCTGGTCCCTCCTGCGATGGGGCCGGAAAATCCCGGCCAAAGGCTCACCAGGAGTAACAGGCTCTAGCAGTACCTAGTGACTCACAATGAAGCACGTGCTCAACGTACCACATTTAATACGCAATAGGAGGATTATGCAGTTAGTTTGTGGCAAGTGACAGCTGCCATAACTTCAGTAGCAAAGCAAAATGAAGTGACATTGCTGCAGCTGTATCACTATAAGGGTTGGTTTCTTAAAGCAGCATTCCCAATGACAATATAAACTCAAGGGGTGGAATTTTCAATTAATGGTCACGGATGAAATGGTTTTGGCATCACTGATAAAATGCTTCCCAGCCTGTCAGTTTCGCTGAAGAAGCACCCCCAACTCTGCACTCACCTGGTTGACCCTGATGATTGGCTGATGGCTCGAGAACTAAATCCGTTGGCTGTTAAAGCCAAAATGCAGAGTTCAAGAAACCCTTAATTGCCTGTTTGCATAATCTAATCAGATTCCCAGCAGCTCCATGGCTTTGGGGGGGTGGGAGTGGGGCAGTCGCCACTCATTTTTAACCCACCCAAGTGAAACCTGGAAGACAGTAGTTCGATGTGGGGGCACTGACTCCACATCACTTTTAGGGCATTTAACCCCCTGCATGCATCCAAACCCACCTCTCCTTTGCCTTTGAAAATTCCCCCAAGGCAGCTTGGAAACTGAAAGCCATGCTGTCCAGTCATTTGCAGTAGCTCAGCTGGCCCATTATAGACCAACAGTACAGCATTTTACAAAAATGACCGGGCAGCGTAAAACCCCCAGGGAAAAATACTTTGACGGCAAAAAAAAGTTGCAAATCGTGATTTTTTTTTTTTAACAGCTATTCACAAAAATGGCATCCAAGTTTCCCCACAACACTATATTAATGGGGTTGTTTCCACAGCACCAGCCCCCAAGGAAATAAAATGCAACTAACTCAAAAATATGACTCTGCGTGAGTGTTTTGTCACCGTAAATATATTTATAAAGAGATAAAGCTCTACCAAACACATGATTCAATAATGAAATTGAAACACAGGCTGACATCATTTGCCTGTGACTTAAGTGTGGTTGAGGAAGTTATGCACAGTTATTTCCAAACTAAATGGTAGTTGCATAAAGGTATTTTCCCAAAGACAATAAACCTTTGTGGAATTCACTGTCGTGAGAAGGAACCTGAAATTCTGAAAGGGGGATTCCATATGAACATACAAGCAAGGAGCAGGAGTAGGTCATTCAGCCCTTCAAGTCTGCTCCACATTTTAATAAGATCATGGTTGATCTGACAGTAACCTGAAGTCTGCATCCCACCTACTGCCGATAACCTATCACCCCCTTGCTTATCAAGAACCTATCCACCTCTGGCTTAAAAATATTCAAAGACTCTACTTCCACCACCTTTTCAGGAAGAGAGTTTCAAAGACTCTCAATCCTCAATTTCACCTCATCTCTGTTTTAAATGGATGACCCCTTATTTTTAAACAGTGACCCTTAGTTCTAGATGCTTCCACAAGAGGAAACATCCTCTCCACATCTACCCTGTCAAGACCCCTCAGGATCTTGTATGTTTCGATTAAGTCGCCTCTTGCTAGAGAAATCATAGACAAGTTACGGCGCAAAAAGAGGCCATTCAGCCCATCATGCCTGTGCCGACCAGAAAAAGATGAATAGAAACTAGCCGTGCTTAACTAATCCCACTTTCCAGCATCTGGTCCGTAGCCTTGCAGGTTACATCACTTAAGATGCAGATCGAAGAACGTTTTGAATGAGTTGAGCATTTCAGCCTCAACCACTGATTTAGGCAGTAAATTCCGGATGCCCGCCTCCCTCTGGATGAAAAAGTTTTTCCTCATGTCCCCTCTAATCCTTCTACCAATCACCTTAAATCTCTGCCCCCTGGTAATTGACCCCTCAGCTAAGGGTAGCAAGTTTTTATTGTCTACCCTATCTAGGCCCCTCATAATTTTGTACACCTCAATTAAGTCACCCCTCAGCCTCCCCTGTTCTAAGGAAAATGACTCCAGCCTTTTCAAGCTCTCCTCGTAGCTGCAATTTTCAAGCCCTGGCAGCATTTTTGTAAATCTTATCTGTGCTCTCCAGAGCAATTATGTCCTTCCTGTAATGTGGTGACCAGAACTGTACATCTTACTCTTCTAAACTCCAGCGGATACAAGCCTATTCTGTCCAACCTTTCCTCATAAGACAACCCACCCATTTCAAGTATTAGTCTAGTAAATCTCTGAACTGAGCCAATGCATTCCAACGCATTTATATCCTTCCTTAAATAAGGTGACCAGTACTGTACACAGTACTCTAAATGTGGTCTCACTAGTGCCCTGTATAACTGAACCATAATCTCCCTACTTTTGTATTCAATTCCCTCGCAACAAATGATAACATTTTATTAGCTTTCCTAATTACTTGCTGTACCTCATGCTAGCCTTTTGAGATTCATGCAGTAGGACACACAGATCCCTCTGCACCTCAGAGCTCTGCAATTTCTCACCACTTAGATAATATGCTTTTTTTTTTATTCTTCCTGCCAAAATGGATAATTTCACATTTTCCCACATTATACTCCATCTGCCAGATCTTTGCCCACTCATTTAACCAATGTATATCTGTTTGTAGCCTCCATATGTCCTCTTCACAACTTACTTTCCTACCTATCTTTGTGTCATCAGCAAATTTGGCAACCATCCCTTCAATGCCTTCATCCAAGTAATTTATATATATTGTAAACAGTTGAGGCCTCAGCACTGATCCCTGTGGCACACCACTCGGTACATCTTACCAACCTGAAAAAGACCCATTTATGCCTACTCTCTGCTTCCTGTTAGCCCGCCAATCTTCTGTTCATGCCAATATGTCACTCCTGATAGCATGAGCTTTTATTTTCCACAATAACCTTTGATGTGGCACTTTATCAAATGCCTTCTGGAAATCTACAGTATATCCACCGGTTCCCCTTTAGACACAGCACATGTTATTTCGTCAAACAACTCCAATAAGTTGGTTAAACACTATTTCACTATTTCCCTTTAACAAAACCGTGTTCACTCTGCCTGATGACCTTGTGCTTATCTAAGTACCCTGATATAACTTCTTTAATAATAGCTTCTAACATTTTCCCTATGACAGATGTTAAGCTAACTGGCCTGTAGTTTCCTGTTTTCTGTCTCTCTCCCTTTTTGAATAATGGAGTTACATTTGCTACCTTCCAATCTAATGGGACCTTTCCTGAATCTAGGGAGTTTTGGAAAATTAAAACCAATGCATTATCTATCTCACTAGAGGCTTATTTTTAAGTCCCTAGGATGAAGTTCATCAGAACCTGGGCTCTTGTCAGCCCACAGCTCCAACAATTTACTCAGTACCACTTCTCTGTGACTGTAATTTTCCTGACTTCCTTCCCTGTTTCCATACCCTGGTTTATAGCTGCTTCTGGGACGTTATCAGTATCCTCTATAGTGAAAACTGATGCAAAATAACTGTTCAATTCACCTGTCGTCTCCTTGTTTTCCATTATCAATTCTCTAGGCTCACTTTCTATAGACCAATGCTGACTTTGTTAACTCTGCTTTTTTAAAATATTTATAAAAACACTTACTGTCTGTTTTAATAGTTCTGGCTGACTTTCTCTCATACTTTAATTTTCCCTCCTTATTAGCCTTTTAGTCATTCTTTGCTGTTACTTATATTCTGTCCAATCTTCTGGCCTACCTTTGCACAATTATATGCTTTCCCTTTAAGTTTGATGCTATCTTTAACCTTTCTAATTAACCATGGATGGTGTGTCCTTCCCTTGGGCTTTTTCTTACTCGTTGGAATGTATCTATTCTGTGCATTCTGAAATACCCCTTTAAAAATGGCATTAACACCGTTGAATTCCGCCACTATCTTGGGAGTTACCATTGACCAGACACTGAACTGGACCAGCCATATAAATAGATACAGTGGCTGCAAGAGCAGCTCAGAGGCTGGAAATTCTGTGGCAAGTAACTTGCCTCCTGATTCCCCGAAGCTTGTCCACCATCTACAAGGCATAAGTTAGGAGTGTGATGAGATACTTTCCTCTTGTCCAGGTGAGTGTGGCTCCAACATCCTGACTTGGAACTACATCGCCGTTCCTTTACTGTCGCTGAGTCAAAATCCTGGAACTCCCTCCCTAACAACACTGTGGGTGTACCTACACCAAATGAACTTCAGAAGTTCAATAAGTTACATCACCATCCCCTTCTCCAGAGCAATTAGGGATGGGCAACAAATGCTAGTGACGCCCACACCACATGAAATAATTTAATAAAAAACAGCTTTTTCTTGTATTGTAATGATTTTTTTTGTGGGAAAATTTCTTGAAATGTTGAGTTTTGCAAGAAAAGCAAACCGCTTTGAGGGAAATGAAAAACAGGAGGAAAATTGGTTGAAGGTGAGGGGGCTCAGTCCTTTCATCAGTCACCCTGGCGGAGGGAGAGAGTGGGTGAAGAGTTAAGGGTGAAGTGAATGATGGTGGAGGTTGAGGAGCATATAGGGTTGAGTGGGTTGTTCGTAGAGACAAGGCAGGCGTAATAGTGATGCAAACAAGTGTGGGCAGGAGGGGAATGTACAGGCAAGGTGTTAAGGAGCAATGGGACTGCTTGGAAAGAATGAGTCAGGAGCCCTTACTGATAATCCCGCCGCAGTGTGCATCTGTTGTGAGTCTTTTCCCCACGACACCACCGCAAAAGCCACCTGAAAGGGAGAGAAAAAAAAAATAGAAAGAAAGAAGAGCTGAGGGAAGAGAAGCAGCAGAGAGTAGATAGACAGAAAGAGGAGAGATTGAGAGAATCAGCACTATAAAGATGTAAGCGAGTGGGCATGTACTGAAACTCAAGTGGAACACCGTGAGAGATAATCAGTAATACTTCATTTTAAATCAAAGATTAACAAAAAAAAATTACATTTGTCCTTTAAAATGAGTTTGCGCCAAGTTTAGACATTCAGAAAAGTGCAGGACCTGGTGCTATTCATAAATTGAGATACGACTGACTGATGCTGTAGGACTCTGGCCAAGCAGCAAAAGATCTTATCATGGAGTTTTGCCAAATAGTGATCTCTGCAGTGTAAAGGGCGAAATAAATGCTTGTACATTTTCCTCTTGCCAAGAGAGGTACAGTGTTATCAGGACTTGCTCACAGGACTTGTTGCATTAAGTAGACCCTCCTGTACCATGTACAGTATCAAATGTTGATCATGCTTTTCTCAGAATCAATCCTTGCGTCACTTTAAATTGATAGAACTTTAATTTCTGATTTGAAACAAAGGCATGCCAGTTCTGTCGGTGGGGGCAGGGTAAGTGGCTCCTGTGCTGTTACCTACTCACGTTGCTGTTGCTTGGACGGCTGTTGCCGATGATAGCCCAGACATGGATAGGCACTTTGAGGTAAATGAAGCAGTGTTACTGACCTTTGAGGTGCCAAAATCCATCTAAAGGGATGGTTTTCAACAGCAATTCCAACAGTAATACAAGCGTTGCTTCCTGAGATGCAGGGTGAGCAGTCAGACCACCCATCTAGTGCAATGAAGCCATTTTGCGTCTGAGATAAGTATTACTTATTCCTTTGATGAGATTGGGAAAGTATGTGATTTATAGGCTCAGTGTAAATCTGAAAGGTGTACGCTGCTCAGCACTAGCTGATTTTTTTTTTCCCCTTGAGACTGTGGTTGGCTGGATCCCAGAGATTTACAGTAAAGGTGTGTTGATGGTGTATGAAAAGGAACGGACAGAGATGCCCAGCTGCTACCTTCTGCGGCCACATTCCCACTCTGCCAACTGAGTTTTGGGTGGGATTCCAGGAAAGTTTGCTTTAATGGGGCCCTGTAGTTGTGATCAGGAGGGTCTCCACATCTCTCTCCTATCTGAGTACATCTCCTGCTACTGGGCTAGGGTGCATCCTTCATGCACCCTCCCCCCAATTCAAATTGAGACCTTTGGATCAACAGGGTATTCAACTGTGAATGCCATCACAAACCATCTTATTGCAAAATCATCCCAAGGACAGTGAAGCTCGAGATAGATACCCGTGCTCTCTGTGCCACTCTCCCCTAGTTAATTTCCCCAGTGTCACTAACCCCATTAGAAACTGAAGACCTGCGATTGTCACTGATAAAGAGTGAGCCTGGCACTGCAGCTTTTACTTTTAAACAGGAGTTGCTTTGGAGTCTCAGAAATCCATCTTCAGAGTCACAGGGACAACAGAAGTCAGATTGTTCAGGGGAAATTTTAACCTAAATCATTGGATGGGAAATCCACTTGATCAGGTGGAACACTGACTTTACATCCTTGCCCAGTGAAGCCAGTTTTAAGATACCTGGTCAGTTGGGAGCTGCCAGGATTGGATGTAATGTTGGTTCTACACCCTGCCTGAATTTACTCTCCATTAAATCAATAAGTAATATTAGGCAAGGTGTAAAATCAGTATTCCACAGGAACCTTATCCCACTCTAATTTACCTAACCCTATCAGTATATCCTTCTATTCCTTTCTCCCTCATGTGCATATCTAGCTTCCCCTTAAATGCATCAATGCTATTCACTACAACTACTAGCAAGTGTAGCAAGTCTCTGAAAAGAAGCTTCCATGAATTCCTTATTGGATTCGTTAGAGACTATCTTATTTTTATAGACCCTAGTTTTGGACTCCCCTGCAAGTGGAAACATCATCTCCATGTCAGACCCTTTTGACATCTCAAACACTCCTATTAGGTTACACCCACCTTCATTTTTCTCAAGCAAAGAGCCCTAGCCTGTTTAGTCTTTCCTGATAGTTATAACATCTCAGTTCTGGTATCATCCTTGTAAATCTTTTTCGCATGTTCTCCTGTGCTTCTCATACCCTTTTCTTAGTATAGAGACCAGAATTGCGCACAGTACACTAAGGGCTGAATTTTTACCTCGTCGGGCAGGCGCGCGCCCACCCTGACTGAGCATTAAGTGACGGGCGATGACGTTGAGCGAGCGTCCCGACGGCATCGTGCACTCGCACGACATTTTGGTCAGCGGGCGCATGCCGGAGTTGGCGGCACAACCCCGCCGACAATTAAAAGGCCTATTCGGGCCATTAAAAAGGTAACGAAAAGAAATTTTTCGCTGCCCGTCCATCCTTACGGTTGGCGAGCAGGTGAAAAGGCCGATTGTTTTGGAAACCTCATCCACGGGCAGGGTGAGGTTTCCAACAGCAAATAAAAATAAAATAAAAATTCTAAAAAATTTAATTAATAACATGTCCCTGCTCATGTGACAGAGTCACACGAAGGGGCATGTTTTACAACGTTTTTAGCATCTTTATTTTTTATTTTGGAAAGTGTTCATCCCCCTGAGGCAGCTTTGTGATTTTCAAGTGCGCACTCGCGCGCCCGCGTGAAGTTTGCATTTGCCCACCTCCCCTCACCCCACACACCCCCCCCCCCCCCACTCAGCCCCACACAGGCAGCGCTGAGCGCTGCCGCTCACGTTTCACGCTGGGCAGGCCTTAATTGGCCCAGCAGTATGAAATCGTGGTCTGGCCCCGATCACGGGCAGCATCCTGACCACGCCCACCGAGCCTGCCCGACGAGGGAAAAATCCTCCCCTAAGGGTAGCCCAACATTTTAACATGTTAACCCGTGTTGCTACTTTTAATTATTTGCATGATTAATATTCCCAGATCCATTTGCTCCTCTACCCTATTTAGACTCTCAGGCCTGGATTTTCAACCTCGAGGCAGGAATCATGAGCCAGGCCGTTTCCTGTCGTCGTGATCCTGTCCCGTGTCTGATGATGCCCACCTATGCTATTTTCATGGTGGAGTGGCAGAAGCAGGCTGGAATCGGGACAACCACCTCCAGAAAGAGCCCAGAGGTGGGCGGATGTCAAGGTGGGCAGGTTAGAAGGCCTGCCTCCATTAACTGGAACATCAATCCAGTTCTGTCAATGAATGTTAGGCACCCTAGCCCTCACCCCAGCTGACTCTCATCCCCCTCCATAGCCCCCCACGCCCCCACTATAGTCCCCATGCGCTTCATGTCTCCCCATGTCCCTCATATTCCCCCATACTCTCTATGCCCCCTTCATACCTGCATGCCCATTCACCAAGTACCCATTATGGACAGAATTCATGAGCCCTATAAAAACATTGGGAAGTCTTCAAGATGCTCATGGAACTGTCAAAATAAACAAATAGCCATTCATAAACCTCTTCAAAAACTTTAATCCTCGTAGGAGCCCATAAAACTGTCAGTCAAACACATAATCATTCAACCTCCACTTGAAAAAGAGTTAAACCTCTTAAGTGCTCCTAAAAATGTCAAAATAAACAGTCATTCGAAAACCTCTTTTTAAAAAAAAACTTTAATCCTAACAACTTCATTAAATTGTCAGTAGAAACAAAGCCCACAGTTCCTTTGACAGCTGTATCAACAGCCCCTACTGAGCTAAATCCATTAATGGTACTTGGAGCTGAACCAAGCATTCATAATGGGATTCTGAACCACAGCTATGTCAACAAAACGTCTAGAGCTGAATACATTAAAACCTGTCAAAGCAGTGGAGCAGATGGCCATCTGATTCATTGCTTAAAAAGGCTGAACAGATGACTGGGCTATCAATCAAACCAAAGATTAATTCACAGGGGGAAATTAATACCTTAAAACCCTAACCTCAATACTGTTCACTGCAGAAGAGCATTTTATCCAATCGGTAAAGTACTCTAATGCATCTGAACGCTTTCACATTGCTGGTCAATTTAATGGTCACATCTTCTAAATAGAAAGCTCTATCATTAATTACTGTATTAAGAACGTACTTAACTTATCATATAGCATTACATTATGACAAGTGGAGTTGCCAACACCTTTTGAACTTGCCTGTAGAAAGGTTCCAAACTCTAGACTAGATCTCCCCCATGGTTCATGACTCCTGATGCCATGAGACTTCATGAGATCCAGAGTCGATGTTGAGGACTCCCAGGGCAACTCCCTTCTGACCGTAGGTGCCGCCACCTCTGCTGGGTCTGTCCTACAGGTGGGATGGTGACGTCTGGGACATTATCTGTAAGATATGATTCCATGAGGATGACTGTGTCAGGCTGGGCTGTTGCTTGACTAGTCCGTGAGACAGCTCTCCTAATTTTGGCACTCGCCCCCAGATGTTAGTAAGGAGGACTTTGCAGGGTTGACAGGGCTGACGTTGTCGTTTCCGGTGCCTAGGTCAATGCCGGGTGGTCTGTCGGTTTCATTCCTTTTTGTGACTTTGTAGCGGCTTGCTAGGCCATTTCAGAGGGCATTTAAGAGTCAACCACATTGCTGTGGGTCTGGAGTTACGTGTTGGCCGGACCAGGTAAGGACGACGGATTTCCTTCCCTAAAGGGCATTACTGAACCAGATGGGTTTTTACAACAATGGGCAATGGTTTCATGGTCATCATCAGACTTTTAATTCCAGATTTTTATTGAATCCAAATTCCACCATCTGCTGTGGGAGAGATTCGATCCCAGGTCCCCAGAGCATTGGCCTGGGTCTCTGGATTACTAGTCCATCGACAATACCACTACACCATCGCCTCTCCATTTTAATAGCTTCTGGTCTCTTAGTGTTATGTTGCCCGTTTTAAAGACTGACTTAGTACCACAGAACTATCAGAGAAGTAACCTGTCATTAGGGTTGGAATGGTCTCTGGTTGATCCCTGATGTGTGCAGTTAGTTAACCTTGGTTTGAGGTATGTCAACATTACCTCCGGTATAATGCCGATATTATTCTGAATTGGCTTTAGCTGTGATTTCCCCCTCACATTTGACTCCCTCCCCACCGCGCTACTGACACTCACTGTTTTGGGCTACACATGAAGAATAGCTTTTGGCATTTTGTATTGTATTCCAAAATAGGTCAACTCTCAGCGGAGGAGGGAAGGAAAGAGAAAAACACTGGGGTGGGGGAACAGGGTAAAGGGAGCTATTGTGTAGAGCCTCATTACGCTTGAGCAATATTATTTGCAAGGTGACGCCTATGTCTATACATGCCAGAGATACGTACTTCCAATTACATGTTTCAACAAGCTGCTTCATATTATGACTTGACTCAGTCCAACATGACTTCATCAATCCAAAACATTTGCATGAACTTGTCAGTTTAAGTTTGTATTGGCGTTGGACAATATCACACACACACACACACACAGACCACTCACTTGTAACAGCAAGGTAGGATTAATGAGCTACATATTTAAAGTCTGGCCCTCCCTGACTCATCGCCCTGTAACTGTACCAGTCAAGATCAGTTAACTTTGCATGTACCCAAGGGCTTTTTGGGTGCAATGGCTTAACTGATTTGCTATGTAAACTTTCTTGAGCCATCTGGTTGAAATTGTAAGCCATACTAGTTTTGCCAGTAGTCATTTTATTTTAATAGACCTGATTTAATTGTCGAGTTGTAGTGAATTTTTCATTTTCATTGTACTTCCATCCCAAAATGCAATTTTGATATTTAATTGCTCTGAGCGGCATTTTTGTATTATATGTAAATGTGGTTCCTGGTGCTTCAACATAAACGCTGTTTAGTTGAACTATTGTATTGGGAGACCTGTGCTTATCGTTTAAAAGGAGCAGTGACTGAGCTGCTGATATTTATCAGAAAAATATCTACCCAAATTTCCTCCTCTTCCATTGTTGATGAGTTCTTGCTTGGTGGTAAATCCTTTATTAAGACTTTGGTTTTTGAATTAATCCATGTAGATCCCTGTCAACATTCATTCCAGACAAGAGTGTGTAGAGACTAGACTGATGTTCCATGGCAAACTTCCTTCATGCGACTTTGCCAAAGAAGCGTTTCTACCTTTCATCTGTAATTCATGAATATTAGAAAAGTGTATTTTATAAAGACTGTAGTTAACATTATGATTGAAACTGCCTTTTCTTACTATAAGGTGGAGTCCTGCTGTCCACAAGAAAGCGGGCAGATTCTTTGATCTGTGATGAGGCTGTTTATGGAATTTTGGTCCTAGGTGTTTAATGTAAGCATGTTTTTTAAAGTATGACATAAGTGCTGGGCATTTTGTGTGGCTTCTGGTGCATTATTAGTTTTGCACCACTCCATTTGTGGCACGCACAAGATGGGTAATTCATTTTCTAAAGGCATGGGGCTTAGAGAAAATGGGCGCTGCCTTAACACCCGACAACACTTAGCTGAGGTTCTCTTCACTGATGGGCTCCTCTTGTTTCGCTGGTCTATGAATTGAGGCCCACTGCATAATATCTGGCGAGTCCCATGCCTCAGCATTCAGGCATGAAGTATACTGTCCTCTGCCCTGTCATAACTAGCTTTGGCTCAATTTCTACCAACCTAGGCTCAGTGGTAGAACTCTTGACTCTTGTGAGTCAGACAGTCATAGACCCAGAGACTTCAGTCATAATCCAGGCTGGCACTTCATTGCAGTACTAAGTGCATTCTGCACAGCTTCAGGGGCTGTCTGTTGAATGAGGAACTAAACCAAAGCTTCATCTACCTGCTCAACTGGACATGGAATTATTTGGAGAAGAGCAGGGGCATTCTCCTGGTTCAGCCAATATTATTCCATCAACCAATATCGGTAAATCAGATTTCTAGTCATTTGTCATTGCTCTTTGAGGAAAACCTGGATAGGCTAGGGTTTGTTTTCATTAGAACAGAGGAGGCTGAGCAGAGATCTAATTGAAATATATAAAATTATATAGATTGGATAGGAGGGCCCTATTCACTTTGGTTGAGGGTCTGTAACCAGTGGGGATAGAATTTGGCTAGGAAGTTTAGAGGGACTTTGAGGGGAAATCTTTTCACCCAAAAGGTGGTGGAGATCTGGAACCCACTGCTTGAAATGGTGGTAGAGGTGGAAATCCTTATAATATGTAAAAAGTACTTGGATGTGTACTTGAAGTGCTGTAATCTACAAGGCTACAGGTCAAGGACTGGAAAGCGGGGTGAGGCTGGATGGCTATGTGTCAGCCAGCACGGACACAGTGGGCTAAATGACTTCCTTCTGTGCTGTAAATTTCTATGATGCCATATCCTTCCTATGTTTAAATTGGCTATTGTGTTTTCCAGTATTAGAAAAGTGACTACACTTCAAATGTGCTGTGAAGCATTTTAAAATGTCCTGAAGTCGTGAAAGGGGCTATATAAATGCAAGTTCTTTTTTTTCTTTTATGCTTATACTTGTTGCACTTCTGGTAGATCAAATTGCCATGTGTTTGATGTGCAGGGAAACTGAAAACAGGGTGTATGATAGTTACACTCAGCCTTGTGATTCTCCTGTGCACTGCTTCCAGCTGCTGAGTGTTTTGCTCGTTTCTTGGTGACCTGACCTTGGGCAAAGTACTCAAGCTGTGGCCTGCCCAGAGTGCTGGACAGTTTGATTGTGATTTCCTCTAGTTATATTCTACTCCTTGCCCATCCAGTTCAACATTCTGTTAGCTTCATTGATTGCTGCTTTTCATTGGTTGTAGACATATAGCATCAAATCTACTAAAGGTCTTGAGTCTTTTTCCAGTTCTATGCTGAACTATTTAGGACACCATGTGGGAAGTATTTGCATTGTCCAGTTTCCCTTCCTATGTAGCACTTTGATATTAAATTTAATCTCCCATTGTTTGGGAGGGAATGGGATGGATGTGGCAGTGGTCGAAGAAGAAATGTTAACACCTTTTTGTTCTGGAGATGCTGAGAGCTAAGAATTTTCTGGTGGCCTAAGGTCAGTGAGATGATCATGGCAATGTTGTACTACATAATGAGCATTCAATTTGTTGCATGTCCATCATCTTGTGTATGTGGAAGAATGACAATATAATAGAAACGTAATTGGGGATAGAATTTTTTTTTTTTACAATTAGTTAAAAGTTGGCTGAGGGCAAATCACCACACATTATAGTGAGTACATGGGAAGCATATTGAAAATATCATTTATCGTAATACTGGAGCCCATGACAGCATTGGAAGTCTGTCTTGGCAGATTACCAACAGACTTTTAAAAACAAAAAACAAAACCTGCAGTATTCCAAAGCTAAAGAACAATACAGGAAATATAAGGGTAACAAACAGTCAGAGGGAGAGAAAGCTCCTCATTGTATCTCTCAGGAACGTGAATTAGTTAAACCACTCACTGGATTGTGCTTTTAAAGCAAGCTTTCTGCTCCACTCTGTTTTCAGATCACAGTGCGTTTATCTGAAAGGGCTTAAAGTGCACTTGATTTGCTTAACAGTGTTTGTTCCTTTTGTTATTTAGGGAACCCTGATGACCGTAGCCATGCTGTACTAACTGTTTAACTTCCATTAATTAGATCTCTGTTTATTTAAACAGCCACTAACCAATCAATCATGTACTAGGTAGCTAAATATGTTTTAGATGTGTTTTATTGGTTATTTATTTCCTATTTGCTGATAGCGAGGCCCAGTCAGATGTCACAAATGTTTGATTGATGTTTATTCGGTAACCTTTTTAAAGAGTTAACTTCAGATAAATGGATACTTAATCCATACAGCAAATCCCAGCGATACCTTAATGCAGATGACTAAGGTGCATATTGGCTGGGGTTAAGATTTAGGGTCCTGCCACCACCACCCCCACCTCCGCCCCCCCCCCCCTCCACCACACTCCAAGCGCACAAAGAACTTGCATCTGTGTAGTGACTTTCATCGCATCAGGACACCTCAAAGAGCATTATAGACAATAAAGTATTTTTTGCAGAGTAGTCACTGAAGTACTCTGTATAGGGCTGGTGTCTGGAGTTTAACAAACTAAAAGTAACATGAGCTTATTGTCTAGCTAGGATTGCTCATTTGTTAGTACATTGGCCTGCAGGGTTATTTGGAGGCGAATGGTTAGAATCCCAGCTCACGGTCACAGGCCTTTCTCTCCAAGACGCATTACATAGGTTCAATCATTTCTTTTTATTCATTCAGGGGATGTGAGCATCACTGGCTAGGTCAGCATTTAGTGCCCATTCTGAATTGCCCTAAGGGAGGCAGTGGTGAGCTGCCTTCTTGAACCACTGCAGTCCATATGATGTAGGTACACCCACAGTCCTCCGGGCGCCACATAGAATGGCTTCAGGGGCCACGTGTTGGCCAAGCCCGGCCTATAGCATGCTGCTTCTGCTGTTTAGCATGCAAGTAGTCCTGTGCTGTGGCTTTACCAGGTTGGCATCTTATTTCTTTGTGGACCCCTGGCATGATGGTAATGACCCACAGCAATTCATGGATGTCCAGCTTCTAGATCTGTTCTGACTCTGCCACACAGAACAATGGAGTGGGACCTCAGTATGAGTGTGTTTTTTTTTCCACAAGCACTGTGCAGTTGTCACTCGCACCAATACTGTAAAGGACAGATGCATCTAAAATAGATAGGCTGGTGGGGACGATGTCACACATCGACTGTTGGTTCTTGTGCCACCTGCCGTAAGCAGGTATGTTTTTCAGGACTTGGCCAGTTCTGTCAGCAGTGGTGCTGCCAGAGATGGACATTGAGCCCCCCCACTTAGAATGCATTCTGTAACTTTGCTTCTTCCAAGAGGTGTTCAACATGGAGGAGCACTGATTCATCAGCTGCGGGAGGGTAATAGGTGATGATCAGCAGGATTCCTTGCCCACGTTTGACTTGATGCCGTGAAACATCATGGGGTCCAAAGCCAATGTTGAGGACTCCCAGGACAACTCTCTTCTGACTGTATACCACTGAGCCCCACCTCTGGTGGGTTGCCGATGGGACAAGACAATACCCAGGGATGGTGGTGGATGAGTCTGGGACATTGGCTATAATGTACGATTCAATGGGTAGGACTATGTTAGATTGTTGCTTGAGTAGTCTGTGGGACAGCTCTCCCACTTTTGGCACAAGTCCCCCGATGTTAGTAAGGTGGACTTTACAAGGTCGATTAGGTAGGATGTTCTTTGGTCCTTTCCAGTGCATAGGTCGATGCCAGCTGATCCATTTGGGTTCATCCTCATTCACCTTTTCTGTAGCAGATTGATAGAACTGAGTGGCCCTTTCAGAGGGTAATTGAAAATTAACCTCATTGCTGTGGTCCTGCCTGGGCTAGACTGGGTAAAGATAACAGATTTCCTTCCCTGAAAGATATTAGTGAACCAGATAGGTTTTTACGTACAATTTGGTAGTTTTTATAAACTTCATTCCTGAGGCTAGCTTTTTATTCGAGATTTATTAATTAAATTTAAATTCCCCCACCTGCCATGGTGGGATTTGAGCATTAGTACGGGTCTCTGGCTCACTACTCCAGAAACTTAAAACCGCTGTGCTACTGTTCCTGCCATCACTGATACTGTGGGTCTGTTTGGCCCTAGTATTTGTTTATTAAGTCAACCAAAGAGGTTGACACTAACTGCTTCCTGATGCGTAGGTTTTGTGCCCTAATTCCTTGTGACCGAGTCTTCCTTGTGGTCAGTTTTAGCAAATGCTGTCTGCAGGTTTGTTGACCATGCAGAAGGAACACAGTAATGTGAGGTTTTTTTTTTTTTGCGTTCAGCTCTAGAATTATGATATGATTGCCTGGAAAGTGTGGTTATAGGCAGGCAACACCCTGCCCATTGCTGTTGTACTAAGTTTTTGCAAATGTGCTTGAGCACTGAGGGAGCACCTGTGTTTGAACATTGTGTATACTGCAACACCACAAACACGGAAGGGCTGAGGTACAATACAGGTGCATGGCTGGCTTGCCCTTCCAGTAGTGCTCGCTTAGTTATGTACTGAGTTACCTTTCGCCAGGCCCCCAGAATGCAGTGGAATCTTGAGGTCAATTTCAACCCAATTTCTGAGTCACGTTACTAATTGCCCTAAACTTATTTCTACATCTAGAAAATTTAACGGCTCTTTTATTGAAAAATATATTATAAAATTAAAAGCTTGCTCAACTATAATTAAAATCAAACATAACTGAACCATTATGGTATGTGTAAATATAATATTATATTACGGTGCTTGAGTGGGCATGTGCCCGACCTGAATTTGCGTGAGAAGACATCAGGCGTGCGTCCCAATGTCGTTGCACCCTCACGCTATATTACGGTCAGCGGGCACGTGCGGGAAACAAGAGCGTGCCTGCTGAAGATTAAAAGGGCAGTCAAGCCCATTAAGAAGGGAATTGATCTGAATTTTACGTTGCCCGTGTGATTTTTTACACTCCTTGCATGGACAACACAGGCAGGCGACTGCACCGTTTTCTTCACATTTCTCACCCAAGGGTGGGATAAAAGGGGACTGGAGCATTGGTAATGTGAGTTGTAAAGAGTTCAGGTGAGAGTTTGCTGCTGCTTTATTGCTGTTATTTCATACCTTTTCCTGTGGTTCCAGCTGAACTCGTTGCTTTGTTAGCTTTCTTTTTTTGAGGACTCTTTGATTTTTTCCCAACTCTCTTGGAGGATTTCTGCCGAGCGCACTTTTCCGTGCACGAGACGGTGCCATCTGCAAGTCAGCAGATGGGGATTGTTTACGCGCTGGTGGGACCTCCACTGAAGAGGAATAGAGAGGCAGAAGGGAGAGGAGGCCAGGTGTCTGCAGGCAGTGTCCCAGTGAGCGACCTGCGGGAGCAGAGGTGTAGGCACAGGGATGCAGGGCCAGCAGGAAGTGCAAGGCAGGAGAGTCCACAGAAGAAGCCATTATCCTGCAACCAGAGAGTACAAGCAGTGATCAGCTACCTCTACATGTCTGAGGTCCAGTGCCAAAGGAGGCTCCGCCTTTCTAGGGACACCGTGACATCAGTGTGCCAGATGATTGGGTCGGATATCGCCTCCAACTGTGTGGGTGGGTACCCAATGCCAGTGGCTCTAAAGGTCCTCAATTTTTTTGCATCCAGATCTTTCCAGGAGTCAGTGGGGGAT
The DNA here is from genome assembly GCF_964194155.1 of Cetorhinus maximus. NCBI lineage: Eukaryota > Metazoa > Chordata > Chondrichthyes > Lamniformes > Cetorhinidae > Cetorhinus > Cetorhinus maximus. Next base: position 19,870,323 of record NC_135882.1, on the reverse strand, counting down.
CTGTGCAGAGTGTCCCAATCTGCTGTCTGTAGTTGCGTCAAGCTGGTCACTGACGGTCCATGATATTCATTCATTACCAGACGGATGAAGCCAGTCAAGCTGAGCAAGCCAGAGGTGTCGCAGCAATTTCTGTGTTCTCCTGCATCCAGGGTGCCATAGACTGCACTCATGTGGCCATCAAGGCGCCAGCAGGTGAGCCGGGTGCCCTCATGAACAGAAAGGGCTTCCACTCTGTGAGCGTTTGGATAGTTTGCAATCACAAGGCACAGATTCTGCGAGTCTGTGCAAGGTACCCTGGCATCTCCCATGATGCCTACATCCTGTGACACTCCCAGGTGCCAAGGCTGTTCATGGCTCCAGCTCAGTTGGATGGTTGGCTGCTGGGTGACAAAGACTATCCCTTGAAAAGGTGGCTCATGACACCACTCTGGCAGCCAAGGACAGAAGTGGAAAAGAGGTACAAAATGAGTCGTGCATCCACAAGGGCAGTTGTTGAGAGGACCATTGGGCTGCTGAAAATGAGGCTAAGATGCCTAGCCCAATCAGGGGAGCACTGCAATATCCTCCAGGGTGCATGTCACTTATAGTTGATTTATGCTGCGCTCTGCACAATCTGACTCTGGCAATTGGGGACCTACTAGAGGATGAGGATAGCGAGGCAGCTCCACAGGCCGCAGAGGATGACTCTGGTGATGGATCTGATGAGGACCCCGGGTAGGCACAGGATGAGGAAGTGGAGGCAGACGTGTGGAACCTTCAGGGAGGCCTTGATCCTACGCAGCTTCAGCTTGGCTGCCAAGGCATGGCTTTGATCTCATGCCAAGGGTGCCACCTCCTTACCAAACAATTCAGAGGAGGCAATCTTATGACCCCAATGTCAAATCACAACCTCTGTAATAAAGTTTCCAGCCCCTGCCGTCTGTCATAAGCCACTGCTGTGCCCAGCACCTATGGAAAACATTAAGGATACTCAGGCCAATAAATCAAGCTCAGATTTATATCTTTTCGCATTAACAAAAAAAGGAACAAAACATATTTTGTGTTAAATCTCACACTTAAATCATACATAATAATGATCAAAGGGAAGAACCCCCTTTGTGCTGATGATGCCTTAAGCTTACACTTGCGAGTGCTGTGTTGTGTCGGCCCTGATGACCTTGACGTTCAGGGCCTGAGCAGGCTGCGGCTGACAGGGTGCATCCAGCGCTGTGGCTGAGCATTCAGTCATGGTGGCCTCATCACATGCTGCGGTCACTGGCAGAGGGGTGGAGGAGCTGCCCCCATCATCAGGAGCGCCCTGAAAGGAGCCCACAAAGATGACATGCAGTTCGTCCGCCAGCATTAGGTAGGTTTGGACCTCCCTGCTGACCATTGATGGACAGGCACCTAGCAGAGTGACCAGGTGCCTTACCCATCTCACACTGGCAGTGACCTGCTGAGTTCATTGCCAGTGTGTGGGTTTGCAGGTCCGAATGCAACCCTAGGAACCCCTGATTTCTTCCTGGAGCTGCCTCTCCATGATAGTTGCCACTCTCTCAATGGAGGAGGCTGTGCGCTCGGTGCTGAGGGTCAACGCAGTGCTCACGCCCTGCATGGACTCCTCCAGGACAGAGACCATGGTACGTAGACCCCCAGGGATCTCTGCCAGATTTCACATGCATCCTGCTGGACATCCATTATCTGCCGCCTGATGGACAACTCCAGAGGTTCATCATCTGCCTCAGACTCAGCCTGGGCCTGGTCTCCAGCAGTCCTTCGACTATTGACGCCCGGGACACTCTGCCTCGACCATTCGAGTGTGCTGTGCCCTTCCCACTGTGCACTACCATCTGAGCCGATGAACGTGCTCATCAACGTGCTTCTAACTGCGCTGGTGCCTGGTAGCGAGAGAGGGTGTGAAGCGGTGGATCTCTCTGTGGCTCCTCCTCGGGTGTCAGTTGAGGGTCCTCGGTGTCCCGCAGTCTGTCGGATGGCACAGTTCTGAGGGAGGAAGACAATATGTCAGTTGTATCAATCATCAAATAGTCAATGTGCATGCTAGGCGAGCTGGTGAGACTATGGACAACTGCATCATGGCGGCAGCGTGATCGCTGGATCATTGGGGATTCTTGCTTAGAACATCACATTTGAGATGAGATGAACCTACATTGTTTGCACTCCTCGCCAGTCTTGCATCAATCCACTGGACTCTTACCTTCCTCCGAGACCCCTGCCTCTCCAAGACCTGAGGACCTTGCTCCTCATTCGCACTCTAACTCAAGCGCGTCCATCTCCAACTTGCTCGGGATGAGCAGGTTGGCCACTACACCACCTGCTTTGTGTGCGCTGCACGGCAATATGGCTTCTCTCATCCTGTGTGGACAAAAGTGCATTCACTAGTCCATCCTCTACCTGCAACACCACACCAGCCTCCCCCCCACCCCCCAACTAGGTTGAGGTGCCCGTCAGATCTGCACATCTCAGCCTTCTATGCACCCATGGCTAGCGGTCAGATCTCCCAGCCTTGGCCAGCACAGGTAGATGTGCCTTTTGTTACTCTGCATCTTACACCCCTGAAAGACGGCCACCCTTCAAGATATCTCCACATAGTACCATGCCAACTCGGTACTCTCCCTTGCAGAGCGCAGAAGATCATTAAACCTTTTGCGGCACTGGATCCAGGCGTGGCTCACCACGTCTTGCCCGCTGACTTGGGCTGCCACCTCTGACCAGGCTTTCTTCGTCTGGTGTTATGGCCTCCTCTTGCCATCCCACGGCATGAGCATGTCCCGCCTGGCACTCGTCTCCGCTAGAGTGTGCAGGCACTCATCCGAGAAGTGGGGGACAGTGTCCAGCGGCTTGTCCCTCCTGCCTGGCATGCCCAGCAGGTGCTGAGGCCATAGCTTAAGATAATTTATATACTCTCTCTCCTAGACAGCTCCCGGAGGCTCCTCAACAACTCCTTGCAGCCTTCAGGGAGCTGCATCTGCTGAATTTAAATCCACCGCTGGGTCCCTATTGGAGACAGTGCCTGCCACACTCCCACCCCTGCCGGCAGCGCTGCGCCAATGTCCGGCTCCGATTCACGCTTGCCGGCCCTTAATTGACCAGCCAGCATGAAATTGCATTCAGGTTCCATTCGTGGCCGGTAGTGGAAATCGCAGCCGCTTCCGGGCCCATCGATCGCACGCGTACGGCGTTTGCAAAATTCAGGCCATGAAGGAAAGCACAGTTTAACCACAAATTTTCTTATCGAGGAAAGCCAAGTGTAAAAAATAAATTAGATTCAGAAAATCCTATTAAATGCAACATTATGCCTTCTCACAGATTAAACCACAGCAAACTGCTAAACTACCAATAAAACCTATCTTAAAAAGAAATAAAAACAACTTTTGACAGAGGAGAATTGAGCAGCATTAAGACACCCCTGCAGGTTATCGTGTCCTCTGAGTCAGTGTAGTTGTATCTGGAGGAGCTCAGTCCTGCAGGCCTGCAATCCTTGCCATTTCCAGGAATTTCCAAATTCATTTTATTGAGGTGGAATCTGTGTCCCACCGCTTACAAAGAAAACGTCTTTGACTGTGGACTCAGGGCAGGAACTCTGTATGATGAGACATCATGCCTTCATGTACACTTCCAGACAATCTATAATATTCATGTTAAACCAATTGCTCAGTTTGGTACAGTGACAATCCCTAACCCTAAGAGAAGGCGTTCTTCAAACCAGTTCCACGTTAGGGTAGCAACCCTGTGGCCATACATAAATCTCACCGTTGATTACAAGGATGTGGCATTGTGGAGCACTTAGGAGCCTTGTCTATCCTTTAAATATATCACTGTTATCAACTAAACATTGTTAACTTTGTTTTGTAGCCAGTTTTCCCCACCTGAAGGTGTGAACTGCTGTTGGGTGACAGGAGGCAATGGCTGGAATTTCCCCAACCCCGTGGAGGTGGGTGGGGGCAAAGAAATTCTGAAAGAGAAGCATCAGGCTGGCTCCCCGACACGTTCCTCTCTCTGGCCGCTTTTCCCAAAACTGGGCTGGACGCACGGACAGCCACCTGCCCGGCAGCAGTGGAATGCCAATGAGAGACCGGGTTACCAGCATTTTCATAGCACGATGGCAATTTGTTGGAGGTGGGTGGTGCCCCTACCACGTTTGCAGCTCGTCTTCTCGTAAGACCAATGCAGGAGGCCGGAGACCATTATTTGAATTTGCAGGCTCATGTTTAAAGGAGTTGTAAGGTCTTATGTAACACATCTGCAGGCAGATGCAGTCATTTGGAGGTATTGCCACTGCAGACTATTCTGAGATGGTTCTGCTGTTTCCCCCATAAGGTGAGTACCTCCATCTTGTGGCGCCCTCTCTCTTTCTGCCTGATCAGCGCTCCTCCCTGTGGGGTGGCTGCCCGACCCTCCCTTAAGCCTCTCCGATTGGCCCTCCTGCACCGGTGTGCATTCTGCCATACCTATTTGGATGGAGAATGAGGAGTGGGACTGCTAATTGGCTATTACCTGTAAAATTAGGCTAGTGGGCATGATGCCAATATCCTATCAATTACATTGCTAATGGTTTGATAATGTCAATTGCTTTATTAAGGTTAAGGGAAACAGGTGATGGGTATTTGAGCACATGTAAATAGGGGATAGCCTGGACACTGGGTGTGTGGTAAAAGAACTGTGAGACAGAACAAGTCAATGAACTCTCACAATAGAGAAAAGCTCTGTGTCTTGGTTTCTGCTTAGATCCTGTTAACACATGATACTGAAAAGAGCAGTGTCATAACCCAAAATGGCCTTGTTGCCTCTGGGAAAATTCAGTCCAATTGTTCTGTTACCTGGCCTCGGTCGTCCAATTAGTTATCCGTGTGTCTAGACAGTTGCAGGAAGCATCATACACCTGGCCAATATTCTCACGTAATAGTCCTCGCATGTGCATTTTCCAAAAGATTTGCTGAGATACCACCCTGTTCTGGAAATCTGGTAGGCTTTTAGTGCACTGAGGCCAAATGCAGCACCTCTATTGACACAATTGCTTTTGCAACTAACTCAGTACAGAAGGAACAATCTTGCATTCAACAGCAATAATTTGCATTTCTGTAGCACTTTTAACACAGTAAAATGTCCCAAGGAGCTTCATAGAAGCATTGTAAAATAAAAGTTGATTCCGAGCCACATAAGGATATATTAGGACAGATGATCAAAAGCTTGGTCAAAGACATAGGTTTTAAGGACCACCTTCAAGGAGCAAAAAGAGGCAAAGAGTCAGAGGTTTAGGGAGGGAATTGCAGATTGCAGGGTCGCAGCAGCTGAAGGCATGGCTGCCAATGATGGGGCGATTAAAATCGTGGATGCTCAAGAGGTCACCATTAGAAGAGTGCAGCTATCTCGGAAGGTTGAGGTTGAAGCAGATTACAGAGATAAAGAGGGGTGAGGCCATGGAGGGATTTGAAAATGAGGATGAGAATCTTAAAATTGGGACATTGCTTAAATGGGAATTAATTTGGATAAGTTAGTACAAGGGTGACAGGTGACTTGGTGCGAGTTAAGATCTAGGCAGCAGAGTTCTGGATGATCTTAAGTTTATGGTGGGGTGGAAGATGGGAGACTGGTCAGTGTGTTGGAGTAGTCAAGTCTAGAGATAACAAAGGCATAGCTGAGGGTTCCAGCACCAGATTGACTGAGATTTGGGTTTAGTTGGGCAATGTTACAAAGGTGGAAATAGGCAGTCTTGGTGATGGTCAGATGCTCATCTTGGAGTCAGTTACAACACCAAGGTTTCAACCAGTCAGTTCTGCCTCAAGCAGTTGCTAGGGAGAGGGATGGGGTCAGTGGCTAGGGAATGGAGTTTGTAGCAGGGACCAAAGACAATGGCTTCGGTCTTTCCAAAAATTAGTTGGAGGAAATTTCTGCTAATCCAGCACTGGATGTCAAATAAGTTAGACAATTTTAACTTTTCTATGATTAATTTAGAAACAATAGGTTGCGAAAGGTGGTGGTGTGTAGAGCTGGGTGCTGTCATGTGAAACCTGAAATGCGTTTCTGGATGATATTGTTAAGGGGCATGTAAAAGAGAAATTCATGCAATAACATGAAGTATAAGCACTTCACAGCAACTTAAATACCTATTCCAGTGACTGATGAAGCACTGGGAAACACAGCGGCCAACTTGCACACAGTGAGGTCCCACAATCAGGCAAATGACCAGATAATTTTGTTTAGTGATGTTGGTTGAGGGATAAAAATTGTGCTGGGCATCGGGGAGACTTCCCTGCTCTTCTACGAAATACCACAGGATCTTTAATGTCCACCTGAGGGGGATGTTGGGGGATTGAGTTTATGTTCTATTTGAAAGATGTTACTTGGCTGAAGTGTCAGCCTCAGCATGTGCTCAAGCCCTTGAAGTGGTGCTTGAACCCATGACCCTGTTGAGTTGAGAGCGCTACCACTGAACCAAGACTGACACCAGAAAATGAATTGTACCTTGTACTGTTCTGGAAAATATAGCCCAATTACACATTGATCACCAGTTCATTACAGAGGAGGAAGACCATTCGGTGTATCTTAATTCATCCAAATTCTCTCCCATTGTAGCATCCAGTTCTTTCTTAATTAATTCCACCATCTGGATGTCCATTCCATGTATTGATCACTCTTTCTGTTGTCAGTCTTAAGTCTTCCCCCTTCTGGTTTGAACCTGTCCCTTTGACCTATGCTCCCAATTCAATTTAAAATTATTTTGTACGATGACTTTTCCCATTCTGTTAAGTACCTATCTGCCTCTAAGATCACCTCTTCAAGGCCCCCCTTTCCAGTATAAAATACCCAAGTTTCTCTGGTCTTAACCCTATAAACCAGACCTCTGGTGCTTCTCTTGCACTGCCTCTGAACCTCGGCTGTGTCATTTATGTCTCAGTAACAAGGATTGGACACATTACTCAAGCTGTATACTGACCATTTTTGCAGAGGCAGGAAGACTTCGTGGACTATTATAAATGGCGGCTGGACTCAGTTGCAGAAGTCCCTCCCCCATTTCCAGCAGATCCAATTATTGCCAATAGGGGAAAAGGGGCTGCGCATGATTCACACAGACGGAAAGCCTGAACTCAACAGGGCCATTTGAACTCAGTACTGAGTTCAAACAGATCCCATTTTGGCTGTAGCAAGTGCCTTAGCCCACAGTGTGGGAATCATGAATTGATGAAGTAGGCATAAATGCTCTTAAAGGGCAAATATCTGATGATCTGAGGTTTTTTTAAATGCTCCATTCTTTAAAGCTTTTTTAAAAAAAAGCAGGCTGTCAGTGAGATTTAAAAAACCCTGTGCTGGACTGCTTTGATTGACAGGTATAGATTAGAAAAACATTAGCATCTTTTCGTGCAGTTTCAGTAGAGCTCTTTGTTGACATTTCCACAAGGGCTATCATTATATCATTATAAATGCTTGGCTGAGTTTCAATTATTTCAATTATCTCAACAGGGGTTCTGAGTTTGCAGTCTTGTCTCTGCACGCATGACCCAGACCTTCCTGTTGCTTGCCATTTCAACACACCATCCTGCTCTCAAGCCCACATGTCCATCCTTGGCCTGCTGTGATGTTCCAGTGAAGCTCAACGCAAACTGGAGGAACAGCACCTCATCTTCCGATTAGGCACTTTACAGCCTTCCGGACTTAACATTGAGTTCAACAACTTCAGACCATGAACTCTCTCCTCCATTTTCACCCCTTTTTTTAATCCCCTTTTTTCAATATTCAGTTTCAATTTTTATTATTTTTTTATCCAATTATTTTTATTTTTATTTATTTTCATTTTTATTCATTGTGCTATCTCAACTTTTTATCCTATTGTCAAACTTTTTCCCACCACCGTCCCCTCCCCCACCCCATCCCCTCAAAGGCCACCTGTCACTTGTTCATGTTGTTCTTTCCAGAGTGCTTACCCTTGTCCTGCTATTATCACATTCTGCTTTCTGACCTTAATGCCACTATCAGCACCTCTTTTAGCCAGGACCACTACCATGAACACCCCTTTGTCCTTTTGTTCATGACACTTTTGACAATCTCTCCTTTGGCCCCACCTATCGCTGGCCTTCTATCCAGCTTCACCTGCTCCATCCATCTTAAACAGTATAAATTTCATCACATTTTTACTTCTCTTTAGCTCTAAAGAAGAGTCATACGGACTCGAAACATTAACTCTGTTTTTTCTCTCCACAGATGCTTTTAGACCTGCTGAGTTTTTCCAGCATTTTCTGTTTTTGTTTTTGAATTCACAGTTTGATTGACAGTTTAAAGATTCTGTTAAATGATTAACCAACTTTTATGTGGGGTTTGAAAAGAAGTTTGTTTTTTTAAGAGATTAACCACTTGAGATTTAAAAACTTTAAATGGGTTTTATGAGTAGGAGGGTTTTTTTCACTATCAAGTTTGTAGGAGTAAGAACTGTATTAGATTATCAGAAATTTATTTTTTCATCTCCACATGGCTGCTGAAGTCTGCCCACGATGGATACTGGGTGAGTGGCTGTGGAGATGGCATGGAGCGTATGAGGGGCCATTGGAGGTGAGTTAGGAGTGTGAGAAGTGAGGGCCTAAATAACTGGACCAAAGTTCCAGGGAACTGAGGGTAGGCCTTCTAACCAGCCCTCCTTGGCCATCACCCAACCCAATAGTTGCCTGCAATCATCTTCTTGGGTCGGGGGGGGCCTGTTACCATCCTGCATCCACTCCTGCCCCCTCTGGAGCAGAAACCCCGTGGCTGGGGGTACTTTTTAACGAAGAGGCCCAGTGAGTCAAGTTACCAGCCTCGGTAGCCAAAATTGGGCTGTTATTTTGTTTGACTTGTGTTTTACTGTTCACAGTTCAGCATGTTTTGTTGATTGCTGCCCTGCACTGATTTGAGTACTGAGTCCAGCAAGACACTTCCCTGATTCTTAGTATTTTAATATTATTCACCAAATAATTGTTATTTCTTTCCTCATCTGTGCAATGTTTTACATTTGTCTACATTAAATTTGATCTGCCATGGCTCTGCCAACTTAGATATTTTACCCAACTCATTTTGTGATTTCTGAACTCCTTCCTCCAATTGGGTATCACCGCCAAATTTGACCAAATTTGCATTGATTTTCTAAAACCAAATCATTGATGTAAATTACAAATAACTTAGGTCTCAACAGTGACGCCTGAGGCACCCCAGTCTCTTGCAATTCCTCCGATGAGTACCCTCTGTTCAGCCATTTCTTGTCCTTCCACAAGATTTGCCATCAATTCTGTTATTTTACATGGGATTGTCACCTATAACTGAAGGCTCATTTGGTTTGAACCATGTTTGCTGCCCAGGATTTCTGTCTCATTTATATTGGTCATTAATTTTGTGTGAGCTCTCTGTATTTACAAAGGGAATGTTATTCATGTCTTTTATTTGTGAATACTTAAAGGAAGTAAATCATTGACAATATTTATTATTATCCACCCATTACCTATCCTGCACCAAAGTTCTCCTTGACCTACATTGAACCCCCCACCCACCCCTGTCCTTTTAGTGACTCAAATTGAAAATTTTCATTCTCATATTTAAATGCTCTATGACTTTGTTCTTTTTCTTCTCTGTACTATCCTTAAGCTCTACAGCCACAGTCTCCAGAAGTCTCAGAATCTCTGGGCTTTCTGTACATCCTCTCCTTCATCCCATCACTGGCAACTGTGCCTTCCATCAGCTAAACTTAATGTTCTGAGATTTCCAGCCTAAATGCCTACGCCTCCACACTTCCCTTTTCTGCTTTAAGACCCTCCTTAAAACCAACTCTTTGGTTAAGCGTTTTGTCACTGTGCACATATGTGGTTCCCAGCTCTTCTAACTGCTACCTTATTGCTGAAGTTGTAGGGAGGATTTATTAGCTTTGTTTTTCTTCTACAGCTATATTTACTTCTAAGTCTGCCTTTTTCGCCTCTGATAGTAGAAGTCTAATGTAAACTCTTACTCCAGTTCTGCTGAGGCTGCTCGTAGAACCCATACCATTACTAGGTTTAAATGAACCAACACAGCCTGAGCCTGGATAGACCGTGGGGTTCTCTGTTCTGTTGTGTGTTGGGTACTTCACTTGCCAACTGAAAATTGAAGGGAGCCTCAGCTTAGCAAGGTTTTACTGCTGTTTTCTTTCGCCTCCCTCCTCCATCTCTTTTGAAGGTGTTGATGCCTTGCTTGGCTCTGGCTTATGGTGCCAGGCATTGCCCAGTGTTTTGTCCAAGTGGCCACCCATGGATACTTCCAGCATGGGCTGCTTGGTAGCAAATTTGAGCAGCAAACCATGGCATTTTCCATTTGTCCTTCATAACCAAAGGATGCTGAGACAATTTAGGGAACCCCTATTGACATCCTGGCTGACATGGCTGCAGGGTTACTGAGGATGGGAATTGAACATCCAGGAGTATTCAATATTTAGGAAGGACGGACACATAGGGAAAGGAGGTGGGATAGCGTCGTTAGTAAAGGAGGAAAATCAAAACAATAGTGAGGGAAGATATTGGCTCGGAAAATCATGATGTGGAATCTGTTTGGGTGGCGATAAGAAACACCAAAGGGCAGAAAGCATTGATGGGGGTTGCCTATAAGCCCCCAAACAGCAATGGAGATGTAAGAGAGGGCATTAAACAGAAAATTAGAGATGCATGCAATAATGGTACAACTGTAATCATGGATGGCTTTAATCTACATATAGATTGGACAAACCAAACTAGCAATAATACTGTGGAGGAGGATTTCCTGGAGTGTGTATGTGATGGTTTTTTAGCACAATACGTTGAGGAACCAACTAGAGAACAGGCTATCTTAGACTGGGTGTTGTGCAATGAGAAAGGATTAATTAACAATCTTGTTATGTGGGGTTCCTTGGGGAAGAACGATCATAAAATGATAGAATTGTTCATTAGGATGGAGAGTGAAGAAGTTGAATCTAAAACTAGTGTCCTGAATCTAAATAAAGGGAACTGCATGAGTCTGAGGTGCAAGTTGGCAATGACAGATTGGGGAACCTGACTGAAAGGGTTGACAGTGGATAGGCAATGGCTAATATTTAAGGAACGTATGCATGAATTATAACAATTACTCATTCCTGTCTGGCACAAAAATAAAACAGGAAAGGTGGCTCAACCATGGCTTACAAAAGAAATTAGGGATAGTAGTAGATCCAAAGAGGAGCCATATAAAATTGGCAGAAAAAGCAGCAAGCCTGAGGATTGGGAGCAGTTTAGAATTCAGCAAAAGTGGACAAAAAGATTTACCGAGAAGGGGAAAATGGAGTATGAGAGTAAACTTGCAAGGAACATAAAAACTGACTGTAAAAGCTTATGCAAATATGTGAGGAGAAAAAGATTAGTGAAGACAAATGTAGGTCCCTTACAGTCAGAAACAGGGAAAATTATAATAGGAAACAAAGAAATGGCAGAAGAAACACCCATTTTGGTTCTGTCTTCACAAAAGAGGACACAAATAATTTCCCAGAAAAGTTAGGGGACCAAGGGTCTAGTGAGAGGGAGGAATTGAAGAAAATCAGTATTAGTAAAAAAAAAATGGTGCTCGAGAAATTAATGGGGTTAAAGGCTGAGAAATCCCAAGGGCCTGATGATCTACATCCCAGAGCACTAAAGAAAGTGGCTCTGGAAATATTGGATGCATTGGTGGTCATCTTCCAAAATTCTGTAGACTCTGGAGCAGTTCCTACAGATTGGAGGGTGGCAAATGTGACCCCACTATTTAAAAAAGGAGGGAGAGAAAAAGTGGAGAATTACAGACCAGTTAGCCTAAAATCAGTAGTGGGGAAAATATTAGAATCTGTTATAAAAGACGTGGTAACAGAACACTTGGAAAGCATTAACGGGATTAGATACAGTCAGCATAGGTTTATGAAAGGGAAATCATGCTTAACTAATCTATTGGAGTTTTTTGTGGATGTAACTAGTAGAATAGATGAGGGAGAACCAGTGGATGTGGTGTATTTGGATTTCAAGAAGGCTTTTGATAAGGCCCCACATAAATGGCTAGTGGGCAAAATTAAAGCACATGGGATTGGGGGTAATATACTGGCATGGATTGAGAATTGGTTGACAGACCAGAAGCAGAGAGTGGGAATAAAGGGTCTTTTTTCGGGTTGCAGGCAGTGACTAGTGGTATACCACAGGGATCAGTGCTTGGGCCCCAGCTATTCACAATATATATAAATGACTTGAATGAGGGAACCAAATGCAATAATTCCAAGTTTGCTGATGACACAAAACTGGGCAGGGTTGTGAGTTGTGAGGAGGATGCAAGGAGGCTTCGGGGCGATTTAGACAAGTTGCGTGTGTGGGCAAACACATGGCAGATGCAGGATAACGCGGATAAATGTGAAGTTATACGCTTCGATGTGAAAAACAGAAAGGCAGAGTATTATTTAAATGGTGATTATATTGGGAAATGTGGATGTACAAAGGGATCTGGGTGTCCTTGTACACAAGTCAATGAAAGTAAACGGGCAGGTGCAGCAAGCAATTAGGAAGGCAAGTAGTATGTTGGCCTTCATTGCAAGAGGACTTGAGTTCAGAAGTAGGGATGTCTTACTGCAGTTATACAGGGCCTTGGTGAGACCACACCTAGAGTATTGCATGCAGTTGTGGTCTCTCTACCTGAGAAAGGATATACTTGCCATAGAGGGAGTGCAGCGAAGGTTCACTAGGCTGATACAGGGGATGGCAGGACAGTTGTATGAGGAGAGATTGGTTTGACTGGGCCTGTATTCACTAGAGTTTAGAAGAATGAGAGGGGATCTGATAGAAGCATATAAAATTCTAACAGGGCTAGACAGACTGGATGCAGGGAGGATGTTCCCCCTGGTTGGGGAGTCTAGAACCAGGGGCCACAGTCTCAGGACACGGGGCAGGCCATTTAAGTCTGAGATGAGGAAAAATTTCTTCACTCAAAAGGTGGTCAACCTGTGGAATTCTCTAACACTGTGGAGTCTGGGTCACTGAGTATATTCAAGAAAGAAAGTGACAAATTTTTGGATATTAGGGGCATCAAAGGGTATGGAGTGAAAGCAGGAATATGGCATTGATAGAGGATCAGCCATGATCATATTGAATGGCGGTGCAGGCTCAAAGGGCTGAATGGCCTACTCCTGCTCCTAGTTTCTATGTTTCTATCCTGGCTGACCATTTTGGAGATAATAACCATAATATAGTTAGATGTAGTATCATTATGGAAAAGGAAAAAGATAGAACAGGTGTAAAAGTTCTATATTGGGGGAAGACAAATTTTACAAAGCTGAGAGGTGAGCTGGCGAGAGTGGACTGGATAGAGCTATTAGAAGGAAAAACTGTGTCAAATCAGCGAGCAGCATTCAAAGGCGAGATTCTACGGACACAGTGTAGACATGTCCCCACAAAGAAAAAGGGTGGTACTGCCAAATCTAGAGCTCCCTGGTTACCCAGAAGCAGATAGGCCAAGATAACGCAGAAAAAGAAAGCTTATGACAGTCACAAAAGACTTAATACTGTAGAAAGCCTAGAGGAGGAAAGAAAGTGCAGGGGTGAAGTAAAAATGGAAATTAGGAAAGCAAAGAGAGGATACGAAAAAGTATTGGCTGATAAAATCAAAGAAAATCCTAAGATGTTTTATCAGTTCATTAAGAGCAAAAGAAAAACTAAGGAAAAGGTGGGGCCTATCAGAGATGTACCTGGTAACCTGTGGGTTGATGCAGAAGATGTGGGCGGGGTTCTCAATGAGCACTTTGTCTCTATCTTCACTAAGAAGAGGGATGATGTAGACATTCTAGTTAAAGAGGAGGCGTGTGAAATATTAGATACAATAAGCATAGTGAGAGAGGAAGTACTGGAGGGACTGGCATCCTTGAAGGTGGATAAATCACCAGGGCCAGCTGGATTGTATCCAAGGTTGTTAAAGGAAGCTGGGAGGAAATAGCGGGATGTTCTGAGGATCATTTTCCAATCCCCACCAGATACAGGCGAGTTCTCAGAGGAATGGAGGTCTGTGAACGTTGTACCATTATTTTAAAAGGGTGCGAGGGACAGGTCAGAAAGTTATGGGCTGGTCAGTCTGACTTAGGTGGTAGGAAACTTATTGGAAACAATTCTGAGACAGAGGATAAACTGTCACTTAAAAAGGCACGGATTAACCAGCGACGGTCAACATGGTTTTGTTAGGGAAAGATCGTGTCTTACTAACTCAATAGAATTTTTTGAGGAAGTCACAAGGAGGATTGATGGGGGTCGTGCAGTGGATGTTGCCTCCATGGATTTCAGTAAGGCATTTGACAAGCTCCCACATGGCAGACTGGTCAGGAAAGTGAGGTCTCATGGGATACAGGGGAAGTGACAGGTTGGATCCAAAATTGTCTCAGTGACAGGAAACAAAGGGTAATAGTCAATGGATGCTTTTGCGAATGGAAACCAGTTTCCAGTGGTGTTCCACAGGGCTCAGTGTTGGTGCCTTTGCTGTTTGTTGTATTTACTAATGATTTAGTCTTAATTGTGTGAGGCATGACTGGGAAATTTGCAGATGACTCAAAAATTGGCCATGTAGTGATAGTAAAGAGGATAGCTGTCGACTCCAGAATGATATCAATGGTTTGGTTGAGTGGACAGAGAAGTGGCAAATGGAATTCAATTTAATAAGGTGTGAGGTAATGCATTTTGGGAGGGCAAACAAAGAAGGGGAATACTCAATCAATGGGAAGTTATTGAGGAAGGTTGAGGAAGTGAGACCCCTTGGAGTGCATGTCCACAGGCCCTTGAAGGTGACAGGACAGGTGGACAATGTGATAAAGAGAGCATATGGAATGCTTTCCTTTATTGGGTGAGGTATTGAATACAAAAGCAGGGATATAATGATGGGACTGTATAAAATGCTGGTTAGGCCACAGCTGGAAATTTGTGTACAGTTCTGGTCACCACGTTACTGGAAGGACATAATTCCTCTGGAGAGAGTGCAGAGGAGATTTACAAGAATGTTGCCAGGACTTGAAAATTGCAGCTAAGTGGAGAGATTGGATAGGTTATAGGTTAGCTTATTGTATCTAATATTTCACATGCCTCCTCTTTAACTAGAATGTCTACATCATCCCTCTTCTTAGTGAAGACAGAGACAAAATACTCATTGAGAACCCCGCCCACATCTTCTGCATCAACCCACAGGTTACCATGTACATCTCTGATAGGCCCCACCTTTTCCTTAGTTTTTCTTTTGCTCTTAATGTACTGATAGAACATCTTAGGATTTTCTTTGATTTTACCTGCCAATACTTTTTCTTATCCTCTCTTTGCTTCCCTAAGGTTGTTTTCCTTAGATCAGAGGAGGCTGAGGGGTGACCTAATCAAGGCAAACAAAATTATGAAGGGCCTAGATAGGGTAGACAGGAAAGACTTGTTTCCCTTAGCTGAGGGGGTCAATTACCAGGGGGCATAGATTTAAGGTGATTGGTAGAAGGATTAGAGAGAACATGAGAAAAAACCTTTTCACCCAGAGGATGGTGGGCGTCTGGAATTCACTGCCTAAATCAGTGGTTGAGGCTGAAACACTCAACTCATTTAAAAGGTACTTGGACCTGCATCTGAGTTACTGTAACCTGTAAGGCCAGGTGCTGGAAAGCGGGATTAAAATGAGCGGCTAGTTTCTTGTTTACTCTTTTTGGCCGGTGCAGACATGGTGGGCTGAATGGCCTCTTTCTGCACTGCAACTTTTCTATGGTTCTAACTAATTTAACACAGACCAGAGATGGAACTACAACCATCCTGGTCCGTGTGACTCAGACACTTGCGTCCTAATTCAATTGAGCTTTCAGGAGAATCAGTACTGTGTGTTTTAGTCACTGGGTACAGAGTATACCATTGACTGAGCACATGCTGATTTTGACCAAGCTGATTCCTTAGTTTGTGGGTAACCTGACCTGAAATGAGCTTGCTAGAATGAAGCACTGTAGCCTAGGGTTGGTGAGAATTCTATTTGCACCATATACAGAATGACCAAAAGAGCTGTGGAGAAATTTGTGGTCACACATTTCAGCCTCTGAGCAGTAAACGCTGCTGGGAAAAAAGCACGGTATTGCGGACTGTGGAGATAGGGACCATATCCTGGAGCAGGTCGAAGTGGGCAATCTGCTTTCCACAGCAGTGCAAACAGGGCTTCTGATGGTATTTGATCATGTTTACCATGCACTGATCAAGCACCAAAGCAAATGTATTCAGGAAGTTGTGGTCCTCAGGAATTGTTAACTAGATTTGCTTGGCTTTGTTCAAGGTTAACGGGACCTTTCCTGATATAATCAGTTAACATACTGTCAGCTAGGAGCAGGCTGCTTTGTTTGATCATGGGCTCATTCAGCCACAGCTCATTTGATATGGGCCACTGGTGTGGAAGTTTCTGTTTTATGTTTTGTTTTAAAGTTCTGATTTTATGCCCGGCTCTTCAATATAAAATGCATTAATATTAAATGCAATACTTAATCATTGACTTGGATTTTGTAAAATAACATCCACCCTCCAATGAGTTAGTGACTCTATGTGTATTAAACTGGCTATTGCTATCAGCAAACAAAATTACTGGCGGGGGGATAAGCTGAGCAATTTGTGTAGATAAATGTGATCGTTCCATAGTCTGCCAGACAGTAATCTATTGGTTTTATATACTAGGGCGTGGCTTATCCTTTAAAATCTACTCCAACTGATTAATGACGAGTGCCCCGAGTTTCTTTATGCGGAATTGCAAAACAAATTCTCCCCAGTCCCACTCCAGCTCTGGGCGGGAGGCCCCACTCGACTGGATTTCCGCATTTCTTTTTACAGATGACGAGAGTTGGAAAGTGGAAGTAGACTGGATGGCTACTTATCGGCCGATGTAGACACAATGGGCTGAAAATCCACCTTCCGTGCTGTAAATTTCTATTCCATGAAAAGCCTTAACGCTCTCAGTGACATGGCCAATCTCTATAAAAATGTTAAACTCTTGCAAAACACCAATAGAATTAATTCCGAGCGCACACTCCTTGAACTTGGTTTTATACAACAGATTATCATGTCGTAAGGAATATAAAATATTCCTTTCCTGAACAAAGGCACATTCTACAGTGTACTTCATGGTAGTGCTAGCTTGGCTCATTGGTAGCACATTCATTTCAGAATTATACGAAATTCATTCTAGGATCTAAACACACTAACTTGGCTAATACATCAGCGCAGTGTTGAGATGCTGTTCATTCTTTGATGCAAAATTAAACTGTTCATGTGGACGTTTAAAAAAAAATCTCCTTGCATTCATTGATGCAAAGCAGGGGAGTTTGCGCAACATGTTGGCAAACATTTATCTCAGAACCACGGATCATTATCTTTATGCTTTTTGTGGGATCTTGTTGTGTGCAAATTGACTGTTGCACTTTCCTACATAACAGCAGTGACTAGACTGCAAAAGCGTTTTATTCCCTGTGAAGCCATTTAGCTTATCTGGGAATATGATGTGTGTAACATAAATACAATTTTATTTCTGATTTACAGCATCTGCAGTATTTATCTTTTTGCAACTTTGTTCTTTGCCTCAGCAAAGGGTTTAGAATCTGTCATTAAAGAAGCAACATCAGTGACCCTGTGACCTATCGTGACTGTAAGCCTGAAAGCCATCCACTGAACTCTTCCCTCAGTGTTTTGTGGTGCAAGGCCAGAGAAAACTGGCATTGGAAGAATCAACAAAACAAAGAATGGAAATTTTCACTTTTAGTAACTGAGTTTCCCAGATGGCTCAGTACATTAGCTAGTGAGTTTATCCCAGTAAGTAATGGCGCAATACAGAACCAGCAAGAGCTTGTATTTGATCTCTGGTTTGTCCTGAGTTGATCTTAGCTGAGTCACTGGTACGAGTATCAAAGTTGATTCTGGTGAGCCTGTGCTAGGGCAGAGAAACTGGCCAGGTTCGTTGCTGCTGATTTGCTATCCAGCAACCCTTGCTGATGGTCCATGCGGCTGGACTATCAAGCTATGAAGAGATATTGATAGTTTAAGTGAATGAGAAAAACTGTGGCACATGGGTTTCAATGTTGGTAAACGTGAGATCACCCACTTTGGACTAAAATGGATAAAACAGAGTAGTTTCTAAATGGTTAAAAGCTAGAAAGATTGGTGGTCTAAAGGCTTAGGTGTCCGTGTACATAGACCATTAAAATGCTATGGACGGGCACAGAAAATATTCAAAAATTCTAATGGAATGCCGGCCTTGCATCTAGAAGGCTAGTTTGCAAGAGGGTAGAAATCGTTCTTCAGCCAAACAAATCCATGGTTGAACCACACATGGGTCAGAATTTTATGTCCCGCGGGCGGGTGCACGCCCAACCCGAACAGGTGTAAAATCACACAGGACGATGTCAGGCGAGCGGCCCAACGCCATCGCGCACTGACGCGATATTTTGCTCGGTGGGCACGCGCGGCAGGCGGAAGAGCGCCCGGCGACAATTTAGCGGGCAATTAAGCTCGTTAACAGCCCAATTGTAAGCGATCTTTCTTGGGTTCGTCCAACCTTATGGTTGGCAGACCGGGCCAGGCGGCCTTTACATTTTTGATGAAACCTCATCCAAGGGCGGGATGAAATTTCCGTTAGGATATAAAATAAAAAGAAGTATCTGGGGACTTTTTTTTTTATGAGGCGTGTTTTCAGGTGCTTGATTGTGCAGCATGGACGTATTTTGCAGCGTTTTTGTTGTTTGGTTTTATTCTGTGGAGGTCTTCGGCTCCCTGAAGGCAGACAGCTGCCTCAGGGAGCTCAGCGGAAGTGCTCACCGGCACCCGCGGTGACGTTGGTGCCCGCCCTCTTCCCCCCCTCCCCCCACCGGCACTGCTGTGCCTTCCTCAGGGCGCATTTCACACTGGCTGGCTGTGAATTGGCCAGACAGCATGAAATCACATTTGGGGGCTGTTTCCCGTCTGCTCCTGGGCCCCTCCTCCCCAATCGCGTGTGCCCGACGAGCGCAGAATTGAGGCCGTGGAGTACTGAGAGCAGTTCTGGGCAGCACACAACTTGGAGGAAGTGCAGTGTATATTTAGCAGCACAATACCTGGACTCCAGTTCCAAATTACAAGGCGAGATTGCACAAACTAGCGTCGTATTCCCTGGAGTTTAGAGGGTTAAATCGTGATTTGATCTAAGTTTTCAAGATATTAAATAAAACAGGGTAGATAGGGAAAACCTATATTCGCAGTTTGGGGATACTGGGACCAGGGGGCATAGTCTAAAAATTAGAGTTAGACCTTTCAGGAATGAAATTAGGAAACATCTACACACAAAGGGTGGTAGAGGTTTGGAACCTCTTCTGCAAACAGCAATTGATCAATTGATCATTTTAGATCTGAGATTGATAGATTTAGGTTAACTAAAATTATTAAGGGGTAAATGGCAAAGGCAGTATTTGGAGTTATTTTTCAGATCAGTAATGACCTCACTGAGTCATGGAACAGGCCCGAGGGGCTAAGTAGCCTACTTCAGGTGCCATGTTTCTAATATACTGAATGGGCTTCAGGATGGAGTAGGGGAGGCCAATGCCCTGGAGTCATTTAAGAAACATGATTGGGGTTGGTAATTTAACCTGTTCCTTGAAAATAACCTTCCTCCTTTTGTATTTATCCTGGTAATCTTGTAATACATACAGAACTCTTTCTGTCTGAATATGGTCTGCAACGTTTGCAGCTCTGTGAGTTTGCATAGCGTCAGTTAAATACTGCTAGTGTTGAAATGTGGTATCAGATCGTGGTGTAGGTAAAGTGCAATGAAAAGTAACATAACTTGCTGTTTCAGATTACTCCATACTGAATAAATTGGGATATTGCCATCTTATCTGCAATGCTCGGAACAAAAGAATATCTGTCATCATTAAACTTGAGTTTTAAGATCTTGATCCATGCTCATCCATTCAATTATTTTTAATAAAAGTATACTTTTCAACTTCCCTTATAAATTGGTATATGACATGGGCTATGATTGCCAACATGATACTTTAACAAAAAAAGCTCTTGAGATACATGTGATGCTGGCAAAGCAACATTCCTAGTTGCTCTGAGAAGGTGGTGGGGCCATTTGAGAGGGCATTAAGATAATACATATTGTGGGACTACCGTCACATGTAGGCCAGACCAGGTAGAGATGACAGGTTCCCTTCCCTGATGGACATTACTCCACCAGTTGTGTTTTTACATCAACCATTGCTTTTCATGCTCATTGTTTCAAGAGCTGGCCAGTCTCCAGTACAAGGTAGTCATTCTATGTCTGTGAGTCTAGTTGTTGTCAGGTGGTTATTCACACTAGGGAGACACAAGATCCTGTCCTATTTTTAACATTAGTCCTGACATCATCCTCGAGTCACTCCTCTTCCTCCACAAGCTAATGTTTTTGCTCCTGGACATCCTTTTAACGTTGGTACTCATCGCTTCTTTTTTACCCCCTGCAGCTGATTACAAAGAGAGCTTCAACACTATTGGAAACATTGAAGAAATTGCCTACAATGCCATCTCCTTCACATGGGATGTGAACGAGGAAGCCAAGGTGAGTTTATTTTTATAATCAACGGTCTTCGTTGATCCCATGGCTCAGTTGGTAGCACTCTTAGCTCTGAGTCAGAAGGTTATGGGTTCAAGTCCCACTCCAGGATCCATAAAAATCTAGGCTATTACCCCAGTACAGGACTGAGTGAGTACTGACCTGTCAAAGTGCCATCTTCCAGATGAGATATTAAGCCAAGACCCTGCCTGCCCTCTCAGGTGAACAAAAAGGATCCCCTGACACGATTTCGAAGAAGACCAGTGGAGTTAACACCGGTGTCCTGGCCAATACTTAGCCTCGTTTTCGCTAATTTGTCCTGACTGAACCAGGTATTGGTCAATCTGTGTCTGTAGATCTAGGGCTAGCCATTGAAAGGTGAGTTCAAAGGGCTTATTTCGTCATCACAGCAGCAAAATCTTCAAATGGAAATACAAAATTCTATTCACTGGGAATTTCCTTGCACCTGCTGTTGCTGTAACTCAGCCAAAACTGCAGGAGAACCCTGTTTCCATGTGTACATGGGGTTTCATCTGCTCTTCCAGTGAAGTTACAGCAACATAGTGGAAGCAGCTCAAAGGAAATTGGCGTCTAAAAATGGATCGTATTATACAAGTGTTTTTAATCCTTTTCGTGTCTTTTTTTTCCCCAATATTTGCACCCTGATCACATTCCATCAATCTTGAGCAGAAATATAAGCTATTATTACTCTAGTGCTGTCAGGTATTCAATGCCTGTGATTGAGAAGTCTATTGTAAATAGAAAAGGGGTAAACTTGAAGTCGGGCTGGGGAGTTCTCCCTTTTTAAACAGGACTGATTGATTACTGTCTTGTTAGTTTTAACATTGACAGGGAATCAATAGAGCTGGACAGGAAATGTGATTCACATTCATGACAATGGGAGGAGAGAGACAGCTGGGTGAGGAGAAAATATAATTCTAGCTGGGCTTGCTCAGCTGAAAGACTGTTGCTTGTCCACTCTGCTATCACGACATTGTAGGAAAATCCAAAATCGTTTCCTTAAATGACATGTAATGATGTGGTCAGTATTAGAAGTGCATTGTTTAGGAATAATTCATAAACTTTCCTAGTGCTTAGGGTTGCACTGCGAAACAAAAATGTATCATTAAGCCCCCATAGAGTGTGTGCGAGTGTCTCTGTGTTAGAACTTTTTGAGGGAAAGTACATGCAATCCAGAATGATCTGTCATTTTTGTGCCCTGCCACGCCTATGAATGTCTGACTGTGCCCATTCATAGAACAGACACAGTCTGAATTGCTATAAAAAGCTAAGATCTGTAGTTGAAAGGAAAGTTTAAGGGAGGCCCTGAAGTTTCATGTCAATGGGTTAAATCCACCGCTCTTTCCACTAAGACAGAATGCACAGCTGAATTGACACGTGTAAGCTCTGTGAAAGCCCCAATTGGACATGTCCTACTTTTTGATTAAGCAGAGTTGTCACATTACAGGCAGACTTTCCTATTGTCAGCAACTCCTTCCTCTTGTGTCCTCTTCCATTTAGGCCATTAAGAGAAGGGTTGTGTTTTGATAGTATTGAATGACTACCATTGACTGAGCATTCCTCTGGTAAATGGATAGGCAGTGGTCTCTGTATTGACTTTAAACTTTTTAAAGAGGCTTACACAAAAATAGTTTGCAACGCCATTGATGGGTATGAGACTGTAGCTGTCAAAATATAAGCTAACTGAATTATCGATTTAGTTAAACAAAACCAGAATATTTAAATCCAGTTCTTAAAATGTGGCTTAACTTTTAAGCCTCCACTCTACTGCTCCAGACACATATTGTCTGCATGACTAAGGGTTACAATTAAACTTACTATGACATTTCATGTTGCTAGGATACAGTCATAGTTGAACTGATTTGAAAGGTTGCTGCAGGAAGAAAGTTTGTCAGGTACATATTATTAACAAACCTGGCTCTTTCAATCGGTCCTTTCAAATATGTGAGTCCTTGACACAGGATGCTGCTGCTCCTGCCTGCCAGAAATGTTTGCAATGACTTGCACATGTTGGTGAAACATGGCAGGTGCAAAGATTGCTCCTCCTAATTGGGTTGTGTACAATGGGCAAGGCTATAAATCTGTAAATATTCTCCGATGCAGCATGGACGCACGAACGTTCAAGTCCCACTTCTCACAGTTACTGTTTGGAGCTGCGTCGAGCAAGTGGTCAGGAAGTTGGGTTAATGATGTAGTCCAGTGGCGAGCAGTGAAGATCAGAAAAGAAAGTCTGACCAATGTGGTGCCTCTGGTGCCTTCTGACAGCAAAACAACAAGCCGTATTGTTGGCTGTAGGGTAAACTGAGTCTTGATGTTTGGTTTCTTGGCCTTTCTCAGTTGTTTTGCCGCTGGCTGTTTCCACAGGGCTTATCATCCTCCCTGTTAGAGAGGTCCACACTGAAGCCCAAATGTAGCAAGTGCTGTTGATTTTTTTTTTGAAAGTTGGAATGTCTGCACAATGAAGCCTAAGATAGTAAAAGAGTATAGTGTTACTTTACAGTCCCTTTCTTTTGTTGACTTTGGGCAAGTTTCTCATGACTATCACAAGGAGAACCAAGAAACAGAAAGAGAGAATATTTTTCAGCTCATATTAATTCTTGTGAGAAATATTTTTTAGTCATTACTTTGAACTTTGGTTGACTAACGCCTCAATCACTGTAAGGGCCACTATTAGAAAAACATCAAAGTTAGTAGTTTTCAAACTGAAAGTGCTCTGCAACACTTAGCAGGCCAGGGAGCATCAATGGAGAAAGGAACTAGTTAATAATTCAAGGCTTCTGACCAGAATTCATATTGTCCTGAATTATTTGTTTCTCCTTTTTCTGCAGTTGCTGCCTGACCTGATACATGTTTCAACGTTTTTCAGTTTTTATTTTGTATTTATGGCATCTGGAGTATTTTGCTTTTAATTTATGGCTTTCGGATCTCTTGTGTGGTAACCGCTGCATGAGGAGTCCCTTACATGAACTTCCAATACTCAATTACCTAAAGGAGAAAAAAAGCACCATCATTGAAGAGAATGTTTTTTCTTCACAAGTAACAACCAAAATAATTGCCTGGGATTTTGCATGAGTGTTCTGCTGATCTGCTGTTTCTTTGGGTTTTCCATCGAAATTATGGCAGGAGATTAGGAAAACCCTACAGAAATTGTACCTTTGGCATCAGGCGTGCTCGGCGACGTGAGCAGACAATATGGCGAGAAGACCAAAAATCAGTTTCACGACGTTGTGAAAGCAGTTTGCGATTGTCCATTCAGATGGTGGGCCGCATTTCCCGCCATCGGATTTCAACAATCTCATTGTAATACATCTGCATGTCATTATAAGGCCAGCCCGCCAGAATCATCCCCCCGCCTCCCCCCACTTTGCTGGCGACACTGGAGCTATGCCTTGGGGCTAATGATCCTGGGCTGTGACCACCCCTGTGATCTCCTCCTGTATCCGGTGCATTAGTTGCCTCTGTAACTTCCTTCCATCTGCAAGTAAAGGACGTCCCTCCTCCACTGTACCTACTTCACCAGACCTCCAATGCTGTCACTGAGAATGCCTGAGCCCTCTCCTTCTCTCCCTGAGTCATTCTGGTATGTGCTGCTGTCTGTTCCGTTACAACTTTTGTGGAGCTACATATAAGGCTTCACGAAAAATTGCTCCTAATCAGCATTTGTGTGCACAGCACGCTGGTCTCTGGTTTAGATCATAGTCATCAGCAATTAGCCCCAAAATAGTGTGCTAAACCAGACTTTAATCAAGTATGTCTTATGAGCACAGCACTCACCCTTTTCTCAAAATAACCCCGTAACTCCTAGCTCTCAACCAATTATTAAACTATGTTACAGAGTTTCACTAATTCCATGCACTCTCACTTTTGTAATATTTCCTGGAAGTCCATTTGGAGGATATCCATAGACAACCTCAGCTCCGTCTATCATGTTAGTGACCTACTCAAAAAAAGTTAACTAGATCAGTGAGATATGACGTATCCATTGCAAATCTTTTATCAACTCATACTTGTTCAGATGTTCAGTCACTGTCCTTAATGATTGATTCCAGTAACTTCTCCACAGTGACATTAAGCTAACAGGTTTCTGTTTTCCTGGTTTCTCCCCGTCTCCATCCGTCAACACCATTCCTTTCCCTGGCAACTACTTGAGGCTGAACTAGACTGTTTGCAACCTTGGTCTTATATTTGACCACATGATGAGTTTCCAACCACATATCTGCACGATTACCAAGACTGCTTATTTCCAACTCTATAACATCACCTGACTTTTCCCCTGCTTCAGTTCACCCGCTGCTGAAACCTTCGTCCGTGCCTTTGCCATATCTGGACTTGACTAGCCCAGTGCACTCCTGGCCGGCCTCCCACATTCTACCCTCTGTAAATTTGAAGTCATCCAAAACTCTCCTGCTTGTCTCCTAACTCGCACAATGTCCCATTCAGCCATTGCCCCTGTGCCTACTAGCCTACACTGGCTCTGTGTTAAGCAATGCCTCTATTTAAAAATTCTGATCTGTGTTTTCAGACCCCTCCATAAGCTCTCTATCTGTAATTTCCCCAGCCCTACAACCCTCTGAGGTATCTGCAGCCCTCCTACTCTGGCCTCATGAGCATCCCCGATTTTAATTGTATTTTCATTGATGACTGTGTCTTCCGCTGCCGATACCCTAAGCTCTGGAATTCCCCTCCTAAACCACTTAGCCTCTCTACTTCCCTTTTCTCCTTTAAGATGCTCCTTAAAACCTACCTCTCTATATTAAAGGCTCTTTATCTGAATGTATGCAGCATTTGTAACAAGATAGATGAATTGATGACACAAATAGAAATAAATGGGTATATGATATGATAGCCATTAGAGAGATGTGGTTGCAAAGTGACCAATGCAGGGAACTGAATATTTTTTTTTGACATTTTGAAAGGATAGGAAGAAAGGAAAAAAGGGGTGAGGTAGCTCTGTCAGTTAAGGATGTGTTCAGTACAATAGTGAGACATGATCTTGGCCTGGAGGATCAAAATGTATAATCAACTGGGTAGAGGTAAGAAATAGCAAAGGAAAGATGTCATTGGTAGGAATAGTCTATGGAACCCCTAACAGTAGCTACACTATAGGGCAGAGCATAAATCAAGAAATAATGAGGGCTTGTAATAAAGGTACTGCAATAATCGTGGGCAGTTTTAATCACCATATAGATTGGACAAATTAAATTGGCAAAGATAGTTTTGAGGACAAGTTCACAGTGTATTTGGGACAGTTTCTTAGAACAATATGTTGTGGAACCAACCAGGGAACTGGTAATGCATAAAGAGACAGGATTAATTAATGATCTCACAGTAAAGGACTCTCTAGGCAAGAGTGATCAAAGCATGATAGTTTTCACATTCAGTCTGAGGGTGAGAAACTTGGGTCTGAAACTAGTGTCTTAGGCTGGAATTTTCCAGCCTCTCAACCAGCGGAGTCTTCTGGTCCCGCCGATGTGAACGGAGGTTTCTATGGCTCACTGGCCCTGCTGTGGGTGAACCTGTTGAGGTGGTGGGGGGTGGGGGGGTGGAGGGGTCTGGAAGATTATGGTCTTAAAGTTAAATAAAGGCAACTACATAGCTATGTATGAAGATTGAGTTAGCTAATTGGGAAAATAGATATAAAGGTAAGTCGGTGGATAAGCAGTGACAGACATTTAAGAATATTTCATAACTCTCAAGAAAGATATATTTCATTGGGAAAGAAAGACTCTACAAGAAGGATGCACCCCATCTGTGACTCACTAAGGAAGTTAAGGATGGTACCAAATCAAAAGAAAAGGTATAAAATGCTTCAAATATTAATGGTAGACCACAAGATTGGGAAAATTTTAGGAACCAGCAAAGAGGGAGAAATTAGAAAACGAGAGTAACTAGCAAGAAATATAAAAGCAGACAATAAGAACTTCTACATGCATATAAAGAGGAAGAAAGCAGCTAAAGTAAACATTGCTTCCTTAGAGGATGATTCTAGAGATTAATAATAGGAAACAAGGAAATGGTAGAGACTCTGAACAAGTATCTTATACCTATATTCATGGTGGAAGACCCAAGAATAGTAGAAAATCAAGGGGCAAAAGGGAGAAGGAACTTAAAATCTCTATCTTTAGAGATAACGTGCTAGGGAAACTAGTGGGACCAGAGGTTGGCAAGTCCCTTGGACCTGATGGCCTGCATCTTAGGGTCTTAAAAGAAATGACTGCAGAGATAATCCCAAAATTCCCCAGATCCTGGAAAAGTCCCAGAGGATTGGAAAACCGCATATGTAACACCCTGGTTCAAGAAAGGAAGGAGATGGTTAAGCAGGAAACTATAGGCCAATTAGCCTAACATCTGTCATTAGGAAATGCTGGATTCCATTATTAAGGAAGTAGTAGCAGAACATTTAGAAAATCACAATACAATCAGGCAGAGTCAATTTGGTTTTACGAAATGAAAATCATGTTTGACAAATTTATTAGATTTCTCTGAGGATGTAACAAGCAGAGTGGGTGAAGGGGAACCAGTAGATGAAGTACATTTGGATTTCCCAAAGGCATTCAGTAAGGTGCCACACTGAAAGGGTGCCACACAAGATAAGAGCATATGGTGTTGTTGGTAATATATTAGCATGGATAGAGGATGGGCTAACTAACAGGAAACAGAACAACCATAAATGAGCCATCTTCAGGATGGCAAACTTTAACTAGTGGGATGCTACAGGGATCATTGCAGAGGTCTCAACTATTTACGATCTATATTAATTGTTATAGCCAAATTTGCCCAGATTTTCGCTTCCGTAGCACGTGTGCAGAGTTGGGAAAAGTGTCCCAAATAACAGAATCTTCATTCCGTGTATGGGTGTAAGCTGGAGTTGGGCCCGCCACCTCCAGAAACAGTTCGGAGGCAGCCACAGGGCTGCCAATTACCAAGGCGGGCCTTTTAACCAGCCCGCCTCGATGCTCTGGACTTCGGCCCAGTTGTTTTATTTAATATTAGGCCCTCTAGCCCTCACTCCTCACATCATCTCACTGCTCCCCCCTCATGCCCCATTCATGTCAACTCATGTCAACCCATGCCCCCAATCCCTTGGCCCCTCATACCCTCCATGCCAACCTATGCCTCCCACTGATCTCCATGGCCCCTTATAGCCCCTATGCCAATTTAGTGTCAACTCATGTCAACACATTACCTCACACCCACCATTCCTTGACCTTGTACCCTCCATGCCAACTCACCAAGCATCCATCATGGGCATACCTCAGGAGCATGCTGAGATGAAATCAAATAAAATTCCAAGTATCTATTACAGACTTCATTATATTAAAAAAACACTCTAATTGATAAAAGCCCATTCAATCCATTTAAATCCCTTCAAATACTTAATCCCTTATAAAAAAACAAACATTTGTATTCATAGCCCTACATCAATATCAACTATAATGATAACCCTTAAGAGTTATGTCAACAAACAGCTTTTGAAACTGCAATTTACAATTTTTTTCAACTCGAGAGATGCAGCAAGCTGGGTTTTTTCAAAATTTAAAGGGCAGGAGATTTAAATAACTTTCCAATTCTACAGATCTTATTCACCTTTTATGAGCATTCATGTCTATTCTTAAAAATTGTAGTCATGCACTGTGGGGAGCAGAGCTTGCTCCAGGCAAAATGGGGTCTGTTTGAATTTGATACTGAGTTCAAATGGCCCTGTTGTGTTCCCGTTCTGTGTGAATCACATTCTGACCCCTATCCTCTATCCCCTCCTGATGAAACTAGGATCTGTCAGAAATGAGGGATAGATTTCCAAATCCGGGGTCCTGGGGCCAGTAAATTAGGGTCAAGGTGTCTGCAAAGGAGTGGAGATAGGTTCAATGAATGGACATAAATTTGGAAGATGAGTAAAATGTGTGGTTATTCACTTTGATAGGATGAATAGAAAACCAAAATATAATTTAAAAGGAAAAAGATTACAGGAACAAAAACAAAAATACATGGAAAACCTCAGCAGGTCTAACAGCATCTGTGGAGAGGGATACAGTTGACGTTTCAAGTCCGTATGTCCCTTCATCAGAACTAAGACATATAGAAATGAGGTGAAATATATGCTGGTAGAAGGGGGTGGGACAGGAGAGTTCGATAGGGGGCCAGTGATAGGTGGAGGCCAAGAAGAGACTGCCAAAGATGTCATAGACAAAAGGACAAAGGGGTGTTGATGGTGGTGATATTATCTAAAGGGTGTGCTAATGGGGACAAAAAAGATTACAAGAGGCAGGGGTACGGAGGGATCTGAGTGACTTTATACATGAATCTCAAAAAGTTAGCATGCAGGTAGAGCAAGTAATAAGAAAAGCAAATGGAATATTGGCGGTTGTTGTCAGGGGGATGGAGTACAAAGGTAGGGAATTCTTGCTACAACTGTATAGCATGTGGGTGAGACCACACCCAGAGTATTGTGTACAGTTTTGGTTTCCTTATTTAAGGAGGGATATACTTACATTAAAGGCAGCTCAGAGAGGTTCACCAAGTTGATTCCCAGGATGAAGGGGTTGGCCTTGAGAAAAGGTTGAGCAGGTTGGGCCTACAATTATTACAATTTAGAAGAATGAGAGGTGATCTTATTGAAACATGTAAGATTCTGAACTAGCTTGACATAGTTGATGCAGACAGAGTGTTTGCTCTGGTGGAGGAATCTAGGACTAGAGGGTACAGTTTCAAAATAAAGGGCCTCCCATTTAAGACGGAGATGAGAAGAAGTTTGTTCACTCAGAGGGTAGTTAATCTTTGGAATTCTCTATCCCAGAAAGCAGTGGAGACTGGATCACTGAATACATTCAAGGCTGAGTTAGGCAGATTTTTGATCTACAAGGGAGTCCAGAGTTGGGGCAAGGGCAGGCAGGAAAATGAACTTTAAGTCAGATTCATATCAGCCATGATCTTATTGAATGCTGGAGCAGGCTCGAGGGGCCAAATGGCCTACTGCCGCTCTTATTTCCTTTGTTCTGATGTTCTCTATGATCAAGCCTTGGTCATTTGCCTGAATCTGCTTAAGAAGATGTGTCAAATTTTGTTTGATAACATTCCTGTGAAACATTTTACCACATTCAAAGATGTTCTATACTGACAGGATATTGTTGTTGCTCATTTCTCAAAATAATGGCGTGAAACCTACAATTTTATGATCCAAAGAAACAATTGCTGAATGTTGAGCACTTTGGAAAATTATGACTAATACATTTGAAATTTCCTCATCTATTTATTTTAACACCCTGTGGTAAAAACCATCACATCCTAGAGCTTTGTCTGTCTTAAGTCTTATTCTCTCCATTACCATTCTTATTGGTTGTCCGATTTGGAAGGATAGCCCTCCTTAGAGCAGCTGATTGAATCCTGGTACCTCTGATTCCTTCAGGCAGTCACCAGTCATGATACACTCTGATCGCCATCCCAGCATAAAACATAAAATGGCCTATGCCCACTTCCCCCTATGCCTAATTCTGACTGTCAGTGCTGCTGCACTTACATGCCATTGAAGTCCCTGCTGCCTTTAACTTAGTCCCTTACCTTAAGTCTTGATGCTGCCTCTCTCTGTAGAGACAAGTAAAAGCAGAGGGGCATCAAAGAGAAAAGTAAAAGAGCAAAGGAGGGGAGAGGCAATAGTGAATAACTTCTGGTGGAGGAATCCATAACAAGGCAGCATAACCTAAAATTAGACCTATGCTGTTCAGGAAGCACCACTTCATGCCATAGGTTAGTGAGAGTCGGGAACTCTCCTTTCTCCACCCACCCCCCCCAACCCAAAAAAAAACCTGTTGTTAGTTCAATTGATAATTTCAAAACTGAGATTGATTGATAGATTTTTGTTTGGGAAATGTATTAAGGATTTTGAAACCAAGGTGTATAGATGGAGTTAAGATATGGGTTAGCAATGATCTAATTCAATGACTGGACAGACTTGAAGGGTTGAATGGCCTACCCCCATCCCTATGTCATGAAAATGAAGGTGAGGAAAGCAACCTATGGTATATTTGCAGTACAACTTTAGCACCCTCTTTAGCTCCCAAATAGCATAGCTCTAATTTTAAGGTTATCCTATAAATATACCCATAATTGGATATGGCCCATTTCTTAGTTACATCGTAAGTACCCACCAACACAACCTCTTGCATCCACTGCTACCCCTCTCCACCCCCCACCATCCACTCTTTTATGTAGTTGGGAAGGTGAGTGAACTCTCAACTGAAAGCTCAAATTCTAATTCCAAGCATGAACAACATTCGGGTTCCAGTGCAAAGTGCAGTCCTTCATTGTGGGAGAGGAGAAGCCTGATGCCTATCGATCCTGTCAGCTGGTCCTTTGGTGGCTTAAGACGGTTCCATCAGTTCAGCAAAAGGGATAGCGAGGGCCCCGAGAGGGGATGAGGGGAGGCGGTAGGTAGCAAGAAATGCCTTTCCTTGTAATGTGAGATTACTTCATGGTGACCTCCAGTTCACAGCTGTGTTGCACCTGCACTATGGAACATGAAACTCCATTGTTATGTTTACTAAACAAGCAGGGCCCATCTTGCTCTTTTGATTTCATAATCCGTTAATGGGCGGTGTCTGTTGCCAAGGGAGCCATTGAATATGTTGATGCCACTGTTTTGTCAATATTCACAGTTGTTGATGATTTATGTTCCCGATTTTTTTATTTTGCCTTCCAGATATTCATCACAGTGAACTGTCTCAGCACAGATTTCTCCTCACAAAAAGGGGTGAAAGGGCTTCCCCTCATGATACAGATTGACACGTACAGCTACAACAATCGCAGCAACAAACCCATCCACAGGGCTTACTGCCAGATCAAAGTGTTCTGTGACAAGGTACGCTGTACAAAGCATGCTGGGAGGAGCTAGGATTATTTTTTCTGTGTTTTTTTTTTAAAAAAAAAACTTCTCAAGTTCCCAAAACATTGTTTAGGAACAACAGATTTATTATCGTTAGAGGGTTCTTGTGCAATCACAGATCCACGTCAGGAGTTTCCTTCTCAAAGGAAAAGAATGGCTTGTATGACTATTGCCAAAGTGAAATGTATAGGCATGCTGTATCAGTCCTTTCTGATCCAACAGGCTGGGGAGACATCCGACATTTCTTAAACATGTCTCCTCATTCGCTTCCTCAAACCAAGATCTCCTTCAGTTAGTACATTTCTGGTACAGCATTACACAGTACATTTTGTGAGCACACAAACAATTAAGCTTTCATAATGAACCATATGGAATTTAAAGCTTTTGGATGAACTGGAGCTTCTGGGGCCAGTTTTTTGGTACACTCTCTAAAACAATATGATAGCACCATCTATTGTTGATTCTTCAGAATTACACAGCAGGTCCAATGAAGAGATTGGAAAATTGAGTCATTTTTCAAAAATCTTTTCTTCAAGAATGTAATGTTCCCAAAATCCTGTTTCTACTTACCTACAACAACTTATATTTATATAGCACTTTTAATATGATAAAACACCCCAAGGCACTTCACAGAGGCATTATAAAACAAAACATGACAGTGAGCCGCTTATGGAGATATTAGGGAAGATGACCAAAAGCTTGGTCAGAGAGGTAGGCTTTAAGGAGCATCTTATAGGAGGAAAATGAGTTTGAGAAGCAGGGAGAGGTGTAGGGAGAGAATGTTAAAAGCAACTGAAAGCAAGGCCATCAATGGTGGACTGATTAAAATTGGGGATGCGCAAAAAGCCAGAATTAGAGGAGTGCAGATATCTTGGAGGGTCGTGGGATTGGAGGAGGTTTCGGAGACGGGGAGGGAGCCAAGCTATGAGGGATTTGAAAATTAGCATGAGAATTATAAAAATCAAAACATTGCTTAACTGGAAGTGAGTGTTGGTTAGTAAGCAATGGGGTGATGGGTGAATGGAATGTGATGTGAGTAGCAGAGTTTTGGGTGACCTCAAATTTACAGTGGGACAGAATGTGGGAGGCCGGCCAGGAATACATTAGAATAGTCGAGTCTGGCTAATTCCACGCAATCCATTGAATGCTGATTTCAGGCAACTGTTTTCTCTCTGGCACTCAGCACTTATGCTCATGTCTGGATCATTGAGCTCTGCAGCCCAGTGTTCAGGCAGAAATCAAAATGAGCTTTACATTAGCCAATGACCATCTAGGTTATTGGTAAGTAGGTGCGTGTCACTATTGGTGCTTTCCATTTGCTTTGGTGATCGGGAAGGGTCTGATAGGGCAATAATTGACCAGGTTAGATTTTTCTTGTGTATGGGACACATCCGGCCAACTTCGGACATTATCAAGTTGGTGCCAGTGTCATAGCTGCACTGGAATAGCTTGGGTATAGAAGCTCAAGATCTGGTGCACAAGTTTACAGCGTTTTTTTAGATTCATTCCTAGGATTTGGGCATTGCTGGCAATGCTAGGATTTATTGTTCATCCCAAATTGTCCAGGAAGGTGGGGGTGAACCACCTTCGTGAAATGCTGCATAATGTGTGGTGAAGACACTTCCATGTCTCGTTGTTGCAGTTTTCAAAACTCAGTGGCTTGTTAGGTCTTTCTGGAGGGCAGGTAAAAGCCAACTATATTGGTATGGGTCTGGCGTGTTGTCAGTGCCCATTGAAAGTTAGGTTGGTGAGGATGAGGTCAAGTTGGTTACTCTTTCATGTTGATTCCCAGTCGGACGATACAAAGGTAGGTAGGAGAGCAAGGGGATATAGATAGGTTAAGTGAGTGGGCAAAAATTTGGCAGATGGAGTGTAATGTTGGAAAATGTGAGGTTATCCACTTTGGTGGGAAGATTAGAAAAACAGAATATTAATTAATAGGCCTGAGACTGCAGAATATGGCAAATCACTGCAGTACTTTGCCAAACATAACCATGGACCAATCCAATGGAAGTCCATGGTTGCCATGCCCTTTTAGAGGGCATGGTACCTGAAGGAGGATGAGAAGACTACAGAATGCTGTAGTGCAGATCGTTCTGGGTGTCCCTGTAAATTAATTGCACAAAGTTAGCTTACAGGTACATCAAGTCATTAGGAAGGCAAATGAGATGTTAGCCCCTATTGCAAGGAAATGAAGTATAAAAGTAGGGAAGCCTTGTTACAACTGTACAACGCATTGGTAAGTCCACACCTAGAGTACTGTGTGCAGTTTTGGTCTCCTTATGTTCAGAGAAGGTTCACTAGTCTGATTCCTGCGATGAAGGGGCTGTCTTAAGAGGAAAGGTTGAACAGGTTGGAATTCATTGGAATTTAGAAGAATGAGAGGTGATCTTATCTGAGGGGGCCTGACAGGGTAGATGCTGAGGGGATGTTTCCCCTCATGGGGGAATCTAGAGCTAGAGGGCACTGTTTCAAAATAAGGGGTCTCCCGTTTAAGACAGAGTTGAGGAGGAATTTCTTCTCTGAGAGGGTAATCTGTGTTTGGAAATCTCTTCCACAAAGACCAATGGAGGCTGGGTCATTGAATATATTCAAGGTTGAATAGACAAATTTTTTGATTGCCAAGGGAGTCAAAGGTTATAGGGATAGGCAGGAAAACAGAGTTAAAACCACAATCAGGTCAGCCATGATCTTACTGAATGGCCGAGAAGGCTCAATGGGCCAAATGGCCGACTCCTTTCCTCTATGTTCTGACATGTTCTGTGTTCTGTCATGTTCTATGTTCTGACATGTTCTGTGTTCTGACAGCTGTGCCTTTCAGATTTTGACCAGCTTAGTCAGTGATGGTGCATAATGCAAGTTCCTCACTCTCAACTTGCCCTTTCTTCCTGCAAGTAGTGTTCAGGGGTCAGACAGTAGGTGATAATGAGCAAGAGGTTTCCTTGGTCTTGTTTAATCGGTAGCCATGAAATTTCCTGGAATCTAGAGTTGATGTTGAGAACCACCTGACTGTATACCACTGTGCCCTCAAATCAGCTGGGTCATTCCTGTCAATGGGACAGGGTATGGGTCTGCAGGTATGGCTATGATTGCATCTTTGAACTTCGACACCAATCACCAGACGTTAATGAGGATTTAGCAGTGTTGATTGCCTAATCCACTGCCTAGGTTATTGCTGATTGGTCCATCAAATATTCCTGTTGTTATTAGTCTCATAATGATTGCTTTTGAGTCACTTCAGAAGGCATTTAGAGTCAACCGCATATTGTGGGACTGGAGTTACATGGCGGATTCCTTCCCTGATCGAAATTATTGAACCATTGGTTTCCATGACAATATGACAGCTTTTGTGGTTACATTTTCTGGTATTAGCCACAACTGACCTGATTTTCTTTGACACCTTGTCATTGTGGGATACGAAATGATGATATTTGGCTTGCTAATCCAATGCCATGACCATTATACTGCCATACATGTTAATTTATTCCTTTGCATGTACTCTCTCTCATTCCCAACTTTTGCTGCAGTTGCAAGGGTGAAGCCAACCAGTTTTCAAAAGAGGAATACTAAACGATTTGATTTTAAGATAAAGTCTCTGTACTTCATATCCAAAAAGGACCCACTTCCTGGTGCTGAAAGTCTTACTGTTTGTAACCCAGAGATTTTTGTTCCTCTCAAATCCCTTATCTTATCTTTAGGGAGCTGAGAGGAAAATCCGAGATGAAGAGCGGAAACAGAACCGGAAGAAAGGGAAAACTGTGGGAACGGCGAACCAAGCAAACACATGTAAGCAGATTCAGCAACAAATTCTGGGGTTTTTTTCAGTTCTGACTTGAAAAGGTATTGTTATCTCATGTGAGGAATTCCTTTAGGATAATGATGTGTTTCCTCCCTGGCATTCAGCATCAGAAGGCAAATTGAGCGCTGCAGCCTTGCAGAAGAGAAGTGATGCTACTTTCTTCAAAACCATGACTGACCTGGATTCCCAACCAGTCCTCTTCATACCAGACATTCACTTCGGGAACCTCCAGAGGAGTGGTCAGGTAAAAAAAATCTCCCTTCCACCTCCTGGCAGACACAGTCAGCTTCACACTGTGTGAGCACCTTTATTTTAGAGGATGTAACAGTTATATTTACAGTTAGGCTGGGATTTCCCGGCCCCGATACTGACGGGCAGCATTGCAGGCAGGATGGGAAAATTTGGAGAGCTGTTGACTCCCATGACAATGCCCGTCAGGGCTGGAAAATACTGCCTTTAGTTTCTGCATATTTTTGTTTCTCCAGTTGTTTTTCCCCTTTCCCCTTGAGGTATAGGTGTTTGATTGATAATGTCCAGTGTCCAGTGAACTTGGAACTATTCTAACCTGAATGTCTTCACTTTACACCATATAATGCAATGATGTACTTAACCCACTGAGGGTTTGTTTGGGGGAGGAGTCGAGGGTGGGTGGAATGTCAAGCTAAGAGTCGGCTTGTTTGTTATAGTTCCTTACCTTTTCTCACCGTGCATTCGTCATGTTGGCTTGTGCGATGCTCCTCACGCATGTTTCCTTTGAATAAGCTGGTGTGTTTTATTCCTACGTGTGCGAACATTTTCTTCTTAAGACCACCTTTTTTCCTGAATATATTGTAATTTTTGTAGGCCGGGTGAGTGGGGTAAGGAGGGCCAAGTGGATAGTGTTCTGGCCTGGGTCCTGTGACTGGCAGGAGTCCAGGGAAAAGGGTGAAGGGTGTGAATGACCAACAGCATTATTAATTCGGTAGTTGACCTATTACTTCATAAACTTGAATGTCGCAGTGGATGGATGGAGATGGATGGATAGAAAAAGTTATTGCTCTAAAAATGCAGGTGCTAACTTGCCTATTAAGCCAGTGAGCAGAAAGTGAATGCAGATTTTGGCCAGAGGCGCACTGTCCATCATGTTAGGGAAGGGAAAAAAAAAAGACGCCCTTTACTCATGCATAAAATAAGTGCTTATGCAATTAAGAGGCATAACATCCGCTAGAGGCTCACTCTTCGAGATTGGTTTCCCAAGAGTCCCATGCCATCATTGGCTGCACCCAGGGGAAACTAGCCCTAGAGATCGCCTGCCAACTAAGAAGGGAAGTAACTAACCTGAATGTGGAGCCAGTCTTCTTCTTCTTCAGTCGCCGCGTTAGAGAACTGATCGCTGTCATTCCTACCCCATCGTCCCTGGCCCCTTCCACCACCCCTGCTCCGGTTTCCTCTGCCAACCTCCGAGCCTCCTCCATACCCCTCAGGACCTGACCTGAATCTGAGCATGGTTCTTGGACTCACTTAACCTGAAAGCCGATGTGGCCTGGACAGCGGGCTGATGTTGCATTACTCTGCCAGTAGGGTCCGATGCTGAGTCACCTTCATTATAATGATGCTCAATATGTGGGAGCAATGTGCCACGTCATTCACATTCAAACCAAATGGGCGTGCTTGCATTTCTGGTCCATTTTCTTTCGTACATGTTTTATTGAAGGGGGATACTGTGTTCATATAAAAGACTTTGGGAATATTTTGGTTATGATGGGCTAAGAGCCATGTTGTGTTCTCACGCCAACACATTTTGATATGATTCACCATGACATGTTATACACACAAATGGAAAAGAAGAATATTGATTTTTAAAAATATAATTCCGATTAAACAGCCTTATGAGTTTAAATAAAATGTAATATAGTCTAGAAATGAGCATTTGTGATATGTGCATAAGAATGCCAAAACTTGATTGGATGACGTTCCTCTGTTCACAATTTAATGGAGTTTCTTTTTAAATATGTTATGGGATGTGAGCATCACTGGCTAGGCCAGCATTTATTGCCCATTCCTTTTTACCTTGAGAAGGTTGTGGTGAGCCGGCTTTTTGAACCACTGCAGTCCATCTGTTGTAGATACAACTTCTTTGGTGTTAGGGCAGGAGTTCTAAAATTTTGACCCAGCGACGGTGAAGAAACGGCGACACAGTTCCAAGTCAGGATGATGGGGATATAGCTTGAAGGGGACCTTAACAGGTGGTGATGCTTCCATGCACCTGCTGCCCTTGTTGTTCTAGGTGGTAGAGGTCACGGGTTTGGAAGGTGCCGTTATAGAAGGCTTGACAAGTTGCTGCAGTGCATCTTGAAAATGGGACACACTTCTGCTAATGAGCATCGGTGGTAGATAGACCCAATGCTCAGGATGGTGGATAAGGTTGCAGTCAAGTGGACTGCATCTTCCTGGATGGTGTCAAGCTTTTCGAGTGTTGCTGGAGCTACACTCATCCAGGCAGAGTATTCCATCACACTCCTGATTTGTGCCTTGTAGCTGGTGGACAGGCTTTGGGGAGTCGAGAGGTGAGTTATTCACTGCAGGATTCCCAGCCTCTGACCTGCGTTCACCCTTTTAAGCAAATTGTAAATAGTAACTTGTATGTTCAAATGTTGGAAAATAAAACGCTGCTGGCAAGGAGATTGAACTGTAAAGCCTCAAATTTGTCAAGTTAGCAGGAAAAGACAGAACTAGAAATTATCATTGACAAATGCATAATTTTATGATTTCTCCTTCCTCTCAAAGTACAACGTACAAAATTTCTTTCATGTTTCTAAAGACATGTTCTTCTATTTTATAGATGTACAGTGTCAGCACGGATGACATGGAGAGGGAAGGGTAAGCATTCCATTTGTCATGTCTGTGTCAAACTGAAGGTACTGAGGAGTAGAATGTTCCAGTAATCTGGGCCACGCTATTGCAACAGTGGCTGAATAACGAGAGAGTTGCTAAAAATGAAACGTACTCTTACTGCCCAGGTCCTTACAGAGACTAAAACTACACTTTTATTACATGGTATCCCAAAATTTAACAGTGGGTGGAATGGTCCCAGATTTGCACGAAGTGCAGTAGTGGGCGTGAGAAAAGACGTTTTACCCGCTGGTCACGATGGCGGATTTTCACGCTGTATCATCCCCTTCCCGGCATACTCCACCTCATTAATAATACATTCACGGGAAACACGCCGGATCACTGGCGGGCAGGCTCGGATTTACCCGCCACGTGGTGACCTCATCGTTTCCTCGCTCTAGGCGCCATATTTAAAGCGCACCAGAACGCAGCCTACTTCATGTCTTTAGACCAGGACTACTCCAGGCGAGAGATAGCCCCAAAAGCAAAGAAGACGGCAGCCCCCAACTTTGGTGACGCCTCCCTGGGGCACCTGCTGGACACAGTGGAAGGCCGCCATGATGTCCTGTACCCCCAATCTGGCCGCAGGATGTCCACCAGTGTCACTGATCCGGTCTGGGAGGCAGTGGCAGCGGCAGTCGAAGTGCCACTGGAGCACAGAGGAGGACAGCCATCCGATGCAGGAAGAGGATGAATGATCTCATCCCTTCCACCAGGGTAAGTCAGCCAACTCATCACTCTCAAAACACACTCCCAAACCCATCACACATCCACAGGGATCTCTCATCTCAAGGGACAACACCACTAACTCTCACACACCCTCACATCTCCATCAGGCTCATATCCTCTGGAGCTTGAGTCCTCATCCCGTCCATGGCTCCACTCACCACACAATCATTCCGTCCTGCTCACACTTTCTTCATCTGTTATTATGCAGGAGAAGCTGGCTCACAACAGGAGGGAGAGGTCCCAGACCGGAGGGAGGGTGCGGAGTGGCCCACATTAGGCTCCTCACTCACTTTCAGGAGTGTGCCATTGCGCTGACTGGTGAGGATGGGGACCATGCCTGCGGCTACGGTGAGGTCGGTAGCAAGCACCCACAGGAGGATCCTGCACCAGATCATCCCTCTCTCAACACAACTGCGAGTGCTCTCTCTCCCCTGTTTTTGATTCTGCTGCCATGCACTAATTATCTCTACTTTGGTTCACAGGGAGCTCTGCCAAGCCAGTCCCTCAGCTCCATCCAGGTCCTCACCTCCAGCCAAGAGGACACCTCCTCCATCAAAGAGCAGGAAATAAGCAGCCTGGAAGACCCGTCACAGCGCTTACCCACACCCTCCCCAGCAGCACAGAGACACACACCTCGGTGGGACCTAGATCTAGAGCAGGCTTGGGTTCACAACCTGGTGGTCACCACACACACATGTGTCTGCAGCAGGAGGAGACAGGTTCAGCTGAGCTCCCCGGCAGTCCGGGGACTGCTGGGGAAGAGGCACCTGGATTTGGCCTTCTTGGACTGTCAGCAGAGGGCAGGAGAACATCTCGCAGAGCCGTTGGAAGCCCTCAACAGAGTGGCTCACTAGTCAGAGGAGTGCGCCTGCCTGCTCTCTGATGAAGTGGTGCCCACATGTGCACATATGGAGGTCTCCAAGGGAAGGATGGTGGACACCATGGAGATCCTGGTGCAGCAGAAGGCGGAGATGTGTGCAGACCTGCACTCCATCACGGTAGCCATGAGTGAGTTCCTGCAGTGGCAACACAAGGGGGAAGCGAGGAACCTTGACGTCCCTCCAGGTGCTCCTTCCCCTCAAGGAGTCAGGCCGGGGACCTCGGGCACCCGAAAGGAGGAGGAGCGGCAGCTGGACACCGCTGGGTCATCCACTCAGGACTCTCAGAGGCTGTCCACTCCCTCAAGTCCCCTTTGCCTGTGACCCCCTCAACCTCATCCTCTGTCACCACAGAGGGAGCAGCTGGCCCACAGGAGGACAGCCAAAACAAGCCGGGGCCCTTAAGGCCTCAACTGTCCGGAGGAGCCATGCCAAAATCATCAGAGGCGATGGAGCGAACCATTGCACAGGCAGTCTCCACCCCTGCTGTGGATGTCAGGGCAGTGCCTAGAAAAGATAAGAAATTCTGATCAAAAGTGGTTGCACGGGTGAGCACATTTTGTCACTTTTTATAACCTGAAAATATATTCACTCCCACTGAATAATGTATAATGGTGTCTTTCAGCTTCATTTATAGGCTTTGTGAGTCCTCCCTCTGCATTCCCCCCCCAACACTAGCAGTTCAGCTGCACGTGGCTGGACCATGAATGATTCTGGAGGGAGAAGTGTTTGTGGCAGGTCTTTCAGAGCCCCATGCAAGCACTGTCCCCACACACACTGAGCCTTCCTCCATCACACTCATCTCAATGTCCTGAGCATTTTCAGTGCTGCCTGCTGGGGGTCTCTTTCAGTTGTCTATCTGAGCTGACCTGCATCTCCACCCACCCACTGACCACACTCCCATGGAGTACCTGTGAACATGAAGCTCCTCTCACTTTTGATTTCGACAACCACGGTCGTGGTCAAGTATACTGTTAGCTCCCCGGTCCTTTTCCCTCCCTCAGTCACCCATGCCCTTTCCCTCCATCACTGTAGAACCCCCTGGCACCACTTCCACTTCACCACCGTCACCTACCAACCTGAACTCTTTTCTTTCCAGGATGTCCAGGTGAATGTGCACCTTCCCTACTCTCCTGAGAATCCCGCCCCCATCCATATTGACCTCCCCGACCTCCTCCTTCCTACCCCCAGGGTCCGTGTTTGCCTCCGAGTCCCCACCAACCACCCTCGCCGCCCATTCTACCGATGCACCCTCACCCTCCCACCCTACCGACTCCCTCTGCCCCCTCTCACACTCACCATTCCCTCCTATCATGCCCACCCTCAGCCAGCTCCCCAGGAGGCAGTCATTGACTCCACAGACCCCTCCCTTGCACGTTCACCTGGACATTCCTCTACCACCTTTACTCCCTCCTGCAGCCTTACTCCCTCCTCCCCCTGGACACCTTCCCTCCTTTGACTCCCCCCCTTACACCTTCCTCCCCCTTCTTACACCTAATCTCCCTACTTGCATTCCCCCTGTAATACCCTCCCTCCCCCCTGCCCCCCCCGCACCCCCACAACACCTTTCTCTACCAGTCACACCTAGACCTTTCTTCCCACCCCCAATCGCTGATCTTCTGTAGCAGCCCATGGCCAAGACCGTGCTGTTCCGAAGCAGACCCGAAGCATCAACGGAGATCTCCCATTTTCCGTGAGTTGCTTCATGGCGGGACCATGTCCATGAGAATCCACCCAGCATGCGATACACGTGTCCCTCCAGGGTCCAATAGCTGTAGGGCTCCAACATCATCTTCCCCTTGAATGTCCGTGATCTGAACTGCCTAGAGAGAGAGGGAGGAATGAGTGGAGCTGCAAAGTGTGTTGGCTGAGGAATGCAGTGAAGGAGAATGCTGGGTAAGTCAGGGTGTGGGGCTTGGCACCTGGCAGTGCTCTGCCATCCATCATTCCTGCCCTCCTGGATCTTCTTGGTGCACTGTCGCACTCCTGCTCCTGACTTCCACAACCGCTTCCATCCACACCTGCTTGATCGGAGAGGTTCACCTCCTCCTCCCATCCTTGGATGAGCTCACCTCACTTTTTATCCTCTCAGACCTCACAGCAGGACCTCTGGGTAAGAGTGAGAGACTCGAGGAGTAGCCTTCTCAGGTCTCCTCTCCATTCCTGTAGTTGCTGCCTGCTCAAGAATTCAAGTGCTGGCGAGTCCTTGTAACCCATGCCCTGGTCCCTTTCGCCAGAAATCTTCCCTTTGACAGAATTTGCATGTCATCCCGCCCTCCCTCCCTCCCTAATTGGTCATGAAGCCCAGAGGCAGGATGATAATTAGTTCGCTCTGGAAAGAGCGACGGCAAATGAATCAGACGGGTTTCCAACCCGAAAATGGTTGTCTTTTTCCAGCAGGGTCAAAGGTGAGAAGATTGCCCCCATTGTTTGTGCATGCAGGTTATTTAATGACAATGGAACTCCAAGACTTGACATACAATCACCAGAAGCACCTATATACATATTCTGGACTACACAACTGTATTAAAACAGAAGACATGGGAATTCTGAAGTAATTAAGAGTTTTTTTTTAAACGCACAATGCTGATTTTGACTCTCTTTCCACTCCCTTCCTCTCACCCCCCAGCAAGTTCAGTTCCACACACTCGAATTGATTTGGGCTATCCTTTTAAACAATACCAGACAATGGCTACATGGTACTGTGGGCCTAAGTGGTAGGAATTGAGCATTAATGTACTAAACCAGTGGGGAAGCATATCGTTTATGCTGTTTTAATTTAGGAGACTAACTACAGAATTATCCCTTGATTCTCCTTTTCTTAAGGGTTTGACTTTTGCTGCAGTACCTCATGTGCTCGCAAATTTCCAATTCCTCAACAGAGTTGATCATTCTTTTTATGTGAGTTTAGGCAGTGAGTGTCAGAAGATCTTTTATGGTGTCTAGGGGAAGAATCACAATGGAGCTCAATCCTCTTCCCACATAACGCTCACAGAAGCTAATTTTCTCCCCAAAAAAAGGGAGAGGAACAGTGGACAATGGTTGTGAGATGCAGACCGATACTCATGCTTTACAGTTAAAATATATTAACTCTGCCCAGCCCTAGGTCTTCTCTATTACCACACTATATTATACTGCCCTCTGAGCCATCATGGCTTCCTTTTCATTTCAAATGTGTAGTTAGTTGCTCAACATGAGGGGAGGGAGGCTTAAAAACAGAAGAAGTGCTTCAAATTGGCTTAGAGTTTAAGCTGTTCTATGCATGAGGGTTTTTTGAGGAGTTACTTCAGATCCTGTCAATGGTTTCTCATCATAACCATAAGATGCGCTCAGAAACTTGATGGTTAAATACATCTCCAGCCTCAATGGTAAAGAAATCAAAACAACCACTCAGTTTGCATTAAAAACATAGGAAAAGGTTTGACCTTCACTGAGTGATGAGTGCATTAAATGGATGCCCGGATAGAGAAGGCTAAATGACAGGAATCATTTAAGAACCAATTGGATAGTGCTCTGGGGTTCTGTGCAAGAAAATTAAATCTTTGATTCTAGCTGAAAATTGTTCCTTAGTGGGCTTGAAATTCTAACAAGTGAGTTTTTGTTTTACAGTGTCCTTGTGAAAAGGTTGTTCCGATCGTTAGAAGATGAGTATCCCCCAACAGCTACCAAACAGATAAGAGAGGACATGCATAAAAAAGGTACTTTGCTGACCTCCTTTGTTAAATTATTTTGAGGTTAGAATGGTGCTTTGCAGATTGAGAGGCACGGTGGCACAAATCCCACCACGGCAGACGCTGGAACTTAAATTCAGTTCATAAAAACCTGGAATATAAAGCTAGTCTCAATAATGGTGACCACGAAACTATCATCAATTGTTGTAAAAACCCAACTGGTTCACTAATGTCCTTTAGGGTGGGAAATCTGCCATCCTTACCTGGTCTGGCCTACATGTGACTTCAGATCCACAGCAATGTGGTTGACTCTTAACTTCCCTCTGAAATGGCCTAGCAAACCACTCAGTTCAAGCGTAATTAGGGATGGGCAACAAATGCCAGCCTTGCCAGCAACATCCACATGAAAGAATAAAAAAAATAAAATCTAGTGTCTGGGTTTCCTACTGAAATTGGCCAAAATATCACCATACAGCAAATATAATCTTGTGACCCATTGAACTGTATTTGACTGGGGGAATTAAGTTACCAAACTGCACTGAGTTTTGCCATGGGGTAATGTCACACCTGTGGGATACAGATAGTATGCGGTGAACTTTAACAATGGCCACTAGAGAAATTTAAGCTTCATTTTTGCACTTTTCACGAAGTTTTCACAATCATCCAGCGCAACCTTTGTTGTAGATCTACAGAAGGCTGTGTAA
Source organism: Cetorhinus maximus (assembly GCF_964194155.1). Classification (NCBI taxonomy): domain Eukaryota; kingdom Metazoa; phylum Chordata; class Chondrichthyes; order Lamniformes; family Cetorhinidae; genus Cetorhinus; species Cetorhinus maximus. The sequence continues at coordinate 19,826,233 of NC_135882.1, read as the reverse complement.
CCATTCCTGTGTAACCATACTCATCAACAGAGAAGACTCATCTTTCATTTAGGGGTGATCCAATAGTTGAAAATTGTCAATATCCTCGCAGTCCTAAATGCAGATTCTTGCTTCTTTTTCATGAAATGTTTCTCAGCCGATGAGCAATTTTCCAGTGAGCCCACTACAAAGAGCCATCAGTGTGTGGTGCAGTTGTACTTTCAATTCTTCCGATGACAATTTTGAAAAGAATGATGCGGTTACACTATCATCGTGATTTTGTTTTAAATGGGAGAGTTGCCTGGGGGAGGATTTTCCAGATGGTGGGTTTTCCCACCCCACCACCCGAAGAGTCAACAGGAATGGATCCCCGTCCTTATCGGGCTTCCCCGCAGCCATTTTATGCTTGGCAGGGCATTAATTGGTTCAGGGCAAGACTTTGACCCCCATCTGGGAAGGGCCAGCCAATTCGATTGACAGCAGCTCAGTAGTCCCAACAGTGCCAGGCTCGAGGAGTGGCCATTACTGGGACTGTAGCCAGCCCCTGAATAAGCAGGTTATGGAGACTGGACTGAAGGATAAATCCAAGGTATTGGTCGTGCCTGGCTGATAGCTCCCAACGGGTGGGGGCGGTGTTAAAGTAGGGAAATGGCCTGGGGGAGGAGAGTGTCTCTGATGGGCACAGGACCCCTAAAGGAGACCCTCCTACCCCTTTGCCCAACACCGGTTTGCTCAGTAAAAGCTGCTGGGCTACTTGCTTGGGGTAGGCCTCCCTCTGCTGCGGGTAAAAAGATGGCAGGGGAGGGAGGGGCGAGGCACTTACAACTTACAAAATTCTTATAGGGAGCGACAGGTGGATGTCGATGAGATGTTTCCCCTGGCTGAAACCAAGGGACATAATCTCAGGATAAGGAGTAGGCTATTTAAGACTGAGATGAGGAGGAATTTCTTCACTCAGAAGATGGTGAATCTTTGGAAATCTCTACCCCAGAGGGCTGTGGAAGCTCAGTCTTTGAGCATGTTCAAAACCGAAATTGATAGATTGCTGGAGACTAATGGTATTAAGGGATATGGAGGTAACGTGGGAAAGTGGTGTTGAGGTAGATGATCAGCCATGATTTAATTGAATGGCAGCGCAGGCTTGATAGGCTGAATGGCCTACTCCTGTTCCTATGTTCCTTAAGTGGCCATTACTTGGCCATTTATGGACCTCAATAGGCCCAAGAGTGGGCAGAGTGCCTGACAACCCCACCATGCCCCATAAAATAGGAGACTGGTTGGTGCAGGCGGGTAGCAGTGGGCAGGCCATGTACTGCATTATACGAGCCCCTCCCCACCCTCCTTCAAGGCTGCTGGCAAGGGACAATAAAATTCCACCTCAGGGATATTTATGAAGTTGTTTTAAGTACTTGTTTTCCAACAAGTCTATCAAAGGATAATTTATTCGGGTAAGAAAAGACCAGTCTTATTTTCAAGACGTTATTATGCAGCACATAATGGGCTAGGGATAGATCGCATTAATTTATTTCACATTTTGAAAATTAGCACTTCAAAGACCTGAGGAAGCAATAGTCAGGTGGGAATAGTGAAAATAAGGGAAGGGTTAAAGGGGAGGGGGAGCTCAGTTGCAGGAAAGAAGGGAAATGGAAGGACAGTGAAGGAAAGAGGATAAGGAATGAGAGTGACAGCTGTGGGAAAAGGAAGAGGGAAATAGAGGATAGAAATAGGAGAGATCGGAAGGGGTGATGAGGACTGTTGCACCATCATTGGCCTTACAGCTTGCTGCTCAGAGTAGCCAAAGGAGGGAGCAGGACCAAAATAAATGTAGTATTATAAATGTAGTATTATACTTGTGGCTACAGTCTCTCCAGCAATTCTTCCCCTTGGGAGATAGGAACTAATCTGGTGTATAGAATACGAGATTAATTATTTTGAACTGGACCTCGCACAACTTGGTGCAACTGACTGGTGTGATGGTCTGTTTCCGCTCCTCCTTGTTCCTTCTCTGTGACCTAAGACCCTGATCTTGCTTCTGGGACAGAATCATCACAGATTTGCACTAAGTGCGGTAGCGGGTGGGAAAAGGACGTTTTGCCCGTCAGCCACAGTTGTGGCTTTTCACGCCGTATCATTCCAATCCCGCCTTGTTAATCACGCATTCCCGGGAAACGCGCCTTTCGATGGCGGGTGGGCTCTCATTCGCCCACCACACCGTCACCTCGCCGCTTCCTCATGCCGAGTGCCACGTTTAAAGCCCAGCCACACGCACACCTCTCAGCGCTTCCAGGACTGCTGCACAGAAGACATGGCCCCAAAAGGCAAGAAGCCTGCAGCCCCTGATTCAGTGACGTGTCCCTGGAACCCCTTTTTGATGCCATAGAGGACTGCCGTGATGTCCTTTGCCCTCACCCTGGACGCTGGAGGTCCAGTAATCTCAGCATTCCGGCTTGGTAGGTGAGGGCAATGGTGATCGTTGCCAATGCCGTACAGAAGAGGTTGGCCATCCAATGCAGAAAGAGGATGAATGATCTCATCCATGCCACCAGGGTAAGGTCACCATCTCATCACTCTAAACTCACACACTCAAGCCCATCACAGGTTCACTAGCATCTCACTCACTGCCAGCTCAAGGGACATCAGCACTCACTCTCTCTCTCACACCCTCTTGAGGCCACTTGCACAGATCAACAGGTGTCCCCACACACATCTTGGGATAACCCCTTCCTCAGAAATGCCCTCGCCTTGCAGCCTCTTCCCTTGCCTGAGGCCACTGCTCCCCCTTCCCCAAGCAAACCCTAGCCCTGCAGCCATTGAAAGGCCACCCCTGGCTTATGGCTGGTCTGGTAGATAGAGACTTGCCTGTGAGCCCCCGTAAAAGTGATGTGGTGCTGTCAGCAAAGCCTGGCGCTGATGAGAGCGAGTGCTGCCCAAAGCAAGGTAGGCAAACAAGCCATGAAGTCCTGAACGAAGTGCAGCTCGCCAGGCGCATGTCACTTATGCACAGTTGTGAAACGTGTTGGTGTGCAATCACGCCAACATGCCCAGATATCTCAGTGTGGGGGGATGGTTCCGGCAAGCTGGGCTTATAATAATATGCAGATGTATTACAATGAAGTTCCCCTCATCTGATGGCGGGAAATGCGGCCCGCAATTGACGGGCAGTGCAGACGATTGCAAACTGGTTTCACAACATCGTGAAACTGATTTCTGGCCTTCCCGCCATATTGTCCACTCACGCCGCCAAACACGCCCAACGCCAGCGGGCATGGAAAATTCCGCCCTCAGTCCACCTTGATTCTCAATTTTGGCTTTTGAACTGGAAATAAATGTGCTGCAAAGGATTGGTGATCTGGTTGCAAGTGTCTCACTTGTGTTGGGTTCTTGGAGTGTGGCCACATCTTTGGAGGAAATGTTTAGTTTGAGGGATGTTCAGTTTAATCGGATACCTAATAGGAGTTGGAGTTAGGTACAAGTTTTTAGAAGGGAATAATCTCTCCTCTGTCAAGGAGCTGACTTAGTTTGCAATGCCGGCCACATTCAGATCCTGCCCACAGTGCAGGCATCTGGAAGCTCTTCATTGCGCTAAACTGAGCAAATGGCCTGTAGGTCTTGAAGGATTTTGATGGAAATTGAGTAAATAGTGTACGAGTTATTATCGAGCTTGTGTCTGCTGGGATGTATCCTCTCGGGAACAGATGCTGCCCACAACAAACAGGGTAGCAGGACTGCAACTCCTGGCTGAAAAACAATGCAATGGACCACTGCCCTCTCCACAATAAACATTTGTTGCATTATCGATGTGGCACGTGCTGATCACAAACGGACATATCCGGACTTTGCGTGGAACTCGGAAACCACCAGCAGAGTGAAAACACTGCCCGAAAGCTTTTGTGATCCAGGCACCTTTCAGACGGACCTAGATTACTACAAAGAAAGTCAGTGGAGCTGCAAACTAACAGCCTCTCCTACCAGTCCAATGTCCTGAGATACAGTGCCGCAACCTACAGTGCCCACCACTATGTATGCAAGAAAAAAAAGCATTTGCATTGATATAGCATCTTTCAAAACCTCAAGAAGTCCCAAAGAGCTTCACAGCCGATGAAGTTTATTCACTTACTTAATGTAGGAAACGTGACACCCAATTTGCACATGGTAAGGGACCATGAACAGTAATGATATGATAACCAAATAATTTATTTTAAAAATGTTGGATAAGGGATAAATATGGGCCAAGACATGAAGGAGAACTCCCTTGCTCTTCATCAAATAATGTTATGGGACCTTTGACTTCTTCTTGAGAGGGCAGTTGGGGCCATTGTTTTACATTTCATCCTAAAGAGAGCATCTCCAACAGAATTGTCAGTTTAGGTTAAAAGTACAAATCTCGGGTGGGACTTGAACCCATAACCTTTTGATTCAAGAGGCAATTGTGCAGCTACTGACGCCTGAAACCCCCAGACCCAGCCAAACTCAAGAGGCATTCGTCAATTTCTGCGGACCCCTAGACTGAGATTTGGGCTGCAAACTGGAGAATGCTGAGCAGAGAGGAAAGGTTGATGTTCCATGTTTTTGAGGCCAGTAATCCACAATGCAGAGTCAGAAGGTTGCGCGGCATGGGAGAATTATGAGTGTATTCTTTCTACAGGGGCTGTGTGTACTAAATATTTCACGTTAATTGTCTGGGACAGGTGAATGGAAGACGCGGCCCAGCCCCCTCCACTTAAATAGTTTTTCTATCTGATAGGATAGGATTGGTGTAAAAGAAAATGAAGTGGGCAGTGAGCTGGCGAAAAGATCTGATGGTCGCCTGCTGTAATACCTGCGGGTTAATTTGTCCGCAAGGTTAGAAACATCGAACTTTACAGTGCAGAAAACGAATTGATCCATTGTGATATTCTAGGCCTCTGAAAGAGCTATCCACATCTTCTGCCCTTCCCCTGTACCTTGTTATTTTATTCTTATCAAATATTCAACCACTTCTATCTTAACGGCTATGGATTTGACTTCTACGACTGTTTCTGGTAGGACATTTCATGTCCTCTGTACAATGAAAACCCCTCCTAATCTTTGCCCTTGATTTTCTGGGATGATCTGCTAGTTATTGAGCAGTTCGAGCCATTTTTTTCTCAATTTACCAGATAATTTTAAACAATAACTCTAGCACCAACACTATCTTCATTGCTCTAGGCCAACTGTAACGTCCCTATTGTCACATTGGCTGAGATCCACCAACCCAGCACACAGCAGGGCATTCTTCACCTCCAGTGATCTTTGTCCATATAGCTCATCACATGATCCATTTACTCACAAAGACACCAGGAATCTCTTCCAAACTATCTTTTATTTAATTTCCCCAACGACCAGTCTGTCATTTTCAGAAGGCAAGCAGCCGCTTTGCCACAAGGTTTGATTACATTCATCAGGAATATGCACTTTTTTGTTGTCTGTTTCCCTGAGGGAATGAGCGATGGTTCCATGGTTGCCAGCTGCACTCCAGTATCTCTCACAAGCGGCAATAATTCAGGTGTAATCATATGTTGACAGGCCATTTAACCGTGAAGAGCATGAATTACAGGCAGCCCAACCTGCTCTTAAACTTCACTGTAACTCCCGCCACCAAACAGGAACTCGGTTCCCCCTCTGTCCGTCTGCTTCCCCTCTCTCTCTTCACTGCTCCCTCCTGCTCTCTTCACTGCTTCCCCTCTCTCTCTTCACTGCTCCCTCCTGCTCTCTTCACTGCTCCCTCCTGCTCTCTTCACTGCTCCCTCCTGCTCTCTTCACTGCTCCCTCCTGCTCTCTTCACTGCTCCCTCCTGCTTTCTTCACCGCTCCCTCCTGCCCTCTTCACTGCTCCCTCCTGCTCTCTTCACTGCTCCCTCCTGCTCTCTTCACTGCTCCCTCCTGCTCTCTTCACTGCTCCCTCCTGCTCTCTTCACTGCTCCCTCCTGCTCTCTTCACTGCTCCCTCCTGCTCTCTTCACTGCTCCCTCCTGCTCTCTTCACTGCTCCCTCCTGCTCTCTTCACTCCTCCCGCTCTCTTCACTGCTCCCTCCCGCTCTCTTCACTGCTCCCTCCTGCTCTCTTCACTGCTCCCTCCTGCTCTCTTCACTGCTCCCTCCTGCTCTCTTCACTGCTCCCTCCTGCCCTCTTCACCGCTCCCTCCTGCCCTCTTCACTGCTCCCTCCTGCTCTCTTCACTGCTCCCTCCTGCTCTCTTCACTGCTCCCTCCTGCTCTCTTCACTGCTCCCTCCTGCTCTCTTCACTGCTCCCTCCTGCTCTCTTCACTGCTCCCTCCTGCTCTCTTCACTGCTCCCTCCTGCTCTCTTCACTGCTCCCTCCTGCTCTCTTCACTGCTCCCTCCTGCTCTCTTCACTGCTCCCTCCTGCTCTCTTCACTGCTCCCTCTCTCTCTTCACTGCTCCCTCCTGCTCTCTTCACCGCTCCCTCCTGCTCTCTTCACCGCTCCCTCCTGCTCTCTTCACTGCTCCCTCCTGCTCTCTTCACTGCTCCCTCCTGCTCTCTTCACTGCTCCCTCCTGCTCTCTTCACTGCTCCCTCCTGCTCTCTTCACTGCTCCCTCCTGCTCTCTTCACTGCTCCCTCCTGCTCTCTTCACTGCTCCCTCCTGCTCTCTTCACTGCTCCCTTCTGCTCTCTTCACTGCTCCCTCCTGCTCTCTTCACTGCTCCCTCTCTCTCTTTACTGCTCCCTCTCTCTCTTCACTGCTCCCTCCTGTTCTCTTCACTGCTCCCTCTCTCTCTTTACTGCTCCCTCTCTCTCTTCACTGCTCCCTCCTGTTCTCTTCACTGCTCCCTCCTGTTCTCTTCACTGCTCCCTCCTGCTCTCTTCACTGCTCCCTCCTGCTCTCTTCACTGCTCCCTCCTGCTCTCTTCACTGCTCCCTCTCTCTCTTCACTGCTCCCTCTCTCTCTTCACTGCTCCCTCTCTCTCTTCACTGCTCCCTCTCTCTCTTCACTGCTCCCTCCTGCACTCTTCACTGCTCCCTCCTGCTCTCTTCACTGCTCCCTCTCTCTCTTCACTGCTCCCTCTCTCTCTTCACTGCTCCCTCTCTCTCTTCACTGCTCCCTCTCTCTCTTCACTGCTCCCTCTCTTCACTGCTCCCTCTCTCTCTTCACTGCTCCCTCCTGCTCTCTTCACTGCTCTCTCCTGCTCTCTTCACTGCTCCCTCTCTCTCTTCACTGCTCCCTCTCTCTTCACTGCTCCCTCTCTCTCTTCACTGCTCCCTCCTGCTCTCTTCACTGTTCCCTCTTGCTCTCTTCACTGCTCCCTCTCTCTCTTCACTGCTCCCTCCTGCTCTCTTCACTGCTCCCTCCTGCTCTCTTCACTGCTCCCTCCTGCTCTCTTCACTGCTCCCTCTTGCTCTCTTCACTGCTCCCTCCTGCTCTCTTCACTGCTCTCTCCTGCTCTCTTCACTGCTCCCTCTTGCTCTCTTCACTGCTCCCTCCTGCTTCCTGCCACTCCTTCCCGCGCCCACTGTCTGCTTCCTGCCGTCTGATCTGCTGCTCTCTGCTATTCGCTCCACTGCTTCCCACCCCTCACACCATCCGCTCTGCTGCTCCCTCCGTTCTCTGTTTCCCACTCCTCTTCGCCACTCCCTCTCACAGTCGGCCATTCACTGCGCTGCTTCTCATTCCCTCCTGCTGTCCACTCTGCTGCCCGCTCCATTTCCCACTCCTCCATGCTCTCCTTGCTGCTCCCCTCGCTGTCCGCTATCTGCTCCACTGCTTCCAGCCACCCAATCGGAGGGTTGGCAGCTCTGGAGCCCCATCGGGAGAGATAGGCATAGCTGAGGCAGGTCAGGGACTGTGGGGGCGCCTCGACATGAGGGTAGGTGCCTTTGGAGGCATGGATGGAAATAAAACAATATTGGGCCCGAGCCAGTCGACTGCTAGAAGTGAAGGGAGAACCCCTCTGGCAGCAACGTTTGGGGCACATGTGCTGACTTTCCTGCCCAGGGGCCCATCTCCCTTGAGCTGGCAACCTCCGCACACGGTTAGGGGACTGCTCTCCCACCAGCAAAATGCTAGTGAAGCCACAAGTTGCCTCTGATTGGGGCCTTAATGTTAATTGCCTACCCTCACCTGTGGAGTGGACAGCCTATCCACTTCCCGACCCGCCCATGAAAGCTCCCAAGCAGGGGAAAGATGTTGGCGAGTTGTCCTGATGCGGCTACCGCCCTATTTTCCCCGCTTCCCCTATCCCCCTGCCCTCCCCCCCCCCCGGCTTCAAGTGCTGGGATAATTCAGTCCCTTGTTTTACTTGCAGGCGACCTCATCAAAAGACAAAAGAAAATTAAATATTTCTCATTAGAAGGCATTTTCTTGGGTCAGATTTTGATGAGGGAAATCATTCTTTCATTCGGAGGCCTGATCGTATCTGTTTGCAAACCACAAAGGCTCAAAACTCAGAAGTATGGATAAGGTGAAGACTGGATATTTATGGTGGGGGGGGGGTCACTCCTCAGTTTGTAGCCTGTTTCTTGCTTGTGGACCAGTTTCCTCAAACCTTCAGTGTTGTGAAAAGCGCAATCTGTGTGGCCACTGCTAAACCCCAGCGCTCTCAAGAGGGTAACGAGCCTTTCTTTAAATGGGAGGAAAGTAGCTCAACTTATTTAAACTTTAACTTTTGAAATCTTGTTTATGGGCTGCTACTACCGGAGACTAAAGGAAAGTGAGATAGAGCGCTGATGTTTAAATTAATTTTGCATTCCAGAACAGTGTGTTGTCCTCACCAGTCAGTAGGTACTTTGGTAGAAACTGAATCTAGAAACTGACTGAATTAAAAGGTATTGAGGTTAATTTGGCAAAATTGAGACTTTGCAACAGAGCCTCACTCACCTGCAGCATAATTTGGACGTCTGTGCCACAGGATTTTTCAGCCGTGAGTTTTAATTGGCCAAGGATGAAGAAGAGTCCATTCTTGAATTTGCTCTCAGGTGCTCCAGATGACAAAGCCCCACTCTGGGAGCACGGTTTCATAAAATTAATTTCCTTTAACCAAATTGATTGTGGAATCCAAATTCTACAACAGTTTTGTGGTGATTTATTCTCTGTGACGCTGGGGTAAATGTATAAGTGTATTTTAAGCATTGGAACGTTTGTATTCCTAGTCCTTCTGTATGTACGGAAAGAGTCCGATGAGGTGTTTGACGCTTTGATGCTGAAGTCTCCGACTATGAAGGGGCTGATGGATGCAGTAAGTCATTGCTTTTTATCTTAAAATTCGAATAGCTCCCTACTTCAAAATTGAGTATAGAATATCACGCTGGAGTAACAAGCAGTAAGGCGCAGGTGTGAGTTACTAATGTCAGCTGCTTCTGCACTGTAGAGAGGGAAAATTCGGAGAGGGAAATGAGTGCGTGACCTCAATTTTGACGCCCCCCCCCCCCCAATCCAGAGAGAGAAGCAGCTTGAGAAGAATCAAAATGAGGCCATGTCAGCCGAGTGGCCTGAGGTCGACCTCCGTCCCCGCCCCGCCGAGGTCGCCGAATTCCGCCCCCGCCCCGCCGAGGTCGCCGACCTCCGTCCCCGCCCCGCCGAGGTCGCCGACCTCCGTCCCCGCCCCGCCGAGGTCACCGACCTCCGTCCCCGCCCCGCCGAGGTCGCCGACCTCCGCCCCTGCCCCGCCGAGGTCGCCGACCTCCGCCCCTGCCCCGCCGAGGTCGCCGACCTCCGTCCCTGCTCAGTTTTATCTTGGCGGATTTCCCAGTCAGCCAAGACTCCCACTACACTATAGGGATGGGGGTGGTGGCAGGGGTTGGTATAAATTCACAAGTCATGCCTGATGGTGTCATGATGTGACCTCAACAAAAGTCAAGGGGTAGCCCTGTACCGCCTGGAGCCCAGCAGCAGAACCACAACAGGAAGTGGCAGCTGGCCAGGAGAGGCCAAGTTAACTTAAAAGTTGTCAGTCAGAACTCCTCGTGGACTAGGATGTGAAGGAACTCTCCATCCTCACCTGTCAGCCTCCAAGGAGTCTTTGGACTTTCCCAACCTCCCCTGATTCCTTGAATGACTGCCCTTCTTCCCCCCCCTTCCCCCACCGCCCACTACAATCACTTCCAGACCTCTCTTCATCCCACTAGCTGCTGGGGAGCCATTCCTACAGATTCCCAACTGTGGTCTCCTGTCACCAAATTCCCATTCTTGTCTGGAAGCCAGGCAGCGACCCTGACCAGATATTGGGTGGCACTCCAGGAACTTTAATTTAAATGAGGCTGGGCCATCAACGGCATGATCTCTACGTCCCTGGACTCTCGAGTGCACTGCCTGCTCTGGAACCCGAGCGTGCTGTACCCACTGCCCCTCCCCCTCCCCTAAGCCCACTTCAATATCAGGTCCAGCGTGCGAGTAAAAGCAATAAGTGGGTGTTGGCAGAGGCCTTGCACCTCCCTTGAGGGAGGGAATGGCGTAGTGGTACTGTCGCTGGACTAGTAATCCAGAGACCCAGGGTAATGCTCTGGGGACCCGAGTTCGAATCCTGCCACGGCAGATGGTGGAATTTGAATTCAATAAAAATCTGGAATTAAAAGTCTTATGATGACCATGAAACCATTGTCGATTGTCGTAAAAACCCATCAGGTTCACTGATGTCCTTTAGGGAAGGAAATCTGCCGTCCTTACCTGGTCTGGCCTACATGTGACTCCAGACCCACAACAATGCGGTTGACTCTTAAATGCCCTCTGAGCAATGGCAGTTAGGGATGGGTAATAAATGCTGGCCTGGCCAGTGATACCACATCCCCTGAACGAATAAAAAAAAAGTCCACCCACTCTCTGTTAGAGTTTGTAAATGATTAAGAAGTGTGTTTGAGGAACGGTGTGGAAATAGAGGACATTTTTCCTAGGGGCCTCCATGCACTAAGCGTTATGCAGTGAAGTGGTTGGGTGTGGGTCCCCCATGCTAATTGTATCCAAATGTTGAAACGTCTTTGGAATCTCTCCGTTTTGACTCTGGGCCCTGGAGACAAGCTGTCTAGTTTGGAAAAGAGAAAATCTCAGTTTGGGGAACACATCATGGCCAAAGAATTCCTGTATATTTGGCTTTTGAAGGCATTAATTTTTGAGCTGAGCAGATTGACCCAAAGAATTCATTGACAAGGAATGCTAATAACGCCTCCTTTCTCTTTGCGATGATAGTTGTCCGACAAGTATGGATTTCCAGCAGAAAAGATTGGAAAGATTTACAAGAAAAGTAAAAAAGGGTAAGGAATAGTAAGGCTCTTAAATTTAAAATGGTGACTAGAAAAATGGGAGGGGTCTTGGGTGTCTTGGTGACGAAAGCAAGATTTTAAAACAAGCAGCCAACATTTTCATACTCCGTCATGCTGTCCAGAATAAGTTACAGGTTTAAGAAACTACCGGCACTATTTATCAATTAGAACTTCAGGGTGAACGTGCAGTGTATTATCTGTAATAAAGTCTGAGGGCTCATAGATAACAGCCATACATCCTCATCCATCACAAAGACAGGAAAATGGGATTATGTACTCTGAGTTCCCCTTCAATGAGCCTACAGAACACAATGACAATATGAAAGATTGCTCTTTCAATTGCTGCCACAGTTTATTTTTAAATTGGATTTGGTGATCCTAGGGGACGTCATATTGGGTTTAAGAATTGAGACAGATTTTTTTCTCAAGTCATTGTACTGTTTATGTCCTGATGGAAGTGCTGTGCTACACTAAACTGGCCCAGCATCTTTATTGTAGTAGAAACTCTTCCGATGGTTTATCTGATCCAACATTTCGGAAGTATTTGGCAATACTTGCAATGTCTCTTTTAAATTTACAGAAAAAAACTTCTGTAGGTCTTTCAAAAGCTGGATACTGTACAGAGCACTGTAAAGAAAAACAAGTAGTAATGGTATTCTGCAAAGGAATGCTTTGGCCCAGTGTGCAGAATAAGCATTAGATGAGTTAGAAATGGAAGCTTTAAAGAGGTTTTTTTTAAAGATATTAACCTTTTTCTTTTGTTAAACTAGAATTTTGGTAAACATGGATGACAACATCATTGAACACTACTCCAACGAAGACACTTTCATTCTCAACATTGAAAACCTGGGTGAGAGCTTCAAAATCACGCTGACTGAAATTTAACAAGGGCTTGGAGTCACATCTAACAAAACGTCCTTCTTTGAGAGATGGATCACAATCTGATAATCCTACAGTTGCAAACCTGACTGCTAGTTAACTATTAATGACTGATGAAAAGGAGTTTGCTTCTATCAAGCGGACAATCTTTGTACATACTTCAGAAATCAATGAAGCTGAACTGGCATTTCTTCTTGCATTTTACTTCATAACGTATAAATATTGACTGTTTTTATAGTGCTAAATTATTGTCCCAAAGACTTCAGAATAAGCAAAATGGCATCGTTCCTTGGAGGGCAATATTTTAGCTCTTAGTCAGATATTTGGTACGGACATCCGTTACAACTCTGCCTGGCATCCTCCTCTCTTTTTTTTCCCCCATGCTGATTGCAGTCAGTTTTGTGTTTCAATCCAGTTTATCCACACCAGATGTGTCCAGCAATACCTCAGAACGCACGATTGTGAAATGAAAAAAGTAAAGGACACTCCAATTGGAGAGCAATAAGACATGTTTCATTGCCTTTTAAGGTAATTATGAGAGCTTCTACATGCATTTAATCAAATGCATTTGTGATAAGATTGGCATATACTTAACACTCCAGCAGGCCACACAGGGTCATGTGTGTGTTTGCTTTGGTTCTCTATGTAGCACTGAGGACCAGAAACATCCATCTTTAGTAGAATTTGACACTAACTGAAATAGAAATAGCATATATAATTGTAAAAAATGTCTATAATGTGCAATATTAAATTTTACATAAGGCATGTTTACTGCCATTATGTTTTGGGTTGAGGGTTTTCACGGTAGCTGTGTATTTTTATTTTTTAATATAAAACCTGTTTCCTTCTTGTCTATATATTAAGTTTGAAAAGCATCATGAGCTTATACAAAATGACTGTATAAACTGCTATCCAGGGTATTTAAAGGATTTGGGAAACGTGAACGTTTTTACAAATTGAGAAAAAAGACTGTATACAAGGTAATATTTTTGGAAATGGGAGTCGGGATCTTTTCAGACTTTAAAAAGACAGTTGTATTTTATTTTTTGTACATTTTTTTTTAAAGAGCAAAATAAACTTCAGAATGTATATGGATTTCAGTCATACCTTTTCTACATGGGGCAGAGGCAATCGTAGCAGATGCCAGTCGTCTCCTCCCTTGAGGTATCTACATGCAGTCAGGATCAGAAGTTCAAACGTTAGCTAATTTTTCACTCCCTCTCAACCTTTCCCCTCCCCTCTATCACCACTCCTCCTTGTCTCCCACTCTGCCCTTGCCCCTTTCCCCATTCTGCCCTCCTTTTCCCTCTCTCCTCACCTCATCCCTCTATTTCCTCCCCATCCCCTTCTTCACCCTCCTCTTTAATGTTTTCCTTTCCCCTCCTTCCTTCCTCTTTCCTCCCCTACCTCCGCTCGTCCCCCACTCCTCCAAACACTTTCCTGTCACCCCACCTCCCCCTTTTCCATCACTCTCTTTGATGTTGCTTTCACATTGGCCTTGGTTGCTTTTCTCCCATGCTCTTTTCTTCTATCTCTGTATGTTGTTTTTCTCAGTGCTCTCACTGCTGTCTGATAGCTAACTAAATATTGCTACCCCTTCCCCTACTCAAAATTGCTATTAAAAAGGTAGCTTAAAATGACACCAATACTGTATGTTAATGTGAGGTGTCCAGCTAATTTATGAAGCACTGTGCTCTCCTGGTTTAGATATTTTGTGTGTGTAGCTATGATTTTCTAAGATAGTATAGACAGATGAGCACCATCTTGATGATATGAATCTCTGCCCCTACTCCCAACATAAATAACCCTTCAGCCACCAAACAGATACAAAAAGCATGATTTTGTGCAGGAGTGATGCCTGTAAACCAATTGACTCAAATATTTTCCTCACATGAAAGTGGTCCCCACTATAACCTTAAAAATAATAAAAGCTTTGAGGTGTGATGCTCTGCAGGGAAAATTATGTTTCTGTTTTGGTGGAAGGTAACTTTGGACATCATGGAATAGGAAATTAATATGACACGGTCAAGGTAAGAGAGTTAGGAAATGAGAGTGGGCTGGCTGTGGTGAAATGGCAGTTACACCTAGGTGGAGATTGTGAGGAGAACACCAGCCTGAGGAAGGATGACGAGGGAGAAGATGAAACGTGAAAGGAGACCATCAAGAGAGTGGACGGGTAAATAAGATAGCTGTAGTTTTAATTCTTTAAGGGGATGTGAAGCAAAGTTTAGATTTTTTTGAACAAATGTAAGTAAAAATATTCAGTTGTCTGGTAGCAGATACTAGAATGTTTGCTCGTTGAAATATCTGTTTCCAACATGATCTCTTAAGAATCAAAAACATCTCTATTAGAGCCTAGAACAGAAGACAAACCCATCCTGCTTCTGTGGTAACCCAAATATTTGAGGGTCCTAAAGGAAGAAGGTAATCATTCTCCTCCATCAGCTTTCCATCGTTTACAAACTACTCTTCCTTCAGGTCCCTGTATCCTCCCAGCAAACTATCCTAAATGCCATTGGTCGCTCTCAATAAGTGTCTTTGTCCACATGGGTTGCTTAATTGAACAGTAATAGTTCATATAGTTGACCAATTTTCTGCCTTGGAATAAGCTTTAGCCTTTGCTTTTTGCCTCCTGCTGTCCTCCCCTTACTGGCCAGTCAGATTCTACGCTCTAATTTTCCTCCTGCCTTTCACATTGCTCTTCATCCAAGGCTTCTATATTATTATCCCCAAATGTAATAAAATAAGCAATTTTCTGACAATTTCTTTCCTATTAGCGGCCCATACGCAACTCTTGCATATTACAACATTAATATCCTTTTGAGTGTAGGGAATTCAGACATGATAAATAAGTTGACAACAAGACTGTCAAGTTGTAGCAAAGTGAGAAGATGTATTAAGTATATGACTTAGTAAACTAGGCATTAATTAACACAGCTTATCAGGTTATACTTCCCGTTCCGGCCATGGACAACAGAGCATTCAAAAACCTGGAATGAATTTTTCTCATGGACTTCTTAAGCTCTTGTAGTCTCGTTGGACTCCTGTGCCCTGTTCAGGTTTCTCGCAGTTCTCGGTTCCTGAGTAGAGGTGGTTTCTCCTTCCTGGATCTGTTTTCTCTCTGCCACAATGAACATGGTTTTGACCTACTTTCTTTTATCCTAAACATTTAATTAGTCCCCCCTTTACAAATCATTTGAGCCAATTGACCAGTTATCAGGACGCATAATTTATTTTTGATTGGTCTCTAGGATCTGGCGTTAACTCCTAATCTACAACGTTCCTAAATAAGAAAGTTCTCACACTTCCAGACATCTTATCAATTTGTGCTGATTTTGGATAGTTTAGCACAATTTCATGTAATTACGAGCAAGTATGCAGGCTAAGGTTACAAGGGTTCACTTAGAGTCTTAAATTATGGCATTTGAAGTTATACAAACATGTGTTAAAGTTGCAGAATTTGAATACATGGTTTGATTCTTCTACAATGTGTGATTTCTAAACTATGATCTTCTCACAAGAGGGAGGAAGATTCATTCCAGACTTAAAAACCTGTTGCCTCCAATGGGTACTTCAGTATGTATTTTCTTTTATCATTTCTTCACCTGAGTCCAGAAAACATCTCAAGGTAGGAATAATAATGAGACAGACTTACCATATTATGGGGGAGCAGGTAGGCGGTCATCTCAAAGCAGCAAATTGAATTCATTGTTTATGCTGTTGCAAAGGTTGTGACTTTGGGATTATTTCAACTGATTTAGAGTCTCCTATTTGGTGTCACTGTATTAGCTTAAAAAAGCACGGTACTTTGTGTGTGAAGGAGAATACCTTTTGGAATTTAAATATTCAACATGTTTTATTATGTTCACATGCAAAACATTTATTTTATTTATGATAAATTCATTCCATGTTTAGGGAATAGACATGCCTCTTCCATTCACTGTGGTACACTCCATTATTTTGTGATAGTTATAGTCAGCTGCTTGGTTCAGGCATAATGGATTTCAGAATAAGCTAGTACAATTGACAGGAGCTGTTAGATCGCTTGAGGGATTTCCTCAAAGCATCCCTGAAGAGGGCAAACGTATCCGTCAACTCATGGGAGATGCTGGGTTGTGACCAACCAAAGTAAAGAAGGCTCATTCGGGAATGTACCGAACACATTGAGAGACTTCATCAGGAACGTGCAGAGGTGAAGTTGAGGCATTGGAGGGAGCAACAAACCTCCAAACAAGCCATCTACTGAATCCTTCAAGCATCACCTGCCACACATGTGGCAGAGTCTGCAGATGGTACAATAGACTTATATCAGCCATCTCAGGACCCATCAAAAGTCACCCTTGATGCCAAAGGACTGTCTAAGAAGGAGGAAGAAATATAAGTGTATCCGATGTCTTTACTCACTACAGATTTGAGGAACAATATCATGCTGACTTTTTGTTTTATTTGTTCATGGGAGGTGGACGTCGCTAGCTATGCCAGCATTTGTTGCCCATCCCTAGTTGCCCTTGAGAAGGTGGTGGTGAGCTGCCTTCTTGAACCCCTGCAATCCATGTGGTGTAGGTTCACCCACAGTGCTGTTAGGAAAGGCAGTCCAGGATTCTGACCCAGCGATAGTGAAGGAATGGCGGAATATTTCCAAGTCAGGATGGTGAGTGACCTGGATGGGAACTTACAGGTGGTGGCGTTCCCATGCATCAGGTGCTCCTGTCCTTCTAGGTGGTAGAGGTTGTGGGTTTGGAAGGTGCTGTCTAAAGAGCCTTGGTGAATTGCTGCAGTGCATCTTTTAGATGGTACACACTGCTGCCACTGTGCGTCGGTGGTGGAGGGAGTGCATGTTGAAGGTGGTGGATGGGGTGCCAGTCAAGTTAGCTGCTTTGTCCTGGATGGTGTTGGAGTGTTGTTGGAGCTGCACTCATCCAGGCAAGTGGAGAGTATTCCATCACACACTCTGAAGAGTCATGCAGACTTGAAATATTAACCCTGTTTCTTTCTCCACAGATGCTGCCAGACCTGCTGAATTTTTCCAGCATTTTCTATTTTTATTCCATCACATTCCTGACTTGTGTCTTGTAGATGGTGGACAGACTTTGGGGAGTTGGGAGGTGAGTTACTCCCCACAGAATTCTCAGCCTCTGACCTGCTCTTGTAGTCACAGTATTTATATGGCTAGTTCAGTTCTGTTTCTGGTTAATGGTAACCCCTCAGGATGTTGATAATGGGGGAATTCAGTGATGGTAATGCCATTGAATGTCAAGCAAAGATGGTTAGATTCTCTCCTGTTGGAGATGGTCATTGTCTGACACTTGTGTGGCATAAATGTTACTTACAATTTATCAGCCCAAGCCTGAATGTGGTCCAGGTCTTGCTGTGTTTGGACAGGGACTACTTCAGTATCTGAGGAGTCGCAAATGGTGCTGAACATTGTGCAATCATCTGTGAACATCCTCACTTCTGACCTTATGATGGAAGGGAGATCCTTAATGAAACAGCCGAAGGTGATTGGGTCTAGGATGCTTCCCTGGGGAACTTTGTGCTAGGTATGACTCCAACTAGAGGAGAGTTTTCCCCCTGCTTCTCATTGACTTCAGTTTTGCTAGGGCTCCTTGATGTCAAGGGTAGTCAGTCTGACCTCTCCTCGAGTTCAGCTTTTTTGTCCGTAGAGTTATAGAGGTCTACAGCACAGAAAAAGGCCCTTCGGCCCATCGTGTCTGCGCCGGTCAAACAAGTACCTAACTATTCTAATCCCATTTTCCAGCACTAGGCCCATAGCCTTGTATGCCATGGCATCGCAAGTGCACATCCAAATACTCCTTAAATGTTATGAAGGTTTCTGCCTCTACCATCCTTTCAGGCAGTGAGTTCCAGATTCCCAACACCCTCTGGGTGAAAAAATTCTTCCTCACATCCCCTCTAAACTTCCTGCCCCTTACCTTAAATCTATGCCCCTGGTTATTGATCCCTCCACCAAGGGGAAGAGTTCCTTCCTGTCTACCCTATCTATGCCCCTCAGTTTTATACACCTCAATCACGTCCCCCTCAATCTCCTCTGCTCCAGGGAAAATATCCCCAGTCTATCCAATCTCTCCTCATAACTAAAACTCTCCAGCCCAGGCAACATCCTGGTAAATCTCCTCCGCACTCTCTCTAGTGCAATCACATCCTTCCTATAATGCGGATTGCAGAACTGCACACAATACTCTTAGCCGTGGCCTAACCAGCGTTTTATACAGTTCCAGCATAACCTCCCTGCTCTTATATTCTATGCCTCGGCTAATAAAGGCAAGTATCCCATATGCCTTCTTAACCACCTTATCTACCTGTCCTGCTACCTTAAGGGACCGGTGGACATGTACACTAAGGTCCCTCTGATCCTCAGTACTTCCCAGGGTCCTACCATTCATTGTGTATTCCTGTGCTTTGTTTGTCCTGCCCAAGTGCATCACCTCACACTTATCACAATTACTCCTGTAATTGATTCCTTGATCAATATTGTGATACCCCCTCATCTTTTACCTCCTTCCCTGTCTTGCCTGAAGACCCTATATCCTGGAATATTGAGCTGCCAATCCTGCCCCTCTCTCAACCATGTCTCTGTGACAGCAATGACATCACACTTCCATGTGTTAATTTGTGCCCTCAACTCCATCTGCCTTATTCGTCAGACTCCTTGCATTAAAATAAATACCATCCAACCTTGCCAATCTCCCTTGTGCCTTAACTGGCCTATAATTTCTATGTGTTCCAGACTCACTTGCTCTCTCTTCTAATTTTGGCTGTGCATCTCCCCCTGCTGAACCTCCTCTCAGGATCCCATCCCCTGCCAAGTTAGTTTAAACCCTCCCCAACAGCACCAGCAAACCTCCCCACAAGGATGTTGGTCCCATTCTGGTTCAGGTGCAACCAGTCCACCTTGTACAGGTCCCACCGTCCCCAGAAACGGTCCCAATGTCCCAGAAATCTAAAGCCCTCCCTCCTGCACCATCTCTCCAGCCATACATTCATCTGGACTAACCTCCTATTTCTATACTCACTAGCGCATGGCACCAGAAGTAATCCAGAGATTACTACCTTTTGAGGTCCTGTTTTTTAATCTGTTTCCTAGCTCCCTAAATTCTGCTTGCAGGACCTCATCCCTCTTTCTACCTATGTCATTGGTACCAATATGTACCACGATCTCTGTCTGTTTGCCCTCCCCCTTTAGAATGCCCTACAACCATTCAGTGACATCCTTGACCCTGGCACCAGGGAGGCAACATGCCATCCTGGAGTCATGTCTACGGCCGCAGAAACGCCTGTCTGTTCCCCTTACTATCAGGTCTCCTACCACTATTGCTCTTCCCCTCTTTTTCCTACCCATCACCCCCCACCCCCCTCCCGGTGTGCAGCTGAGCCACTCACACTGCCATGAGCATGGCTGCACTCCCCAGAGGAACTGTCACTCTCACCATTTTCCAACACAGAAAATCGGTTCCCAAGTGAGATGCATCCTGAGGATTCCCTGACTACCTGCCTGACACCTTTCTTCTGACTGATGGTCACCCATTCCCTCTCTGTCTGCACTTCCGTAAGCTGTGGGGTGACCATGTCTAAAAATGTGCTATCCACGAAACTCTCAGCCTCATGGATGCACCTCAGAGCCTCCAGCTGCCGCTCAAGCTCCGAAACTCGGAGCTCAAGTAGCTGCAGCTGGTGGCACTTCCTGCACACACGGTCAGCCAGAGCGCAAGGAGCATCTAGGACTTCCTACATGTTGCAGGCGGTACATAGCACAGGATTGAGCTGCCCTGTCATTCCTCTAGTTGAAAAAAAACACCCTTACTTTAAGTTAAATACAGTAAAGAAAACGGTAAATTATTTATGTACGTTAAATAAAAACTAGAACTCTTACCTATCCTTAGCGTAATCTATTTTAAACTGGAGAAAAACACTTACCCACTACTCACCAATCAGCTCTCACCTTTGTGCTGACGTCACTTTTTGAAGCTTCCCCACACTCGCACTGGTTCTGATCTCTCCACCGCTCTCACGCACTGTCTTGTGATGTCACTCTTGTTATTTTCAACAAGAACTGACTACAGGACACTCTTCCCACAATGCTTCACCGCGATGCTGACTGCAAGATACTCTTCCCACACTGCTTCACCACAATGCTGACTACAGGACACTCTTCCCACAATGCTTCACCGCGATGCTGACTGCAAGATACTCTTCCCACACTGCTTCACCACAATGCTGACTGCAGGACACTCTTCCCAGACTCATGTTTGGACCAAGGCTTTAATGAGGTCAGGAGCTGAGTGGCCTTGGCGTAACCCAAAGTGAGCGTCAGTAAGCAGGTTATTAAGGACATATAAGGAATAGGAACAGAGTAGACCATTCAGCCCCTCAATAAGATCATGGCCAACCTTGTGTTGTGATTTCTATATGCCCATCTAACCCCGATAACCTTTGATTCCCTTGCCTAACAAGAATCTATCTACCTCTGCCTTAAAAATATTCAATGACCCCACCTCCACCACCTTCTGAAGCAAAGAATTCCAAAGTCGCACAACCCTCTGAGAGAAAATGTTTCTCCTCATCTCTGTCCTAAAACAGTACCCCCTAGTTCTGGACTCACCCACAAGAGGAAACATCCTTTCAACGTCCACCTTGTCAAGACCATTCAGGATCTTGTATGCTTCAATCAAATCACCCCTCACTCTTCTAAACTCCAGTGGAAACAAGCCCAGTCTGTCCAACCTTTCCTGAATAAGTGCCACTTGCTAGCACTGTTGACGACACTTTCCATCACTTCGATCAAGGGTGGACGGATGGGGCGGTAATTGGACGGGTTGAATTTGTCCTGCCTTTTAGGACCGAACATACCTGGGAAATTTTCCACATTGCTGGGTAGATGCCAGTGTTGTAGCTGTATCGGAACAGGTTGGCTAGGGGCATGGCTAGCTCTGGAGCACACATCTTCAGTACTAATGCCAGAATGTTGTCAGGGCCCATGACCTTTGCGCTATCCAGTGCCTTCAGCCAGTGACATCACAAGACAGCGCGACAAGAAGTCAGGGGGCAGAGGTGAGTATGGTGGCCATTACCAAGGAGAAGGTACTAGGAAAACTGAAAGGTCTGAAGGTGGATAAATCACCTGGGCCAGATGGATTACACCCCAGAGTTCTGAAGGAGATAGCTGAAGAGATAGTGAAGGCGTTAGCGGTGATCTTTCAGGAATCACTGGAGTCAGGGAGGGTCCCAGAGGACTGGAAAATTGCTAATGTAACCCCCCTGTTTAAGAAGGGAATGAGGCAAAAGACGGGAAATTACAGGCCGATTAGTCTGACCTCAGTCGTTGGTAAGATTTTAGAGCCCATTATTAAGGATGAGATTTCAGAATACTTGGAAGTGCATGGTAAAATAGGGCAAAGTCAGCATGGTTTCATCAAGGGGAGGTCATGCCTGACAAATCTGTTAGAATTCTTTGAGGAGGTAACGAGTAGGTTAGACAAAGGAGATCCAATGGATGTTATCTACTTGGACTTCCAGAAGGCCTTTGACAAGGTGCCGCACAGGAGGCTGCTCAGTAAGATAAGAGCCCATGGTGTCAGAGGCAAGGTATTAGCATGGATAGAAAATTGGCTGTCTGGCAGGAGGCAGAGAGTGGGGATAAGGCGGTCCTTCTCAGGATGGCGGCCAGTGACTAGTGGAGTTCCGCAGGGGTCAGTGTTGGGACCACAACTTTTTACTTTATACATTAATGATCTAGATGAAGGAACTGAGGGCATCCTGGCTAAGTTTACAGATGATACAAAGATAGGTTGAGGGACAGGTAGTATTGAGGAGGCGGGGAGGCTGCAGAAGGATTTGGACAGGTTAGGAGAATGGGCAAAGAAGTGGCAGATGGAATACAACGTGGGGAAGTGTGAGATCATGCACTTTGGTAGGAAGAATAGAGGCATAGACTATTTTCTAAATGGGGAGAGAATTCAGAAATCTGGAGTGCAAAGGGACTTGGGAGTTCTAGTCCAGGATTCTCTTAAGGTTAACTTGCAGGTTGAGTCGGTAGTTAGGAAGGCAAATGCAATGTTGGCATTTATTTCGAGAGGACTAGAATATAAAAGCAGGGATGTGCTGCTGAGGTTTTATAAGACTCTGGTCAGACCACATTTAGAATATAGTGAGCAATTTTGGGCCCCGTATCTCAGGAAGGATGTTCTGGCCCTGGAGAGAGTCCAGAGAAGGTTCACGAGGACGATCCCAGGAATGAAAGGCTTAACGTATGAGGAACGTTTGAGGACTCTGGGTCTATACTCGATGGAGTTTAGAAGGATGAGGGGGGATCTGATTGAAACTTACAGAATACTGAAAGGCCTGGATAGAGCGGACGTGGGGAAGATGTTTCCATTAGTAGGAGAGACTAGGACCCGAGGGCACAGCCTCAGAGTAAAGGGAAGACCTTTTAGAACAGAGATGAAGAGAAACTTCTTTAGCCAGAGAGTGGTGAATCTATGGAATTCATTGCCACAGAAGGCTGTGGAGGCGAGGTCATTGAGTGTATTTAAGACCGAGATAGGTTCTTGATTGGTAAGGGGATCAAAAGTTACGGGGAGAAGGCGGGAGAATGGGGTTGAGAAACTTATCAGCCATGATTGAATGGCGGAGCAGGCTCGATGGGCCGAATGGCCTAATTTCTACTCCTATGTCTTATGGTCTTCTGCCGTTTCTTGATATCATGTAGGGTGAATTAAATTGGCTGTAGGCTGGCATCAGTGATGCTGGGGACCTCTGGAGGAGGCTGAGATGCATCATCCACTCGGCACTTTTGGCTGAAGATTGTTGCAAATGCTATGGTTCTGAAATGAGCCAAATATCTGTAGTAGTTTACAGATTAAATACTTCCATATTTTGAGGCCTTTCAGGCATAATTAGTGTTGAAAGCATATATGTGTTGGGGTGAATATTAAATTTTAATGGTTAAAAATCTGTACAATCAATATTACAAGAAATTAGAAACTAGTAATATATTTTAGAATAGGCCAAAATAAATATGAACTTGCCTCGTTACGCTTGCATTTCTATCTGTTCTTAGTTTAACAAACACAACCATCCATTGTGTTCACATAATCATCATATAATGGTAAGCAAATTACCAGTCTATTTTGAAGGGTGTGTTCGAGCATGTCACTGTCCATGGCTAAACTACGTCTTCCTTTCCCATTTCACACACAATTCCAAAATTTTGAGGGCTTTCAGGAATAATGTCATCAGTGTTCTGCAGCTAGATGATAATATACACAGTTCCATATATTACTCATTGTGACCCTATAATAACTTTTTAGTCATTCTGCCCCCCATTTAGAGTCAGGGTTAACCCATTGAAAACAGCAGTCTTAATTTCTGCACCAAAGTGAAAAGTAAACTACTACAGATTTTTGGTTCATTTCATAATTTAACCCTTTTAATCCAGCTGTTATTCTAGTGAATCTGCACTGCACAACCTCCAAGGCCTCCTGAGTTGCAGTGCCCAGGCAGGGGTCTAAACATTTAGAGTTAAATATAGCTGTAATGCAAATTCCACCTCTTTGTAATCGAGCCCCTTTGTGATAAATACCAATGCTCCATTAGCCTTTTAAATTATTTTTTTGGTACCTGTCTGCTAGCTTCTAGCCATTTTTGTACTTGGACCCCTAATTCATACTGCTCCCCGATAGTTCTCAGAGTATTTTCTAATGGTAATAAGCTATCTTTCTTCAGTCCAAAATGGATGACTTCACACATTGCCACATCCACATCCAGTAAAGTTTTGCCCACTCTCTTAATCTATCAATGTCCCTTTGTAATTTTCTGTTCCCATCTATATTATTTACTGTCCTACCTAACTTAGAGCTGTCAGCAAACTTGGATATAAAGCTCTCTTCCTTCATCTTAAGTCATTTGCAAATACAGTGAAAAGTTAAGGCCCTGGTACAAATCTCTAGGGAACACCACTGGTGGCATCCTGCCAATTTGAGTAGATATTTATTATTCCTACTCTCTGTCCATTATCGCCGAGCCAATTACTTACTCATGGCGATAGATTGCCTCCAATTCCACATGTTCTCATTTGCATTAACAATCTCTAATGTGGAACCTTATTGAATGCCTTCTGAATCAGTGGTTCTCCAGCTGGGGTCAGCAGACCCCTGGGAGCCCAGAACTTCCCAGGGGGTCCATAAAATAAAGTGAAAAGCAAGGTGGGAGGAGAGTGAAGCTACCCCCCCCCACCGGCCCCCAACACTGGTACTGCAGTAACCTGGCTATCTCACCTAGGAGAACAGTGTGCAAAGATAGGCACACTCTGCAATAAGAAACATGCACACCCATCTCACTAATATCTGTAAGTAAATATCTGATTCTTAAAAGATTTATTAAAACACTCTGCACTTTCATATTATGAGTATTATAAGTAGATCGGGGCCTCAAGATTACTGATCTATTTGCAAACCAATAAAATTTCAGAACTATCATTCTAGGCATCCTTATAAATAATACTATTGACACTCCCTTAGCTACCATGTTAATCACCTCCTCAGAAATGTAGCTAGGTACATTAGGCATAACTTAGTCTTTACAGATCAATGCTAGCTCACCCTCTGGTCAATTCATATTTGTACAAGTGCTCAGTCATTCTGTCCCTAATAATAGATTCTAGCAACATCCACAAAACAGACATTAATGAATAGACCTATAATTTCCCAGCATATCTTTGCTAACATTCTTAGATAATGGAGTGACATTCACCATTTTCCCAAGGGGCAATTCCTGAATCCAGAGCATTTTGAACCAGAAAATCACGGCTAAAGCACCTGTGTTTTCCGCACCTCCTTCTATTAATAACCTGGGGTGACACCCACTGGGGCCTGAAGATTTGTCTATTTTTAATCGCATTAGTTTCTCCCTCACCATTTTAAAAAATAAAACTTATACTGAATCTAATTAGTTCCTTCCTTTGACTTATGATTTGTTTTCCTTGTATTGCTGATATGGTCTCATCCTTAACTCTGAAGACCAATACAATTACAATATCAGGTCAGGCAACATCTATAGAGAGAAAAACAATGTGCTGATGAAAGGTCACAGACCTGAAATGTTGAGCCAAATTTTCATGGAGTTGAGAAGATGCCATGTACCTTTAAACAAGGCATGTGGGAGCTGGATGCAGAAGTCCCACCCTAGGAGAACCTTCTGACCAGTCCACTTCAGCACTCAGCCACCCCACCCCCATGTCCTCTTAGCTTCTGCTTCTGAGGTGGGGGTCCAACTTTGTACCGCACCCCACTCCGCTGGAGCAATAATCTCGTGACTCGTGTCATGTTTTAACAGAGGTGTGTACGGTGATTCCGCAAAATACAGCCAGTTAACTCCTGTTTCTCACTCCGCAGGTGCTGCCTGACCTGCTGTGCAGCTCCAGCATTTTCTGTTTTTATTTCGGACTTTAGGCGTCTGCGGTATTTTGTTTTTGTTTCCGTTACAATATCACCTGTGACTGCCTTTAGGGGGCCTACTTACTGAAGTCACCCTCTTTCTCTCAAATACTTGTAGAAATCTTTAGTGTTGTCTCAGAAGTTTTTCCTTGTATTCCCTTTTTGCAGTCCTTACTAATTTGCATCCTTTGCTGTGTGTTAAATCTCTCTCACTCTATGGGATTTCTACTGTTCTTTTCATTTTTGGATGAATCTGGGTTAAATCAGGTGCTATTCAGTGCCCAGTGAGGTGCTGGTTTCTCATTTCTTTGAGTGAATTATTGAACCTGGTATGTTCATCACCTTGCCCGTTTATTTTGTGCACGCTATCAGTTCAACACAGAATCACACTGAGTGCCACACAATGTTTTCTCCCCAACATTTTAATCAAATGGAACTTTTTTTCTTTTATAAATGCTTATTTTCGTAAAGAGGATCTGTTTTCATCACATTTGGCAACATCAAAAATAGAAAGTTAACTGCAAAATACACAAAAAATGACATTTAATTAAAAGTAAGTCTTAAAAAAAAAATCAATAATCACAGCTTAAAACATACTCAGCCCCATAAAGTATTAAAGCGTACTTATACCCATCTGCTAAACATGGTGCAGTTAGTGTCAACGAGCTTTGTAGCTGTTCTCCTTACAACATCCACAAGGTAACAATTGGACTAATGCGGCATAAGCATGCTATGTACACACAATGGCAATGCACCATGTATCACTGTATGGGAAACCATATGTACTGGATTGTACAAACAAAAAAAACAAAAGGGAAGCATCACAATGTGCCAAAAACATGCCAATCATAGTAAAATAATCTTTTTGTCTTGTAAAGCTAAAATATGGTTATCTCCAATCTTGCACTTCACACAATTTCTTCTAAAACCTGAATAAACTATCTGTACACAACAAAGAACTAAGGGTGTATCCTATGACAGGAGCCAGTCAGTGTGAACTACACATAATGCATTCCTCCCTACAGATGTGCGTTAGTAACACTGCTGAAATGTTTAGCATCATATCGCCTCTGTACATCGTGCACATTATATTAACATTGAACTGAAAATATTTTAAGCTCCTGTGAGGTACTGTACAAGAATGCATTGAACCATCAATGTGTAGTTCCAATTAAAAAACAGTCAGGCCACTTTATTTTGGACACCATTGCAACCAGATTTTGGAGCGAGACAAATGTTTCCACTGAGGCGTTTGATTTTTTTTCTTAAATATGAATGTGACCGGATAGGAGTATTTTTAGCTCAGTTCTCACAGATCTGTTTTACAAGGGGAAGGACGGTTATTAACGCTTCCATTACATTTGATTACTCCCCATTCCATAGCCACTTCTCTTGATACAGCCGTAAGTATACTGTACAGTTCTGGAATCTTTATAATCAGCAATGACTTACTTTGCTATACCAACTGAAGAGCAGTGGCAAGAGTGAAATTTGGTGATTTGTACTTGGGTGCTTGGTACCTGCTCAATAAAACATTGTCAGTGTGATTTCCTGAAAGACAGTATTCAGCATGGTTCATCATTGTAAGATCTTAAAGAAACAAAAGAGTTGCTTCAGTAAACACCGCCACAGTGCTTCACTTAAGTGGAACGGTATTCAGTAAACCTTCTCAGGTAACAGGTATACCATTACTTTATTGAACATTTACTTTTCGCGCAATGTTTAAAGTAAGATAAAAACACTAGCTGCACCTTAGATTTCTCCTCAGATAATGCTGTAATTAGCCTGGCTATAACTCGCCATTTGACATGTTCCCAGTTATAACTATCTTACTATGGGAAAATACGATGGAAAGGAAGACAGAATCACAGTGGGTATTCTTGGCCACTCTCAACTCTGAGTGAGCTCGGCTCCAGCCAGCCCTCTCAGCAGGGAATGATGTGCAGCAAGAAGGAACCGTGGGGAGGATTTAGTTATAAAGGGAAAAGGATACTGTATGAACTGAAGCACTTTGACCGACACACACATATATGAATGTGCTGAGATCCAGAACTGGGAATAAAAATAAATGAAAGTCACTGGGCAACTTAGCAGGGGTTGCATCTTATATTGGCTACTAACACAATTTATACAATAAATGTAATGAAAAACATACAAACATATGAATTAGGATCAGAAGGCCATTCGGCCCATCGAGCCTGCTCTGCCATTTGATAAAATCATGGCTGATCATATTGTGGCTTCTACTTTCCTGTCTACCCTCTATACCCTTTGACTCCCTTGTCAATCAAGAATCTAACTCAGCCTTAAAAATGTTTAATGACCCAGCCTCCACGGCTCTCTGGGGAAGAGAATTGCAAAGACTAACAACTCTCAGAGAAAAAAATTCTTCTCATCTCCATCTTAAATGGGAGACCCCTTACTTTTAAACTCTGTCCCCTAGTTCTACTCTCCCCGTTAAGGGGAAACATCCTTTGAGCATCCACATTTATAAGATCCCGTGGGGCTTTGACAATTTCAATAAGGTCACCTCTCATTCTTCCAAACTCTAATGGATATAGGCCTAACCTGTCTAACCTTTCATCCCAGGAATCAGCTAAGTGAACTTCTCTGAACTGCTTCTGATGCAGTTATATCATTTCCTAACTAAAGCCCAAACTGTACACATTACTCCAGATGCGGTCTCACCAACGCCCTGTACAACTGTAGCAAAACATCCCTACTTTCATATCCCATCCCCCTTGCAATAAATGCCAACGTTCCATTTGCCTTTCATAATCACGCTGTGCCTGCATACTAACTTTTTGTGATTCATGTACCAGGACACTCTGATCCCTCTGTACTGCAGAGTTTTGCAATCTCTCTCTCCATTTAAATCACACACTAATTTTCTATTCTTCCTGTCAAAGTTGACAACTTCACATTGCCCCACATTATACTCCGCCTGCCAAATTTGGGCCCACTCACTTAACCTATGCATACTCCCTTTGCATACTCCTTAGTTCCACTTCACAACTCACTCTCCTACTTGTCTTTGTTTCATCAGTAAATTTAGCTACGATACATTAAGTCCCTTCATTCAAGTCATTGACATAGATTGTAAATAGTTGAGGCCCCAGCACTGATACCAGTGGCACTCCACTGGTTATATCTTGCCAACTCAAAAATGACCCATTTATTCCTACTCTCTACTCCCTGTTCAGCATTTATTGCCCATTCCCAAATGCCCTTGAACTGGACAGTTAAGAGTTAACCACTTTGCTGAGAGTCTGGAATGACATGTAGGCCAGACTGGGTAAGTACAGCAGATTTCTTTCCCTAAAGGACCTAAGTATAAGAATTCAGGGGTGAGTCCTGAGAGGCAGGGTGTTCTGCTGGGTGACTGATGAGGGTGTTGTGGGTCTGAAGTGTTACTTGCAGATGCATTCACACACCTTGACTATCTGAATGAACCATTTTGGTGCTGCTGCCATGCCCTGGATATGACATTCTGCACAAAAACTATCCTTGGCTCCTGCTCCCACTTCCTTCTGAGGTTCATTCATGAAGGCTTCCTATCCCCTAAAGGAAACATGGCTTCCTTCCTGGCCTCCACTTGTCTGACCAATGCCACCCGAGTGGTGTCATTGAAACAGGGAGTCTTTTCTCTGGTAATGGTGTAACATATCTCCCATCACTGTGGGTTCCAATTTGATTACCCAGCAGCCTGCAGTGCATTGCTGCAACTTCTATTTTACTGGGGTTTTTTTTTTAAACGGAAAGCTGCCTGGGACATGTGGTTAGTTCTGAATGCTGTTTGGCTCCATGCAATGCTACAGAGAAGATTGCAGCATGGGAGCTTGTGGTCATACTACAATCATGGAGATGAGGTGGATATGCTAATTGTTTTGGAGGGAAGGGGGATGGTGGCATAGTGGTAATGTCACTGAACCAGTAAGACAGAGGCCAAGGCTGATGCTCTGGGGACAAGCGTTCAAATCTCACCATGGCAGCTGGTGGAATTTAAATCCAATTAATAAATCTGGAATTGAAAACTAGTCTCAGTAATGGTGATCATGCCAACCATCATGGATTGTCATAAAAACCTAACTAGTTCCCAAATGCCCTTTAGGGAAGGTAATCTGCCATCCTTACCTGGTCTGGCCTGCTTGTGACTCCAGACCCACAGCAATGTGGTTGACTCCTACTGCTCTCTAAAATGACCAGCATTTATTGCCCATCCCTAATTGCCCTTGAGAAGGTGGTGGCTAGTCACCTTCTTGAGCTGCTGCAGTCCACCCACAATGCATTTAGGAAGAGAGTTCCAGTATTTTGACCCAGCGACAGTGAAGGAACAGTGATATAGTTCCAAGTATGGATGGTGAGTGACTTGGAGACAAACTTGCGGGTGGTGATCTTCCCATGCATCAGCTGTCCTTCTAGGGGGTAGAGGTCGTGGGTTTGGAAGATGCTGTCGAAGGGGGCTTGAAAAGTGGCTGCAGTGCATCTTATAGATGGTGCACACTGCTGCCACTGTGTGGCAGTGGTGGAGGGAGTGCGTGTTTAAGGTGGTGGATAGGGTGCAGAACAAACGGGCTGCTTTATACTGGTTGGTGTCGACCTCCTTGAGTTTTGCTGGATCAGCACTCATCCAGGCAAGTGTTCCATCACACTCCTGACTTGTGTCTTGTAGATGGAGGACAGGCTTTGGGGAGTCAGGAGGTGAGTTACTCACTACAGAATTCCCAGCCACTGACTTGCTCTTGTAGCCACAGTATTTATATAGCTGGCCAGCGAAGCTTCAGTGGTAACCTCAGGATGTTGATGGTGGTGTATTCAATGATGGCAATGCCACTGAATGTCAACGTAAGGTAACTAGTTTGGAGAGAGTCATTGCCTGGAACTTGTGTAACAGTTGCCAGGGAGAAGGATAGACTTGGTGCATTTTAAACCAAAGATTGATGGATCGGGTTGTTTCCTAAATGATAAGCAGGAAACTATAAATGAACAGAGAGATTTAGGGGTGTCTGTGCAGATATCACTAAAAGCTAGTGGGCAGGTATAAACATTAATAAAAACAATAATAGAATGTTGATCTTTATCTCCAGGGGACTGTAATGCAAAGCGAAAAAAGTCATGTTAGAGTTATATAAAGCTCTGGTTTGAGCTCATTTCAAGTACAGCATTCAGTTCTGGTACTGGACTTCAGGAAGGATATATTGAACATTCCCAGGGATGCAGCACAGATTCACCAGGATGGCACCAAGGCTAGAAAGGTTAAATTATGAGGGCAGGTTGCATAAAACTAGACTTGTGTTCCCTTGAGTATACTAGATTAAGGGACAAGCCAATTGAGGTGATACAGATCAGCCATGATCTAACTGAATGACAAAACAAGCTTGGTCCTGTTCCTATGTTTCTTATTGATTAGAAAACATTTCCTGAAAGAAAAGTGGGAAGAACTGAAGTAGTTTGGACAGCCATTCCAATCATTAACACTGGTTAAATACCGCCGATGCCAGAAAACTGAAATAAAAAAGGAAACCGTCTGTTCCATTCTGACGAGAAGGTCAACCTCTCACATTAAGTTTGTTTTTCGATCAGTAGACGGCACTTGAACCTGCTCAGTATTTCCAGCACTTTCTGTTTTAACCTCTCTACAGCTGTTCAGATGGTTTCCCAATTTTGTCAACAAACATGTTGCGAACAAATTCCGCATTGGAAAAATATCAAGTCTGAAAAAGACCACCATGTCACTTCTATGTGACAACATCGCAACATAAAACTTTCAGGAATTCACAGCTCAAAAGCACAAATCACCTCTCCCTTTAATTGTTGATTTAAAAAAAAATGTAATCCAAAATGATTTTATTAAACAGAAAACCAGCAGCAAGATTAAAAATAATCGGCTTGTAACTATCTCACTTTGCATCTTCAAATGCCAATCTGTTTTTGTCCCACAATACAATACTGTTGCACTGAACAACCACCCTCCCCATTTACAGTAGAGCTAAGAACTCATTTATATAGGCAAATTAATCTGTTGCATGAGGAAACAATAAAACAGTTTAATTTAATCTCATTTTAACATCACCTTTGTGCATCAGCATGAATTTGTAAACGTAATCAAACCTTACCCAATAATTATTAAATATGCAGCATGATGTTCAGCTTCAGTGACCAAATGCCTTGCAGGTCTAAAAGTGGCCGATTTGTCATCACTACTTTTCTTGAGGTGCAACCATTTCAGAAATGGATTTCACAAGCATGCAGTGTTTTGCCCTTTGATTTTCATTAAAAATCTATTTGTGAACTTAAAGGAAGATGCAAGCACATTATATTAAAATGAACTCTTAAGAAGATGTTTGAAAAGATTGGACAACTTAATTGTCATCCCACTAATTCACTACAAAACAGAGGAACTGATTCTTATCCTAAGGAGAACAAATGATTGGAATTCTATACATATAAGGCTTCAGATTATATTGTCGAATGCACAAATGGAAACAATCAGCCAAATGACGTGAGTTAAAAGGGAACTCTTGTCTCTATTACGAACAGAAGAAAATAAACAGAGTTCAGGAGTATACTTGCAAACAAAATCCCAATAAACATCTTGCTTGTTTTTATGCCAAGATGTTGCAGCAAGTTGAGACAACATAGTTACACAGCACAAGCTGAACATGGGGAGGCCATTCTGCCCAGAATTTAATGAAGGGAGGAGAGACAGTAGAAACCACTTGTGAGTGAGAAATTGTAACATTTCAAGCACCATACAGTTCAAAACACACATCAAAGGATTTTGATTGCAGGTAAGGTACAGAAACCAATTACTTTTTAAATGACTAGTGTTTCTCTTTTGGTGTTGCATGTCAACATAGAGCATTGATCCGTAACACAATTCAGTACTTAGAATCCTAATATAAATTTAACCAGGCATGGACCAATACAAAGAAGCTTATTGTTGGTAGTTTGGCCAATTAACTCTGATTACTCAGTAACTGAGATCTGTATAAATTAAGATATGATTTCATTGATAAACAGAGCTGGCAATTCCATTTAGACTGAGAGTATGTAACTCTCAACTTCAAGATAAATAAATCCTGCAAAGCCTCCTTATCTACTGATTGAGTGACTAGGAAACTTGAGCATTAGTGGTTAGCTGGCTGATCAGAGAGATGACTGTGGCAGCAAAAGTTTTTTTCTGCATCCAATGACAGTACTTAACAGGGAAATTTTAGAACTATGCAGAGCACTCTCTACACTGACCCATTGCCCATTTAATGCTTCTAAACTGTAACTTTGGAACTGTTTTCTCTGTTGCACCTGTGCATACCGTAGATCACAGCATATAAGCCGACCTCTGAAGCCTCCGAAAATCCCTCCAAAAATGGGTGCTGACTTATATGCTAAGTACAAAATGTGAATTGCCGGTGTAGGTGATTGCCATTTTGAATGTGAAAAAAGACACTGGTAATTTGTATTAAATTAATGGCATGTTTTATTGAATGAATTCAATCTACAAACATCCCTTTAACCACAACCAGAGCATTTTAAAACTATCAAATCCATTGTCTTTGGCATCCAACGCAGAGTTCATCAAATTCATTGAGTTACTTTGGCTTTGGCATCATTGTAAGGATCCTACTCTGGATCAGATCTGGTGCTTTCAATTTCACAATCAACCCTCCATAACAAATCATCTTCCTCTCTATCAATTGGATATCCTGCATTTTCTGAACCATCTGATGACACTTGGTGCACTAACAGCATCCCAAGCTTTGATAATGAAACCACACAAAACATCAAGTGGCACAGCACACATTGTCCACTCTTTGCGAAGGTTTTTTTTTCTCTGTCAACCATCCACCTATTTCCATTCGGTGTAAACCTGATCCTTGAATGGCTTGTTGAGGCACTCATCCAAAGGTTGAACTATGGATGTTAGACCCCTGGCAGAACTGCAATGTGGTTGTTATTTCTTCGCAGGCGCCTCTTGATCTCATTGTTCATATGGGATCAGAACATGTCCCACACTAATAAGCTGCATTCTTTACATAGGCCTATTCCACACATCATCAATCTATAACTTCATTCTCATCCATTCACCTATTGTCATGGATGTGCACGAGAACTCCTACAGGAAACTTGGGGCAGCTTTTTCCGGTTGGCGAGTTGGGGCGGGGCTTGCTCGCCGACGCGTAAAATGACGCGGGGTGACATCGGGCGTGCGTCCCGACATCTCCCTGCGTCACTTAGATTTTTAGTTCGGCGGGTGCGCAGCCGACTCAGCTGCGCGCCTGCCAAACTGTCAAAGGCCTATTAAGGCCTGTTGAAAACAAATCAAAACAGTTAAATGTTGGCTTAAGGTTGGCGGGCAGCCAAAGAGACCAGGCGGCCTTCCAAAAAAGCATCCCACAGGCGGGATGAAGTTTCACGAGGGATTTAAAATTTTCGGAATATCTTTAAATAAAAGTAATGGACATGTCCCTGCTCATGTGACAGTGTCATATGAGGGGACACGTCAGGAAAATTTTTTCTAACCTTTAAAAATTTTTTATAACTTCAACCGATCTCCCTGAGGTGACACTTTGCCTCAGGGAGACCTGTGTGCACTTTCGTGCGCATGCGCAAAAAAGCGCACTCCCGGCTCAGGGAATCCCTCCCTTGCCCGCACAGGGAGCGCTCAGCGCTTCCGAGCGGATGTCAAGCTGGGCAGGCCTTAATCGGGAACCCGCCCGCCCGCGCCCGCACAACCCT
The DNA here is from genome assembly GCF_964194155.1 of Cetorhinus maximus. NCBI lineage: Eukaryota > Metazoa > Chordata > Chondrichthyes > Lamniformes > Cetorhinidae > Cetorhinus > Cetorhinus maximus. The sequence goes on along the minus strand of NC_135882.1, from coordinate 19,791,959 downwards.
CCCTACGGGGGGAGAAATGCTGCCCTCGATGTTCAGCATGGTTTTACATTTACCATCGGCTTTAATTTCCCTCCATTGGCCATGCAGGCTAATACCATCGCGCATCTCGTCGTCTTATATCCTGTGGTTTTCATTAGAACTGTTTTCAGACTTTTCCACTCTACAGTTTCGCTACTGGGAACACAGAAATTCGCGGGCGTTTCAACCATGTTGCTGATGTGACTTAATGGGTACTGGTGTTTATGCCACTGTCTGATGATGAACCGCTGGAAACTGGTAATTTTGACATTAAGGTCTTTTGGTAGTCTCTGAGCAACCTTGGTCTTCTACCACAACAGTAGACCATTTTGTTCCATAAAGCAACTATTCTAACTAGCTGTTGATCTGAAATCTTCACTGGACTCTGGGTTTGATTTAGCCCACTTAAGTCCGTATATATGCATTGCGTTTCTGGTGACGATGTGGTCATTCTGACGATTTTTGAGGACCCATTCCGATACATGCTACTCAAGATCAGGCCAGTGGCTTCATCTCTTTTCTGACAGTGCATTGGGCATCTTCTCCAGGCTGGATTCCTTCTTCCATTCTTGCATCAGTTTTTGTTTTCACTAACACTGAATTCCCTCACTACAGCACGGTTATTTGACGAGTTGGCAAATGTTGCGACTTTTTGCTTGAAAGTAGCTTCGCACTTCATTCGTTTTGCTGGAGGACCCATTTCTGTTCTTCATTCGCCATGCCAAGCATGGTCTGCTCGGCGTAGGTGTGTCTTAAACTCCTGCGTATCTTCTTTGCAACACAGCCTGTATCGCCTGCTTGATCCCATGCACCAGCTTACAGTATAAGGTAACTAAAATATGCACTTCTGGGGTGAAAAATTGAAGCTGACTAGTGATATGAGTATAGCATTTTGTAGCTGAAAACGGGGTGGGGGGGGTCGACATACTTTTGCCTCTGCTTGGCGTATGATTTTTGGTACTGAAAAAATGGCGTCGGCTTATATGCCACGATCTATGGTATTTACATTTCCCCTTCTGTCTACCCTGTGTGCACATTCTTGGTGAGTCTATCCCATCAGTAAGTTGCTGTTTGGGACTATGGCCTTGGAGAAATAGTTAGGAAGTAGCAGTAAGGTAAGTTGTCACACTATGATGTAAGGGTATGTTATGAACTGCTTTGCATTATCTGGAAGATTAGACTTGAAAAGAAAAGATTTCTTTAGGATGCATACACACTCTATCATTGTTATAATATGATTTAAGGGAGCCAATCATTTATGCCTAATAGTGAGGCTTGCACTGTAGTAAATGTCCTATAAACTATATTTAAAAATCTACATACACTTCCTATGCCAATTTTTTTCCATGATTAGTTCCGATGCCCACATTTACAGTGGATCCTGCCTATGTCAACTTGTCACACTGTAATTACACCCTCCCATGAGTGGTGGCGCTGTAACTCCTCAATTTTGTATCTTCCAGCTCCTTAACACGTACTGCAGAGAGACACCTATCCTCCAACTGACTACTACTCAAATTACTGCATGTTTTGTTATCTAACTATAAATAATAAAATAAAATCAAAGTATTATATAAAAATAAGGACAGAATATATGACTTTAAAATGGAGACAGTATTGTATCTGCATGCCTTGGTCCATTCATGTCTTGTCCTCTTCACCTGAACACTACATTTGATCTCGACTCCCTGGGAAAAACTTTCAACTTCAGCAAGTCAGTGAAGTCAATGTAAGGAAGATGGGCAAAGGTGTATAACAGGCAGCCTAACCCGCTATTGCCTGTTTTACACCCCTGTCAAAGTTGAAGGTTTCACCCCATGTGCAATGTAACAGGGACCAATCAGAACAGCATAAAGTGTGACATGAAAACATTGGCAGTAAGCCTCCAGCAGCCTTATGACAAAGAGCTTTACAATAAAGAGCTTTGCAGGATAATCCTGAAATGTTTTGCTTTAAACTTTTCTCAACTTATATCTGTCAGACCATAGCTTGATCTAACTTGAGTCTAGCAGCAGGCAGCTCTAGCTCTACTACATGAGTACCCCCATTATAAGTTCCATAATAATTAGATCTCACAGTTATACTCACCCTTTTCATTCTAACAACACTGGGTTTGACTGACTCCCAATATACTTGAAGTATTAACATCTCTCATACAAGGGCTACAACATAAACATTCACCTGACTGACTTCCGCTTGCTTTTAACAACATTGATAACTTTACTTTCTCTTTCAGCCTAATGGGGTGAACAGTAACTGGCATCTGATCTGCTAGGGCACATCTCTCACAGACGCAAGTATCTGCTCTCTTCCAGTTGCATGACTAAGAGGCACAAGGTTACAAGTCCTTCTTCAATAGAAATAAAATCAAAGCCTTATAGACTACCCCTTCTCTTTCTAATTCAAATTAAAAATATCAAATATCTAAGAGATTTCTGTTCAAAGTAACTACAATTATTGTAACAATACATTCACACAGCTTTAAAAAAAAAGGTTCTGTAATATTTCCAGACACAGTGTTTAATTAAACAGCCATTTACAAATTCAGAATTAAAAAGCAAAACAGGGCTAAAAGATGGCAGATTTGGCCGTGAACAAGTGACCAAGCCACCAGTGATGTCATGGCAGGAAGCAGAAACACAGTCACACTTTTCTTCAATTTGCAATCAGAATTGACCAGCAGTGCTGGGGTCGCACTGAAGGAGACGGACGATGGAAGGATCACTTTTGGCACCTCGGATGAACTCTTCAAGGGATAGCTTTCCTAGGATAAACCAAGAAGAATTTCTAAACATGAGCCATTTAAGATCAATCAGATAGACTGGAAAAGTGGAAAGTGCAGACGACTGGGCAGGTGCTATACAGTGAAGTACTGGTCATTCTGAACATGTTTTTGATCAGTTTCTTATGCTTTTTAATAATCAGTGTTACATTTCTGTGGGCAACATCAGGCTTAACCGTTCATTTCAGGAGAATTCTTCCCATCACTGAACTGCCTAAATCTGTACTCAAATCCACATTCACCTCTCACCCCATATTGCCACGTGGTCTTTCATGCCCTTTCAACATGAATTAATCCTCATTACCAGCAGGGCATTTCCAACTGAAATATCTTGTCCATCAAGAATGAGGTGGGAGACCTCCCCCAGGGTCAGAGTAGGTCAATGCATTGTAGGGCTAGATACTAAACGGCACTGGGATAACAAACAAAGACTTCGGGCAGACACCGGAAGTAATAGTGGGTTCTGGAGAGACATATGACTTATACCAAAATACTTGGTGGGCACATATTCCCAGTGGGAATGGTGGATGGTGGAGTAGTGGAGAAGTGGTAATTTCACTGGATTAGTAATCCAGACTAATGCTCTGGGGATACAGGTTCAAATCCCACCATGGCAGCCGGTGGAATTTAAATTCAATTAATAAATCTGGAATTAAAGGCTAGTCTCAGTCATGGTGACCATGAAACCATTGTCGATTGTCATAAAAACCAATCCGGTTCACTAATGCTCTTTAGGGATGGAAATCTGCCGTCTTTAACTGGTCTGGCCTACATGTGACTCCAGGTCCACAGCAATGTGGTTGACTCTTAACTGCCCTCTGAAATCACCTAGCAAGCCACTCAGTTCAAGGGCAATTAGGGATGGGTAACCAACGCAGGCCATGCCAGTGATGCCTGCATCCCATGAAAGAATTAGGGAAAAAAAACTTATGATTTAGCTTAACAGTGTATTACATGTGAATATATTGGATAAATCAGTTTTAAAAATAACCAGAGTTATGATGGAAGCTGTTTTTCCTACTCAACTTCAAATAGCAGACCAAATGTTAAAAATTACAGGCAGGTTCTTTGATCTGCAGATTAGCTGGATGGAGAAGCTTAGTTTTGAGGTGCTAAGCAAATTATTGGTCCTTTGAAAGGGAATGGGTATTTTATTTATAGATTCTAGACCATGCCAGTCAAGCACAAATATGGTTTCAGTTGCTGGGAAAGATTAAACTATGTAAGTTTACAGACAGATGTGATACATCTAAATGGCTGAGCGATCAAGGGAACATTGTCCAAATGTAAATTGTTTAACGCATCAAGCCAATTTGTTCATTAGCATAGATTGCAAACAGATGACTGACTGACTGTCTTTTGGTCTGGAATATATACTGCATTTTTTCTCATTATCTTCAGCCCAGTGTCTGGAATTGATATTGAACTTCTTGAGCCAACATGAGATTATGTTGTACAACATCACATCAATAAATGTTTATGAAAGATTACATTATGAAAATAACTTAATGTGTAATAAACTGCTTGAGAAATACATTCTGGAAAATGACAACTTAACTCCCGTGGATATTCTATTCTTTTTATTTCATACTATCAGTAACTTGTTGCATCTTTTGCTTAATTATCTTAAATAAAAAAAGTCTGATTATTAATTTTAGCCTGAAAGCGATGGTGTAGAAATATAGGGCAGAATTTTACAGCCCTATTTTGGCAGGGGCTGGCCGTAAAATGCGGCAGGCCATTATAAATCCCATTGATGACAGCGGGAACATAAAATCCCACTGTCCTAAAATTCTGCCCATAGCATTTACTGTCTTTCATCGTAAATAGGCATGAGCATTGGGTATTCCACATAGGTGCATTACATCAAAGGTAAGGGTTAACTGTTGGACATTTATTATCCTACTCATATCACACAATGGTGTAAGTTTAAGTCTTTTGCAGGAGAGTTAGTCAGTTAGTCTGTTAATGAAGTGCCTTTCTGTCATGATTGCAAGGTAAAACTGGGGGATAGTCCAAATTGTGTCAGTGCCTCTGCAAAATGTCAGATAAATTTATATCTTTGGCCTCTGATATGTACAGTGTTAGCTATTCTCTTCAGCGTCACATGTGGGCCAGCCTTAAATGCCCCAAACTGGGAGAGGACAAAGATAACCAAGTTCAATGCTCCTTACTAGAAGTGCATACATGGAGGTGGCTCATGGAGAAAGCATCAGAGCTCACAGGCAAAGCATCAGGCTCAGCTGTGATATTAGTCCATAAACAAACAGCTTGACAACACTTGCAGCGTGACACTCCCTAGTTTGTAAAAGTCTCACATAACTGATCCATCAAGACCAAAAGGCCCCACTTGCTGATCTCAGTTGGACTGTGCTCATGATTGGAAATGACCAAGCTTCCCGCTCCTGATTGCTTTTCAATGACCACTGCTGGAAAGAGTGTGCGTGCTGCACTGTGAACAGCTTTTCCCCATGATTGAACAGCCTGCCAACGCTCAAAGGCTCATACATAAAAAATGTCCTCTTAAGCTGCTACTGAAGAGGATCTGGTAGTACCGAATATCTTCAGGAAAGGAGGGGAAAAGAAAATCTCTGAGTGTTTGATGCACTGATGAAGAATAGTTACTTGGACCTAAATTCAAGGAGTGCGAGTGCTTATAGATAAGTGTTCTAGCAGGAGTCACTGGCTTAAGGTGAGAAAAAGCGACGTGACAGATATTAAATGTGATAATAATTATTCAATGTAAAGTAATACCAAAGGCCACTGAAACACAAAAACATTTTATTCCTTTGTGTGTTATTTTTAGTGCACCCAGTACCTCATAAATAGAATCATTTAGCGTACATATACCATTGGGGAAACTTCTCTTTCAAAACAGCACAGACAGGAATTTTTATGAAGAAGTTAAAGAAGTGCTAAAAAATAGTATATATATGCATGTATAAAGGGAATTGATAATGGTTATTTACTACTATTCAGCTGGTCATGTTGGCAAGAAATGTACAACATAGTTACCATTCAAACTTTACTCTCCAATTTAAATACAATGCACTCTTTGAGAGTTCTATGAGAAACTTGTTATATAAGATGAGTGCAAATGAAAGACGGTATTTTTTGTAAGTAATCTATTAAAAACAGAGCTATAGATAACGGGTTATAGTTCCCAACTAATACTGCTTCTGTACAAAATGCTGAATATGCTGGTGCTAAATTCCTTCCATTTCTTTTTAATCTGTGGTATTAACCACAGTAATTTAAGAGGTTGTACATAAAGTCAGCAAATATACCCCAGTGTGTCTTATAGAAGAGGTTTTAATGATGAGCTGCTGTTTGGACATTTTGTAAGAACTAAAGGCTGGAGATAATTGTAAAGGAAGTCCTAGGTAGAACCTATCTACTCACCATCTCGGTTGGTATCCATTTGTCTGAAGATTTTTTCTGTCCTTTTCTCAGGTGTTGACTCATCTTCTGGCATCTTCATCACAGAAGAAACCATCTTATAGATTGCCTATATAAAATTAAAAGGTACATCAAGCAGTTTTACATCAACACTGATTCTCATCATCTGCTGCAGAGTTTAGATATCAACCTAATATCTATTTTGGGTGCTTATGTCTTGGATGCGCAAAATTTGGATGAAAAGATCTTCATATTCCTCCCTGAGGCTAGGAAACCGTGAAGGTGATCTGCGCCCTGTTACAAGTTTTTGGGCCTGCCTTAGATATCCTTTAGATACAGTGAGACTAGTCACATAAGCATCCAAGTGTCTAACATTTAGGAATGTGCCAGTGTTTCTCATTATCAAATTATACAATAGTGAAACCTAGGAGTATAACAATAGTGTCCCCCATGATCTGAACTGAATGTCATGCCTTCTCAATAAAACAAAAGCAAAATACTGCGGATGCTGGAAGTCTGAAATAAAATCAAGGTGCTGGAAATAGTCAGCACGTCTGACAGCATCTGTGGAGAGAAACAGAGTTCTTCAGAACTGGAGGAGAGTCATATTCGTCTCGAAACATGAACCCGGTTCCTCTCTCCACAGACGCTGCCAGGCCTGTTGAGTTTTCCCAGCACTTTCAGTTTTTATCTCATGCCTTTACATGTAGCCTCATGCGCGTTTCTCCGGTCACTCTGAAGGTGAGCTGAGATGCTTGCATGAGACAAGGTCAGATATCAGTATAAAAACAATCATTTTATGTCAGAAAGTCCAAGTTCATTTCAACCAGGCTAGCCAATGAAATAAGACAACATCAGGCATTTCCAAAGGAGAAAATCAAATTGCAACTTTTCAACTGAAACGCAGTTATTTTATTTTCCAGGCAACAAGTCAATGTGCAGAATGGCTGTTATAGTCAAATCTCATCTTGGTTCAACAAAATGACCGAACTCTTGAGAATAAGAAAAGTTATAAAATATATGCCACACTATCGTTATTTCTTAACTTTGCCTGTTCAGCCGCTGTTTGCAACCAGCTGTGGGTTTGATTTAACAGTGGCTTTCCTCGCTGGACCAGGCTTCCCCCCAGACCTTGCTGACTGAGCTGACTGCCCAGATGTCTTTCCCCGACATTCTCCAAGTGTACACAGGAAGGGGAAGACTGAGGTCTTCCCATTCAAGGATTCAAGTCGTCCTGTCAACTATAACCAATGACCCATTCTCCCACAAGCAGATAGCTTGATAGCCCCATGCTGAGTTCATCTCAATAGTTGTCAAGATTCACTGAGTTCTCCAAACAACTTTCATTGTCTAAAGCACTCTGCTTTGGGTGCCTCCTCTCTTGAATTACAGTTCCCCCCCCTCAGCTGTTGTGAATTTAACCCATTGAGAGCTACATTTAACTCAAAGGTAAAATTTTTAACAGAATTTGCGCCAAGATCCTCCCTCTGAAAACACAGTCAGAAACCCCAGAATGTGACATCCTGTTTCAAAGCCTCTCTCAGTGACACAATTTTTAGTGCAAACTCTTAAGCACACTACATGTACCGTAGGATACTGATGTTCTTCCACGTGGAACCATTTCAATGCTCTAACCCTTTCTATTCATGTTCCACACTGCAACCTGGCAGGAGTACAAGCTGGTTGCTGATTCCATTGCTCTGCTGCAGGTCATTGGCCTTTATGGATCCTGCTCTTTTAATAAGAATGGAGAAGAAAAGGCAACGGGAGGAGATGATTAAACGGTCACTAAGATTTCTTTCAGGCGTCCCAAAGAATCTATTGCCCCCATCTTAAATTATACATTCAGATTCATGTGATACATTTGAAATCTGGTTCAATTCAATTTGGCTGGTTTTCTTCAAAAACCACAGAGACAAGTATCGTGTGAAAAGGAAAACTTCCCATTGGCGCAGTAGAGGACACTTTTCTGACTCTGGAGCTGAATATAGTGAGAATGGTGCTCTCTCTCTGGCTCGAGCTATGTGTGACTCTCTGAGGGAGCTTGATGCTGACGCTGGGTGATCAAGAATGTTTATTGCCCATTACTGACATCTCTGACCCCGATGACTGCAATCAATTCACCAAGAGTACAGACAACTTTAATATTCAGAATTTAAAAGGTATCCCATATCTTTTTGGTTGCTATGAAGTATAATTGTATATGACCCATTGGAATAAGTGGGCTAAAAACCTCTTTCTCTTTACTCACAAGAAGAAAGAGGCTTGGAACAGCTTCAAAGACAGAAACAGATAGAAAAATTGGTTTATATAAGCATCACTGCTTGTAAACAATTTAAAGAGGTTACTTATAGGGATAATTGTAGATGCAGTGTACTGTCATCATCACTATGGTGATGGCAATATGACTGTTAAGAGGTTGCAGTCTGTAATCATAAGTATTGGAAGGTCTTCAGTTTAACACTTTCGGTATCAAATGTTTTCTGCAGCTTGTGAGTTGTGCGTTTTTTTTCCTAGTTATTTCCTCAACTTCTCATTTTCCCTGTTTCCTCAGACCATGCACTGTGCCCAGGTTATGGCAGCTGGAATTCAGCCTGTCCCTCTAGGCCCCTGCCAAAGCTGCCATAAAGCCATTAAGAGATTGGCAAGAGTAACCCTGGGCAGCAACCCCCAAACTGCGGGTGCTGATTTTACCCACTGGGCTGCCAGCAGCCGATGGTACCAGTGGGAGGTCCAGTGCGTTTCAAGGCTATAACCTCATTGCCATGCACTATATCGGGTGGCTCAGAGGCTTACCCAACCAGCAGGAAAATAGGCCTTGTGGAGGGAAGGCCTGGTCAGACAGTGGATGCTCATTATTGCAGAACCCTGACATTCACTCTTGCTCTTCCTGAACCACCACATATAATTTTAACACTTGAATTTTTCAGGTCTTTTCCCTGTACCGCTTGGTTTTATTGAACAGAGCCCATGGCAGATGCTCTGACCAGCAGACTGTTAACATGGCGTCACGGCCCTATGTGAGTTTAGAGGAATGAGAGGTGATCTTATTGAAACATATAAGATCCTGAGGGGACTTGACAGGGTGGATGCTGAAAGGATGTTTCTCCTTGTGGGAGAGACTGGAGCCAGGGGACACAGTTTAAAAATACAAAATCTCTCCATTAGGATGGAGATGAGGAGAAATATTTTCTCTCAGAGGGTTGTTAATCTTTGGAATTCTCATCCCCAGAGAGCCATGGAGGCTTGACATTTCAATATATTTAAGGCCGAGTTAGATTGACTCCCTTGTCAATCAAGAATCTAAGCGTATAGAGGGTAGGAAGGAAAATGGAGCAGAGGCTACAATCAGATCAGCCGTGACCATATTGGTTAGTGGAGCAGGCTCGAGGGGCCGAATGGCCTACTCCAACTCCTAAATCGTATGTTTGTATGTATGTATGGATCAGGTGTATTTGTAGTTACAACATAATTAAGTGTATGCTTTAGTACTATATGAACTATAAATGCAATAAACCATGTTGCCATGAAGAGATATTAATGTCTATAATGTTATTGGAAATTATTTTAAAATTGGAATTGTGGTAGGGTCTGTGTCTATGGGCAGAAATTTCCCCCTGTCAGTGGGGTTGTGTGGGGGCAGGCGGGAGCAAGAGCGAACCCGAACCCGAGCAGCGTCCCCGATTGGGGCCACGCCGCCATTTTGCGTGAGCGGGCGAATTAAGGCCCACCCAGCATGACGCGCGCCTGGAAGCGCTGAGAGCTCCCAGTGTGGGCGGGGAGGAGGGATTCCCTGAGTCAGGGCTCGCGCATGAAGGAGCGCAGAAATCTCCGAGGCACGGAGCTGCCTAAGGGAGATTAAGTTCGCAGTGAAAGTTTTTATTAAAGTCAGAAAAAAATTATTTAGACATGTCCCCTCATGTGACAGCGTCACATGAGCTGGGACATGTTTATCAAACGTTTGAAATTTTTAAATATAATTCATAAACCCTTCATGAAAGCTCATCCCGCCCGTGGATGAGGTTTCATGAAAAATGTTAAGGCCACCTGGGCTCTTCGCCTGCCCCCTGACCTTAAGGTTGGGCGGGCAGCATTCTTAACAACTTTAATTACTTTCTTAATGGCCTTAATAGACCTTGGGAAGAATTTCCCCCATGTCAGGGGGGAAGTGCAGGAGCCGGCGTGCCTCAGATCAGTGCCCCCCCCGAGCCGCCATTTTATGTGGGCGGGCCAATTAAGGCCCACCCAGCATGATGTCCGCCAGGAAACGCTATGCGCTCCCTATGCGAGCGGAGGGGGAGATTCCCTCAGCCAGGAGTGCGCTCTTCCGTGCATGCATGTGAGAAAGTGCACTCATCTCCCTGAGGCTAAGTGCTGCCTCAGGGAGATTGGCGCCAAATTTAAAAATGAAGGGGCAAAAATAAAATTTCCCTGACATGTCCCCTCATGTGACACTGTCACATGAGTTGGGACATGTCCATCACTTTTAATCAAACATCTTTTAAATTTTTAAAAACCCTCATGAAAGCCCGTGGATGAGGTTTCATGCTTTTTCTGAAGCCCGCCAGGGCTCCCGGCCTGCCCGCCAACCTTAAGGTTGGACGGGCAGGTCCATCAATGAACTTAATTACTTTTTAAATGGCCTCAATAGGCCGTTGACAGGTCGGCGGGCGCACAGCTGATTCGGTTGCGCCCCCGCTGACCTGAAAATTGAAATGATGCAGGGTGACGTCGGGAGTTCCACCCAACGTCATCCCGTGTCATTTTATGTGTCGGCGAGCGGGCCCCACTCCCTGCTCAGCGACCTACATATCCTGGCCTATGTGTGTGTCAACGTGTGTGCCTGTGTGTGGCTTAACTGGATTAAAGCCAGCTAGCCTGGGTGCTTTGATGTACAGTAGTTTTGAGATGTTAATTAGATAAACATAAGGAAGTTAAAAGGTATACTGTAAATTGCATTTGTTGAATAAACCATTCAAAAGAATGGGTAAAGTCTTGCACCTAGCTGGGAGACACCAAGCAAAGTGTTTATATTACTAATAAAATTGGTGGAATGAAAGGATTATTGTTAGGAGAGGTAAAATTTTTTAAAACCTAGTAATACATGGAAAATTTACACTCAAAGGGGAAGCTATATTTAACAGAAAGGAGCTTGTGTGTGTAAGTCAGGTATTTAAGATCTAACCAGCCTGTGAGCCTACAACTGTGTCTACAAAGGAACCAAATTGAAAGGAATCTCATTTTGAATTTGTAAGATCAAATGTGCTTTGCCTGGTGTCTGTTTACAGTCTATGGGCTATTGTTGCCTGGGTGAAGATTTACCTTTGAGCGGTTAATTTGGGGATTTGTTTAAAAGTTATAATGGTAGTAATTTATAGACATGTGCATGTGTTTAATTTGTTGTTAAATTAATAAATGTTTAATTTAATTTTATGTAAAGAACCTTTCAAGGCTTGGTGTTCTTATTCCTGAATTCAGAGCTGCATCTTAAACATAGCAATTGAAAATATAGGTTATGACAGTTGTTCAAGTTTCCCTCTGGGATTTAAACATCTCAGCTTTTACCAGCTGCTGTGTCATAACACTTGCGAGCATGTGACACTTACTTTAAGGACCTTATTAATTATGCAAATCATAAACCAATATTCTAACACACCCAAATGCACAACTGAGATGGAAATTCCTCTTTCTACAGCACAGAAACTGCAATTAGTGTTTTTACATTTTTGAGCATGGATGAGTTTTCCACTTCTTAAACAGGAGTTACTGCGTTTGAGTGAAATCTCTGACCTGGTTGTTGGCAAGACATCTTATTCTGCAGTACTTCCCCCACTGGTGCCTCTGCCTGCCAACCCTTCTTGGCATACAAAAATCGCATCATATTTTGCTGCTTCTCTTTGACTCAGATTGAATTATAACATATTTCAACACAAACGGGTGGTAGAAGTTTGGAACTCTCTTCTGTAAATGGCAATTGATTGTAGATCAGCTGTTGATTTTAAATCTGAGATTGCTAATATATTTGGTTAATAAAAATCTAAGGCATATGGAACAAAGGAGTTAGGTCGCAAATCAGCCATGATTCCATTGAATGGTGGAACAGGCTTGAGTGACTAAGTGACCTACTCCTGTTTCTCTATTCCTATGCTCCTTATTTAAACAGAAGATGGCAGCCACCACAGGAATCACTCCAATTACATTGAGCTGTCATATCCTACACGCTGTAAGGACTCATTCCATTCTCCCAGTTCCTCCATCTCCATCACATCTGTTCTGATGATGCAACCTTCCATACCTGCGTTTCTGAGATGTCTCCATTTTATGCTCAACTGAGGATTATCCCCCTACCACGACCATGGTTGGCAGGATCCTCCACCATGTTTGCCACATTTCTTGCACCTCTGCTCTTACCCCTTCCTCTCTGTCCCAGAACCATAATTGGGTTCCCCTTGTCCTCACCTTCCACACCACTAGCCTCCGTATTCAACAGATCATTTTCCACCATTTTCGCCACCTCCAGCGTAATGTCACCACCAAACACATCATCACCTCCCCTCCCATTTCAACACCCCGTGATACCCTGGTCCACTCCACAATCACCCCAAAACCCGGTCCCCTTCGCACGGCAGCTCTCCATGCAAACATAGGACCTGCCATTTTAGCTCCTCTCTCCTCAACGTCCAAGGTCCAGACACACCTTCGAGGTGAAGTGGTGATTTATGTGTATTTCTTTCAAGCTAGTCTACTGTATTCGCTTCTCACAATGTGGTCTCCTCCACACTGGGAGACCAAATGCAGATTGGGCAACGCTTTTGTGGAACACTTGCACTCTGTCTGCAAGCTTCTGATGGCCTGTCATTTTAATTTTCCTCTTACTCCAACACTGACATCTCTGTCCTTGGCCTGCTGGACTGTTCTAGTGAACCTCAACATAAGCTTGAGGAACAGAACCTCATGTTTAGATTACTGTCTTCCGGACTCAACACTGAGTTCAACAATTTCAGGTCATAAACTCTGTCCCCCTATTTTATTTCCTTTTCTTTTCACGTTTTGGTTTTTCTCTTATTTTCGCTTTCAGACAGTAGCACACCTGCTCTAGGCACATCTTCTGTTTCTTTGCTTCTTTTCTTGCTCCATTGCCGTTTCCTTTGGCTCTGGAAGACTAACTCTTCTGTCATTCAATCTCTCCTATCTTCTACCCTATCACAGACCTTCCTTGTGTCCTTGTCTCACCCGTCTCTTGGTCAAAAGCTATCACATCTCCAACTTTTCCCGTTCTGCTTTTGAAAAGTGTTGAAAATGTTGAGTAGTAAATAGTTGTGCTTTAAACTGTCCATTTACTTCCTAGATAAGTGAAAGTTGGGTCTCAAGGATAGCTAATCAGTATTTCTACCTGGACATTGCCATGGAGATGGACTTTGGGAGAAAAAGTGCCTTTAAAGATATCCCAGGAGCTCACAGAAAAGTTAGTCTGCCGAGATCTGGGAGAGGGGGGACAGCCATAGGCAGTAAGACGCTGTGGTTCACCATGCAAGAATGTGGGTGGGAGCTTGCACTCGGATTGAAAAGACCAAATTTAGGAGGAGTTAAAATGGGGCTAGAAGATTTGTTTAGCTTGTGCTAGAGGAAGAATCTCTGGGGGAAAATCTCACTGTGAAAGACAGTTCTCAGATTAAAAGTTCCCAGGCTGAGAAAGGAAAAGAACAACATTAAACCCCCGGGAGCTAAGAATCACCTTGGATTGATTCCAGTAGAATTGAATGTCTACTTAAAGGACAATGTAAAGTATATCTGTGAAGTGTGTTTTCAGTTGTATTGAAAGGGGAATTGAAAGGGTTCTGCTTTGTGGTTTAAAATATAAGTTACCTACAAGTTGATGTTTAGACAATAGTGCTTTTAGTCTTTTGTTACAGCAAAAGTCTTAAAATGTGAAGCCTTGTCGTGTCATCCTTTCAGCTATTAACTGGAAGTTCGAATTTCTTCTTAAAAGTTATCGGCCTCTACGGAGATCGTAACACCTGTCTCAGCTTATCTGCTGCTAAAACCCTCATACCTGCCTTTGTTACCTCCAGGCTCAACTGTTCCAATGCACTCTTGGCTAGTCTCCCATATTCCACCCTCAGTAAACTTGAAGTCATCCAAAATTTTCCTGTCAGCATCTTCACTCACACCAAGTCCCATTCCCCTATCAGCCCTGTGCTTGCTGACCTACAATGGCTCCCAGTCAAGCAATGTCATGATTTTCAAATTATCATCCTTGTTTACTAATCCTCCATGGCCACACCCCTGCCTAACTTCATAATCTCCTCCAGCCCCATAATCTTGAGACATCTGCACTCCTCTAACTCTGTCCTGGAGTATCCCTGGTTTTAATTGCTCCAACATCGGTGGCCATATCTTCAGTTAGTAAGGCCCCAAGCTCTGGAATACCCTTCCTACACCTCTCTGTCTCTCTACCTCACTTTCCGCCTTTAAGATACTCCTTAAAACTTATCTCTTTCCCCAAGCCTTTGGTCATCTGATCGTATATCTTCTTCTGTGGCCCTGCAAAATTAAGCTTTTTCTGACAGCAGAAACTGCCGCGCCAATGGCCCAACATTCGCATTCACAGAGCAGAGATTGCAAAGTATATGCTTCACTCACTGCTTGTTCGTAACCTGGAACAAGATCTGCACTGAAACACTGAATCCTAATTTTTGGTTTATTTTTCTGGACTGCAGATGGCGCTATGTTTGTGCTATTCCACACAAAATAGATTGTCCTTGTGAGAAATAGGTGGTATTCTACTACACTGACCGATATTGCTCAATTATGTAGGATATATGGCACAGAAAAAGGCCATTTGGTCCAACTAGTCCATGCCAGTGTTTACACTCCATTCAAGCCTCCACCCATCTTTTCTCTATCTTTGTAAGCATTCCCTTCTGCCTTATATGCTTGCTTCATTTCCCCTGTTATGACGTGGCAGGTGATATGTGCCAGGCAGATCAAATCCACAAGGGAAACTTGGCTACACTATCACAACAGTTTTGCAATTTGTATTTATTACGAGAATATTTGTGCACTGAACTCAGAAGTAGTGAGTCCACCAACACCTTTAGTGATTTAAAAAAATAAATTAAAACATTTATTAACAAATGAAAAGAATTCAAACACATACATAAGATTATAGTTACCTAATATTATAACAAATCCCAAAATTCCTAATGAACCTGACTTTCAACTACACACCCCCTTTAAGGAAACAGTCCAAAATAGATTTTAAGTTTAAATAAGCAATCCAGCAAGGTTACCACAGCACCTACTCGACAGTGGAATTCCAAAGGTTATTTAACACGACTTTAGTTACTGGACACAGCAGACTTCTTCTACAAAAGTGGATAAAGGCTTTTCCCAAGGCTGCTTCACCTGGTGGCCTTTCAACTCTTACATGGCCACCCCACCACATAGCCTTCTATGTTTCTTTATATATGTCTCTCTCTCTTTAATGTGTAAAATCCCATTTGGAAATTTACTTTTCCCATAACATAACTTCATGTTGTCAATATAGTTTTTTTCCTTTTTGGAAAAATAAACATAATAGCCTTGCTCTATTTATCTTGTTAATTGTAAAAATCCTACCATCCCTTTGAAAATCAAACAACTCCCCACTTATCTTAAAATGCAAATTTCATTCACACCTTATCTACTGATTCTTAGACTCTAGCTCACTCATTAGCAGTCTAAATATCCTTTTTACACCTGACTCTTCTGGCATATTTCAACCTTTCAGCTTTCTGACTCTAATTCAATTAAATCAGTCACCCAGATAGAACATCCACACTCTCAACCATAAACCTACCGTACAATATCCCACAATACCATTATGAAAAATGTGATTGTTTCGAAACACCTCTCAAATGCACCTATACTGTTCACTTCAACCACTCCCTGTGATAGTGAGTTCCACATTCTTACCACTCTTTGAGTGAAGAAGATTCTTCTGAATTCCCTACTGGATTTCTTGGTGACTATCTTTTACTGATGGCCGCTGGTTATGCTTTTCCCAACAAGAGGAAGCCTACTCTCTGCATCCACTCTATCAAAAGTTTTCATCATTTTAAAAGATCTCTATTAGACCACCTCTCAGCTTTTTTTCCCAATAGAGAAGAGATCTAGTTTGTCAATCCTGTCCCCTTATGTATACCCTCGCATTTCTGGTATCATCCTTATAAATCTTCTCAGCAGCCTCTCCAGTGCCTCTATACCCTTTTTATAATTTGGCATTCAGAAGCACACACCAGGCTCGATACAGGTTTAGCACAACTTCCCTACTTTTCAATTCTATCCCTCCAAAAATAAAATCGAGTGCTTGGTTTGCTTTTCTTGTGGCCTTGCTCACCTTTATCGGTTGATGTATTTGTACTCTGAGATCCCTTTGTTTCTCTATCCCACCTAGACTTGCACCTTCCTCGTAACAAGTGACCTCCCTACTAGAACGTGCTACCTCACTGTCTGTGTGTTGAACATCGTTTGCAAATTATTTGCCAATCTGCAAATGTATTAATGTTCTCCTGTAACTTGTTGCAGTCCTCCTCAGTATTTTTTAAAATTCTTTCATTTATTCTTTATTCTTTGCTGGCAAGGCCAGCATTTATTGCCCATCTCTAATTCCTCGAACTGACCTTGCTAGGTCAAGTCAGAAGACGGTTAAGAGTCAACCACATTGCTGTGGGATTGGAGTCATATCTCGGTCAGACCAGGTAAGGACGGCAGATTTCTCAAGGACATTTGTGAACCAAATGCTCCCCTTTTAAAAAGGTTTTTTTTCATGATCACTATCACTGAGACTAACTTTATATTCCAGATTTTTTAACTGAATTCAAATTCTGGTGGGATTTTAACCCATGTCCCCAAAGCATTAGCCTGGGTCTCTGGATTACTAGTCCAGTGACATTACCACTACACCACCGTCTCCCCGTATTTGACTAACCTGCCAAATTTGGTGTCATCTGCAAATTTAGAAATTGTTTTTTGATTCCAAAGTCCAAATTGTTAATGTAAATTGTGAACAGCAGTGCTCCCAGCACTTGTGGAACACCACTTCCCACCTTCTGCCACTCTGAATAACTACCCTTTATACCCTTGAAGCCAGCTAGCAATCCGTTCTGCCAATTATCCCCTGACTCCACATTCTCTGACCTGTTATGATCCTTGGCCAGACCCCAAGTTATTGGTGAGACCCAGTTTGGGACCAATAACGCTTTGTTTAAAGTAGACAAAGTTCGAGATTCAAGACACTTACTAAGTGAACAAAGCCGCAGGATTCCACGGGTTTGGAACAAACAAAAATAAACTTTACTATGTAAGTTCAGAAAGATGAAACAATTTACAATATCTATCTTATACTCTAACATTCAGGGTAATTATGAGATACATGTCAATTAACAGATGAACTGTGATCAAACACCACCCTTTCCAGTAAATGCCGAAAGCGATCAAAACAGATTCCATGAATTTCTCACTAACCCACCCAGACGTCTTGTTACATTGTGAGCCAATGAATCTCACTGAAACTTCGAGGGTTTCCAATCTCCACATTTGAAGATATTGCTTTGGAACTCTCTCCAAAAGTCGCTCCGACTCGGACGGCTTCAACGACAGTCCATCTTGTAGGGTTTCAATCTTGCCTTCCGAGATTCCTTTCCCCTGGATTTCTGAGTACATTCAAGTATCATCTTACAAGCACAATTTCAGCTCTTCAGCGGTACTAAGGGGACATGACTGCTCCAAAGGGGGACCTTGGCCCCAATGGCCTGCGGCATGGATTCACGGACCTTCGGCTGCCCTCTTGGATCTTCAGCGCTTCTCCTGAGCCCACTTCACTCAGTCTGCTCCCTGTAGCTTTTTTCCTTAATTGGAGACTGTTTTTCCTATTCTTTTCAGGGGTAGGAGATGGGGGACCTGCTCCTGTCCCCTGCCTCTTGGACACTTCCTGGGACCTCTCCCTGTCTCTCCCCAACCCCACTGGTCCCTTACCTGTGGGATGATTCCTGGGACCTTCACCCTGTCCCCTTTCCTGGTCCCCCTCTCCAGGACACTTGCTCACTATGGTGCTCTGCATCTGGTCACCCGACCCAGGTTTTCACGCCCTTCTTCCATTTTGTCTAGGTGCAGGTGCACGGGGCCTGTCCTGGGCCCAAAAAAAGTGAGGATGCCAAGCTGCCCTAGTTTCTAGGTTTCTATTGAGGTGAGGAAAGATTTCTTCACTCAGAGGGTGGTCAACCTGTGGAATTCTCTACCACAGAAGGCTGTGGAGGCTGGGTCACCGAGTATATTCAAGAAAGAAGTTGATAAATGTTTGGGTATTAGGGGCGTGGAGAAAAAGCGGGAGTATGGCGTTGAGATAGAGGATCAGCCATGATCATATTGAATGGCGGAGCAGGCTCCAAGGGCCAAATGGCCTGCTCCTGCTCCTAGTTTCTATGTTCTATGTGCAGCCCCCTCCTAGCCTGTGCCTGTGCAGGAGGTCCAGGACTTGGAGGGCTTGGAGCTTCCGACCTCCGTTCCCAACAAGCACGTCAGTATGAGTTTCATAACAGACCTTATCCATTAATCTGTTATGAAGCACCTATTATGGACCTTTTGAAAACCCACATAAATTACATCTACTGCATTACCATTGTTCAAACGTTGCAGGGGTGATAAATGTACAGTGACCATCGTCCATCATTGTTTGCTGTAAAACTGGTTTGCTGGTTAGAGACAGCCTGGAGCAGTGGGAACAAATCTTTTGTAGAGCTTCCCCTCTTGTAACACTGTGAATAGAGAGTGATCCACAGCCCAGCATTCACGTTGGCAGTGTGGGGTGGAAAAGTGCTTCTCTATATTGGCATTCTGTCCAATAGAAGAATAACACAAGAAATTTTGATCGTCCTTGAGCTGGAACTGGCAACTTTCAGTACCTCTTTCTTGCAGGTTGCAGAATCAGTTGTAAAAACATTAGCTGAGTTTGTTTATCCGGGGGAGTAAGGAGAGGTGTGGGAGTGGGAGTAAGATCCAATTAACTGGTCCACATTGCAGTTCCTGCATATTACTGGCACCCATGGTTGATCTAAGAACTGGTAACTAGGACCAAACTATCTTCACTAAGACCAGCAAATTAAAACCCACCCTGTGGCAGTTTCCGCCATTCTTTCTAACGGGAATAGCTTGTTTGTTTCCTATAGGAGTCAAAAGCTTCCGTTGCAAATCTGTGATAATCGCTGCTCCTCTGCAGTCGGTTCAGCACAACGACGCTGGGAGGGCATTTCAGTGGCCCGGCCTCTTCAAAAATTCCGTCATGTTTCATGGCAAGTTAGAATCATAGAATAGTACAGCACAGAAGCAGGCCATTTGACCCATCGAGTCCACACTGGCTCTTTCAAAGAGCAATTGAGTAATCCCATTCCCTGGCTTTCTTCCCCTTCAATTTTTTTTCTCCTTCAAACATTTTGAAAGCCGCGATTAAGTCTGCACCCACCATTCTATCGGGCAGTGCATTCCAAATCCCTACCACTCCTGACATAACAACCTTTTTCCTCACATCACCTCTGGTTCTTTTACCAATCGCCTTAAATCTGTGCCCACTTGTTCTCTACCCTGCAGCCATTCGAAACAGTTTCCCTTTATTTACTTTATTGAAACTCTATGATTTTAAACTAATTCCCTCTTAGTCTTCTCTGCACAAAGGAGAACAAATCCATCTCCTTCAGTCCCTCCACATAACTGTGGCCCCCTTGTCCCTGCAACCATTCTGGTAAATCTCTTCTGCTCCCTCTCCAAAGCCTGCATATCTTTCTTTAAATGTGGTGCCCAGAACTGAACTCATTGCTCCAGCTGAGGCCAAACTAACATGTTATATAGGTTTAGCATAACATCTTGGCTTTTGCATTCTTATACTTCTATTCATAAAGCCCAAATCCCAAATGCTTTAATTGTTTTGTTAACTTGTTTTGCCACCTTCAAAGCTTCATGAGCAAACACCCTTAGGTCTCTCTCTTCTTGCGCCCCTTCAACATTGTGCTGTTTAGCTTGTATGATCTCTTCCCACTCTTTCTATCAAAATGCATCACCTCACACTTTTCTGGATTGAATTTATCTGCTGCATGTCTGTCCATTCCACCCGCCTATCTGTATCTTCTTGAAGGCTATTATTATCTTTATTGTTTGTACACTTCCAAGTTTTGTGTCATTTGCAAATTTTAAAACTGTGTCCTGTGCACCCAAATTTAAGTCATTAATGTATGTTAAAAATGGCAGTGTCCTAGTGCTGAACCTGGGAAACATCACTGTATGCACCTGTCCACTCCGAATAACAGCTATTCACCACAACCTTTAGCCAATGCTGCTGGCCCTTTTATCCCAAGGGCTTCAATCTTGTTAACCAGCTGGTTATGTAGTACTTTATCAAATGCCTTTTGAAAGTCATACACAACATCAAGGGCCACCCTCAGTGTTACCTGTTCTGGATGAAACTCAAATCAAGTTAGTCCAACATAATTTGCCCTTGACAGCTTTGCAAAGCTATTATTACTGGTAGTCTATGATTTTCAAAGTGGCCATTAATTTTTTCCCAGAATGTTGATTCTAAAACAACTAATATTACACTGGCTAGCCTGTAATTACCAGAATTATCCTTCTTTACTCTTTTGAACAAGGGTATAAAATTTGCAATCCTCTAATCTTCTGGCACTACCTGGTATTCTGTGGAGGATTGGAGCAGCCCCGCAATTTCTACCCTTAATTCCCTCAGTAACCTAGGAAACATCCCATCCAGAACAGGTTACTTATCCACTTCAAATACTACCAGCCTTTCTAGTACCTCCTCTTCATCTATTTTTACCTCATCCAGTATCCCAACAGCCCCCTCGTTTACCGTAGCTTGGGAAAAATCCTCCTTCCTGGTAAAGGCTGATACAATTAGAAACTCAGCCATGCTTTCGGCCTCCCCACTGGATCTCCATCTTGGTTCCTAGTCAGCTCCACCATTCCTTTTACAGGTGATATGCCCAACAGGAGACCTTTGGGTTCCCTCTAATGTTAGCTGCCAATCTATTCCCACACTAGTTCTTTGCCCCTCGTATTTCTTCCTTCATTTCTCCTCTGCACTTTTCACTCCTTTGAAATTTCGGACATCTTATAAGACCTCTTGGAATTTCTGACATGGAGAATTTTTCCCGCCCCCCCTCCTCTCCCCACGCCATTGGGAGGATTACACAAAACAGATGATCTCTAACCAGGAACATTGGAAATGTTAGGAGGAATATTTGCGCTCAGTGCAAATGACTGAGATTGCAAACCAAGTTTACAGATGGGCTGGGTGTTCAGTTTTTAAACAGTGATCTACATAATTAATCTTTTTTTTAAGAATCAGAACGACTGGGTGTCATTTTGGTGAGGAGACATATGCTAAAGGATGACCAAGGCTTGCCAGTCAATATACAAATGCCATGTGCTATAACATGTAACATTATAGGTGAAAATGGGTCCAAGAAAGCAGGAGGCTATAATAAGCTCAAAGAAGATATTAGGGGAGATGGGTGATAAAAGGGAGGGAGGAAAGCAGCAAGTACAACTCAACGAATGGCCTCTTAGATACAAAGAAGCTCATGTGCTCCTCGTACATGTTTTGGTAGTGAGGGAGGAGGGGGCAGGGTAAAAGAGCCCGAGAGCTATTCGATAGTGAAGAAAAGATTGGGGAAAAGAATATGTTAAGATGATCCATTAACAGAGGAAACCAAGACCCAATAGCACATGATATCATTCAGCCAGATCCAGTAAGGGATGACTAAATCACTTGTGTCCCAGATATACTCAAGTTTGCGCTCCTTGGACTTACGCGAGCAAAGTCTGGGGGGGACTCGTATCATGGGGGACAACCAGAATGTCAGAGAGTAAAAGTTTTGCTGAGAGCAGGAGTATTGAAGGTGAGGGAGTAGCTGAGCAAATCGAGAGCTGTAAAACTACTGTGGTGAATAGAAGGCCAAAGGCCCGGGAGTTGGTGTTTGAAAGTGATGTGAATAACTTGTAGAAGTTTTTTTTCCAAGGGATAGATGCAGAAGAAACTGGGGTGGGAAGGAAGTAGGGATGTTGGTGATGAGGGATGCAAGGATGAGTTTGGACATGGCTTTGGTAGTGGTTGAGCCAAGGTGAGATGAAAGGGTGGCTGTGAATATAGGTAGGAGACACAGAGAAAATAGATGGCCAGAGGAAAGAGTAAAAGATGAGATGAGATGAAAACTGAAATCGTTGAGGATAAGAAGTTGCTCAAGGCAGAGTCTGAGGGAAAAATGGCAGCAGTATACGTTAGGGTGAAACCCTAGGTCGATTTGGGGGTGGTGGGAGTGGTAAACAATGAGAATTTTAGAGAGGTGAGAAACATGGAACAATTGGTGACATTTTCAAAAGGAGGAACAAGTTCTCAACCTTTCATTTGATTGATTGCATTCTTGCTACGGTGATGCATCTTCCTCTTGCCCTCATTTCCACTTGAACCTAAAAAGGGCATAAACCCAGGGCTGGACTTTATGGAGGTGTCGTGGGAGGGTGGGTCTTGCCTGCTGGCTGGAGACCCAGGTTGCCTCTTCTGGGAAGGCCCGCCAGTATTAAGTGCCACTCAGGCACTTAAGTAGGCACCAGCGGGCCTTCCCTGGGATCAAGGACCCTGGGGACAGCCCGCCTACTAAGAGCAGTTGGCTAATCAGAGGTGGCAGCTCTTTTGAATGGCAGTGCCACTCGGTGGGGGGGGGGCGCCTTGGCTGCTGCCGGAATGACAACTACCAGAGGCCCAGGATCAAGGAGTGACCTAGGCCACAGGTAAGTAATGGCGGGAGGAGTTTTAGGGGGTGGGGGTCATGGTGGGGGAGGGGTGCAGCAGGGTTGGCAGCAAGGTAAGGGCAGGTGGCTCTCAGCCAGAACACCACCACCACCCTCCCTTCCCGATGTCACATCCCTTGATCAGGCACCGAGTACCTTTGAATGAGGAACTCCCCCCAGGAGACCACAAGCAGGCCACACAGTTTTATCCGTCGTGTACGCCACATGTTGACAGGCCAGCCTGCAGCTGGGTTAATACCAACAGTGGCAGGATGAAGCCCTTGAGTGGTCATTAATTGCCCGCTTAACGGCCTCAACTCACAGCCGGGCGGGATGTCCGACCACGGGCCTACCCGACTTGATTCTGGTGTTGGCGGGAAGGCAGGGACATTCAGGCCTGCCACCATCCTGCCCCTTCCTGCCTCCAAACATGTCACAGAGAGGTCATAAAACTCCACCCCCAGTGTTTCTGCCACAATGTAAACCTTGCACGGATTTCCTCTCAGGCAATGATGTGAACAGCATTTTGTGCCAGGAAGCAGTGCAAAAACAAGGCTGCTTTGGAATATCCCGCTTAGATGTGTAGCATTAGACTACTAGGGCACAATAATCAGGTTTTCGCCTCTCGCCAGAAGTGGCCTCAACTCCACGCAAAAAACAATTTGAAACGTGATCAAAACATCTGTGCCCACCATTCCTCACCGAGTAAGAATCTAGCCATAGCACAGAATCCATACTTTTTATTTTCACCCATGTTTAAATAGGATAATCCACAGAAAAAGGAGGAGCTAAATAAAACAAGAAATTACAGAACACGGAAAAATTTGGATCATGATATGGAAGCACTTACAGTTCAGTGTTTAAACAACAGTCCTTCTGGGAAAGGAAATGGTTTGGGCTTAGCTGGGTACACAAGTTGCAAACTGAGTCCAGATCACTTCAATACATGCTGTCAACCTTAAAGCAATATTGCCACTGTGATTTTGTACAGGCTATGTAATATTGGTGGTATGTTAACATTATGGTAGTTATTGTGCCTATTAGAACGTATAGTCTTTATTTTAACTACGTTTCCACCAGAATAAAACATCAAAATTTACGGGAGGTAATAACATATTCTAAGAAGACAGCTTTCCCCAATATCTAACGTTGGGTTCTCTGAAGAGAATGTGCTTGGCTACAACCAGATGAGCTTCAAGGTTGAAGTAACAACTGCTACTCAGTATTTGACCCCAAGTACAGACCTGCTGCACGTGCAGACTAAGCAACTTTCTGAACCTTTGTATGTGTAATGGCAGGAGGGGTGTTGCGGGGTGCGGGTCATGGGGAGAGGGGTGTAACGGGGTTGGCAGCAAGGTCAAGGGGGGGTGGCTCTCAGCCAGAACCTCACCCCCTCTCCCCGATGTCATGCCCTTTGATCAGGCACCAAGTACCTTTGAATGAGGAACTCCCGCACCCGCCCCCTTCCACCAGAAGGCCACAAGCAGGCCTCAGAGTATACTGAGAGCGCTGAGGGCTGAATATGGCATGTAAACAAAGTGTTCTAATACACAGACAGGCTTCTCCTTTAAGGATCAGAATGATAAAACACTGCATGCCCCAAGAACTGAGCCTGCCCCACAGAACAATCTGAATGGAAGAAAGGGTAAGAATGATTGTGCCAGGTGAACTATGGCCCTTGCTTGCTACCATGGAGATGTAAAAAGAAATCACTATGGCAGAAAAAACTAGACCCGAATGATAACATTTTTTGATATAACCAGTAAAGGGGGCAAAGGTGTCAGGAATAATGTCTTAGCCTTTTTATTCCTACATTTCCACATCGCTCAGCATTGAACAGGATTCTGACGGACAACTGGGAAGAATAACGGTCCTTTTCAAATATTCAACCTACTTCAGAACTACCTGCTCAGGTAAAATTTCTGTATTGCTGTAGTTTCTCCAGAAAAGATGGTGGGAGTGGGAGGTTTTAAACATCTTAAGACATTTCAGTCCAATAGAATGACCTACTGGTGACCTGAACTGTTTCTAGAGGATGTTTGACAGTGAGGCCTAATGGGAATTGGACCTGGATTTTCAACCGGGAGAATCCAGAGTCATGCCATTTCCCAATGTCACAATCCTGCCCCCGGCCTGGCAGTGCCTGCCCACACCATTTTCAAGTCCGGGTGGCCGTAGCAGGCTGAAGGCAGGAATGGAGGCAGGAGGATGCTGAGGTGGGCAGGTTAGTAGGCCCACCTCCATTCATTTGAACATCGGCCCAGGTCTGTGAATGACTGTTAGGCACTCAATCACTCACCCCCTCATATTCCTCATGCCTCCTCTATACTTTCCCCTACCACCCCCACCCCACGGCCACCCTGCCCCCACCCAGTATCTACAATGGACTGAACTCATGAGCCCTAAAATAACATTGGGAAGTCTTTGAGATGCTCATGAAACTGCCAAATTAACAAACAGCCATTCAAAAACTTCTTCAAAAAACTTTAATCCTTTTAGGAGCTCATAAAACTATCAAAACAAAGCTCACAGTATCATTGACAACTGTATCAACAACACCTGCTGTGCTCAATCCATTAGTGGGGCTTGGATCTCAGCCAAGCATTCATAATGGGATTCCAAAACACAACTGTGTCAACAAAGCCTCTAGAGCTAAATACATTAAAGCCTTGGAGCAGTGGAGCAGAAGGCCATCTGTTGCACTGCTTCAGAGGCTGAACAGATGACGATTTACAATCAAACAAAATATTAAATTACAGTGGGAAATTGCACATAAAAATCTGAATCTCAATACTCTTGAATGTAGAAAGTACCTTATTGACTTCTAAAGTAACCTAATGCATCGGAACACTTTTCCACTTTTACAATGCTGGTCAATTAAATGACTACAACTTTTCTAAACAAAATCATATCATTAATCAATGTATTAAAACATATGTAACTGATCATGAACCATGACATTACGACATGTGAAGCTGTCAACATCTTTTGAACTTACCTATAAAAAGGTTCCTGATTCCAGTCCAGGAACTCACAGACTCCTGGGGGCCGCTGTCTCCTACCAAAACAGGCATAACTCCATGGAAATAATGCCCCGGAGGGGGCGCGGAGTGGTGGGGATCTAGAATTCCCAGCCCTGCAATCGAATAGACAAAAGCAGGATTGCCGAGTGTGGGCTCACTCCCCACACACTTAACCCGGGGCCATAAAAAAAATCCCACACGATGGAAATGGGGGTGGGATTCCGAGAATCGGGGCCCCCCCACCATTTTTAAATTGCGGCCGCCTCCGTTCCGGCATGAAAATCCGGCACTTTATTTCAAATGAGATAGGCTGACCTGATTCAAGGCCTAATTCAATTGAGGAAAGCCATCATCCTGAAACCAAAAAAATAGAAGACTGTGTGGCCCATTACAATCAGAAAAAGTCAGGATTTTGCCCACTGATTTAATATTCAATTAAAACTTGCCAACAAAGTTGCATAAGTGTTTAATTAGAACACCAGCACAGATTATTACCTTATCTCCACAATCGGCGTTTGGACAGAGCCAAGGATATCATTGCATTGCACTCATCTGCCAATTTGGAATGTAAGGACTGGAAGTTATTCTGACTGATTTGACTTAAGTCTGGATCAGATTTATGAGTTCTCAGTTAAGCCACTACCCAGAGTACCATATGGAAGGAAAATCTGATGAATTATCTTTTGCCTTACTTAAACTGCATCTTCATAGATGGAGCAGCGTTGATAAGATCCACAGAGGAGTACATAACCATGACTCTCCCTCACCCTCCCAGCTGGGAAAGTCAGCAGGGTGGTAGGGGGCAGAACAAAAATTTAAAACAACAAAAGAGATAAACACCAAGCCCCTTGGAGAAGGACAAACTAAATAATCTACTGTACAAATAGGTCACATAGAGCTGACGTACTGAGCATCCCACTTCTAACGCTTTTATAATGCTCAGTATTTAACATGGGGGATTAAAACATCCATCTGGAACAGACCATATAAATCTTCAGCCAATAGTTGTATGCTTTGATCATGATCATAAAAGATAGAAGCAGGAGTAAGCCATTCAGCCCATTGGGCTGAATGCTCTGATATTCAATAAGATCATGGAGGATCTTATTGTGGCCTTAACTCTCTTTCTTGTCTGTCCCCCATAACCCTTGACTCCCTCGTCAATCATCAATCTGTCTTACTCAGCCTTGAATATATCCAATGACTCAACCTCCACTGCTCTCTGTGGAAGAGAATTCCAAAGACTAATGACCCTCTGGGAGAAGAAATTCCTCCTCACCTCAGTCTTAAATGGGAGACACCTTATTTTTAAAATTATGCCCCCTGGTTCTAGATTCCCCCATGAGAGGAAACATCCTCTCAGCATCTACCCTGTCAGGCCCCCTCAGAGCCTTATATGCTTTAATAAGATCACCTCTCATTCTTTTAAACTCTAATGAGTAAAGACCCAAGCGGTTCAGTCTTTCCTCATTAGAAATGCCTTCATCCCAGGAATCAGCCTAGTGAATTTTCTCTGAACAGTTCCCAATGCAAGTATATCCTTCCTTAAGGAGATCAAAACTGTGCACAGTGCTCCAGATGGGGTCGCACCAATGTCCTGTACAGTTGTAGCAAGGCTTCCCTACTTTTCATACTCAATCCCCCTTGCAATCAAGACCAACATTCAATTCCCCTATCTATCTACTTGCTGTACCTGCACACTGACCTTTTGTGATACACTGCACTTCAACAAAAGGTCTGTCCCTTAACATGACTCAGAAAATCTGTCTCCTAATCTGCCTAGAAGATTTTTTTAAAAAACATCTTACTGCAATCGCCATGAAGTCTAAGCCAAATGGCGGTTTTACTGAAATCTTTATTAAGAAAAAGCATGAGCAAGCCTTGTTGTATCATGCTGTGCTGGTTACTCCACCAATAACCCCCTCCATTGCACCGTCTACCACAGGGAAGGACAAATGCAGCCATGTTATGGGAACACTTTCAACTCCAAGGACAGAAATTTTCATCCTGTGGGCGGGCACCTGCCCAACCCGAACGGGAATGTGCAATGGTGTCGGGCGAGCGTCCTGACGTCATCGCGCAGTTTCGCCATCTTTTGGTCGGTGGGCAAGCACGAAAGGCAGCAGCGCGCTCGCCGACAATTAAGAGACCTACTAATCAATTAATTAAATTGAATTTTTTTGCTGCCTGTCTAACCTTACGGTTGGCGGGCGGGCAGGCGAATAGGTCAAGCGGCCTTTGGATTTTTTGCGAAACCTCAACCACGGGCGGGATGAAGTTTCGAACAGTGATAAAAGAACAAAAATTTTTAAAACTGATTTTTAACACGTCCCTGCTCATGTTGGCAGAGTCACATGTTTTCCTTACTTTTGAAATCTTTATTTTTAATGTTGGAAATCTTCAGCTCCCTGAGGAAGCGCTGAGGCTCTTAGCGCGCCTTTCACGCTGGTTGGCCGTTAATTGGCCAGCCCGTGTGAAATCGCGGTCAGCGCCCGATCGTGGGCGGCGGTCGGTTTTGTGGCCTCGCCTAGGCCCGCCCGCCTGACAAGGTCAAAATTCTGCCCCAAGTTCCTGTCCAAGCCACAGATGATCATCCTGACTTGGGTTTATATCACTCTTCATTCACCATTACTCTGTCAATAGCTTGGATTTCCCGACCTAACTCCATTGTGGGAGCCGCGCCTGCCTAAGGTTTGCAGTGGTTCAAAAGATGGCCCACCACCATTTTCAGAGGAAAATTAAGGATGGGCAATAAACGCTGTCTTGCCAGCACTGCCCACATCTGAAATATGACTACTTTGAAAAAATAATACAAGTTGCATCATCCCCAAAGTTATGGCTGAGGTTCCATTTATGGGGAGGCAGTGGCGCAGTGGTAAAGTCACTGGAGTAGCGTTCAAGACAACCAGGCTAATGCTCTGGAGACATGGGTTCAAATCCCACCATGACAGCTAGAGGAAGTTAGATTCAATTAACAAATCTGTAATTAAAAGCTAGTCTCTGTAATGGTGGCCATGAGACCATTGTCGATTGTCATAAAAACTCACCTGGCTCACTTTTAGAGAAGGAAATCTGCCGCCCTTATCGGGCCTGGCCTCCATGTGACTCCAGACCCACAACAATGTGGTTGACTCTTAAATACCCTCTGAAATGGCCTAGCAAACCATTCAGTATCAAACTGCTACAGAAAGGTCAACAAGGAATGAAACTGGATGGACCACCCAGTATCGACCCAAGCACCATAAACGACAACGGCACACCCAGCCCTGTCAATGTTGCAAAGTTTTCCTTACTAACATCTGGGGGCTTGTGCTAAAATTGGGAGAGCCATCCCAAGACTAGTCAAGCAACAGCCTGATATAGTCATACTCACCAAATCATACCTTACAATGTCCCAGACACCACCATCACCATCCCTGGGCATGTCCTGTCCAAACAGAGTTGCCCTCGGAGTCCTCAACATTGGCTCCAGATCCCATGAAGTCTCACAACATTCAGGGCAAACATGGGCAAGGCAACCTGCTGATTACCACTTATTGCACCCCCACTCCCCGTAACCCCCACCCTCAGCTGATGAATCAGTGCTCCTCCATGTTAAACACCATTTGGAAGAAGCACCGACGATGGCAAGGGCACAGAATGTACTCTGGGTGGGGGACTTCAATGCCCATCACCAAGAGTGGCTTGGTCGCACCATTACTGACCGAGCTGGCCGAGTCCTAAGGACATAGCTGCTAGACAAGGTCTGCGACAGGTGGTGAGGGAACCAACCAAAGAGAAAACCCTACTTGTCTTCATCCTCACCAACCTGCCTGCCGCAGATGCATCTATTCACTGCACAGTCCTTGTGGAGACAAAGTCCTGTCTTCACATTGAGGCTACCCTACATTGTGCTGTGTGATACTACCACTGTGCTAAATGAGATAGATTATTAAGAGACCTAGCAACTCAAAACTGGGCAACCATGAGACACCGTGGGTCATCAGCAGCAGCAGCAACCACAATCCATAACCTAATGGCCCAGCATATCCCCCACTCTACCATTACCACCAACTTCTCCCAACCTTGGACTTGCCAGGAGCAGCACAAGGCATACCCAAAAATGAGATGCCAACCTGGTGCAGCTGCAACACAGGATTAACTGCATGCCAAACAATGAAAGCAGCAAGTGATAGACAGTGCTAAGCGATCCCACAACCAATGAAGCAAATCCAAGCTCTGCATTCCTACCACATCCAATCATGAATGGTGGTGGACAATTAATTGGAGGAGGAAGCTCCACAAATAGCCCCATCCTCAATGATGAGGGAGCCCAGCACCCTCATCATTGTGCAAAAGTGCAAAAGACAAGGCATTTAACAGAAGTGTTGAGTGGATGATCCATCTTGGCCTCCCCCTGAGATCCCCAGCATCACAGATGCCAGTCCTCAGCCAATTCGATTTACTTCACGTGATATCAAGGCCGGAATATTTCCGTCGGCATGCTGGGGAGGGCCTGACATGCCGATGTGCAAAATGACACACGATGATGTTGGGCTGCATCCCGATGTCTTCGCACGTCATTTAGATATTTCATTCGGTGGGTGCACGCCAGAGGCGGCTGCGCGCCCGCTGAACTAAGGCCTTTAGGAAAGTCATTTCGCTAATTAACCATGCTGCCTGTCCACCTTAAGGCTGGCGGGCAGGCGAAGAGCCCAAGTGGCCTTCACGTTTTTCAGGAAACCTCATTCACGGGTGGGATGAGGAGTCCTGAAAGTTTAATTAAATAAAATTTGCGATATGCACAAACATGTCCCAGCTCGTGAGACACTGTCACATGAGGGGACATGTTTAAATAATTTTTCAGGTCATTTATTAAAAATTTGTACTATCAACTTAAATCTCTCTGAGGCAGCTCCATGCCTCAGGGAGATTCCTGCACTCTTGTGCGCGCATGCACGAAAGAGCGCAGGCCCTGACTCTCCCTCCTACCCCCGCTCGCACAGGTACTGGCCGTGCGCCACACTGGGCGGGCCTTAACTGGCCCACCCAAGTTAAATTGCAGCACTCAGCCGATCGTGGGCGGTGATCGGCTCCGCACCCGCCCCCGCCCGCTCTCACCGACACAGGTAAGATCTTGCCCCAAGAAGTAGCTGAAGGCAATGGATACTGCAAAGGCTATGGGCCCTGGCAACATTCCAGCAATAGTACTGAAGACTTGTAGACCAGAATTAATCACACCCCTAGCTAAGCTGTTCCAGTACAACTACAACACTGGCATCTACCCGGCAATGTGGAAAATTGCCCAGGTTTGTCCTGTCTGCAAAAAGCAGGACAAATTTAACCCAACCAATTACCGCCCCATCAGTCTACTCTCAATCATCAGTAAAGTGATGCAAGGGTTCATCGACAGTGCTATAAAACGGCACTTACTCAGTGATACCTGTTCACAGATTTCACCAGGGCCACTCGGCTTCTGACTTCATTACAGCCTTGGCCCAAGCATGGGCATCAGAGCTGAATTCAAGAGGTGACGTGAGAGTGACTGCCTTTGACATCAAAGGAGCATTTGACCGAGTGTGGCATCAAGGAGCCCTTGCACAACTGGAGTCAACGGGAATCAGGGGAAAACACTGCACTGGCTGGATTCATACCTAGCACAAAGGAAGATGGTTGTGTTTGTTGGAGGCCAATCATCTCGGTCAGGGGACATCACTGCAGCAGTTCCTCAGGGTAGTGTCCTAGGCCCAACCTTCTTCAGCAGCATCATCAATGACCTTCCTTCCATCATAAGGTCAGAAGTGGGGATGTTCACTGATAATTGCACAATGTTCAGCACCATTCACGACTCCTCAGGTATTGAAGCTGTCCATGTCCAAATGCAGCAAGAACCAGGCAATATCCAGGCTTGGGCTGATAAGTGGCAAGTAACATTCATGCAACACAAATGCTAGGCAATTACCATCTCCAACAAGACAGAATTTAACCATCTCCCCTTGACATCCCCATTATCAACTTACAATCATTGACCAGAAACTGAACTGGACTAGCTGTATAACTACTGATTAACGACAGATTAGAGGCTGGGAATTCTGCAGTGAGTAACTCATCTCCTGACTCTCCAAAGCCTGTCCACTATCTACAAGGCACAAGTCAGGATTATGATCGAATACTCTCCAATAGTCTGGATGAGTGCAACTCCTACAACACTCAAGAAGCTCGACACCATCCAGGACAAAGCAGCCTGCTTGACTGGCACCCCTTCCACCACCTGCAACATTCACTCCCTCCACCATCAACACACAGTAGCAGCAGCGTGTACCATCTAAAAGATGCACTGCAACAACTCAGCAAGGTTCCTTCAACAGCACCTTCCAAACCCGTGACAAGGGCAGCAGAGCATGGGAGCACCACCGCCTGCAAGTCCCCCTCTAAGCCACGCACCATCCTGACTTGGAAATATATCGGTATCCTTCAGTGTCATTGGCTCAAAATCCTGGAACTCCCTAACAGCGCTGTGGGTGTACCTACATCAGATGGACTGCAGTGGTTCAAGAAGGCAGCTCACTACCACCACCTTCTCAAGGGTAATTAGGGATGGGCAATCAAAGCTGGCCTAGCCAGCGATGCCCACATCTTATGAAAGAATTTTTTAAAATAGGTCATGTAGGCAATTCAAATTCAATGGCTTGAACTGTAGGTGAAAAATTATCACCAGGAATTTTCTCAGGACTTCTTCACCACTGTGACCTTAGTGATTGTAGCAATTTACACCAAAGGAAATTCCTTGTCCTACACAAGGAAATTCCTTGTCAATGACACTTCGTTGGTCTTTACAAATGTAAAGGTTGGGGCTGTTTTTCCTGTATTAGAGGAAACACTGAGCTCCTCTCCGATCATTATTTTTGAAATTTGTAAAAAGAAACTCTCAAGTTTCACATCAAGTTTCCACAGGAGCTGCTCGTCCACTGTAATTGTAACAAAAGGTTGGCAAAAGTCCCGCAGAAATGGCACAAGTGCTGGTTCACATCATTTCTCTGGGGTTTCTGCCAAGTTACAGTGAACAATCAGGAAGAACCCACAGAAATTCTACTCCCTGATGCTCAACAGAGTCATGAGCCTCTATACAAACCACTGCACATGGGCAGGAGACAATTAACGAGTGTAAATACTTGAACCACTTTCCCAGCACGCTACCTTTTGTTTATGGCGGTGGATAATTGGCATCCAAGCCTCTTGCCACGAAGAGGTGGCACACTTCATTAGCGATTGTAGTAACTGTAGCTTTAAGGAATGTAGTGACTGTAGCTTTAAAACACGTGGTACTGTGTAGTATCACGTGACAGTGTGAACGAATCAGCCCGAAGAGCGGGGAACCTTAGGGGTGGAGTTTGTGCCTAGTTGTGGGTCTTGATGGAAGCATGTAACTGCTGCTGAAGTCCTGTAAATAAAGTTCTTTGTGAAACCTGTCTGGAAAATCAAGTCCACAACAATAACATTTAAAATCCAGCTGCCACAATAGAATTGGGAGCTGAATTTAAAACTGACTGCTGCTGTACAAGGTTCCCAGGGATTGGGAAACCTGGCAGTGAAAGGGATGGGCAAGCTGTCCGCTCCCGAAGATAAATGACCTTACCAGCATTGCTTGTGGGCCTGAAGGATTGGAGTGCTCCACCCAGTTCCTCTGCCTCCTCCAAGCCCAGTCATCAGTCTCCCCATATCCCCAGTCTTCCCAATTGCCAACAATTCCCAGCCCTCCCATGATCACACCTATCTCCTCCCTCCTGTTTGCGTTCCTCTTCCACCTCCTGACCGTGGCATCTTGCCA
Organism: Cetorhinus maximus; assembly: GCF_964194155.1. Lineage (NCBI taxonomy): Eukaryota > Metazoa > Chordata > Chondrichthyes > Lamniformes > Cetorhinidae > Cetorhinus > Cetorhinus maximus. Next base: position 19,758,094 of record NC_135882.1, on the reverse strand, counting down.
CAGTCCCAATCGGCGGGGATTGCCCCCAAAGGTCATGACCTGCAGACTGTTGCTGCTGCTGCTGATGTTCCCTCCTGCTCACAGGCCAGGTTGCTCATTTGGCTGCACTAGGCAGGAAACAGAACAAAAACAAGCAAATTGGACCTGGCTATTAAGAATGGCCTCGCCCACCTTCTGTAAATATTGGGGCTATGAAGTCAGTAGTGGGGAACTTGAACATATATCTGCCTCTACCATGCAGTGAGGGTGTAGCCTAGGCCATCTATAGAATGAAGTTCCATGGGTTCGGCCCTTAAAATCTGCCTCAGCTTGAACCTCAAAAGCAGCCCCTCACCACCCTCCCCCACCAACCCACCCCGCACCAACAAAAGTAATGGTGTAATTTTTAATTTTATTTTACACACTGTGGGTATAATTATAATGTATATCACCAGGTGGAAAATGGGTGACAGTGAATCGACCGTTTGTTTTACACTCTGCCTAATTCTCTTTCCTGAAGAAAATCTTGGCATTTGTACAATAAGCGGTGAATTCATTATTGCCTGTTTTCCACCCAGTAATAAAAATTAAAATGACACCACCCCCCCTAGTCTTCCTTGCATGCTGCTTTGTCACCTGTGCCTTTGCTACATTTTCTGCTTATCATTCATTAATTCTACAAACATATTTCGGCCTAGACAATGTGCTCCAAAGCCAAACTGAAACCTTAACTCAAGAGATTAGGGTTCAACCTACTGAAGCAAGGAGATACCCGCCGACTGAAGTCAGGCCATCTCCTGTCATTTTATTCCACTTCTCTTTCCCAGTTTCAGTTTGCTGTCAATCTCAGAATGCTGACTTCAGTACTCAAACAAATGGAAGTTCACGATGTCCTCTAAAGATATCAGTTTGCGAATTTTAGGAGTTTTCTTGTGTCCTGAAAACTCAGTATCTATTTTACTTCTCTCTCATTATTTCACAGCAATGACTGGGAGGTTGTTTTTTTTTAATCATTGAATGTTCCCGAAATAACCAATGAAATCCTTTTTTTTTAACATCAAAGTTTGATTGTGTTAAGCAGATTTTATTTTCTAGACATATTTGAATAAGAGCCTACAACAATACTTTTACCGTTATCTGTCAGTGAGACAGATGTGGGTTATATTTATGCATTTACATTAGTAATAGATCACCCCCCAACAAGATGATTCTTTGAATTCCTGCAGGGGTTCTCCTACAAACACCCACCCCCAGTACATTTTCTCAAGTTTCCATCGCTCTTCGACCAGTTACTGCAGGCAATCAGGCACACCTCCACAGGAATCAAAGACCCAATGAACTCATTGGAACAACTGGATGAACTATGCCTTCCAGGTTTAATCATATGTTGAATGGTGAAAGAAGATTAGCAACTATAGATGGTACACAATGGCCTAAAGAGCGAATGAGAAGAAAACATGATGACGTATATTCTGTTCTCCTTCCTTCACACCATGAATACCATCGTGGTGATTCTGTGCCATCCTAGCGTGGGATCTAAAGTGAAGTCCTCAGATTGCCATATTCACTTTGCACACCGGTTTTCAGTGGTTTGAGACTACAGATCCCAGACTGGTGGCTGTAGCAAGCCTATTGGCCACAACCTAATACAAGATGCTTCTTCATATTGCCCATGGTTCACTGACTTCATTTGACAATATTATTTGAGTCAAAATGCAACAGTTTGGATCATGGAAACGTGACCTGATGGTTGTCACTGGAGTCCTTCGTTGCATCATTTTTGAAATTGTTGACTCTCATAACTACAGCTTCCCCCTTTAATTTAATGTTACCATGGCACTAATGATAAAACAACACTGCAGATAAATCGAGAATGGAAACAGAGGGAATATTTATACCATGCCTGACCCTTCTGCTCCGTGTCATCTATGCAAAGGCTTATCCTCTCATGGGCAAATGAATTTCAAAGCAGTTCCTCAATGCTGACACACAGGGTAAGATTTCTGGGTCGTCGGGAGGGCGCTGTGGGCAGGCCTAGGAGCAGCCAGGAAACAGGCCACTGCGCGCGATCGCTCCCCCTCCCCCTCGATTTCACGCTGGCTCACCAATTAACAGCCAGCCAGCACGAAAGGCGCGCTGAAAAGCTCAGCGTCACCTGGTCGGGGCGGGAAGAGGGTGAGCGCTGACATCAGCGCGGGCGCTGGGGGGAACACGCAATGAGAGCTCCCTGAAGGCAGAGAGCAGCCTCAGGGAGCTGAAGAATTTTAAACCCAAAAATAAACGTCACCAAATTGCGGAAAAAATTTCCACCCATAAGAATCGTTCTCCTAAACATATTGATGATTAAAAATTCTGCCCAAACGTTTTTATTTTTAAAAATTAATATTGGAAACCTCACCCTTGGATGCGGTTTCCTCAAAGATCCAAAGGCCGCCCAGCCAATTCGCCCGCCCGCCAACCGTAACGTTGGCAAGGCAGCGAAAAATCCCAATTAATGGCTACGGTAATGAGCCTCTTAACTGTTGGCGGGCGCGCTGCCAACTCTCGCAGCGCCCGCCGACCGAAATATCTCGTGAGTGCGTGATGGCATTGGGACTCACGCCCGACGTCATCGCGTGCTATTTCACCCTCAGGCTCATCGGGCGTGCGCCCACATGCCTAGCGAAAAATCCTGCCCACAGTCTTAACTCAGCAAGAAGTGCACACCTTTCAGTGATTTAGAGCACAAAAGTGTGGGTATTTTAAGCTCATCGGGTTTAAACCCAGCTTTTCACCATAATTGGGGATAAAGAACACAAGAAAACCAAATTGAATCCAAATCATCAAAAGTTTTAAGTATATATTATAATATATAGTAAATTTAAAGCATTGAAGGGTTACCTGAACAATCTCTAACATTTCTGACTTGCTGATATATCCATTTCCATCTAGATCATACATGCTGAATGCCCACTTTAGCTTCTGCTCCAGTTTGCCTCTCGATGTAACACTTAGTGCAATGATAAACTCCCGGAAATCTATTGTCCCATCTCCGTTGGCATCAAAAGTGCGAAAAACATGCTCGGCAAATTTGGAAGCATCCCCGTAGGGAAAGAAGTTCCCGTAAATTTTCTTGAATTCTTCCATTGATAAATTTCCACTGGGACAATCCCTGAGGAAGCCCTTGTACCACTCTTGGATCTCATGCTCCGTGAAGTCTGTGCTGTCCAGCAAATCCTGCATCACCTCAGGCCGTAGCTTGCTGTTTTGCTTCCCCATCTTGAACTTGAGGGCCTTCAGCTGCAGAACAATTCCAAAAAAACATTGATTTAAGCCAGAGTTGGAAGCCAATCTAATCTGCCAAGGAAAATGATATTCCTCACTAGTCACTGCATGATGTCAAAGATTAAAAAAAAACATGTAATGAGAAACACACTGGGAACAGAAACAGAAAATATTCAAAATAAACAGTGGGTCAGTCAACAACTGAAAGATGAAAGTAAGTTAATATCCTGGTTGGAATCCATGATAAGAACTCTCTCACATAAAGATTGCAAGTATTACCAAGAAGAGTTCTTTCATGATCACTTCAGAACGGATGTCTTGCTAGATGGTGAAGAGATGCTGCATTAATGAGATAGATATGTTAATTCTTTTACGTGCTATATTTGGCAAACGAGCACAACCAGAAGAAAGTTCATCATTATTGTCACAGTAGAATCAAACACACACGATGTAATGATCTATTCCAATACAGTTTATGTTGCCATATAATTCAAGAGAAGTTTTTTTTAAATTGTCACTTTTTTTTACAGAGATGTTTTAAAAGGCATTCATTATTAACTACTTTGGTAATCCTCTTGGCTGATTAATGCTGCAAAATTATCAAAAGACAATGTAATAATTCTGAGGAATTTTAATCTTCATCCCGACTGAGACAATCAAATTGGCAAGTGTGGTCCTGAAGATGAGCTTATAGAACGTTTTTCTGACAGTTTCCTGGATCAATTCATTGTAGAGCCAATGAGGGATAAGGCTATCTTAGATCTAGTATTGTGTAATGAAGCAGGGTTAATTAGTAGTAACATAAGAAAAGATCCAATGGGAAATAGTGATCATAATACCATTGAATTTCATGTTAAGTTTCAAAGTAACATACTCCAATCACAAACAAGAATCTTAAACTTAAACAAAGCCAATTACATAGTATGAGGGGAAAATTGGCTAAGGTTAATTGGGAAAATAGACTAAAAGGTACAACAGTAAAACAACAGTGAGAAACATTTAAAGGAACAATTCAACATTATTAACAAAAAATATATCTGTTAAACAAAAACTCAGCAACAAAGACCCATCCATGGCTCACACAGGAAATTAAGCATAGTAATAGATCAAAAGCAGAGGGTATAATGCTGCAAAGAGCAATAGCACATCTGAGGATTGCGAGTGTTTCACAAGCAAACAAAGGACTACCAAAAATTTAATAAAAAGGGAAAAAAGTAAAACGAGAAGCCAGAAATATGAAAACAGATTGTAAGAGCTATTATAAACATATAAAAAGTAAGCGAGTGGCTAAAGTTGGTCCCTTAGAAACAGAGACAGGAGAAATTATCATGGGGAATGAGGAAATGGCAGAGTCATTGAACAAATATTTTGTAGTCTTCACAGCAGAAGGCACAAGTTGCATACCAAGAATAGAGGGTAACCTAGGGGCTAAAAAGAGTGAGGAAATTAAGTCAATTCATATCAGCAGAGAAAAAGTACTGAAGAAACTGAAGGGACTAAAATCTGACAAACTCCTGGCACCTCATAGTCTACAGCTTAGGGTTCTAAAAGAGATGGATGCAGAGAAAATAGCTATGATTTTCCAAAATTCCTTAGATTTGGTAACGGGCCCATCAGGTTGAAAGTTGGCAAATGTAGCACCACTTTTCAAGAAAGAAAGGTGAGAAGACAGAGAACTACAGACCAATTAGACTATCAGTTGTTGGAAAAATGCTGTAATCTATTATTAAGAAAGTCTTACCAATGCACTTTGAAAAGTATAGTATATTATCACATGATCCAGGATATTTGCCACAAAGGAGAGCTGCTCCATCATGGCAAAAATAGCAGAGATGCCCAAAAATCATAAGTCCTGCCCCCAAACATGGCACTTCCCATTTTCACAGAGCAGGGTTTGCGTTTTGCACGTGCACGGTTCACAGAGGCAGCTGGTCATTCAAATCATCAGCTGCCTCCACTGAAGTTGGATTTTTGTATCCCAGGAGGGTGAAACCTGAAGAGTGCAGAGTAGGATAACCAGGTTACCCCTTTGGAGAGGTGAGGTACCGCTTTGGATCTGGTCCCAGAACAACTTTGGGGAATGCAGGTGACCTTTGGGAGAGGTAAGGTGCCCTCTGGGGGAGGGTACGTCCTGTTTGAGGAAGGGAAGATGAACTTTGGAATTGTTAAAGTGAGGCATGAATGTGCGTATAAAGTACATAAACGCATTAACTGTCAAGCACACTGGGACTGTCAACAGACCTGTCAAAATCAACTGTCAAAACTGTGAAGACCACCCAACAAGAGGACCTATCAAAAGTGTCAAGAGGACATGTCAAAAACACCTGTCAAAGAGAGCTATAAAGCTATCAAGTTATTTAAAATTCCTGCCCCTTAAGTATTTGAAAAAAAATGCCTGGAGTGTTAAAAAGAAATCATTGCTTGCTATTTCACACTGTCTGTTGACATAAGCCTGAGGGTGTCCATCACTGGATTACTGCTGCATGATTGATTTTACAAACATTCATTAGCACAGTGGAGTGCCTACCATTTCACAATTTGTTTGACAGCTATAAGTGTTTATAGACTCTTAGATGTGGAACTATGAATTCCCATGCTTGTTGTTATAATGGATTGTACACTTAAATGAAATGTTTACTGTTATAAGGCCTTATATAGTTGAAGGAATGTGAATGTAATAAATGCTTTTTATGAGAGAGCGTTTTTTTTCAATATATTGAAGTCTGCACATTTTCAACTTTATGGAGCTTTATTTTATCTCATCTCTGCATGCGTCCTGAGGTCTGCCCAGGGTAGATACTGGGTGAGTTGGCACTAAATATAATGGCAAAGGGTGGTGGGTGGAGGGCGTGGGTTGGCATGAGTTGGCACTAAGTTGGAATGGTTCAATAAAGGACCATGGGGGTGGACACAGGGGCATATGTTGGCATGGAGGGTATGAGGGCCATGGTGGTGGATACAGGACATCAAGTGGAATGGGTTGGCAAGGATGGGACATAGGGACTGTGGGCAGGGGAATGACGTAGTGTGAGGGGTGAGAGCCAGAGGGATGTTTTATGTTCTTTTTAAGAAAATTCTTGGACACAGTGCTGGAGCCCCATGGCAAGCCTTCCAACCAGCCCCCCTCCACACCTGGCATCCTTCTCACTACTTCCAAGGTCGCCCACCCCAGCTTCTAATACAGCCGATATTCTAATATAGCCTTGCCCTTCTGAGCTGAAAATCTGACATGTGGACCGCCATTTTTAAAAGTTGGGATCATGGAGATGGGATTTCTCCCAACTCTGCGCATCCAACTCTTGGAAGAAAATGCAGTCCATAGTTTTACAAAATGAAAACCCTATTTAACAAATTTATTAGAGTTTTTTTGAGGATGTAACTAGTAGTGGGGAAACCAGTAGATGTAGATGAAGGGAAACCAGTAAATGCAGTATACCTGGATTTAGAAAAGGCATTTGATAAGGTGCCGCACAAAAGGTTAATAGGCAAAATAAGAGCTCATGAAGTTGGGGGTAATGTATCAGCATGGATAACGGTTTAGTTAATGAACAGGAGGCAAGGAGTGGGCATAAACAGGGCATTTTCAAATTGACTTGATTAGTGGAATGCTGCAAAGATCAGTTTGGGGCCTCAGCTATTTACAAGCTATATTAATGACTTAGATAAAGAGACAGAGATGAATGTATCTAAGTTTGTTAATGATACAAAACTAAGTGGAAACGTAAGCTGTGGGGAGGACACAAAGAGGCTGTAAAGAGATATAGACAAGTTAAGTAAGTGGGCGACAAGATGGCAGATGGAGTATAATGTAGGGATGCACAAAGTTATTTACTGTGGTCGTGAGAATAGAAAAGCAGAACATTTTTTAAAAAGGTGTGAAACTTGTGAATGTTGATGTTCAAAGAGACGTGGGTGTACTCTCACAAGGAATGCAGAAAGTTAGCAAGCAGCTACAGCAAGCAATTAGGAAGGCAAACAGCATGTTGGCCTTTATTGCAAGAGGAGTGTAGTAAAGGAATAAAGAAGTCTTGCTACAATGGTACCTGACTTTGGTGAGACGATGTCTGGAATTTTGTGTGTACTTTTGATCTCCATATTAAAGAAAGGATATTCTTGCATTGGGGGCAGAACATGCAATTTAAATTGCAAACTTCGGATGCTTCCGACAGTTACATCAATAGTTATTCAGAAAAAGTTAGAAGAATTAAAACCCATCTAAATTCTGGGTAACCATTGTAAAGTCCCAGACCAACACCCCCATGGGACTCCCCACACACCACCGAACTCCCCCACCCTGCCCCAGGGGACTCCCCCACACCCCCCACTAACTACTCACCCCCACGGTATTCCGTATTCGCCCCCCGCGCCCCCCCCAGACTCCCCATGGGATTACCCCCAGCCTCCCGACCTGAACCTCCCCAATCCAACCCCCCCAATGCATCCCCCCCACCTCCAGTCCACAGTGCTGTTAGGGAGGGAGTTCCAGGATTTTGACTCAGCAACAGTGAAGGAATGGTGATATAGTTCCAAGTCAGGATGGTGTGTCGCTGAAGGGGAACTTGCAGGTGATGGTGTTCCCATGTGTCTGCTGCCCATGACCTTTTAGGTGGTAGAAGTTGCGAATTTGCAAGGTGCTGTTGAAGGAACCTTGGTGAGTTACTGCAGTGCACCTTGTAGATGGTACACACTGCTGCTACTGTATGCATTGGTGGTGCAGGGTGTGAATGTGGAAGGTGGTGGATGGGGTGCCAATCAAGCCAGTTACTTTGTCCTGGCTGGTGTCTTGAGTGTTGTTGGAGCCACACTCATCCAGGCAATGGGGAATATTCCATCACACTCCTGACTGGTTTGTAGATGGTGGACAGGCCTTGGAGAGTCAGGATGCGAGTTACTTGCCTCAGAATTTTCAGCCTCTGCCCTGCTCTTGTCACCACAGTATCTTCCTCATCTATCTATCCTAGATCCAAAGTGGATAACCTCACACTCTTCTGCATTGAACTTCATCTTCCACAGTTTTGCCCACTTTCTTAATCTAGTAATGTCCCATTGCAACTTTTTGCTATACAAATTCACGCTGGCTTTCAGTTATCAGTTCACGTTTGTCACAAACAACAGATCCCAGTAATTTCCCCACAACCGACGTTAGACTGATAGCCTATAATTTCCTAGTTTATCTCTCCTACCCTTCTTAAATAATGGAGCGACATTGGTCATTTTCCAATCTAAGGGGACAATTCCTGAATCAAGATTACTTTGAAAGACTATGACTAACGCGTTAACAATTTCCTCATCTACTTCTTTTAATAACCAAGGTGTAAACCTTGGATCCTGAAGCTTTGGCTAGCAAAATCTCTTAAGCTTCCCCATTACCAATGTTTAAAATTCATATTGAATTAGTCAGTTCCTCTCTGATTTATTTTTAGTTTAATTTATATCTCTGGTACTTAATCCTCATCTTCTACTCTCCAGGCTGATAGCTATGGTATGCTGCGATTTCCTGATTTTGAAATACAATATTATCTGCATCTGGTATCAAGGGGCCCACATTACTCTTAGCCATCCTCTTTCTCTTAATATACATATTTTTCAAAGTTAGTCTTGTTCTGGTCATCCATCACAAACTTTTCTTGTATTTTCATAGATATGCTGAGCAAATTCTACATTAAGTAGCCTCTTTAAAAAGCTTGGAATCAAATTTTCTATCGAGTTCAAAGTATCCTCTACTGCATGAGAAAAAGCACTCTTACCACGTGGCAAGTGTTAAGGACATTTGAGAAGTAATGTTTGAATAATTTGTTGCCATGCTTAGCACAGACTATAATAGGTATGTTGATGAGGATGAAGATAACACATTGCCTGCCACCTCTAGGATCTCGACCATCAGGTCACACCACCCACCACATAAAGCGGGCAATGTACTCGATTAAAGAAACTGCCATATGTTGAATTACCCAGTAAACATTTTTAGGCACTAATTCCACCTATCTACCATTCAATGCAACTGAATCACATTTACACAGTGCAGCAAACTTCAAGGCTCATGCATTTCAGCGCATAGAACCTAGACACATTGTAACTCAAGACTAAACATGAAGTCAAATATGACCAAATTAGGGAACGTGTTGCCAAATATACACACACATACAGATATAGAGAGTTTGATTAAAGTAGGTTTGAGCTGCCATCTTGAGTTTTCCCTCAGTAGAAAGTTTATCTGTATAAGCAGCATATTCTGTGTAAGAAACTCATAAAAATGAAACAATTCTGTACAAAATATTTATTCTTACTTAGAATTGGCAGCACAAATTTGTTATATTCCAGTATATTATGATTTTCAGGCAATACTTTAAAATTTTGAACACAAAAAGATTAAAATGGCCACTGCAAATCATTTTGAGCTCCAGACAGTCCTGAGTCTCAAGCAGATACCTAATTAAGTATGGAAATAACAGCCATCCTGGGAATGCACACATCCCTTTGTTTAAGGATGGACCATCAACAAAAGAACTATAGTATTCCAGCTGTTTCACCATGAGTAAAAGAAATATTAAACCTCGATGTGTGTTGGATGAATGTGAATAGGTCCTATCAACATTCCATTGTATTATGGAAACTAATCCAAACTAGACTGGGTGAACTTTAAGGTTTCAAACAACACAGGATGTACAATCACCACATCACCCTTTTTTTAAAAAAAAGAACTTTGAATTTGTACAAGTCAAATGATGAGGAAGCCATTTTGAAAGCTTTTAAAATAACGGCAAGAAGCTTTTCTACGGATGGAGTTCTATCAGAAAACTTCAAATCATCTGCGGGTCATCCAAGCAGGCAAGGTGATATTCAGCAATACTTTAGAAGCAGGAGAAGTACACCCCCTAACCTGTTCCAACTTCAAATCGTAGGTTGGGAACCCACAAATGTCAGTGGTGGGAACCAGAGGGCCATATTGAAGGAGGCGAATAGCTGAGGGTGATGCCTCTGGAAGTCCGGTTCCATTAAAAATGGTGGGCGGGTCCTGAGTGTGAAGAGGCTTTGCAGCACCAACAGATTGACAGCCCCACTGTTCGCGATGGGTGCTGCTGAAGTAGGTGGGGAAATGAGAGGGCCGCTCTATTTGATTGCTGGCCACAAATTAAGTAAGAGGAGGGTTAGAGCCTTCATATGTCAGGAGGAAAGGCCCCACCCCACAGTAATGGGTACTGCTGCGGTTGAGGCAGATTTTTGGAGCAGCACCTTTCAAATAGATTGGAGCCTCTTGATCCAATGTCTACCGGCCCTGCTGCTGGAAGGCCACCGTAGTTTCACAGACAGCCTCCTGACGTGACGGGTAGTCCGTGTGCTGGATTAAAAACCCAGTCGGGGTCAGGGGTGCACCCGTAACTAAGGCCACATTTGAGCAAGTGGCCAGTATACAGGAGCTGCTGCTGCCTCTTCCAAAATCGCTGGGAGGCGGAACCACATTGCAAAACCAGCACGCCCCCTCAAGGATGCCATGTTACGGCCTTGCCTGCTCCCTCAGCCAAACGAGAATTCAGCCCCGCACCTCAGGACCTGGATTTTTCCGCATGACTGTACAGCTGCTGCAACACTGTGAAAGAAATTCGGGCAAAGTGCTCTTTGAGGTGGTGGAACTATGTCAATGAGCAACAGTGGAGTTCAGCAAAAGGCAGAAAAGTGACTTAAACGATCAAGGAAATGGCAATGTTTTGTTTGCATCCACTTACACCCAAAGTTCCTTTATCTTCTATGTTCATGCTTATGATGCCATGGTATGGGCATAGCTATTGAGGCAATGCTATTTTTCTAAATGTTAATTACCAAGTTCCTATAAAGTCACATTGGGCAGAATTTTACATTCGGCTTGCGGGTGCGTGCCTGACATGCCGAAAGGTAAAATGACGCTCGATGACGTCGGGCGTGTGTCCCAACATCATCGTGACCTCGCGCGATATTTCGTTCGGTGGGTGCGCGCCGGAGTCGGCTGCGTGCCCGCCAATAATTGAAAGGCCTATTAAGGCCATTAACTAGGTAATTAAGTTGTATTTTACGCTGTCCGTCCAGCCTTACGGTTGGGGGGCAGGCGAAAAGGCCAAGCGGCCTTTAATGTTTTTTTAGAAAACCTCATCCACGAGCAGGATGAGATTTCCTAAAGCTAACACAACTTAAATACAACCGTTATTTTCAAAATAAAAACAATGTCCCATCTCATGTGACACAGTCACATGGGACACGTTTCATTAAATTTTTCATGTCTTTATTTATTTTTTTTAAAAAGCGCATCCATCTCTGAGGCAGCTCACCCCACCCCCGCCCGCACAGGCCGCAACCGCTCACGATCTACGCTGCGCGGGTCTCAGTTGGCCTGCCCGTGTGAAATTGCGGTGTGGAGCCGATTGCGGGTGGTGGTCAGCTCCGCGGCCGCCCCTGCCCACTCCCGCCGAGCCCACCCGACCAATGTAAATTCCTGGCCATAGAAACATGTTGTTAATGGAAGGATGAAGCAGCTGGATCATTTTTCTGACATTTGTTTCCCAATTAAGCCTGTTATTCAAAGACTTGTTTCCATTTGGTGAAAATTAGGTTCATGGAGACATAATTGGACTATTGTTACATCACTTAACTCTAACTCATTGTGGGGCCTTTAAGGGCAGCTTTGGCTATCATAACACAAGGTCATTTGTTAACAGTTGTAACTCTTTGTATTTCTCTAATAAGGGATAGCCACTAAATGGAAAACCTGAAAACAGAACCTTACTGCCATTTGCAGTTCTGGCATATTTAAACTTCTTGCTGGCAATTTCCTTTGAATTTTCTGTCTTTGCTTCTTAACACTGTGACTCTTGCTGAAGTTCCACAGCTGCCCACAGGTGTTCTCAGACAGCAAAGCGTCAAAGCCACCGACAGGAAGAACAGGACTGGGATAAGGCGGCCAGTAGAACTGTCAGGCAAAAAAGCACTGGAGCAGTCTTCACGAAGAATCCCTTCAATACCCAATGCACCAATCTCCCCTCCTCAATTAACCAATAGTTATTCCTTTCGCTCCTTACACACACCATCTGAATGCCCTCAATTGTTAACAGTCCCTGGGTGTTGCTCTTACTGCAGCACAAATATGAAGCCCAACAGCATTCCCTCCACCACAGAAAGTTTACCCTTCCACTGTACTTCGGCACTCTTCATTTGCAAAACAATTATGTTGAATGTAGGATACTAAAAATCGCTTTTGTGCATACTCCCAGTGCTCAGTCACCTATTCTCATGTTCTAACACGGTAACTCCCTAATAGACATAGCTTTGGATCTGGGAAGCTGCCAAACTTGATTTTGTGATCCTGATAAAATGGGGGCTGCGAATTCCAGTTGCGAAGAGTAGACTTGTTCAAAGAGCCCAGTGTTCTTCCATCAAATTGTGCAGGCACCTTGGAATGTGCCACAATGAAAGTTTCTTGGACATGCATCATGATGTTTCTGTGTTCTGATATCGTCTGAAAAGTGAGCGCAAATTCTCTCTGCTTAAGGCCATGAGTTGGACATAAAGGGCTCTGATGCCTTCATGGGCAAAATTCAAGGGGACCCTGTCACCTGGGTGATCATTGTGCATCACATCTAGTTGATGTCTCCTTTCCATGGGAAAACCAATGTAGCTGTTACTTGCTTGATGCATATGTGCCCAGCAGACAGTTTGATATCTCTTGAAGTTCCTAATGGTCAACCATGCAGCGAGTGGTCAGCTCTAAGCCAATGCTGTTCTTTTATTGATACCTGACAAACAGGTGAGTCAGAATGCCTGACCAAAGCAGAGTTCCGATTGTCAACAGTTAGACCCTCTAGGCCCAGAGCTCCTGGAGACAGCTCAACACAGGCATCTCAATTACCCTCAGCAGAAGTTCAGCAGCCTACCGACTCCAAAGCTGTACCCATTTGGAAATCACTTTGAAAGAGCACAATACATTAACAAGCATGGAAGATGGGCACAGGGACTTTTGCACAAGGGTGTTTTTAAGTATTCTATGTTCAACATTATAGTTTTGCAAATAAAGAATGCTTAAGTATAGCGGTGCAGTAAAGTTTATTTTTGGAATATTGTTAGGCTTCACATTTGAACTGCAGTAAGAGCAACACCCCAGGGATTGTTAACAATTAAGGGCATTCAGTTGGCCTAGGGAAGGAATGATTGTTGGGCATTCTCAGTAGGAGAGCAGAAAGCAAAGGACATAGGAGGAGGTCATAAACTAGAATCATGACAGGTCAACAGTCTCATAGAAAACAGTGATGAAGTTGGAGGTCACTAATGTCCAGAAATAGCAGAGAAATGGACTTCAAACCAGGAGAAAGTGGATTCCTGTCCAGGACCTACATTGCAGCAAATTAAGCTGAGAAACCAGGAGTGTACTGGCATACAGTCCGAAGTTCATCTGGTAACAGCAGCAGGTGGCGATGGACTGACAGCTGGAAAAAGTTACCATAAAACTTGAAGTGACTCAGTAGCAAAGTCACAGCAGCAGAGTCAGGGTAAAGTCCTTAGATCTGAGGAGTAGCCCTTCAAAGAACAGTTTACATTAAATGGTAGCTCTGACGATACTTGCAAGACTAAGTGGTTTACTTTTCAGCACTTACCCAAAGCCGGATGCCAGTTAGCAACCCTTCTGCTGCATTTTTTTTTTAAAGATGTTATACAGTTGTCACTTGCTGTATCAAGTTGACTGTAAAATTACGTATAGAAGGGTAGGTTCCTGAGAAACAGCTACTTCAGGAAGTGATACTGCCAAGTGATTACGCAGCAGTGCCCTGATTGTGGAGCTCAAGCGACAGTTTGCAATGCCACCTGAGCCTTTGGACGAGATGAGACGGTAAGTTATGTACTGCCAGCAAATCATGGCATGGCAGTCATCGGCCAACATAATACATTCAATCAATACTGCATAATGTAGGGCAAGTTGAAGGAAGTCATAATTGTGATCAAAAATCTACCATGTGAAGCAGTTGGTTAACGGGAGCTAATGCTGGCAGCATACGCTAAAAGGTCAACAATGGGTTGAGAATAGACCATAAACAACTGTTGCATTTATATTTTGAGCCTTGCTCTGACGCTGGTGGGAGTGCAGCATTATAAACACGGTGGCACCTTTGGCAGCAGCAGTTAATTCCTTGTTGAAATATCAGAGGCAGGGCAACGTAGAGCCAACAAAAATGAGCACTGGAGGCCACAGTTTGTTCTGGCCTTGGGTGCCTTCACTTTGTTTTTTAAATTACTGGCCTGACCAGATATTGGGTAAGGTCTGCCATTAAAATATTCAAATCATAATAAAACAAGCCTGCGTTAGTAGCCGATGCTGCGTAAGATACCCAGCAAGGTGCCAGGGAATAGGGCTGACTTCCGGGACGTCGGAAGCCTCCCCTATTCCCAGGAAAACAGTTCTGCAATGCAAATGCAGCAAGCGAGAAGGAAGCTGGGGTACCTTAATCAAAGTCTGACTGGTTTGAGGCCCTTTTTTGAGTTGTTTTCTCGCCATAAGAAATTAGTGACACATTTGCACGCACTTTCTTTGACTGATATTTTAACAGAGGTGTTAACTCAATTATTTCAAATCTGCTAACGCCTCTGTTAAAACACAACAGCCCCCAATTTCATCCAAATGTGTTTAATATTTTTTCCCCACAGCACAATTCTAATGCTTCTTGTTTCAAACGATTCTCATTTTAACAACAGGCCAGACTTGTACAGTAAATGGAAGGTTGTCAGCAAGTGCCATTTGGTTATTGGGAAAAATGCACAAATGATTTTAAATTGAGACACACATCATAGTTAATACTATGGGTTTTGTTCAGTGTGATAACAAATTTTACATCATTCTATTTTGTACGTTTCATGTTGCAAGAACACTGTTGCCTTATATAAAGCATTTACCAGAATGTTTAATTCAAGGCTCACTACATGAGTACATATTGGGGCATGAGGATATTAAATGGCAGTTTAGAAAGCTGGACATATTTAAAGTAACATCTAGCTGGAGCCACCCTTAAGCCAAGAATGTGGTATTTAACTACCTTGCCACTGCCTGCACTATATATTTAGCTCCAGTTGCCCTTACTGACCTCTGCAACATTTATATGCTGCAATCATTTCAATTCATACTACGCGCCAGCATTTCCCATGAAATATTAAGGTTCAGTAAGGGCCAGCCTTGCCTGTTAGATCAGGTGGGCCACACTCGGGCTGCACACAAACACTGATTCAATTTTCTATTCAGTTTTATTCCTTAAAAAGGTTATTTTTTTTTATTTTTCATTCTGTTGGGTTTGTTTTTAAATGAGCAAAGCACAATTATTTTTCTACCCTCCTCTCCTGGTCTGGGCCGGCAGGCAATGGGGAATGAAGCATTAATACAACATGAGTCATAAATGTGCTGTGCACCCAGGCCGATAATATCTGTGCCATTCTAATTAAGGGCAGACCGGTCAAATCTGCACCTTTGGTCATTTTAAAAATGAGAATTCAAGTGACGAATCCAAGCTTCTTTTTTATTCATCCATGGGATTTGGCCAACATTTATTGCACATCCCTAATTGTCTTTGAGAAGGTGGTGGTGAGCCACCTTCTTAAACCACCGCAGTCGTGTGGTGTGGGGACACCCACAGCGCTGTTAGAGAGGGCGTTCAAGGATTTTGACCTAGCAACAGTGAAGGAACAGCGATATATTTCCAAGTCAGGATGGTGTGCGACTTGGAGGAGAATTTGCAGGTGGTGGGTGCTCCAATGTGCCTGCTGCTCTTGTCCTTCTGGCTGATAGAGGCCATGTGTTTAGGAGGCGCTGTCGAAGGATCCTTGGCGAGTTGCTGCATTGCAGCTTTGCAGATGATACGTGCTGCAGTCACAGTGCGCCTATGGTGGAGAGAGGAAATGTTTAAAGTGGTGGATAGGGTGCCGATCAAGTGAGCTTCTTTGTCCTGAATGGTGCAAATTTCCAGTGCTGTTGGAGCTGCATATCTTGGATGAGAAGCATGGTCATTTATATAATTAACAGGCCAAGACTAGCAGCACGCTTGCCTTGTGTCGACTAAACAAGCCTGAAAGCAAGGTTTGCCGTGTACACGACTGATTGAACAGGATTGGGGGTAAGGATTTCCCTGTCTGTAGCTGACACTTTAAGATTGAGAACATGGTTGGCCTTACATGTGACCGACAGAGCACGGCTGGATTGACTTTTGAGACATTAAAAGGCAAACTGGTTAAAAGGCTCAATTCTGCCATTGTTTGATTGCGTTGAGCAGGCCGATTGGCCTACTCCTGCTCCTATTTAATGTATTCATCTAGAATTAATAGAAACAACTATTTAAAATGTTTCGCTGATTGATCCTGGTTTGGTTTTTCTTGTTTTTCTTAGTTTCTTAGTTTTCTTGGCCCAAATTTGATCACATTACATAATTGATATCTTAAACAAGTTTATCTTAAACAAGTTTATATTATAACGTTTAAAAGTTCCACCATTAAGTTCCATCTATTTGATGCAATGGACTTTTGCATCACTACATACAATAGGTTTTCCTTGGAATTCTCACTTTAGTGTGATGTGGCTGGAATCCATTGAAGTCTGTGTTGATTTTTGCTAGCAACAGTGACACATGACCTGGGCTCCCCCCAAAAACAGGATCATCAGCATGAAACGCCCACCACTGGAAAGCATGATGTCAGTTTGCTCAGCTGAATTTTCTCTCCTAAAGTGTGGTTTCAGATGAAGGGCTCACAGGGTAGTTTTATTCAGAAACTTAAAGGGCAGAACTTTCTCCCCGTCGGGGGGGGGAAGTTGAAGAGCGGGCGCACGGAGACGCGCCTCCAATCGGTGCCCCCGGTTGGGGGTGCGCCGCCATTTTACGTGGGCGGGCCAAGTGAGGCCCACCCAGCGTGATGTCCGTACGGAAGCGCTGTGCACTCCCTGTGCGGGCGGGGGGAGAATCCCTAAACCCGAGAGTGCGCTCTTTCACGCATGCGCACGAAAGAGCGCACTCATCTCCCTGAGGCTAAGTGCAGCCTCAGGGAGATCGGCTGTACATTAAAAATGATTAAAAATAGAAAAAAAAATCTCTGCCATGTCCCCTCATGTGACGCTGTCACATGAGTTGGGACATGTCCATAACTTTTAAAAACACTTTAATTAAATTTTTTGAAACCTACATGAAACCTCATCCCACCCGTGGATAAGGTTTCATGCTTTCTCTAATGTCCGCCAGGGCTCCTGGCCTGCCCGCCAGCCTTAAGGTTGGATGGGCAGGTCCATTAATTACTTCAATGACTCTGTCAATGGCCTCAATTGGCCATTGACAGGTCGGCGGGTGAAGAGCTGATTTTGCTGAGCCCCCGCCTACCTGAAAATTTAAATGGGGCGCGGTGACGTCGGGAGTTCCGCCCGATGTCATCCCGCATCATTTTACACGTCGGCAAACAGGCCCTGCCCCCCTGCTCGCCGACCGGGAAATCCTGGCCAAAGAAAAGCATATGCCCACTGCATCTTGATGTTATAACTTGGCATTGACTCACCAGCAAAATCTATTGTACAGATAATTTCTCAATGAGTTTGAGCCAATGTATGCCATGAAATGGTGGTTCTATGCCCTCTGATTATCTGCAGCAAACAGCGCTCCACCACAAGAGGCATGCAGAGACAGATAAGGTGCACGCGCATGCGTGTGCATATTTTGATGTTGCAATCCTGTTACAATGAAGTGCATGCTCTCGTTGTAACTGAGAGAAGCTCTTTGGGGAAAAGTTAGGGCATTATTTTTAAGTCTATATAAGGGCCGGATTCCACCTGTGTCGGAGGAGGAGCAGAGAGTCTGTGCCTGTGTTCTCTGGGTTAGGTGAATAAACCAATGTTAAGGAAAGGCTGGCTCCAGATTCCTCCTTACTCAGTGAATGTGGAGTAAATTATAACATGTACATGCACCATAGGAACAGGAGCAGGCCATTCAGCTCCCCCCCAAAAGACTCTTCTGCTACTCAGTACCATCATGGCTGCTCTGTATCTTAACAGCATTTACTCACTTCTGTTCCATGTCTCCTAATCCTCTTAAGTATTTTTAATAAACAACCCTATCAACATTTTACCTGCAATTCCTCAATGTTACTATCGAATGCTAAATACTTAGCATAGAAAATCTCACCTCATATAATTAGAGACTGATAATATGGCTGCTGTACAGCCCTGATGCTGTGACTGTTCCGGCGATCATTGCAGGAATGAGCTGCCTGACCTCAGCAAATAATCCAAGACTAATGTATTTGAATATTCCAGAACTCTAGGTATATTGTGAGGTCCACAAGGGGCAAGGCCCAGGATTAGGAGCATCAGCAGCCTTTGACCAGTTAGGTGAGCTACGAAAGGGTGTGTATGTATCCAGCAAGGAGGGGAGGAGAGAAAGTTGACAATGGAAATAATATATTCATTTTACGTAGTCATCACACTAACTGCCAGTAGAGTAAAGCCGAAATGCTTCATAAGCATTGCCTACAATCTCTGACAACATAGTAACATAGGAACTAGGAGCAGGAGGCCATTCAGCCCCTCAAGCCTACTCCTCCATTCAATAAGATCATGGATGATCTGACTGTGGTCTGAACTCCACTTTCCTGTCTGCTCCCCATAACCCTCGACTCCCTTGCTGATCAAAAATCTGTCCAACTCAGCCTTCAATAAATTCAATGACCCCGCCTCCATTGCTTTCTGAGGAATAGCATTCCACAGACTAATGGCCCGCTGAGAGAAAAAATTTCTCTTCATCTCCAACTTAAAAGGGAGGCCTCTTATTCTTAAACTGAGGCCCCTGCTTCTAGTCTCCTCCACAAATGGAAACATCCTCCCTGTAACCTCCCTATCAAACCCCCCTGGGATCTCATGGGGAGAATTTTCTCCCCGTTGTGTGGGCTGGGCAGGAGCGGGCGCGGGCAGGCATGCAGCCGATTGCCGCCTGTGATTGGCTGAGCGCCGCCATTTTACATGGGCGGGTCAATTAAGGCGTGATGTGCACCCGGAAGCACTCAGTGCTTCCTGTGCGGGTGCGGGGAGGAGGGGGAGGAGGGGCCTGCGCTCTTTCGTGCACGTACGTGAAAGGGCGCAGAAATCTCCCTGAAGCACGGCGCTGCCTCGGGGAGATTATTTTCATTCTGAAAACTTCAAAACAAAAGTAGAAAACATTATTCAGGCATGTCCCCTCATGTGACAGTGTCACATGTGCTGGGACATGTCAATGAATTTTAATGAAAAATTTGATTTGATTTATAAAGCCTTCATGAAACCTCATCCCTGTTCAGGCAGCCCTGTTAATTATTTCGATTGGTTATTAAATGGCCTTAATAGGCCTTTGACAGTTCGGCGGGCATGCAGCTGACCTCAGTGCTTGCCTACCGAACTGAAGATTGGAATGCCGCGTGGTGACGTCGGGTCGCACGCCTGATGTCATCGCGCGTCATTTTACATGTTGGCGAGCAGGGCCCGGCCCCATATGCCGACCAGAAGATTCAGGCCCATATGTTTCAATAAGATAGCCACTCATTCTTCTAAACCTCAATGGGTTTAGGCCTAATCTGTTCAACCTTTCTCATAAATGAAGCCCTTGATCCCAGGAATCAGTCACGTGAACCTTCTCTGAACTGCTTCTAATGCAATTCAAATAAGGAGACCAAAGCTGTGCACAGTATTCCAGATGTGGTCTCACCAAGGCCCTGTATAGCTGCAGAAAAACTTCCCTGCTTTTATATTCCTTTCCCCTTTCAATAAACAAGGGGAGTTCTGAGTTCTGCAATCTCTCTCCATTTAAATAGTTTACCGCTTTTCTATTCTTTCTGCTAAAGTGGACAAGTTCCCATTTCCCACATAATATTCCATCTGTTAAGTTTTTGCCCACTCACTTGACCTGTCTATATCCCTTTCACTCTTTACCTCCTCTTAACAGCTTACTTTCCTACCTATCTTGGTGTCATTGGCAAATGTAGTTACTCATACATTCAGTCCCTTCATCCAAGTCATTGAAATAGACATGAATATTACACTTCCTTTACAGTACAGTTAATGATATTTTCACTCTTAATCTATTCAGTAACATGGAGGGAACAGTAAATCCAGTCTTACCAACACTATGGGCAGAGTTTTCTGTTTGATGTATGGGGGTTGGGCCCTGCATGTCCGTGTGTAAAATGATGTGTGATGAGGTCGGGCGAGTGTCCCGATGTCACTGCGCGCCATCGCAATGTTTCGCTGGGTGGGCGCGCGATGAAGTCCGACGCGTGCCCACCATTAATTAACGGGCCACTTAAGGCTCTTTAGCGTTGAATCGACACTGATCTTTTGGCGCCCGTGCAATCTTCGGGTCGGCGCATGGGCACAACGGGCAAGCGGGTAAGAGACTTTTGTATTAACCTCATCCACGGGCGGGATAAGAGGGCTCTGTGCGGTCGTAAATCTGCTGTATTTATTGTTGAAAGCTTTTCAAACTTGCCTGTGTGATCGGCAGTACTTCAAAACGCATCCCAGCTGCTTTTACTGGACTCTTAACCTTCAGGTCAGCACTCTGCAGTGAGGAATCTTTTCCGGGCCTGCAGGTTTCAGGAAGCCTGGGTATGGGAGCTGATCTATCCACTGGAGGCAGCTCCTCTGAGGAGGAAGGGAGGGCTAGAAGGGGGAGGTGGCCAGGAGTGCACATTCGGCCTCCAGGGGAGCCACCTTTGGGATGACAGGCGCAGGCACAAGGGGCACAGGGCCAAGAGGTTGTCCAAGGCGGAAGGGGCCACAGAAGATGCCACTATCCTGCTGCCAGGGTTTACAGGCAGTGAAGCAGCTACTTCAATATGTCTGAGGTGCAGTGCCGAAGGAGGCTCCATTTCTCAAGGGAGACAGTCAACTATATCTGTCAGATGATTGGCCCTGAGATCTCCGTTAACTGTGTGGGTGGACACCCCATACCAGTGGCTCTGAAGGTCACAACTGCCCTCAACTTCTTTGCCTCAGGCTCCTTCCAGGGGTCTGTGGGTGATCTTTGCGGTGTCTCCCAATCAGCTGACCACACTTGTGTCAAGCAGGTCACAGACACTCTGTTCAGGCGTGCATTGACTTTCATCCACTTCTGTTGGGACCAGGCAAGCCAGACACAGCGAGCCAGAGGCTTCGTGGCCATTGCTGGCTTCCCCCATGTCCAGGGTGCAATAGACTGTACACATGTGGCCATCAAGGCGCCAGCAGGTGAGCCCGGTGCCTTCGTCAACAGGAAGGGCTTCCACTCCATGAACGTGCAGATAGTGTGTGATCACAGGATGCTGATTTTACAAGCCTGTGCAAGGGACCCAGGCAGCTCCCACGACGCCTACATCCTCAGACACTACCAGGTGCCGGGGCTCTTCAGTGCTCCAGCCCGGCTGGATGGATGGCTGCTGGGTGACAAGGGCTATCCCCTCAGAAGGTGGCTCATGACGCCTCTCCGCCATCCAAGAACAGAAGCTGAGCAGTGGTACAATAGGAGCCACGCCTCCACAAGGGCTTTAGTGGAGAGAGCCATCGGTCTTCTCAAGATGCACTTCCGATGTCTGGACCGCTCAGGGGGTGCACTCCAGTACCCCCCAGATCATGTGTCGGTGATAGTGGTTGCATGCTGCACTCTCCACAATCTTGCGCTGGAAAGGGGGGACGCAGTGGATGATGAAGACGTAGACGCAGTGGCTGCGGCTGCACACGAAGAGTCCAGCAGTGAGTCCGAGGATGAGCACACACAGGGAAATGCTGAGGGGGTAGACGCTGACCCAGGCATATCACAGGGAGGTAGGGACACCTGGGAGGCTTTAATCCAATGAACCTTCAGCTAGTACACCACAGATGGACCTCCAGGACAAGCCTGGGCTGTTGGCTCGATACTCGACAGCTAGGTGCAAAATCTGCCAGGTCAGCAGCACTAACTAAGGGCCTTGTTAATAAAGCTGAATGTCCAACAAATTACTCATTACACTTATGTCAACCATACACATGAAGATGAAACGAGGCACCCTCAGCCATGGTCACACATCTGCATTTAATGTGTGAAGCAAAAGAACTTATCACAAAGAGAAAACAATAGTGTTAACAATGAAAAAGAAATTATAAGTGTGCCTAAGGTGCCTTATGCCTTCGTTTCCCGGTGCTATGTCTTGGTGCTGCCCCATCGCTGGCACTGGCATCTGAGACAGCCTGCTGAATCTGCTGTCTGTTGGCCTCGATGACCTTGGTGATCGTCCTCTGGCCCGTGGAGCCTGTGCTGGCCCCGCCTGAGAGGAAGCTGCCAGTTCCACAGCTGGCACCTCCCCAGTCGTCGCAGCCTCACCGGATGATACGGTCACTGGGAGAGGGGCGGAGGAGCTGCCCCCTCATCCGGAGAGCCCTGAGAGGTACCCGCAGAGATGACAGGCAGCTGCTGCGCCGACGTGAGGTCGCTTCAGACCTCCCTACTCACCGTGGATGGGTGGGCAACGAGCTGGGAAGCTTGATGCCCATACCACCTCCCACACTAGCGCTGACCAGCTGAGGTCAATGCCAATGTGAGGGCTTGCTGGTCAGAGCGCATCCCCAGGAAGCCCTGATGGGTCTCCTGGAGGAGCCTCTCCATGAGAGTCGCCACTCTCTCCATGGAGGACACATGGCGCTGGGACATGTGGCTCATTGCTTCGGCGAGTGTGCGCGTAGACTCCTCCACCACAGACACCAAGCCAAGCATAGCCTCATGTATCTCCCCCAGATGCTCCCGCACACCCGGCCGCATTTCCTGCACCTGCTGCATCGCGGATGACTCCAGAGGCACATCATCAGGCACCGGCTGAGCATGTGCCTGGTCCCCTGCAGTCCTCTGACTGCTGGCACCATGGGCACTCTCTGTCTCTGCCAACTCCTCCAGCAACTGTGAAGTGCCCTCACCGCTGTGCCCCAGGACACTAGCCAATGTTCTAACTCCCACCGAGGTGCTAGTATCTGCGCTGGTGCCAGCCTGGCAGAGATGGTGCGACACTGGTTAGACTTCAGGCCCCTCAGGTGTGAGAGGGGGCCTCTGCTGCTCCTCCTCCCGGCCCTGCTCCGATGATGCTGAAAGGAAGGACAAGGATGTTGGATCAGTTAACGTGGAGACAATGACAAAGTGCATCCCTGTCCCCCGGATCATTATGCGCTCATCCTTCCATAACCAATGGTCAAGCCTTGTTGCAAAATTAAATCACTGAACATTCAGCAGTGCCATGGCTGTTGGGAGAACAATGCTGACCTCACTGTTGGGCATAAATACCTGGCCATGGCACCCCAGCCTCACCGACACCAGTGGACCTGGGCGCATGCGCCTCTCCAGATCCAGGGCCACCTGCTCAAACTGACTGAGAATGGCTAACTGTGCCAGGCCGCCGCCAGTCCTCTGCGTTATGAGCATTCTTCTCCTGAAAATGAGAGAAGAGCATTGATTAGTGCAAATTGGATTCTCTTTGTGCACAGCCCACCCCAATCAGAGTGGAACATATCAGGGCTCCAGTGCCTCCTCACCCCCCTGCTGCCGAACACTCACACAAAGGTGTTAGGCTTGTTCCCCACCGACCCACCCATCCCCGCCTTGAACACATGCTGCCTACATCACATTAGGCACCACACAGTATATCCTTCCATAGCAAGGAGGCTCAAGCACGTGGAGCACAGAGCACAGCAGATGGTTCGTTGCCACGCCACCTTGAAGCTCCCCTCCCAGCATCTCATCGCCCTGACTTGGACACGTCCTGCAGTTCCAGCACAGCGCCTAGGTGCAGCTCCTCCAGGTTGCCCCCAAACCAGTCATGTGGGACTCAGGGTAACACATGCTGCGGGGGAAAACTCATCTCCTCATGACCCACTCAGGCTGACCTCAGCATGGGCAGTACCTGCTTGCCCACCCAGCAAAGGACACATGCCGTCAATGACTCAATGCAGTCACTACACTCACACTTGGGGGTGGTGGGGGGGCAGTAGAGGGGGATAAGTCGACCTGCTGGATTAAATGCCCAATGCCAACATGGTACTCACCCTTCCAGAGCGCAACAAATCGTTGAAGCGCTTACGACACTGGATCCAGTTGCGCCGTACCAGGTCGTGGGAGCTCACCACCTCCGCCACCTCCTCCCAGGCACGTTTCGTCATGTGGAGGGAGCCTCCTCCTCCCATCCTGGGAACCAGCACCTCCCGCCGTGCTGCCACCTCCTCGAGGAGGGCAGCAAGGCAGTCATCCGAAAAATGAGGGGCGCACTAGCGCCCTCCAGCCTGGCCTGCTCACCTGAACCCCTCTGCTGCGGCCTAGTACTGGCCATTGTGAGCAGCCTACAGGAGGCTGCCAGGCCTTCATTTGAACAGACTGCCGGATCGCCATTGGACCTGGACTGTGCATGCCCGCCACCGCCCACACACTCCCGCTATCCACGGGAGTCGGGAGATACGCTGGGTGGGCCTTAACTGGCCCGCCTGTGTAAAATGGCGGCGCGGACATGATTATGGGCGGCGATTGGGTCCGCGCCCACTAGCACCTGCTCCACACCCCCCGCCCCCGCCCCCCCCCCCCCCCCCCCCCCACCGCCTGCCCCCCTCACCGCCAGCCGGAAAATCCTGCCCCATGATTCAAGGTAGGATCACCATCGCCTTCTTCAGGACCACAATCTGACACCTGCAAGAATCTGTGCCAATAAGAAGGTAATGATAATGAAGCGTGGCCAACTCCAGCAGTCATGAAAGTCTTCTACTACAACTGCTGTGATAAAAAAACACTTACAAATCTGACAGCTAGGTAGGCATGAAGGAGAAATAAAATAGGAAAAGGCAGACGGAGAGGTAAATTCTCAACTTACCTTGGGCACGGAAGTGGTGTTGTGGACTGGGCAGCCCATTATAGAAACCCTGTTTCATTTCCATATTGTTTCTATAATGGACCAACAAGGTGTTGTGCCCACTCATGCCCAGGACAAAATCTGTATAAATTTAAAAGCCATCTCTGCCACATTGGCTGCAGAAACATCAAAAATTCGTTTTACCACCTCCCCCCTACCGCCTCTTTTCCATGCCTTTCTCTCTATTACGCTAAATCAGGACTAGATAGATATAAATGTGATGTTTAGGCAGCAGGCAGATAGGACACACTGGATTTCTAGTGGTGAAGAAGCCCTCCCCCTCTCCCCACCTCCCACACACCGTGTGAAGCCCCAGCGTATCTGAACTTGTCAAGCAAACTGTGGATGTCAGATAGACGTGCTCAAGGAGCTCGCTGCTCTGGGTCAGGAGTGTTAGACGCCTGGGACACCAGCAATGTCCCAGCAAGTTGCAGGAGGGAGCATGGATGACACAATAGAGAAGTTGGGAGAGGCTGGGATGTTAATGACCCTCTGTATTTTTAAGGAGGCTCCAAAAAAAAAAACTTTTAAAAAATTGTCCCAGCCAATTACCAATCGGAAAGCCAGTGCACATGGACACAGTGTCAGAAGGTCCACTCAGGTATCTCCTAAAATTGCAACCGGGGTCCGAATGATATCCTAAGGATCCCAATTTACAAGGCAAAGGGGGCAGCCACTTGTTTCAAGCAGTCTATCTGTCCACCCAATGGTGAGCCCCCGTGAAAGTTAAAGCAGGTGGATCCTCAGGGTTAACAGGGCAAAGGCTACCAACCCAACTTTTATTCCTTTACAATCCTGTTCATCTTGATTTTTCCCAAGTCAACAGCCCCCAACAGTTTCATACTTTGGCTGCAGGTTGAAACTCTACCCAGCAAAAAGTGTAACAGAGAGAAAGACATGGAAACGTGGGAGGGTAAAAAGAATTTTTGATGGTTCTGCAGCCAATGTGGCAAACGTGGCTTTTAAATTCATACAGGTTTTGTTCTGGGCATGAGCGGGCATCACACCTTGTGATTCAACATCACACCCCTTAGATTTGTTCAATGGTGAATGTTCAGCACATGAATTCTGCTCAAGGTTTGTTCTCTCCTGGAAAAGTTACATCAAACCTTTCCCATTGACCCATCTGTTGTCAACTTATGATTATATAGCACCATTATTTACATAACCAGTCCCATTGCACTTCACAGGAGCACTGCAAAACAAGATAAAACACTGAGCCACATAACGCAATATTTGATCAGATGACAAAAAGCTTGGTCCAGGAAGCAGGTTTTAAAGAGCATCTTTAAGGACAGAGCAAGGTTTAGAGTCAAAGAGGTTTATGGAGGAAATTTCAGAGCTTACGATATAGGCAGCTGTAGGCACAGCCGCTAGTGGTGGAGCAATTAAATCAAAGATGCTCAAGAGGCCAGAATTAGTTGAGCCCAGTCTCGGAGGGTCGTGATGTGTCTTGTAGGTTGTAAGTTTCAATGTGATAGTGGCTTAAATTAACCAAAGGGGTTCAGGTAGGAAAAACAGGGCCTTCAGGATTGGGGAATGGTAATCAAATTATAGCCAGCTTAATTTAAACCAACAGCTGTTCTCTCATCCTCTTTGGGTTAAGCCCAATTTTTTATGGAAGACACCAGCATCAACAAAATGTTAGCATACACAGCCTCAGGGCACATCTTGCAATGTACCGCTGTGCATTTGGCTAACACTTAAGATTACTGGGATGAAAATAGCAGAAAATGGATCAGCAGCTCATTTTATACTCTGCCTGATTTCCTATTGTGTTGTTTCACACTCCATGGGAAGAATTTTGCCCTTGGTGCGCGGGATCGGTGGGGGTGGGTGGGGTCGGTCGGGAAGCCGACTGCCGCCCGCGATCAACAGCGTACCGTGATTTCACGCTCGCGGGCCAAAAAAGGCCTGACCAGCATGATACACGAGCGGCAGCGCTGAGCGCTGCATGTGCGGGTGCGGGGAGGAGGGCGAGCAGGCCTAGCGCGAACTTTGCGCATGCGTGCGAGAGAGCGCTGAATAATCTCCCTGAGGCACGGAGCTGCCTCAGGAGGATGAAGAAGATATTGAAAAAATTAATGACGCACAGAAAAATGTCATGAAACATGTCCTTTCGTGTGACCCTGTCACATGAGCAGGGGCATGTTTTTAATTAAAATAATAATAATTACAATAATAATAAAAAATAAAGTTTTTATTTCGTTTGCATTTGCTTTTGGAAACCCCGCCCCGCCTGTGGATGAGGTTTCCAAAAAAATGCAAAGGCCGCTTGGCCTTTTCGCCTGCCCGTCAACCGTTAGGTTAACAGGCAATGAAAAATTAACGACAATTGATAACTTAATGGCCTTAATAGACCTTTTAATTGGCATGTTCGGCTGACATCATTGCGTATCATTCACGTTCAGTCGGGTCGGGCACGTGCCTGCTCGCCGAGCTAAAATTTGTGGCCCATGTGTTAATTCAATCTTCTACATCAAACGAGAAATAAAAATATTTAACTAAAGATGCCTCTTAATAAACCATAAACTAATGATTAGAACATGGTAGGAATCGTCACCGTGAGCAGTGTGGGAAGAGTGTCCTCCGCAGTCACCGTCGCCGGGAAGCAGTCTGGGAAGAGTGTCCTCCGCAGTAACCGTCACCGGGAAGCACTCTGGGAAGAGTGTCCTCTGCAGTCACCATCGCCGGGAAGCAGTCTGGGAAGAGTGTCCTCCGCAGTCACCGTCGCCGGGAAGCAGTCTGGGAAGGGTGTCCTCTGCAGTCACCGTCGCCGGGAAGCAGTCTGGGAAGAGTGTCCTCTGCAGTCACCGTCGCCGGGAAGCAGTCTGGGAAGAGTGTCCTCTGCAGTCACTGTCGCCAGGAAGCAGTCTGGGAAGAGTGTCCTCCACAGTCACTGTCGCCAGGAAGCAGTCTGGGAAGAGTGTCCTCCGCAGTCACCGTCGCCGGGAAGCAGTCTGGGAAGAGTGTCCTCTGCAGTCACCGTCTAAGGGAAGCAGTCTGGGAAGAGTGTCCTCTGCAGTCACCGTCGCCGGGAAGCAGTCTGGGAAGAGTGTCCTCTGCAGTCACTGTCGCCGGGAAGCAGTCTGGGAAGAGTGTCCTGTGCAGTCACCGTCTAAGGGAAGCAGTCTGGGAAGAGTGTCCTCTGCAGTCACCGTCGCCGTGAAGCAGTCCGGGAAGAGTGTCCTCTGCAATCACCGTCGCCGGGAAGCAGTCTGGGAAGAGTGTCCTCTGCAGTCACTGTCGCCGGGAAGCAGTCTGGGAAGAGTGTCCTGTGCAGTCACCGTCGCCGGGAAGCAGTCTGGGAAGAGTGTCCTCTGCAGTCACCGTCGCCGTGAAGCAGTCTGGGAAGAGTGTCCTCTGCAGTCACCGTCGCCGGGAAGCAGTCTGGGAAGAGTGTCCTCTGCAGTCACCCTCGCTGGGAAGCAGTCTGGGGAGAGTGTCCTCTGCAGTCACCGTCGCCGGGAAGCAATCTGGGAAGAGTGTCCTCTGCAGTCACTGTCGCCGGGAAGCAGTCTGGGAAGAGTGTCCTCTGCAGTCACCGTCGCTGGGAAGCAGTCTGGGGAGAGTGTCCTCTGCAGTCACCATCGCCGGGAAGCAGTCTGGGAAGAGTGTCCTCTGCAGTCACCATCGCCGAGAGAAAAAAAACTGAAGAGTGATATCACAGGAAAACCGTAGGTTCATTGGTTTGTAAGTAGCTACTAGTTTGAACTACCTATTCTAAGTTGATTTCAGATTAAAGGTGACTACTGGGGCCCAGGATTGGAGGCCTAACGCTTCAGCTTCAACTCAGCAGAGAGAGCGAGTTCCAGTTGATTTTAAAAAGTGTATTTTGAATCTCTATTCTGACTTGCTTTCAGATTAAAGGTAAATAGGAGAAATATTTTACAGATTGATAAACTAAAGACCAGTAGGAAATTTAAAAACAAATTGAAAAACAAATTAAATAAACTAGAGATGCAGGGCCAAACGATGTGTTGTAGCTGCATGATGTGGGAGCTGGTAGACCCCATTGTGGTTCCTAGGGACCACAACTGTAGCAAATGTCGGTTGCTCGAGGAACTCTGGCTCAGAGTTGATGAGCTAGAGTCTGAGCTTCGGACACTGAGACACATCAGGGAGGGGGAGAGTTACTTGGGCGCTGTGTTTCAGGAGACAGTCACACCCCTTAGATTAACTACCTTAAATTTGGCCAGTGGTCAGGGACAGGAGGGTGTGACTATGAGTGAGGCAGGTAGAGGGATCCAGGAAGTAGCACTGCAGGAGCCTCAGTCCTTGCCCTTATCCAACAGGTTCAAGATTCTTGCTCCGGGTGGACGAGAGTAGGGAGTGTAGGGGAGATGAGCAAACTGACCATAGCACCGTGGTACAGGGAGCCATTCAAGTGGGGGGAGAAAAGAGAAATGTAGTTGTAATAGGGGATAGTATAGTCAGGGGAATAGATACTGTTCTCTGTAGCCAGGATCGAGAGTCCCGAAGGCTGTGTTGCCTACCTGGTGCCAGGGTTAAGCATATCTCATCTGGGCTGCAGAGGAACTTGGAGTTGGAGGGGAAAGATCCAGTTGTCGTGGTCCACGTAGGTACCAATGATATAGGTAGAATGAGGAAAGAAGTTCTGCTGAGGGAATACGAGCAGCTAGGGGCTAAATTAAAAAGCATAACCAAAAAGGTAATAATCTCCGGATTACTACTTCAGCCACCAGCTAATTGGCACAGGGTCAATAAGATTAAAGAGGTAAATGCGTGGCTTAAAGATTGGTGTGGGAGAAATGAGTTCAAATTCATGGGACATTGGCACCAGTATTGGGGAAAGAGGGAGCTATTACATTCGGATGAGCTCCACTTGAGTCATGCTGGGACCAGTGTCCTGGTGAATCGCATAACTAGGGTTGTAGATAGGGCTTTAAACTAAATAGTTGAGGGGGAGGGTTCAGTTGCATGGAAATATAAAAAATCAAAGTTTAAGGAGAGGGTAAGAGTGCAGGTTAGTGATGAGGCTGATTGTTACCAAAACGCGAAAGGAAGGGACAGAGTGTGTGAACACCATATTGCACCAAAGCATCATATTAGAGTAGGGGAAATTGACAATAGGGCAAACTCAAAGGGCAGGATTCTCCCCCCATTGAGGGTGGAAGTTGAAGTGCGGGCACGCGGGGGCCCCTGATTTGGGGCGCGCTGCCATTTTATGTGAGCAGGCCAATTAAGGCCCGCCCAGCATGACGTCTGCACAGAATCCCTAAACCCGAGAGTGCGCTCTTTCATGCGTGAAAGAGCGCACTCATCTCCCTGAGGCAAAGTGCTGCCTCAGGGAGATCGTCTCTACTGTACAAATTATTAAAAATAGAAAAAAAAATCCCTGACATGTCCCCTCATGTGACACTGTCACATGAGTTGGGACATGTCCATAACTTTTTAAAAAACTTTAATGAAATTTTTAAAAACCTACATGAAACCTCATCCCCCACCATGGATGCAGGTTTCATGCTTTTTCTAATGCCCGCCAGGGCTCCTGGCCTGCCCGCTAACTTTAAGGTTGGACGGTCAGGTCCATTAATTACTTCAATGACTCTGTCAATGGCCTCAATTGGCTATTGACAGGTTGGTGGGTGTACAGCTGATTTTGCTGAGCCCCCGCCTACCTGAAAATTTAAATGGGGCTCGGTAACGTCGGGAGTTCCGCCCGACATCCTCCCGCCCCCCCGCTCGCCGATGGGAAAATCCTGCCAAAGGCTTTATGTCTGAATGCATGTAGCATTTGGAATAAAACTAATGAGTTAACAGCACAAATAGAGATAAAAAGGAATAATTTGGTGACGATTACAGAGACGTGGTTACGGGGAGAACGGGTTTGGAGTTGAATATCCAAGGGTATTCAGTGTTTTGGAAGGACAGGCAGGAAGGAAAAGGAGGTGGTGTAATTTTGTTAGTAAAGGAAGAGATCAGTACTATAGTGAGGAATGATATAGGCACTGGAGAGCAAGACGTAGAGTCAGTTTGGGTAGAAATAAGAAATAGCAAGGGAAAGAAGTCCCTGGTGGGAGTAATCTAGAGGTCCCCAAATGGTAGTTCAGCAGTAGGGCACAGTACAAACTAGGAAATACTGGGAGCATGTAAGAAAGGCACGGCAATTATCAAATATGCATATAGACTGGACTAATCAAATTGGCAAGGGTAGCCAGGAGGAAGGGTTCATAGAGTGTATTAGAGATTGTTTCTTGGAGCAATATGTTGTGGAATCAACCAGGGAGCAGGCTATTCTGGATTTGGTTTTGTGTAATGAGATGGGATTAATTAATGATCTCATAGTAAAGGATCCTCTAGGGGAAAGTGATCATAGCATACTAGAATTTCAAATTCAGTTTGAGAGCGAGAAACTTGAGTCCCACACTAGTGTTCTAGAATTAAACAAAGGTAACTGCATAGGCATGAAGGCAGATTTGGCCCTAGTGGACTGGGCTGGAAGACTACAAGGTAGGACAGTTGATAAACAGTGGCAGATATTTAAGGAGATATTCAATTCCTCCCAAGTAAAATATATTCTAAAGAGGAAGAAAGATGGTAAGAGGGGGAAAAAAGCATCGATGACTAAGCAAGGAAGTTAAAGTTAACAGAAAGGCAAAAACTAAGGCATACCAAATTGCAAAGGTCAGTGGCAGGCTGGAAGATTGGGAAACTTTTAAAGATCAACAAAGGGTTACTAAAAAAATAATAAAAAGAGCTAAGGTAAATTATGAAAGAAAACTAGCGCAAAATGTAAAAACTGATAGCAAAAGCTTCTACAAGTATATAAAAGGAAAGAGAGTAGCTAAGGTGAATGTTGTTGGTCCCTTGGAGGATGAGACTGGGGAGTTAATAGTGGGGAACGCAGAAATGGCAGAGACGCTTAATCAATATTTTGCCTCAGTTTTCACGGTGGAGGATCTTAGTACCATCCCAATAGTAACAGGTAGAGCAGAGGGTATAGAGAAGGAGGAACTTAGAACAATCACCATCACTAGAAAAAAAGTACTGAGCAAACTATTGGGATTAAAGGGTGACAAGTCCCCAGGACCTGATGGCCTACATCCCAGGGCCTTAAAGGAAGTGGCAGCAAAGATAGTGGATGCATTGGCTATAATATTCCAAAATTCCCTGGATTCTGGAAAGGCTCCAGCAGATTGGAAAAATACTAATATAACGCCCTTATTCAAATAAAAAGGGGGGGGCGGGGGGGCGGAGGCAGGAAGTAGGAAACTATAGACAAGTTTGTTTAACGTCTGTCTTTGGGAAATTGTTGGAATCCATTATTAAGGAAGTAGTAATGGGGCATTTGGAAAGTCAAAATGCAATCCATCAGAGTCAGCATGGTTTTATGAAGAGTACATCATGTTTGACTAATTTGCTGGAGTTCTTTGAAGATGTGACAAGCAAAGTGGATAATGGGAATCCTGTAGAAGGCCTTTGATAAGGTGCCGCACAAAAGATTAATACACAAGATAAGATCACATGGAGTTAGGGGTAATATATTAGCTTGGATAGAGGATTGGCTAACCAACAGAAAGCAGAGAATCGAGATAAGTGGGTCTTTTTCTGGATGGCAAGCTGTAACTAGTGGGGTGCCACAGGGTTCGGTCCTTGGGCCCCAACTATTTACAATCTATATTAATGACTTGGATTCAGGGATAGAAGGTACTATAACTAAATTTGCAGATGACAGCAAAATAGGTGGGAAAGTAAGTTGCAATGAAGAAATAAGAAATTTACAAATGGATATGGACAGGTTAGGTGAATGGGCCAAAATTTGGCAGATGGAGTTTAACGTGGATAAGTGTGAGGTTATCCATTTGGGTCGGAAGAATAAAAAGGCCACTTAATATTTAAATGGAGAGAAACTTCAGAATGCTTCAGTGCAGAGGGATCTGGGTGTCCTCGTGCATGAATCGCTGAAAGTTAGTATGCAGGTACAGCAGGTAATAAGGAAGGCAAATGGAATTTTGGCATTTATTGCTAGAGGAATAGAGTATAAAAATAGGGAAGTGTTGTTGCAACTGCACAAGGCATTGGTGAGACCGCACCTGGAGTACTGTGCACAGTTTTGGTCCCCCTTACTTGAGGAAGGATATAGTTGCATTGGAGGCGATTCAGAGGAGGTTCACTAGATTGATTCCAGAGATGCGGGGCTTGTCTTATGAGGAGAGATTGAGCAGTTTAGGTCTATACTCACTAGCGTTTAGAAGGATGAGAGGAGATCTAATTAAGGTATATAAAATGCTGAAGGGGATAAACAAAGTAGACGTGGAGTGGATGGTTCCCCTTGTGGGGCATTCTAGAAAGAGAGGCCATAGTTTTAGGCTAAGGGGTGGTAGATTTAAATCAGAGAAGAGGAGGAATTACTTTTCTCAAAGGGTTGTGAATCTGTGGAATTCACTACCTCAGAGTGCAGTGGATGCTGGGACGCTGAATAAATTTAAGGAGGAGATGGACAGATTTTTAATTAGGAACGGGTTGAAAGGTTATGAGGAGAGGGCGGGAAATTGGAGTTGAAGCCGAAATGAGATCAGCCATGATCGTAATGAATGGCGGGGCAGGCTCGAGGGGCTGAATTGCCTACTCCTGCTCCTAGTTCTTATGTTATAAATCATCAAAAAGAAATTCATTGTTACTCATATTTAATTATGCTTTGTGTGCAATTACCAGTCAAATTGTTACCATGATTTTAATACGGGCTAAAACAGTTGCATGGTCACTCCCAGGATAGAAACTGTGCAGAGTGGGACAACGGACTGCACATGGCCATTCCTAATGGGTCTTCTGAGTTAGCTCTAAATGTGCATGCATAGCAAGCTCCCACCTGCTGCACACAAGCTCAAATGCAGAAAGCAAGGACTACAGCATCAAAGCGCTGTCCCCATAATTGACAGTGGGCCTGTTTGTGCAAACATGATTTGCCCACTATATGCGATGGTTTAGATCAATTTCCAGTAGAATGGTGGAGAATCTTCCAAGTAGCAGTGAGGAGAAAGCTGCCTCTCCAGCTTTGCTCCAATTAGCTATCTAAAATATATTGGAGATAAGGAAGGAAAATCCTAGTAGAGTGTATTGTAGGAACTGACTTTTTTGTGCCAAGGATGTGACAAAAAAGGTTTTATATTTCTATATTGCTGAAATGCCAATGATGGTGATATCATTGCAGGGTTCCCCTTTTAAGAATATAGGAAGTTGAAGCAGGAGTAAGCCATACAGCACCTCAAGCCTGCTCCACCATTCAATAAGGTCATGGCTGGTCTTCGCCATCAACTCTTCTATCCTGCCTTATCTCCATTTCCCTTGATTTCCTCCGTGCCCAAGAATCTATCGATCTTAGTCTTGAGTATACACAATGACTGAGCATCCACAGTCCTACTGGGTAGAGCATTCCAAAGATTCACAGCCCTTTCAGGGAGGAGATTCCTCCTCATCTTAGCCCTAAATGACCCCGTATCCTGAGAATATGACCCCTAGCTCTGGACTCTCCAGTCAGCGGAAACAGCCTCCCAGTGTCTACTCAGACAAGCCATTCAAGAATTTTCTATGCTTCAATGAGACCACCCCTCATTCTTTTCAACTCCAGAAAATATAGATCCATTCTACTCAATCTCTTAATCTAGTGAACCTATGAAACCTTGGTTGAAAGCCTTCTCAGGCAGGAATACACTCACTCAAGCAATGCTTACACTTCAATCCCCTAGCAATAAAGGCTAACATGTCATTTGCCTTCCTAATTGCTTGCTGGACCCGCATATTATTTTCCCGTAGACGCTAATACCAACAATTATTAGTGTCTCACCTTGAAAAAATATTCCATTTTGACTCTGATGAAAGCTTCATTGATTTTTTCTTTCACAGCTCATCGGGCACTGAATTTGAAATTGAAGAAGCCTGAATAACAATCCACATAAACTCTTTGTAGCTTTTCCTGTGAAATCTGATGAGGTCACGCGAGAGAGAAATTGATACGGGATTGATTTCACCAAGATCAATTGGTCATTAAAAGTTGAATAAGCTGGTTTTGTGGGCCAGGATCATTATCAAACCTAGTTACAAAGAACGAAGGACAGAATGCCGTTTTAAACACACTTGTGGAATCCCTTGCAATGCTTCAGATTTTGGGAATAGATCAAATGAAACCTCCAGTGAAAACAGGTGAATGAACATAAGAAATAGGAGGAGGCCACATGGCCTGTTGAGCCCGCTCCGCCATTCAATACAATTATGGCTGATCCTTAGCTTCAACTCTATTTTCCCACTCGTTCCCTGAGGCACCAAAAATCTGTCTACCTCAGCCTTAAGTATAGTCAGTGATGGAGCATCCACAACCTTCTGGGGCAGAGAATTCCAAAGGGTCACAACCCTTTGAGTGAAGAAATTTCTCCTCATCCCAGTCCTAAATGATCAGCCTCTTACCCTGAGACTGTGTGCCCATGTTTTAGATTCTCTAGCTGCTAATACTAACAATACAACCCGAATGGGATGTAATGACAGGTAATTGTATCTTAATGAGGTAGGAAAAGCGTATGGTTCAAGCACACCTTTGTAACTGATGCCTATGGTGATGGCAAATGGCTAGTATCATTTGCCCGATATAGGCGCTGTCCCGGATAAACTTGGACAATCTAAGTGGTGAGCGCTAAAGGAAATTTTCCTTCCATTACATTATAGAATTTGAGATAAAAATGAAATGACACCTGCTAGGCAATATAATAAGATAAATCATTCGCAAACAAAGGCAACACAAGTGCAATGTTGTATCTACATCAAATCATCAGGTCAGGAACCATGATATTTTGCTACTGAAATGCAGAATCCATTGCAATTCCCTGCTGACAGCACAGCCTCAGAAATTTCTAACAGATTCCTCAAACATGATCTTCCTCCTATAAGGGCAGTTACTCACAATGGCAAAAGGTGGGAAGGGGTGGTCCACAAGGATGAGCTCTGGGACTACTGTCGCTCACCATTCACCTCAATGATTTGGACTTGGGAATTGGCAGCGCTTTTTCACAATTTGCAAACTGAGGAGTGTTGTTAATTTAAGAGGACTGTGACAAAAAGACATTAATAAACTTGCAAAAATGGGCCAATGATTAGCAAATGAGCTTCAATATAAATAAGCATGTGGTGGTACATTTTTGGTAGCGGAAATAAAGCGGCCACATGCTTTCTGAAAAATAAGGTGCACCTTTCTGTAAAGTCAGAAGGGCTCTGCACTTTAGCTGAAATGGTGCTGGAGCCCCAATTCTGGAAGTCCTGCCACTGCACCATTTTTGTCAGGGTGGGGGATCAGAAGCAGGACATTTTTCACATAGCCGCAGTCCACGGAGGCAGCTGCACATTTAAAAGTGCAGCTGCCTTCAAACAGAAGCAATTTTGGTCAACCAGGTTTCTGAAACACGACTTGCGGGCTTTATACCTTTGAGAGAAAGGTCTAAACCTACCAGAGTTCTTTGCAGGGGTAAGGTACCCTTTTGAAGATGTTAGATACCCCATTGGTAGAGGTCAGGTATCCCTTTGGAATTGTTAAGAGTAGACATGAATGTGCATAAAAAGTGGATAAAGTCTTTGAAACTGTCAAGCTGTCAAGTAAT
The DNA here is from genome assembly GCF_964194155.1 of Cetorhinus maximus. Lineage (NCBI taxonomy): Eukaryota > Metazoa > Chordata > Chondrichthyes > Lamniformes > Cetorhinidae > Cetorhinus > Cetorhinus maximus. Next base: position 19,721,351 of record NC_135882.1, on the reverse strand, counting down.
TTAAATACCCTGCTCTTTAAATTTTGGGAAGAAAACAGCCAGCCTGCAGTTGCAAAAAAAATCAGTGCTTACAATTTCAATAAATGTTTGTTGACATAAACCTGGGGGGTTGTCATTATAGGATTAGTACTGCTTGACTGCTTCCACAACCTATCATTATCACAGTGAGGGGACCTTTAAGTTCACAAACTGATTGACAGCTCAGAAAGGTTATAAAAAGGGATTAGCTGACTTTGATGTGGAACAATGAACAGAAATATGTGTTTTTAGAAGGGATTAAGTACTTAAAGGAAATGTTTCTTTTTAGATGGGATTAATTACTTGGAGAAGACATTTGCTTTTATAAGGGATTAAAAAATTGAATGGATTTAAATGCACTGAATGAGTTTTTATCAATGAGAGTGTTTTTTTAATATAGTAAGATCTGTAATAGATACTTAGAACTTCATTCTGTTTCATCTCTCCATGGCTCCTGAGGGTCTGCCCATGGTGGATACTGGGTAAGTTGGCATGGAGAGTGTACAGGCAAAGAATGGCGGGTGGGGAGGCATGACTTGGCATGATAAAAGCAAAATACCGCGGATGCGGGAAATCTGAAAGAAAAACAGAAAATGCTGGAAAAACTCAGCAAGTCTGACAGCATCTGTGGAGAGAAAAACAGAGTTGACGTTTCAAGTCCGTGACTTGGCATGAATTGGCACTAAGTTGGCATGGAGGTATGATTGGCCATGGAAATGGGTAGAGGGGCTTAGGTTGGCATGGAGGGTATGAGGTCCATGGGTGGGATGAGGACATGACATGCTGTGAGTTGGCATGGATGGGGCAAGGGGAATGTGTGGGGTGTGAGTGGTGAGGGCTTGAGGACGATTTATGGTTTTACTGCTTTTTTTTATATAACCGGGGCAATGTCCTGAGAACCAAAGCAGGCCTTTTAACCAGCCTGCCTCGGCACTTGGCAACACCTGTGGCACCTCCGAACTCTTTCCAGGGGTGGCAGGCCCGACACCGGTTAGCACCTGTGGCCACCTTCCCCCCTCCTGCCTTGAAATGAAAATCCATCTGTACTTTCTCCCGAGTCAGGTTTACGGAATCGGGAATTTTCCCAACTTGGGAGCGAAAATTCAGCCCTCAGTCTCTAAATAGGGTAGATGACATTCTCACTGATTCCGTCTCCCTCCCTGGTTACTGTTTCAGATTGAACCGGAGTGATTGCAACTTGGCACCCAATTCAACCGTGAACAGAGCTTCCGATGCAATATAATCTCGGTCACAAAGATCACCTACATCCAGCTCCCATATATCATCTGCCTCAGTTTATCGGTTGCTGAAACACTCAAAGTGTCTTTGACACTTCCAGATTCAACAATTCCAACGGCTTCCTGGCAGGCCTACTGTAATAAACCTAGAATGCAGGGCAGGTTTCTTTTAAGAAACAGTAAACTTTATTTACAGGGCTCTTGATGATGCTACATGTTTGTTCCAAGACCAAGGCTTGGAAACCCCGTCCCCAAGATGGGGAATGATTCAGGGCTGATTCGTTGTACAGTCACATGATCCTACAACAGTAAGAAAATATTTAACTTACAATTACTACATTCCTCTCCTTTCAATTTTGTTTTACACTCTCATTTACAAAACATCATAACCCGTAACATATACAAATATATACAGCTCATGCAGTTAGAGATTTAGTCTTTGAGGAGGGTTTCAATTCGGGTAGAGCGATGCAACTCTACAACTGGCGGTTCTTCCATTGGATCGACTCAACCAGGAACTGCAGCATCGGGGACATCCCTAGACAATGGCAGTTCAGGATTATTTAGTTTAACAGAGACATCAGATATGTCTATTCTTTGTCGATCTGGTACCTCACGGGTCGAAGGTTTGACTTCGATTTCAGGTGGATTAACTGGTTGTTGGAGTGTGTCTCAACTTCTGAGGTGATCCACGTGTTTCCTAACAATCCTGTTTTCCACTTCCGCCTAAGATAAAGGTCCTGATTCGGAGATGATTGTACCAGGGACCTGTCTCAGCCCAGTTGCAAAATTTCGTACAAATGGTCTCTCCAACAGTAAATTCTCGACCTTTACTGTGAACATCATGATTCACTTTCTGATTACTCTGGTTTTTCTCTACCTTCCCCTCTAAATTAGGGAATACTAGACTCAATCTTGTATGAAGTCGGCGCTTCATTAGCAATTCAGAAAGTGTTGAACGCATGAAGAGTTGTGCGATAGCTGAGCAGAAATCTTGAAATAGTTTAGTTTGGATAGTTTCTTCATGCCTGTTTTAAAGATTTGTATTGCTCTTTCTCCTGACCCATTGGATGAGGGATGATACGGTGCTATTCTGATGAGATTAATCCCATTTAGGTTCACAAATCTTTGGAATTCAGTACTACTGAAAGCAGTACCATTGTCTGACACAATAACTTCAGGTAGACCATGAACACTGAAATTTTGGTGCAGTTTTTCAATGGTTGCACACGATGTAGGTGATCTCACTTCATACACATCCATCCACTATGAATGCGCACTGATCACAAGAAACATGGTATCTAAAAATGGACCTACATAGTCTATATGTTGTCCAGCCCAGGGTCGACTAAGCCACTCCCACAGGTGCAGTGGAACTGAAACGGGCAACTTCTGCTGTTGCTGGCACTGGAGACAGTGGTTAACCATTTTTTCTATATCACTGTCTATACCTGGCCACCAGATACACCTTCATGCGAGTGTCTTCATTTTCGAAATACCAGGATGTGCACTATGAAGCTCTGTCAATACTGGTTCTCTTCCTTGAACAGGGAAAACGACTCTTACTCCCCATAACAAGATACCATCTTGACAACTCAATTCAGATTTGCGGGCATAGAATAGTTTTAACTCTTCAGAGACTTGTGCATTTGGCCACCTTTGCAATATCTGTTCTCGGACTCTTGATAAAATTGGATCCCGGTTTGTCTAATTCTTTATCTGTTTCACGCAGACTGGTGAGGAGTCCAGGAATTTCAACACAAGTACTACCTCTTGGGATACTGGAACATTTGTAATGCTATCTGGCAAAGGGAGATGACTGAGGGTGCCTGCATTTGCTATATGCACACCCGGATGGTGTGTAAAAGTGTTCTCGTATGCTGACAAAATTAAAGCCCATCTTTGAATTCTAGCAGAGGCTATCAGTGGGATTGCCTTATCTTCACTAAAGAACCCCAACAGTGGCTTGTGATCTGACAATACGGTGAGGTGTCGACTGTGCAAATATTGATGGAACTTCTTTACTCCATATATGATAGATAAGCCCTCTTTTCAATTTGTAAGTATCCTTTCTCGGCTGCAGAAAGGGTTCTGGATACATATCCTATTGGCTTTTCAGATCCATCCTCCATCTTCTGTGACGATACCGCTCCGATCCATGGGGAGATGCATCCCAATTGAGTATCAATTCCTTAGACAGGTCATAGTGCACTAGCAGACATGAGTGTAAAAGCTTCTTGACTCTTATGAAGGCTTCCTCTTGCTGTGTCTTCCAGCACTACCTGTGGTTCTTCTTCAAAAATAGTGTAAAGGGGCTAACACTGTAGATAGATTAGGCAAGAATCAACCATAATAATTTATCGTGCCCAAAAAGGACTTGAGCTCTGTGACGTTGGTAGGAGAGGGTGCTTCCTTGATTGCCCTGACTTTCTCCTCTAATGGATGCAACCCTTGGGCATCCACTCGATGACCCAGATACGTAACTTCCTTTGCTTGGAAAGTGTACTTTTTGTTTTTCAAACAAATGCCAGCCTCCAAAAATCTCTTCAGAACCTCTTCCAGGTTGGCCACATGTTCTGCTTCCGTGGATCCTGTGATCAGGGTGTCATCCAGGTACACTACAAATCAGGGAAATCCTTGTAGTAGGCTTTCCTTGGTTCTTTGGAAGATCACACAGGCAGATGACACACTGAAGGGTAGACGAGTATATTGGGCCAGGCCCTTGTGCGTGTTTATGGTGACATAACTTCTTGATTTGTTGTCCAGCTCTAGCTGTTGGTATGCATGGTTCATGTCCAGTTTAGTGTAAGATCTTCCTTCTGCAAGTTTAGCGTATGGATCTTCAATCCTTGGGATTGGGTATTTGTGTAATTTCACAGCCTTGCTCACAGTTAATTTATAATCTCCACACATATGAATGGTTTGGTCCAGTTTCATCACAGGGACTATGGGTGCTGCCCATACTGAAAATTGGACTGGCTGGACTATTTCTAACTTCTCCAAATGACACAACTCAAAATTCACCTTCTCCTTTAGGACGTAAGGGTCTTGCCTTAAAAAATTGGGGTGTTGCTTCAGAGTCCATGTATGTTTTAGTTTGTAGACCTTTTATTTTCCCCAGCTCATCTCGGAATATGCTGTCATACTTTTTTTAACAACTCAGGAATTCCCCCTGTTCTGACCTGAAAAGTTTCTCACAAATTTAGTTTTCCTTATTTCAACCAATCACGGCTCAGAAGGTTAGGTCCTTCTCCTGTTACAACAATTACTGGCAGCTGAGCTGTCTGTTGCCTGTAGGATACAGATACAGAGGTTTCACCTGTATGGCTTCTCCTGTGTATGTTTTTAGCTGAGCTGTGGTTTGCTCCAAACGCAATGGCTGGGTACCTTCGCTAAGGTATTTAAAGATGTGTTCTCCCACCACTGTGGTCGATGCTCCTGTGTCAACCTCCATGACTAGAGGCTTTCCATTTACTTGAAGGGCAACAGTGATTGGTTCGGTTTTCCTGGCCTTCAGATTGTGTAGGGAATAAATGTCAGTCTCAGCAGCTTCTGGTTCATCTATATTGTGCACTTCATTTAACTTGACCTGATTTCTGAATGGCTGTCTTGATCTAGCCCTGCACTGTTTTTACAACATGCCATTTTTTTGTGACAGTAGTGGCTTTCTGCCTGTTTAAATCTGCAAGATTTGGGCACATGATTTCCCCAAAACAATAACACATTAAATTCTGGATTACTGGTGAGCTGCTTCCAGTATTTCCTTTTGTTTTTCTGGAGGTGGATACCGTGTCCCGCTTTGCGGTTGCCTCCCTAGTTTTCGTGCCACGCCTGGCAGCAGGTTCCCACGCTAACTGCAGAATGGCGCCATGTTGCACACTCTGCAGAGCCTGCGAGTCCCTCTCAGCACTCTTCATTGCTAGCGCTATCTCCATGACGCACTTCAGGTCGATCTCAACTTCAGCAAGTGAACGGTGCTGAATGGCGTCATCGTTTATGCCGCAAACCGAACGATCTCGCAACACGTGGTTTAAGGTATCACCGAAGTCACAGAGCTCCGTTAACTGTTTCAATTTGCCATCGACTCACTGGGGGCCCTTACTCGAGAGTTGACCTTGAATCTTTGCATGATGACCGGCTTAGGCTGAAAATGTCCCTCCATAAGGTCTACTGGCTCGGTAAAGGATCTGGAATTTGACGCGTTCGGAGCTGTCAGGCTACAGATTAGGTTATACGTTTTGGGAAGATTGCCTTCTGTTCCTCCTCTGCCGTTATTTTGTTTACCACAAAGTAGAAACCTAGGCGCTCTATGTACTGACTCCAGTCCTTGATGGATGAGTCGTACGGGTCAATTCTGCAGAAGAGAGGCATTGCAGGTGAGTATGCTTTTTCTCTTTCTTCCCTTAAAATCGAAATATTCACAGTCACGAGGCGCTATCTATCTTCATCGCCAATTGTAATCAACTTGGAATGCGGGGCAGGTTTCTTGTAAGAAACAGTAAACTTTATTTACAGAGCTCCTGATGATGCTACATGTTTGTTTCAAGACCAAGGCTAGGAAACTCCGCCCCCAAGATTCCCTGCGCTCAGGGCTGATTTGTCTGAACAGTCACATGATCCTACAACAGTTTAAAAAAAAAGGTTTAACTTACAATTATTGCACCTACTAAGCCCTGCAGCCTGTAAACCTCAGCTCACCCAAAGCTCTGCCACCCATGCCAATTCCACACTGAAGTCCCACTCACCCACCATTCATGTCCTACACTGGCTCCTGGATATGGTTAGTGAGCTGTGTACTCTGATATTCAAGTCTGGTGCTGGCCAGATAGATCAAAATGGTCTTTTCTAGTCCTGACTCTTGAGTTTCCCATGACATCTTAAGGGAGATGGACAGATAAGTTTTTCTAATGATAGATAAGTAGATAGCTGATCTTCTAAATATCTTCACAGTGATTGGAGAATGCAATTGTGATTAACAATAACCCGAATGAAAGAGATCAGAAAAAATTAGAATGGGCTGCACTTAAAAAAAAATTACAGGATAACACAAATGCACGATCTGACATCAGAGCTTGTAAAATACAGTTTTCCAAGAAAAACACTGAAGTTTACACCCCACGCCCCCAAACACCCCCTCCCAGTTATGACAACAGTGAACAAAAATAGCATGGAATTATTTTCTGAAATCCAACTTCACTGCCTTTGATTTTTGGCCAACAGAATCTGGTGGTAAGAAAGCAGAACTAGCCAAGAAACCTGACAAGATAATTGCTCAGCTACTCCTATGGTTCTAGTGACCCCCGCGTGCATTTTGTTGGGACCATTCGCCATGGAAACAGAATAAATAACATTCAAAAATAAAACTACTGCTAATGGCTCAGCTGCATTAACCTTAATGGCCCTTTTACAGTCTCAGTTTCTCTGTAGAATATCAAACCAGGCTGAACAACATGAATGAGCGTTTATGGTCCTGATCAATTTGAAATACTGCGACATTTTAACACATTCCCGACTGCTGGTTTTCCAATACTACTCTTTGAGAAATCGGCAAACAAAGTGTTCCCTGGCAATATTGCCAAGAGGCCTTTCAACTCTCACAGCAACATGTGTGATGCAAATAATTGCACCACAACACCCCCCCCTGCCCCCCCAACCCCCCCGTGTCCTCTCCCCACCTCCCCGCCACCTAACTCGCATTTGCTCACTCACAACTTTCATAAGAACATAAGAAAGCATGGGATGAGAAAAGACCATCTCTTCAGAATGAGCGTGTTAGGAATTTACTTGCCCAAGTGGACCTCCAAATACCTATCTAATTTTACAACTCTCATTATTTTGCTTTTCCTGGATTACGTTTCCCTTCCTGGCTGCATGGGAACCATGTTGTTCTGTGGAACGCCCGGCCACTTCCGTCTGCTCTTAACCCTTTAATCTTCCAGGACCACCCACCACTGTGCAAATCAGAAATCTGAGAGCTTACGGCCAATGATTTTCCCTTTGATGGCTGCATTATTGTGGGCAACGTGTGCCAGGATCTGCGGTTTGAGCTCTCTTGGAGCGGGGATATGGATGTGAAGACAGGAGCTTCCCATTGACAGGGCGGGCTCATGAAATTATCTCTCGCCACCAAGAGATTTCACCTGAAGTGTGAGACACACAGAATGAATTCATTGTTTAAGGTTGACTGGAGGGGGGGTGGGGTGGTGGGGGGGGGGGGAAGGCAGGGGAGAAAGAACTAACAAAAATACAGAAAGAATAAAATTCAGTAAGAGACAAAATATGATTACATTCCACAAAGAGAAAAACGGTGCATCTTATTGGGGTTCCCCCGAGTAGGTACTAGACTTTGTCTCTGCACTTTTCAAAACTGATTCACAAAACCCTCCGGGCAGTAACAGCTAACACATTACTGCACGCCTTTTAGATGAAGTCTGTAGTAGTCGATAAGAGCAATGACTGAATCACCATGTTAGCACAAAGTGCACTAGATAAACAAGGTTGCTCAATAGGTAATTGAAACTCATATAAAATGTGTTATGCATTAGTGCCTCAATTCAAAAGGCTTTTTGATTAAAAGTATGGACTGAATAGATGACACATAATTTGCACAGCAGGGGTGGAATTTCACACCGGCGGCATTTTATGGTTCCGCCAAAGCCAATGGACTTTTGAAAGGCTCGCTGCATTTTACGGCCCTGCCGCGACACCCCAGCTTTTTGTTCAGCTAGGTTGCCATGTGGAGTGGTGTCACTGCAGGTATGCAATGGTTCCCCACACATACCACTCTGCTTTGCAGCCGGACATTATGGAGAGTCAGAAGGCCTGATTATAACCCCGTCTGGCTGACAGGAATGGGACAGACAGATATGGATTAAAATTGCAGTGAAGTATTTACACCGTGTTCCCAACACGCCCACTGCCATTTTAATTGTGACAGAGGGGCCTGCTACAGACAGACAGACAGGCGGCCTCGTGAATACGTTTAAATCGGGGTCCTACAATGCAATCAGTATCTCAATGCCATCTTCACTAAAAATCACAGAAGTCAAATCCAGTGCGAGATCAGCTAGTATCTCCTGGCACGCCTGGTCTCTCAGAGCAACTGAAACACTATTTGATAGGGGCACTCAGGTGCACCTAACATAGGATCATCTGGATTTGGATAGGAACATTTCCAGATTCCAGATTACTGCTTCTTCACTTTTGCTGCTTTATCCCCCTCATTGTGACGTGTGCTATTATTACTCGTTTCATGTGAATGGAGTAACACTTGCAGAAAGAGGAGCACAGTAGTCAGCAGAAGCTCAGCCTATTAGAACTACAGCAGTTGAGGGGGCAGCTACTTGGAAAAGGCCACAGCCATCACACAGGGTATGTGTGGAGGCCTAGAATCACTTTCCTTGAATCTATCTGAAGAGCAGAGCATCAGGATACTGTGTTTCTCCAGTCAGGCTGTTTCAGATCTCTGCTCCTTGCAAGCAGGGCTGACTGTCTGCTGGATCAAGGGAGCCATGTTTTGCCAGTGGCTGTGAAAGATACCACAGCCTTTAACTTCTTTGCCAGCGTCTCCTCTGCATCTGCTACAGGGGACATCAATTGCACCTCCTATCCTACAGTACACGGCTGCGCTCCCTTGCTCGAGGAGGTGTTTCCCCACTTTAAATAAACCCTGGTAATGGCCCAAGGAGGCTCCGTTTTAAAATTTTCCTGTAAACCGAAGTAGGAACTAAACGGATTTATGGGACTTGTGAAATCCTCCTCTTCAAGCTATCTTTCTCGACCAACCTTTCTTGGTCCCCAAGTTTCATACAATTCTATGTGGGGTTAAGGTGGTCTGATGTAATCTGTTAAGAAGCCCCCACCAACACAGCTCTGAAACAAACCATCATAAAGTGTGTAAGAGCAGCCTTTGGGGTGACACGGTCTCCATTTCCTCCAGTGGGTGAGCATCTGGTTTCCGCTAACTACACAAACACACGACTCAATCAGAAACTCACGGGGCTGAATTTTACTACCTGCAGGCAGGCGTAAAATTGCGCGTGATGACGTCGGGACGCGCTCACTTGGTGGGTGCGCGCGGGTGCCGGAGCAGCGCCCGCCATTAATTAAGCAGCCACTTAAGCCCTTAACAGTCCAATTGAGTATGATTTTTCCTCGCCCATGCAATTTTCTGCTCGTCGCACAGGCAAGATGAGCAAGCAGCCAGCCGACACCTTCACAAACCTCAACCAAGGGCGGGATAAAAAGGGGCAGCAGAACTGCCAGTGTGAGTAGTGAGGAGTTTTGTAGATAGTTTGCAGCTGGTTGCTTATTGGTACTTGGCAGCTTCATCTCTGTTCTGAGCTTCATTCCTAGCACTTCCAGGCCTCATTTTAGGGCTCATTGGTGTCTGCCAGACCCCCGGAGAATCCAGACCATGTGGACCCTTCCAGGTATTAGACAGCCTTCCCTTACCCTGGTAATGGGGTTTGTGGTCTCCGCTGGAGGCACCTCCTCTGAGGAGGAAGAGAGGGGCAGAAGGGAGAGGAGGCCAGGTGTCCCAATGCAACTTCCATGGGAGTGACCTGTGGGAGGAGAGGCGCAGGTACAAGGGGCGCAGGGCCAGCAGGTAGTCCAAGGTGGAAGGGGCTGCAGAAGACGCCACTATCCTGCTGCTAGGGTTTACAGGCGGTGATGCAGCTACCTCAATATGTCTGAGATGCAATGCCGAAGGAGGTTCCATCTCTCAAGGGGGACCATGACCTACATTTGCCAGATGGTTGGGCCTGAGATCAGCTCAGACTATGTGGGTGGACACTCCATGCCAGTGGCTCTGAAGGTCACAGTGGCCCTCAACTTCTATGCCTCCCGCTCTTTCCAGGGCTCAGTGGAGGATCTGTGTGGAATCTCCCAATCAGCTGTCCACAGTTGTGTCAAGCTGGTGACAGAAGCTCTGTTCAGGTGGGTACTGACCTTTATTCTTTACTGTACGGACAAGGCCAGACAGACAGAGCGAGTCAGAGGCTTCGTGGCCATTGCTGGCTTCCCCTGCGTCCAGGGTGCTATAGACTGTACACATGTGGCCATCAAGGTGCCAGCAGGTGAGCCCGGTGCCTTCATCAACAGGAAGAGCTTCCACTCCATGAACATGCAGATAGTGTGTGATCACAGGATGCAGATTCTACAAGTCTGTGCAAGGTACCCTGGCAGCTCTCATAACACGTACATTCTGAGACACTCCCAGGTGCTGAGGCTCTTCAGTGCTCCAGCCCGACTGAATGGATGGCTGCTGGGTGACAAGGGCTATCTGTTGAAGAGGTGGCTCATGACACCTCTCTGTCACCCAAGAACAGAAGCTGAGTAGTGTTACAATACGAGTCATGACTCCACAAAGGAAGTGGTGGAGAGGACCATAGGTCTTCTCAAGATGCATTTTGGATGCCTGGACGTTCAGGGGGTGCACTACAATACCCCCAGAGTGGGTATCACTGATCATAGTTGCATGCTGTGCTCACTACAATCTGGCACTGGCAAGGGGGTACCCACTGGAGGAAGAGGATCTTGAGGCAGCTCCTCAGGCCACAGATGATGAGTCCAGTAGTGAGTCCGGAGCATGGTGAGGAGAATGCTGAGGGCATGGAGCCAGACTTCGGTAACCTGCAGGAGGGTAGGGACACCAAGGACGACTTGATCCGACACTCCTTCAGCTAGGCTACCAAAGAACAGCTTTAAACACATGCCAGGGCTGTCTCCTCCATCGCAGATGTCTGAAAGGACACTTTCATTTGAACCCAAAGAACACTCAGTGCCTGTGCCACCTGTGTCCAGCATTACATACTGGCGTTCCCCGGTATGTAATAAAAAGGTGAAGTATATTCAGGCCATGACGATAAAAACACAATTTATGTCATTCTGACAGTTCAATAATATTAACAGAAACGTTTCTGGTATTCAACATCAGACCAGTACACATAAAGTAACCAAAAATGAACATAAAATCACCCATGACCTGTCCCGCTTGTGCTCATGGTGCCTTTAACTTACATTTGTGAGTGCTATGTCTGGGTGCTCCCCACCCCCACCCCCCAACCCTCGTTGGCAGCAGCATTGGAGACAGCCTACTGACTCTGCTGTCTTGTTGGCCTTGATGACCTTGGTGGTTGTTCTCTGGCCAGTGGAGCCTGTGCTGGCCCCACCTGGGAGGGGATTGTTGGCATCTCCCCAGTCATCACAGCCTCATCAGATGGCAAGTTCGCTGGCGGAGGGGCGGAGGAGCTGCTGCCGTCATCCAGAGTGCCCTGAAAGGAGCCCACGGAGTTGGCAGGCAGCTCGTGCGCCAATGTGAGGTCGCTCTGGACCTCCCTGCTCACAATTGATGGATGGGCACCTAGCTGGGATACTGGGTGCCTCGTCCATCTCCCACACTAACCACCTGAGATCGGTGCCTGTGTGAGGACTTGCAGGTCCAAGCGCAATCCCAGGAACCCCTCATTCTGTCCCTGGAGCTGCCTCTCCATGAGAGTCACCACTCTCCCAGTGGAGGCAGCAGTGCGCTCGGCCATGAGGGTCAACGTAGCGCTCACGCTCCGCATGGACTCCTCCATCATAGAGACCATGGCACGCAGATCCTCATGGATTTCCGCCAAATCCTCCCGCACATCCCGCTGGACATCCAGCATCTGCTGCCTAATGGATGACTCCAGAGGCTCATCATCAGCCTTCAACTCAGCATGGTCCTGGTCCCCGGCAGTCCTCCGAAAGGACCCTCTGCCTCCACCTGCACCTCAAGTGACTATGAAGTGCCGTCACTAATGTGCACCGAGATACTAGCTGCCACTCTAATGCCCACTGAGGTGCTGGTATCTGCGCTGGTGCCTGCTTCAGAGAGCGGGAGTGACGCAGGTGAAAATGACGATTGGTGGTCCTCTGATGCCAGGGTGGTCCTTCGGGGTCTGGAGGCCGAACGCCTGCTGGAGAAGCTAAAAGGGAAAAGAAGGATATGTCATTAGTTAAAGTCATCACACTGTCACTGTGCATACCAGGTACCCTGGTGAGACATCATGATCTGCATCATGGTGCCCTCGTCTTCCAATGATCAATGGGGACTCCAGGTTCGAGGCTCACATCAATGAAAAAACTACACTAGAATGGTTGCACAAGCCGGAATTCTCAACCGTGTGTGCTGCACTCTTACCTTCGTCTGGCACTCCTGCCTTTCCATGCCTGGTTGCACGTGGGGCATGCTGGCTCTCAAGCTCCAAGGCATCTTGCTCGTATCTCGAGAGGATTAGGAGGGTAGCAGGGCCTCCGCTGATCCGCGGCCTTTCTATATTGTTGTGGGCCATCTTCTCCTGAAACAACAGCGGAGCGTTGATGAGTCCACTCAGTACCTGCAGCACCATTGCAGCCTGGCCAACCCCAGCTGAGGAGCACCTGGTAGGGCATGTCCGAGCTGTGGCCCTCGAGCCACAAGGCACTCAGTCCAAGCAGCCAGGGCTCACCCCATTGGCCAGCTCTGGTGTCACTGACAGTTGGCACTCAGACTCTAGCACCCCTGAGGTCCATGGGTTGATGGCCAGACCTTAACACTTCTGCACACTGCCCCATGCCAATAGTACTCACCCTTCCTGAGCACAGCTGGTCACTGAAACGCTTCCAGCATTACACCCAGGTCATAGCTGCTGACCAGTGATGCCACCTTCTCCCATGTCCTCTTGGTGAGGTGCAGTGGCCTCCTCCTCCTTCCATCTCTGGGGACAAGGGTGTCCCCCCGGCAGCCACTCCCTCCAGGAGGGCGGCGAGGTACTCAGCAGAGATGTGGGAGGCTGAGTGCCCACCCAATATGCCCCTCTCGCCTTCCGTGTCCAGCTGCACTCAGGTCCATGCTGTCAGTTCAGGGGACGTCCTCTGTGACAGCCTTCCAGGGGTTGCCAGGGTCGCCATCGGACCTGGTCCTGCCCCCGCTCGGCCCTACCCGGCCCGTGCGGAGCCACATTTCAAGCTGGGCGAACCTTCATTGGCCTGCCAACGTGAAATCGCGGGGCAGAGGGGGGACCCAATCGTGGGCAGCGGGCCGTTTCTCAGCCGGTCCTGGGCCTGCCCGCTGCATCTGCCCAACGACCAGGAAATCCTGCCCATGGACTTGAATCCCTGTGCCACATTATGGAACAGTGTCCTAACATTCCCAAGCCACCCACAAGCTTATTGTTGAAAAACTGCTGTTTGCCCACAACATGAAATGTTAACAACGAAAGGTCCATTTATAAAACAGCTCTGGCACACCAGAACTCACAAGGAGTAACAGTCACTCACTCTGGTTTGAAAAGATTGTGTATTTCATGGTTGTGTCATTCTGGAAAATTAACAGCTCTCTATGATTAATTCAGTTTGATATTTGTGTCGCTTTTATGGGTCATAATTTCACTCTTCACATTTCCCTCATCTTGACAGTTTGAAGAATGAATGATTGCAGCTTGGTGGTGGAGCACTGGTAGTAGAGCCATGAACTTTGGGCACTGAGAAATGGGAGCAATGGTCATTGTGAGTTACTTGCTGGGAGCTGAGCAATGTGCTCCGTGCTCACCTCCCAGCACACAGGCCCCCAGTGCTTCCTGCTCAGCTTCTAATATATTCGACAGAGATTGTCAAATACTGTTGAAGTGATAACGTGCACTTGTACAATTATTTTTATTCTTTCACAGGATGTGAGCATCGCTGACAAGACCAGCATCTGTTGCCCCTCCCCAACTGCCTTTGAACAGGTGGCGGTGAGCCACTTTCTTGAACCACTGCAGTCCATTTTGTTGTAGGGCATTGGATATCATTCGCTAGGACTTAATGAAGTCTTCGTAGTCTTAAGTAGGTTAACTGTGTGTTATTTATTAACTACAAGAACAATGTACATATGAACAGGAAAGGATTCAAGCTAGGAGCTGTCTCCGTGCTTGCTTGTACACACAGCTCTGTCCAACACTAGACTGACTCTTAGGTGTAGATGTGTTCTCTTACATCACTGTGTGGGCAGTACTGTACTCAATCCCACATTAGCCCTATATGTACCAGACCCTTATACTACATACTTGGTGAGTTTTTGGAAAGCAGTAAGTTAGTCAGTTAGAAAGATATGGTTTAACAGACACATTTTGAAGATGTAGAGGGATGTAGGTCAGATTTGGAGAATGGCACGTGCATATTGGAGGACTGGAGATGAAGTTTTCAGTAACAGCCTGGATAAGGTATAAATACCGGCAGCTGATGTCGTAGTGAAATTAAGCAGCTTTGGTGATGGATAGAATGTGGAGCAGTTCAGAGTTAAGAGGGTACCCAAGCTGCACACTATTGAGTTCCGGATGACTTAATTTGATGAGTTGTTTCAGATGTTTAATGCCGTCTAATTGCACAAAAATCTCAACATACCCAAGGATTTTCTAGTGTGCTCTTCTGCTAACATCACAAAATTCCTTTCTATTGCTCTCTGCTTCTGCTTTTTTTTTAAAGAAAAGCTATTCCTGCTTTCCAAATCTCTCACCAAAAGCTCAAAATATCTCATTAAGCGATTAAGCATTTCCGCGATATTGTGTTGCTGGTACAGTTACCTGGATTTATACAGGTTAACTTTCTGATGTCACACTTCCACTTGTGTACTTATGCAAAGTAAATATTCAATGTGACCCCATTTCCCTTTCGTTTACAATGTCGTATTTATCAGTTTACAAGGGGCCCACATTGCTGCTGACTACCCTTTTCCCTAATATAATTGCGAGAGTGTTTTGTGTTGATTTTGATATCCCATATAAGTTTCTTTTTATCCTCCCTTTTTGAAGCTCTTACTACCTGTTCACCTTTTCCTGCTCTTTGTTTCTCTCCCATTCACCAGGGTCGCTGCTAATTTTTGTGCGTTTTTTTTATTAAACAAAAAGCTTTATGTTCTCCCTTAACTCTTTTGTCATCCTGTCTGTTTCTTTTGACAAATAGAGCTCTTGGCTTGTAGGGCTATAGGCTTGTTCTGTATCACAAGTTATTTTCTGAACACCACACACTGACCTTCTGTCATTTTACCCATTAGATGATGTTACCGAGCACAGTCTCTGCCCCACCCCCATTGTCTTATCTGAATCTAGGATCTTAGTGCGGAATCTTCCAGTCCCGCCAGCAGTGAGAAGCTTGGTAGGCGGGGAAACTTAATTTGGCGGGAGGCCAAAACTCAGTTTCCCGACGGAAGGATGAACTATAGGAATTCTGTTCTTGGAACTTTAAAGGTGGGTCAAGCTTCCCGACAAACAATGTTAGGAAGTCCTTTTGCATGCATTTGCATGTCACGCATGCTCATTAAAAGGCCACCTCACCAGAATTAAATTCCCTCTCCAAATTAAATTCCCTGCCTGTGAGATATTAAAACGTTCACTTTTACGTCTGGGGGCGTGTACTTGGCGAGCTTAACTTCTCCCATGACCCTGAGGTGAGTACACACAGCTTTCGTGTTCTTGGGGGACTGCTCACAACTTGACTCATATTGGGTGCCAGTAGCGTAAGCTGTGGGGAGCAGGGCGGTGCGGAGGCTGGAGCTGGGAGGCAGGTATTGTGGTGGAGGTGGGCGGGCGGGGGTGGTGGGAGGGAGGGAGGATCTCTGGGTGGCCTTTAAATATGGCACCGGGACCTTTGACCCTATGAGGTAACAGTGGGGAGGGCGACTTCCTGCCTGCCCTTGCCTCGAGATTCTCCGTGCTCTGCACTGATGCATAAGTAATAAGCCAACTAGCGCATGACCACACGTGGTCAGTCATCCCGCGCCCCCCATCCCCCACCCCAGCAGAAAACCTTAC
Source organism: Cetorhinus maximus (assembly GCF_964194155.1). NCBI lineage: Eukaryota > Metazoa > Chordata > Chondrichthyes > Lamniformes > Cetorhinidae > Cetorhinus > Cetorhinus maximus. The sequence goes on along the minus strand of NC_135882.1, from coordinate 19,705,294 downwards.
GTCTTCCGCTCCTGCCACCGAAATTAGACCTCAGAGCGGAAGACTCTGCCTTTCATAACTGTTTTGCCTTTCTCCTTTTCAAACACAACTCTGAACTCGATCATGTTATGATTGCTATTAGATAAATTAGGTTGCTAACTAAATTTGGCTCATTACTCAATTATTAAATATAATATGATTTGCCATTAATAACTTTGTTTTGGCCTCAGCTCATCTTTAAGGGCACACTAGATTCAAGAAAAGAGTGTTTGACATACCCATTTTTTGTTTACAATTGGAGAAGAACCAGAAGGCTCATGTATTAATTTAATCATAATGATGCCATCATAATAATCCAAGTGATTCATTCACGCTCATTTCCCCTGGCTTGGGGGGGTCTAGAACCAGGAAACACGGTCTCAGAATAAGAGGTAGGCAATTAAGGGCTGAAATGAGGAAGAATTTCTTCCGAGGGTGGTAAATCTTTGGGATTCTCCACCCTAGTGGGCTGCGGAGGCTCAAACATTGAGTATGTTCAAGACAGAGATCGAGAGATTTCTAGATATTAAAGTTTTAAGGGATATGGGGATAGGGCGAGAAAATGGTGTTGAGGTACATCTAGTTGAATGGCGGAGCAGGCTCGAGAGGCCGAATGGCCTACACCTGCTCCTAAGTCCCTATGTTCTTATGCTCCTATGACACAATGATGCCATAATGGTGAGTGATTATAAAGAAACACAAAGGTAAAACTGCCATAAAAGCAAAGTACTGCGGATGCTGGGAATCTGAAATAAAAACAGAAAATGCTGGAAAAACTCACCAGGCCTGGCAACATCTCTGTGGAGTCATGTGGAATATGACTCTGAAGAGTCATACGGACTCGAAGCATTAACTCTGTTTCTCTCTCCACAGATGCTGTCAGGCCTGCTGAGTTTTTCCAGCACTTACTGTTCTTATTTCATGTAAAACTGCCAATTCTTTTTCATGGAGATGATACTCTCAGTACTGCGCTGTTATTTTGCAGTAACTGTCGTGGCTTTTTCTTAAGATTTTCCATTATATCAGTTTCTCTGAACCACCTAATTTACTCACATCATTCTAATACCATCCACAACATCTTCATGCCAACACTCTCGTCTTTATTGCACCTTCATAAAAAGTTATTCACTCTTAAGAGAGATGTAACTCTGGAATCTGATGGTTAACAGTTGAGCATCTTGAGGGAATCATGAGGGGCATAATATGTTGGAGGCTCAGACTATAATTTTCCAGAGGTCTACAAAAGGGGAAGTCACGCTAGAAGGCACGTGGGTTGCAAAGCTGGTTCCCTCCTTCACCAAAGAGTCGAGGATAAACCAGGAAATTATAAGCCAGTTATTTCACTTGACATGAATTGCTGCTTCTGTTCTGCCCAAATGTAGGCAGATCTGGGGGGGTGGGGGGAGGGGTGCAAGATCTGTTGACAAGCCATTCCACTGATCAACGTCACTTCTGGGGTGTTCCACTGCGCGGTGAAGGCAAAAGTTGAACATAGCCCGCCAAATATGGAAGCCTGTACACAAATCACTGAGTAAAGTGCTTCACTGGCTGTAAAGCACTGGCTTGAGGCCATGGACATCTTTCTTTTTAACGATGCCATAACACCATACAGATCAATTTCTGTCATTACCACCATAGTAAATCTGGATGCCAAGGATATCAGCACGGTTCTAGCATCTAGCATTGCTACAGCACGCTCATGAATTTAAAAATTAAAGGAGCACAAATGACTGTGGTTTTAGTTTTACTTTTGTTTTTCAAAACAGCCTCATCTTCAAATGTCCTGGAAGCAGGGGTACCCCCCCACACTGCTATTGCAGGGGGTCAAAGACTTGCATTAACTTTCCGATAAGCTGTTCCAACAAAGGCAGGAATCCTTCTGGAAATCTGGTACAATTATGGTAATAAGGCTAACCCCAGGGAATGGGCTGGGATCAATGGGCACACAGCTTGCCATGTGACAGTGCAGCATTCCCTCAGTAACGCACTGAGAGTCCACCTATAGTTTTTTGTGCTCAAGTCTCAGGAGTGGGGTCTGCATTCACAACCTTCTGAATCAGAGGTGAGTGCTAGTCACAGACACTGGCATAAAATACAGAAGCAAGGCGGTCATGTTGAACTTGCACAAAACCTTACTTAAGTCACAGTTGGAGTATTGTGTATAGTTTTGAGAATGCCATTATCATAAAGGTTAAAGAAAAACAATGAAAAAGGTGCACATAGGTTCACTTGAACGTTATCAGGATTGAGGCTTTACAGTTATGATGAGAGACTTTAGAAGTTAAGCCATTTTCCACTAAGACTGAGAAGTTTAAAGGGAAACCTGACAGAGTTGTTTAGGCTTATAAAATGTTATGATAAGGTACAGAGTGATGGATTGTTTCTACTGGTTGGCGAGACAGTACCAAACTTACAATAATCACAAAGAATTGACGGGGTGGTTAAAAAGAACAGAGTATAATACAAACCATTACTGAAACAGAATCTGTAAATACTTCAAAAAGGAAATTGAATGGCTACTTGAAAGAAAAAAATACTAATGCATCCAATGAGCAAGGAGGAGATTAGGGGCTGGATCTTCATGAAGGAGACAGGAAGTGAGAGCCGGGAAAGTTCCCAACCTCGCAAGCCCATCTATGTTACACACCAGGCATTGAAAAATCTCTTCAGAGAAAAATAGGATCATAGGAGCAGGAGCAGGCCATTGGGCCCCTCGAGCCTGCTCCCCCATTCAGATCATGGCTGATCTTCTAACTCAACATGATCTGATCATGAACCATCTCCATAATCCCTTGACGTCATTGGTATCTAGAAATCTATCAACCTCTGCTTTGAACATGCTTAATGACTGACACTCCACAGCCCTCTGGGGTACAGAATTCCAAAAATTCACTACCCTCTGTCTAAAAAAATTCCTCCTCATCTCAGTCCTAAATGGCCTACCTCTTATTATGAGAAAGATCAGATTATTACATGGTAACAAACATGTCAATAAAACAAAGCTATCACTTCCCTGCAAGCTGTGTCAACATTGCCTACTGAGCTAAGTGCATTAACCATTGTGGCCTCATTTTGAATGCTTGTCTGAGCTTCAAGAATGGTTAACACATTTAGCTCAGCAGGGTTTTGTTTACTCAGTTGCAAAGGGGACTGCTAGCTTTGTGTGATTGGCATCTTTATTACCTTGCTATAATCTGATCTTTCTTTGAAGAGATTTTTTTCAAAGCCTGTGAGTTTATTTACACAAGATTAAGAAGTGTGAAGTGGATAAAAGCTTTTTGTCATTGATTCCATAAATGACTGTGACTGATTGATCTGAGAAGGTAAAAGTAGTAATATATTTCAAAGGAAATGCTGAATGAATGTTCTTTTCTTTGGTCCCGACTCAAGCCTAGTATTCCCCCGTGGTTCATGACTCCTCTGAGGTGCTGTGAGTCACGTCTACTAACAGAATGGGCCTGGCTCCATCAATGTTGCAGGTGGTCTGAACTGTCCACCCTTGCAATAGAGCTGGCAAGGACAGCCTATTGGCTCCCTACCCTTATCCTGCACTTGCAAAAATTGTCATAAACAGGAATAAGGGCAGGAATCCAAGAGTCGGATTCAACCTGCCATTTTCAAAAGCCTCCTGACTTGGCTCAACTCCACAAAAATCTAGGCCTAGGTCTGAACTAGTGGAGAAAAACATTTGATAGAGTGAATGGTCTTTCTATGCTGTGGCATTCCATAGTTCCATGATTTTATTGCTTCATTACCTCAAACAGCCAATTATAGTTTAGTTAGAATCCAATTTGACAACAACAGTTCCCATATATTTCTGTTATGTACTTGGTTTCCTTCCTTTAAGTACAGGCTCCACCCAAGCCTCCAATTCTTTTACACTAGTCTACTCTCAGCTGATCTCCCGTAGGGACTTAGTCCTATTCTTTCCCATTAGCCTATTTCCTAGTTAGTCTATGCAAAGTTGACTCCGCTTGATTGTTACATAAACGGAGTCTGAAGCAAGTTTCGGCACCGACCTACGAGGTAGTCATTTACTTGATGGCTCTCTAGTCAGGTCAATACATTGCTTGATAAATTGGTTTACTTAAAGGTTTTATTTACAAATAAAGTGAAGTATTACTCAATTTGTATAAACATTGAGGATATAGTACGTTGGAGCTCTAAAATGTCGACACTGATATTTCTGGAAGGTGGTTGTGGAAAGGGATCTTGGCACTGTAAACCTCATCAGAAATATATACTGAGGAAATTCTGAGTAAAAACTTCGGTTAAGTTTTGACATTAGATTTAAATGCGTCTAAAACAATAATTATGCAGGGTTGGCCTAAAAGTTATTGACTTGGCATTGCAATACTCTAAGGACAGGGTGTGACTGTCTTAAGTATGGAAACATAAAGGCACAAGGTAACAGGAAAAATTTTAACTAATTAGCTCCCCTGTTACAAAGCTCTACCCAGAAGGAGTGCATTATTGGAATTCAGACACTGAATTAGCACACTTACACGATTTCCAGCCCATGACAAGACAAAAACATTTGAAATGCCTCAACCCTAAATGTTCAAATTCCTGATATGCATTCTGTCTATGCAATGCTCGCCATTAATAGGGAAGAATGGCGGAGGTGGTCCAGAGAAGTAGACGAGTTGTGCATAATACAGACAATGGAATCTCCACATTTATGAAAGGATTCATTTACATTGGAGATGGTGCAGCAAAGGTTCACTCAATTGGCCCCTGGGATAAGGGGGTTGTTCTGTGATGAGAGGCTGAGTAATTGAGCTTATATTCTCTGGGGTTTAGAAGAATGAGACGCGATCTTATTGAAACATGAAGGGGCTTGACAGGGTAGACCCTGGGAGGTTGTTTCCGCTGGCCGGGGAGTCTAAAACGTAATCTCAGGGTAAGGGCCTGATCATCTAGGACTGAGATGCGGAGAAATTACTTCACTCAAAGGGTTGCGAATGTTTGGAGTTCTCCGCTCCAGAGGGTTGTGGATGCTCCATCGTTGAATACATTTAAGACTGGGATTGACAGATTTTTGGTCACTCAGGGAAGTAAGGGATATGGGGAGCAGACAGGGTGATGGACTTGAAGCTCAAGATCAGCCACGATCATATTGAGTGGCAGAGCTGGCTCGATAGGACATGTGGTCTTCGCCTGCTCCTATTTCCTTTTTGTCTTCTTGGAACCAGAAGGAAATGTGGCCAACACTGCACTCTTTGATGCTTAAAGCTTGTAACTATTGCAAAAGGAGGGGCACCAAAGGAAGGTGGCTCCCTCTCTGGGGCTAATGGACACATTCCAAGAGAAGCATGGGAACCAGGAGGTCACTGACAGAGCCAAGGTAGTCACCGAGCTTCTTTGCACCCAGTTGCAAATAAGCAATGGGCGTCCACGTGTCAGCAGCAAGGTGAGCATGAACCATTTTGTCCACCAAGCACGGCACAGGTCCAAGCTGAGAGCTGTCTTATCCTCTGGGAGTAACCATTTGAAACACAATAATAACCACTACCCTTTCATTATGTCCAAGATGCCTGGTGCACTTTTCTTGAAGGTGGAGGTGGCAGGCTCTGGTGGTCATTCTTGTATTGCTGCTGATTGCCATTGTTGTGGTTGCCAATGGAGCAACGCTGGCAGAAAACTATTCTCTCCGGTGACGATGGATGGGATGGCAGAGGCACACGGGCTAGAATGCTGCTCTGTTGTTGAAAGGTTTCTCAGGAGCAGCAGACACAGACTTGATTATAGCCCTTAAAATCTTTCCTCCCAGTATTTCTTCAAGCTGATGACTCTTTTCCACATGATTGCAGGTGTAGTTGTTGCAATTTTTCAGATACATGGGACCCCTCCACCCATTTAACATAGGGGTCGGGGATCTCGCCCACTGGCTGGAGAGCCGGCGAGAGCTCCACATCGCCTCCTTTCTGGAAAGCCCGCCGAATTAAGTGCCATTCAGGCAATCCAGGATGCGGGGGGGGGGGGGGGGGGGGGGGGGGCGGGAATCCTGCCCCCTCAAGAGCTGTCGAACAGTCAGAGGCTGGCAGCTGTGCATTGGAGACAACACCGCCAGGGAGGCCAGTGGCTACTGTCAGTAATACACCCGCCTAAGATCCAGGATCACCGAGGGACCCAGGCCACAGATGACTGATGGCGAAAGGAAGGTCGTGGGGGAAGGTGGGAGGGAGGGGTGTCAGCAGCAGGGACAGGGTTTGGATCTTACCATCCCGACCCCTTGTGTCAGGTTCGTTGATCAGGAACTGAGTACCTGACAACGAAAGATCCCCACACCCCATTCCAGAAGCTCGCAAGAAACCCTGACAGGGTTTGTTTTTTTTGGGCTTCCCACATGGCGAGACCCCACCCATCGCTACACCAGCAGAGGCAGAGTGAGGCCCTTAAGTGGGTATTAATTGCCCGCTTGAGTACCTTAACTGGCGGCAGGGCGGAAAGGCTGCCCCTGAGCCTGCCTCTCTGGGGTTTCATCGGGGCAGTAGCAGGAAGACGGTGGACAGCCCACCTCCCATCCTCTTGCCTGATTAAGTGACTACCCCCGCCACAAGCCTGCTTCTGTGGCTGGCATTAAATTCCACCCCAGAGGCTGCAAGGTATCATTATTGGTTTTCCTTGACAAGAGCACAGGCTGAAAAATTAGGTGCAGTCGTCAGAGGTCCAGATTTTCTCCCCCAGGTTGAAAGCGCAGAGACAGGAGAATTCCCAGCTCCATGAGCCCAACCTTTAAAAATGGCTTCTGGATGTTGCAGGGGGGTGCAGGCTGGATGAGAAGTCCAGGGCAACCTGGGAAGAAGTGAGGAGGATGCCGCGTGTGCAGGTAGGCTGGGTGGAAGGCCTGCCTCAAGGCTTCAGCACTGTGTCCAAAGTTTAAAAATAAAGATGAAAACACGAAAATTCCCTCCAGCCCTCCACTCCCTCACACCCCCACACATTCCCCACCCATGCCACCTCATGCCCCCTACCCACCCCATAACCCCTCCATGCCAACCTATGTCCTTCCATCAACCCCTAAGGCTCTTTATAGCCCCATGCCCCTGCCCACCCAGCACACTTTGCCCTGACACTACCATATCAACTCATGTAGTATCTAACATGGGAAGACCTCAGGACCCATGCAGAGATGAGATAAAATAAACTTCTAGAAAATAAAGTTCTAAGTGCCTGTTGCAGACTTTGCTATGTTGAAAAAAGCACTCTCATTTAAAAAAAAGCCCATCTACTACATTTACATTCCTTCACCTAAACAAAGCCTTATAACTACTAACATTTCATTTAAGTGTACAGTCCTTTATAACAACAAGCATTAGAATTCATAGTCCGACACCAAAGAGTCTATAACCACGTGTGGTTGTCAATCAAACTGTGAACTATCAAGCTCCCTACTGTGATAATGGGTGGTTGTGAAATCAATCATACAGCACTAATCAAGAAATGTAAACCTTCAGGCTTATGTCAACAGAGAGAGTGAAATAATAAGTAATCATTTAAAATAAAACTCCAGACCTTTTTTTCAAGGATTTAAAGGACAGGAGTTTTAACACTTTGACAGCTTGGCAGGTCCCTTTGACAGGTGCTTCTGACAGTTTTGACAGTTGATTTTAACAAGTCTGTTCACAGTTCCAATGAGCGTGACAGTAATGAGTTTGTGCACTTTTTATGCACATTTATGCCTACTTTTAACAATTTCAAAGGGCACCTGATGTCCACCAAAGGTGTCCTGGGACCAGACCCAAAGGGGTAACTTACCTCTCGAAGGGGGTACCCAGGCTATCCAAACGAACCCACAAAGATCAGACCTGCTCTTACCTGGTCTAATCTGCACATTTCGGGTTTCACACTCTCCTGTCCTACCAAAATCACACTTCAGTGGAGGCAGCTGATGATTTAAATGGCCAGGTGCCTCCATAAACCACGCATGCAGGAAGCATGCTCGGCCCCCGCCAACCCCACCCCAACAGAAATGGGGATTGCCGTGTTCGGGGGCGGGACTTACAATTTTAGGCCATTTCTGCTATTTTCGCCACACTGGAGAGGCTCCCTGTCATGGCGAAAGTCTGAGCCACAGTGCAGAGTTGTGACTCTCCAGGTTTGCCACCTTTTGATCTTAATTGCTCAAAAATCCAAAGCACCGATACTTTGGGGTGTTGATCTCCACTCTGGGAGCAGAGTTTCACAACTCTGGGACATTCTGTCAACACACCAAAGAAACAAAGTTTATGACTGGAAAAGCCTCAATTCATTCTTCAAAGCAATTATAAATTTTGTGCATTTCAACTTTGAAGATATATCTGGCAACTGATTAGCAAGAGGGAAGTGGAGAGTTTAGATAATTTTTCCATTGCCAGCCATGCCAAACACAAGATATCACAAAAGAGCAGCTGCTTAGAAGTCACCACTTGTACACAAACAACTTTTTTCCTCCCTGGTTCCTGGGAAATACTGCACCGTTGGCGAGTACCGCCTTTAGTCAGCTCTATATGAGATCGGGGGGTTCTACTGCGCTAGTCAAGAGGGGAATCCGTATCCTATCATCAGTGCAGTTGTGCACTGCACTGTATAGATGTATCCCAAAGGCTACAGTTATGACAGTAAATAATAGTATATATAGGAGTTATTCTAAATTTAGAAAATAATTAAAATAAATGAATAAATACTGTAGCAAATGCTTGATATAAAAGTATAACGTATGTCAGGGCAGGTTGGCCATGTGTAATGTGCATCTTGCAGGGTGTGGGAAATTGTGCAGGAACAAAGTGCCCTCGATGACTACATCCACAGGAAGTGTCAACAGCTACAGAAACTTGAGTTGCGGAGCTCGAGTGCCAGCTGGAGTCACTGTAGTGCATTCGCAAGGCTGAGAATTATGTGGCTAGCATGTTTAGAGAGGTAGTCACACCGCAGCTAAGAAGTACACAGGCAGAGAGGGAATGGGTGATTGCTGGACTATCTAAGAGAAGCAGGCAGGTAGTGCAGGAATCCCCTGAGGCTATCTCACTCTCTAACCGCTTTTGCATGTTGGATACTGGTGAGCGAGATGGTGCCTCAGAGGACTGTAGCAAGAGCCAAGTCCGTGGCACCACAGGTGGCTCAGCTACACAGGAGGGGAGGAGGTTGAGTGGAAGTGCTATAGTAGTAGGGGATTTCATAGTTCGGGGAACAGACAGGCGTTTCTGCAGCCGTAGGCATGAGTCCAGGATGGTGTGTTGCCTCCCTGGTGCTAGGGTCAAGGATGTCAAAAAAGCAGCTGCAGGACATTCTTTTGGGGGAGGATGAACAGCCAGAGGTCATGGTCCACAGTGGGGCCGATGACATAGGTAGGAAAAGGGATGAGGTCCTGAAAGCAGATTTTAGGGAGTTAGGAAGGGAATTAAAAAGCAGGACCTCAAGGGCTGTAATGTCAGGATTACTCCCAGTGCCACATGCTAGTGAGCATAAGAATAGGAAGATTGAGCAGCTCAACACGTGGCTGGAAAAATGGAGTAGGAGGGAGGGCTTTAGATTTCTGAGGCACTGGGATCAGTTCTGGGAAGGTGGGACCTGTACATGAGGGACAGGTCACATCTCAACAGGACTGGGACTAGTATCCTCGAGGGGAGGTTTGCTAGTGCTGTTGGGGAGGGTTTAAACTAGATTGGCAGGAGGATGGGAACCCTGAGGGGAAATTCAGAGTGCAGAGGAGAAAAACTGACAGTGGGAAGGAGTGAAGTATCAACTGATAACGAGGATATATCAGAGAGTAGTATCAGGATAGATAGAATACTTGGAGAGTTTGGTAGAATTAGAGTAGACAACAGTAAGTCATTAGATGGGCTCCGAATAAGCGGGAAAGTTAAAAAAGCCTAAATCAGGGCTAATGTGCATGTATTTGAATGCATGGAGTGTGGTTAATAAGATTGATGAACTGCAGGCATAGATTGACAAATTGAATTATGATATTATTGCTATAACAGAGACCTGGCTCAAAGAAGGGCAGGGCTGGGTGTTAAATATTCCTGTGTACAAGGTGTTTAGATGAGACAGGAAAGGAAGAAAAGGGTGGGGGAGTGGCAATATTGGTTAAAGATGGCATTATATTACTGGAGAGAGAGGATGTTCCAGAGGGGTCAAGGACAGAATCTCTCTGGTTAGAGGTAAGGAATGGGAAAGGTGCAATAACATTAATTGGTGTAGAATATAGACAACCAACTAGTGGAAGGAATGTGGAGAAACAAATTTGCAAAGAAATTACAGAGAGGTGCAAGAGTTATAGAGTAATTATAATGAGGGACTGCAATTATCCTAATATGGACTGCGATAGGAATAGTATAAAACGACAAGAGGAGCAGGAGTTCCTGGAATGTGTTGAAGATAATTTCCTACAGCAGTATGTTTCCAGTCCAACAAAGAGGAAATGGACTTTTGGACCTGGTTCTGGGGAGTGAGCTGGCCCAAGTGGATCAAATATCAGTGGGAGAGCCCATAGGGGACAGTAACCATTGTAACATAAGGTTTAGGTTAATCATGGAAAAGGGCAGAGAACAATCCAGAGCAGAGATAATTAATTGAGGGAAAGCCAACTTTTATGGGATGAGAATGCATCTGAGACGAATGAGATGGAATCAAATGTTGGCAGAAAAAGCAGTGGCTGGACAATGGGCCACCTTCAAAGAAACAGTATTGCAGGTAATGTCAAGGTATATTCCCTTGAAGGGGAAAAGTAGGACAAATAAATCCAGAGCGACCTGGATGACGAGTGAGATAGAAATAAAGATGAATACAGGCATCAGCTAGGAAATGCAATGGTGAATCAGGCTGAATATAGAAGGACCAGAGGGGAGGTGAAGAAACTAATAAGAAAAGCAAGGAGAGAGCATGAAAAGAGGTTGGCAGCGAACATAAAAGGGAATCCCAAGGTCTTCTCTAAGCATGTAAATAAGAAAGGGCGGTAAAAGAAAGAGTAAGGCCGATTAGGGACAAAAAAGGGGACTTGCGTTTGGAGGCTGGGGAAACAGTAGAGGTGTCGAATGAGTACTTTGCATCTGTCTTTACAAAGGAAGAACTTGCTACCCAGGCTGAGGTGAGAGGCGAGGTAACTGGTACACTAGAAGAACTTACAATCGAGAGGAAGGTGGTGTTGGAAAGGCTATCTTTACTTAAACTAGATAAGGTACCAGGACTGGATGAGATGCAACCAAGGGTGGTGAAAGAAGTGAGAGTAGAGATTACAGAGGCACTAGTGATAATCTTTCAGTCTTCCTTAGACACAGGCGAGGTGCCAGAGCACTGGAAAACTGTGAATGTTACACCCTTGTTCAAAAAGGGGTGCAAGGATAAAGCTGGCAAATACAGGCCAGTCAGTTTGACCTCAGTGGTAGTGAAACTTTTGGAAACAATATTACAGGATAAAATCAATAATCACTTATACAAGTGCAGGATAATTAAGGAAAGCCAGCATGAATTCATCAAGGGAAAATCATGTTTAACTAAGTTCCTTAACCGAGGTTTTCCACCCACGGTCGTTGACAGGGCCCTCAACCGTGTCCGGCCCATCTCCCGCGCATCCGCCCTCACGCCTTCTCCTCCCTCCCAGAAACATGATATGGTCCTCCTTGTCCTCACTTATCACCCCACCAGCCTCCGCATTCAAAGGATCATCCTCCGCCATTTCCGCCAACTCCAGCATGATGCCACCACCAAACACATCTTCCCTTCACCCCCCTGGCGGCATTCCGTAGGGATTGTTCCCTCCGGGACACCCTGGTCCACTCCGCCATCACCCCCTACTCCTCAACCCCCACCTAGACACCTCCCCATGCATACGCAAAATATGCAACATCTGCCCCTTCACTTCCTCTCTCCTCACCGTCCAAGGGCCCAAACACTCCTTTCAAGTGAAGCAGCATTTCACTTGCATTTCCCCCAACTTAGTCTACTGCATTCGTTGCTCCCAATGCGGTCTCCTCTACATTGGAGAGACCAACCGCAGACTGGGCGACCGCTTTGCAGAACACCTGCGGTCTGTCCGCAGGAATGACCCAAACCTCCCTCTCGCTTGCCATTTTAACACTCCACCCTGCTCTCTTGCAAACATGTCCTTCCTTGGCTTGCTGCTTTGTTCCAGTGAAGCTCAACGCAAACTGGAGGAACAGCACCTCATCTTCCGACTAGGCACTTTACAGCCTTCCGGACTGAATATTGAGTTCAACAACTTTAGATCTTGAACTCCCTCCTCCATCCCCACCCCCTTTCCGTTTCTTCCCCCTCCCTTTTGTTTTTTCCAATAATTTATATAGATTTTTCTTTTCCCGCCTATTTCCATTATTTTTAAATCTATACCTTTTATGCCCTTTTAGTCTTATTTCACCCCACCCCCACTAGAGCTATCTGTACCTTGCCTGTCCTGCCATCCATTCTTAATTAGCACATTTGTTTAGATACCTCTTTGTTCTTTTATCTGTGACATCTTTTGATTATCTGCTCCTATCACTGCTTGCTTGTCCCTACAACCACCCCCCCCCCCCACCACCCCCCCACACTTCTCTCCCCCCACCCCCCCACCTTAAACCAGCTTATATTTCACCCCGCTCCTATTTTTACTTAGTTCTGTTGAAGGGTCATGAGGACTCGAAACGTCAACTTTGTTCTTCTCCGCCGATGCTGCCAGACCTGCTGAGTTTTTCCAGGTATTTCTGTTTTTATCATGTTTAACTAACTTGCTGGAGTTTTTTGAGGAGGTAACAAAGAATGTTGATAAAGGAAACACTGTTGATGTGGTATATATGGATTTTCAAAAGGCATTTGATACAGTGCCACACAACAGACTTGTGAGCAAAATTCTAGGCCATGGAATAAAAGGGAAAGTAGGCACTTGTATAAGAAATTAGTTGAGTGACAGAAAACAGAGAGTAGTGATAAATGGTTGTTTTTCAGATTGGAGGAAGGTCTGTAGTGGAGTTCCTCAGAGGTCAATGTTGGGACCCTTGCTCTTCCTGATATATATGAATGACCTAGACTGTGGTGTGCAGGGCATGATTTCAAAATTTGCAGATAATACGAAGATTGGAAATGTTGTCAACTGGGATGGGGATGGTCTTGAAGTTCAAAAGGACATAGAAATGTTGGTGGATTGGGGAGACAAGTGGCAGATGAAGTTCAATGCAGAGAAGTGTGAGGTGATTCATTTTGGCAGGAAAGATATGGTGAGATAGTATAAAATAAAGGGAGAGCCTCTAAAGGAGGTGCAGGAACAGAGGGTCCTCAGTGTATACGTAGATAGGTCATTGAAGATGGCAGGGCATGTTGAGAGAGTAGCTAATAAAGCATATAGTATCTTAAGCTTTATTAGTAGGGGCATTGGGTACAAGAGTAAGGAGGTCATGCTGAACTTGTGTAAGACACTAGTTAGGACTCACTGGAGTACTGCATCTAGTTCTGGGCACCATACTTGAGGAAGGATGTGAAGGTATTGGAGAGAGTACAGATGAGATTCACAAGAATGATTCCTGGGATGAAGAACTGTAGCTATGAGGATAGATTGGAGAGGCTGGGACTGTTTTCCTTGGAGAAAAGAGGGCTGAGAGGAGACTTGATAGAGGCATTCAAGATGGGGAGGCGATGGCATAGCGGTATTGTCCCTGGACGAGTAATCCAGAGACCCAGAGTAATGCTCTGGGGACCCGGGTTGGAATCCTGTCATGGCAGATGGTGGAATTTGAATTCAATAAAAAAAACTGGAATTAAAAGTCTAAAAAGATTATTGTAAAAAAACCCCATCTGGTTCCCTTTAGGGAAGGAAGTCTGCCTTCCTTACCTGGTCTGGTCTGGCCTACATGTGACCCCAGACCCACCCACAACCAGAATTAGAGTAGGCAACAGTAAGTCATTAGATGGGCTCAGAATAAGCGGGAAAGTTAAAAAGCCTAAATGAGGACTAATATGAATGCATGGAATGTGATTGATAAGGTTGACAAATTGAATTATGATATTATAGCTATAACAGAGACCTGGCTCCAAGAAGGGCAGGACTAGGCATTAAATATTCCTGTGTACAAGGTGTTTAGATGAGACAGGAAAGGAAGAAAAGGGTGGGGGAGTGGCAATATTGGTTAAAGATGGCATTATATTACTGGAGAGACAGGATGTTCCAGAGGGGTCAAGGACAGAATCTCTCTGGTTAGAGGTAAGGAATGGGAAAGGTGCAATAACATTGATTAATGTAGAATATAGACGACCAACTAGTGGAAGGAATGTGGAGAAACAAATTTGCAAAGAAATTACAGAGAGGTGCAAGAGTTATAGAGTAATTATAATGAGGGACTTCAATTATCCCAATATGGACTGCGATAGGAATAGTATAAAAGGATACGAGGGGCAAGAGTTCCTGGAATGCATTGAAGATAATTTTCTACAGCAGTATGTTTGACTCTTAAATGCCCTCTGAACAAGGGCAATTAGGAGTTGGGTAATAAATGCTGACCTAGCCAATGACACCCAAATCCTTTGAATTAGTGAAAATAAAGATCTTGAGGGGTATGGATGGGGTAAATAGTAAGAAACAATATAGTAAGAGTAAGGAAGGGGGAAGGACTAAGCGGGGGTGGAGTCCTGGATAAGGGAGGGCCAATGGGGGAGCAGGTGGGCAGAGGTTTGGGGGGAAGGGGGGGTTTCAAGGCGGGGGTGGGGGTTCTGAGGGGAAGGGGGTGTGTTCCAAGGGTGGAGGAGGGGGGGAAGGGGTGAATGTGCAAGGGAGGGTTCTGATGAGTCCATGACTGCTTCCTGTGGAGTGAGTTGAGGGTGGGCATGGAACTGGGGAATGGTGAGAATGACCAAGGGCAGAGTGAGGCGGTAAGGCAGGAGGGTGAGGGTTCGATGGTAGCAGTAGAAGGAAGGGCAAGGGTGATTGGTGGGGACTTAGAGGCAGACACGGACCCTGGGGGTGGGAAGGAGGAGGTTGGGGAGGTTAATGTGGATGGGGGTGGGATTTTCAGGAAGGAAGGGAACGTGCACAATCACCTGGACATCCACGAAGGAAAAGGGTTGTGGCTGGTAGGTCACGGAGGGGAGGTGGAAGGTGATGCTGGGGGGTCAGCAGTGATGGGGGAAAGGAAATGAGTGACTGGGGGAGGGGAAAAGATGGGGGAGTGCACGAAAAACCGAATCATAACCATGCTGTCTAAATCGACAAGTGAAACGAGAGTCGTGGTGGGTGAGATCAGCTGCTGCATGGGAGTGTGATCAGCAGGTGGGCGGAGATGCAGGTCAGCTCAGATGGACAACTGGAAGCAAACCCCAGCAGGCAGCATTGAAAATGCTCAGGACATTGAAGTGAGTGCGATATGGGAAGGATCTGCGTGTGTGGGAGAGTGGTTGCCCGAGGCTCCGAAAGGCCCTGCCACACACACTTCTCCCTCCACAATCACTTGTTGACAATCTGTTCCCTCTGTACTGACAGAGGACGAAGTTGAGGGGCTTTCAGGCAAAGGGGGTTCGGAGGGAGATTCCTGAGTGGATGACCCAGGGGTGTCCAACTGCCACTCCTCCTCCCTTTGGGTACCTGAGGCCTGGCTCCTTGAGGGGAAGGAGCACCTGGAGGGATGTCGAGTTGGCCAATTTCCCTCTCGCTTTGCCACTGCAGGAACTCACCCATGGCTACTGTGATGGAGCGCCGGTCTGTACACATCTCTGCATTCTGCTGGACCAGGATCTCCATGGCATTCGCCATCTTCCCCAGGGAAACTTCCACATGTGGGCACCACTTCATCAGAGAGCAGGCGGATCACTCCTCTGAGTCACGTGCCATTCTGTTAAGGGCTTTCAACAGCTCTGTGTGATGTCCCCCTGCCTTCTGCTGACTCTCCAGGATGAGTTGGAAGGCCAAATTCAGAGGCTTATCATCTGACTCGGACCTCACAGATGCCTCTTCCCCAAGAGTCCTCCGAGTGCCGGGGAGGCTCGGCTGAACCTGCCTCCTCCTGCTGCAGACATGTGTCCATGCAGTGACCACCAGATCGTGAACCCGAGCCTGCTCTAGATCTAGGTCCCACCGAGGCGCTTGTCTCTGCGCTGGTGGAGGGTGTGGGTAAGCACTATGACGGGTCTTCCAGGCTGCTTATTTCCAGCTCTTCAATGGAGGAGGTGTCCTCTTGGCTGGAGGTGAGGACCTGGATGGAGCTGAGGGACCGGCTGGCTGAAGGTGTCAGTCACTTGGCAGAGCTCCCTGTGACCCTAAGTAGAGATAATTAGTGTGTGGCAGCACAGTCAAGAGCAGGAGAGAGAGCACTCACAGTTGCGTTGAGAGAGGGATGATATGGTGCAGGATCCTCATGAGGGTGTTCACCGCCAAACTCACCGTTGCCGTGGTCCATGTCCTCACCAGTCAGCGCAATGGCATGCTCCTCAAAGTGAATGAGGGGCCTAATGTGGGCCACTCCACCCCTGGTCTGGGGCCTCTCCCTGCTGATGTGAGCAGGCTTCTCCTGCATGGAGACAGGTGGAGCGAGTATGAGCTACTGTGTGGAATGTTTGTGTGGTGAGCGGAGCCATGGACGGGATGAGGACATGAGCTCCACAGGAAATGAACCTGATGGAGATGTGAGGTTGTGTGTGAGAGTTAGTGGTATTGTCCCTTGAGGTGTGAGATCCCTGTGGATGTGTGATGCGTCTGTGAGTGTGAGAGTTGAGAGTGATGAGAAGAGTGGGTTACCTTGGCGGAACGGATGAGACCATTCATCCTGTTGCAGCACTGGGTGGCCGTCTTCTTTTGCAGGGCATTGGTGCTGACCGCCTCTGCCACCACCTCCCATACTGGATTGGTGATGCCGCTGCCCCTCTTGTAGTCAGAGTGGGGGTAGAGGACATCACGGTGGGCCCCCACAACATCCAAAAGGCGCTCAAGGGATGTGTCACTATACGGGGGCGACTCCAGTCTTTTTGCCTTTTTAGGCCACCCTATCTTCTGTGCAGCAGTCCTGAGCTGGGAGCACTGAGAGGTGTGTGTGCAGTTGCACTTTAAATATAGTTAGGAAATAGAGACAGTTTAAATAAGGTATATTTGTATTTGTGGGTGTTAGGAATGAGTTCTAGTTTTAAAGTTTAAGTTTCATTTGTATTTCTGTATTTGGGTGTTAAGAAAAGGTCAAGTTGAGTTTTAGTTTCACTTTAAAAGGAGCCTGCATTTCGAATGAGAGTTTACGACTCCTAAAGAGATGTTAAGCAAACAAGAGTAGAAAAAAGCTGTGCTGTTGCCGAACAACAGGAGTCCAGAGAGGCAGCCTCCCCCCACACACACGCACACTCGCACACACACACAGAAAAACTAAAGGAACAGCAGTTTTGAGTTCCGTTTTGAAGATAGCTGCCAAGCTGAAGCAGCCTAGAAGGGACAGATAGCCAGTCCCAAGCTAAAGTTGGTTGAAAGTAGCTGCCAGAGAGAGACTGGAGCAAAAGGGACAGATAGCAAATCCCAAGCTAAAGAAAAAAGTCCCCAAAACCAGGGGAGTGGAACAGGAGAAAGTCCCAAGACGACCTTCTAGTCAAAGGAAGCACAGGAACATGGAAAATATCCTGTTAAGTGAAGTTAAGAGTGAGAAGCAGAGAAAGGCTCCTAGTTTCAAGCTTAAAGAGATAAAGGCTTGGGAAAAGTCAGAAGGTCCAAAGAGACAACTGAAGGTCTGTAACTCTTTGCTATGGGCATGTGAAGCAGTGGTGTACTGTTGACAGCTGAGTTGATGAGAGAGAATGCATGGAGGCAAGCTTGAATGCACGTGGTGACCCCGGGGAGAGGAACATCGGAAGGAGAGTTCGAAACTCTGGAGGTGAACCCATGTGGAAGGCATCTGAGAGAAAGCGTTGGTTCGAGAGAAGATTCCAAGACGAGTTCTTTGAGAGTGGAGATTGGAAACCCTCGTGTGAAAGACGAAGTTCAGTGAGGCCGGTTGGCTCATGGTGTGACAAGCGTCTGGGGGGAGTTGATGAGAGATCCATAGCATCTGGTTGAGGTGGTGTCTGTCACTTGGTTTCAGAGTGTGGTGTGTCTGACCACGGGTCGCCTATCAGTTTACATGGACTGTGTACTTAGTGTGAACATTAAAGTGTAAGATAGTTTTTGTAACTTGTGTTATCCTTAAAAATCTGTATATATCTGTAAAGGTATAGTTGTGGGTGAAGGAGTATTGTAATATAGTTCATCTTTTCTTATCTAATAAATGTTTTATTCTTTTATTAAAAGTTCATCAGCTGACTCCTGTGACTCTGTTCAGTAGCTACTTTCCACATATCTAAATAAATAAAAGTTAGGATCTATCAATACGGGTTCCACCCTGCGATCAGGCTTGTCCAGTTGTTACATCAGCTGGGATCGTAACAATATGCGCCTGGCATGATGAAGCGGCAAGGTGATGGCATGGCGGGTGAATAAGAGCCCGTCTGCCATCGAAATGGCATGTTCCCGGGAATGCATAATTAATGAGGTGGGTTTGGGGTGAATCGGCGTGAGAAGCCACCACTGAGGCCAATGGGTAAAACGTCGTTTTTCCCACCCGCTACCGCACTTAGTGTAAACTTGGGACGATTCCGCCCAACATGACAACAATGAGAGATTAAAAGGATTCACAAAGATAAGACAGATCAAGACAGTGAAACAGGGAATTTATCCATTATTCTTTTACCTTTTTTCAATCAAATACGAACTCCACCACTTGGTCCTTATTAACTGTTCCGGCTTCAGCATTTAGTGACTTTTCTAATTGCTTTTCTCAAAAAAGAGGCAAATTAAGGGGTCACTTGATATCAATCTGACAATATAATTGGGATAATCTTAAGTGAACTCCTCTATGTGACAAGGAATGCTGCTGAGCTGACTGGGATCCTTCTCAGTATGAACTCTGCCCTGAAGATGTGTGTCCTGTTTATATGTAACTATGGTAAAAGCACTTGTGCTAACTAATGGCTAACTGGCTTGGTTGGCTGACTGACTGGTTTCTTAATGAAACTTTCCTAGGTCCCAGTTCGGGAACAACCAGTGCCTAAAATTCTCTGTAAGCCATCCAACATCCTGTATTTCTGGCACCAAACACACCTTCCTCTTCCCTTTCAGCTTACTGAAGGGATCGTTCCCTCCACAATACCCTGGTCCCACTCTTCAATCACCCCTAACACCCCCTCCCCTTCCGACGACACCTTCCTCTGCAAGTGCATGAGATGCAACACCTGCCCCTTTACCTCGTCTCTTCCCAGGCCCTGTATACTCCTACCAAGCGAAATAGTGGTGGACTTGGACTTCTTGCAATTTAGAATACTGCATTCACTGCTCACAATGCAGTCTCCTCTACACTGGGGAGATCAAACGCAGATTGGATGATCATTCGCAGAACACCTCTGTTCGGTCCTCAAGTGTAACTTTGAGTTTCTGAACTCCTTCTACCTTGTTCCAACGAAGCTCAATCTGAAATCTATTACACTGTTATGATTACTGATGTCTATTTATTCTATCTGCAATCTATTATATTCTTATTGATTACTGATGTCTATTTATTCTATCTGCAATCTAGTATTCTTATTGATTACTGATGTCTACCTATTCTATCCATTATCTATTATACTCTTATTGATTACTGATGTCTATTTATTCTATCTGCAATCTAGTATATTCTTATTGATTACTGATGTCTATTTATTCTATCTGCAATCTTGTATATTCTTATTGATTACTGATGTCTATTTATTCTATCTGCAATCTAGTATATTCTTATTGATTGCTGATGTCTATTTATTCTATCTGCAATCTACTATTCTTATTGATTACTGATGTCTACCTATTCTATCCATTATCTATTATACTGTTATTGATCACTGATGTCACAGCATCACACAGAATCACACAGAGTGCAGAAGAGGCCCTTCGGCCCATCAAGTCTGCACCGACATGCGAGAAACACCAGACCTACCCACCTAATCCCATTTACCAGCACTTGGCCCATAACCTTGAATGTTATGACGTGCCAAGTGCTCATCCAGGTACCTTTTAAAGGATGTGAGGCAACCCGCCTCCACCACCCTCCCTGGCAGCGCATTCCAGACCATCACCACCCTCTGGGTAAAAAAGATTTTCCTCACATCCCCCCTAAACCTCCTGCCCCTCACCTTGAACTTATGCCCCCTTGTGACTGATCCTTCAACTAAGAAGAACAGCTGCTCCCTATCCACTCTGTCCATGCCCCTCATAATCTTGTACACCTCGATCAGGTCGCCCCTCAGTCTTCTCTGCTCCAACGAAAACAACCCAAGTCTATCCAACCTCTCTTCATAACTTAAATGTTTCATCCCAGGCAACATCCTGGTGAATATCCTCTGCACCCTCTCCAGTGCAATCACATCCTTCCTATAATGTGGTGACCAGAACTGCACACTGTACTCCAGCTGTGGCCTCACCAAGGTTCTATACAACTCCAACATAACCTCCCTACTTTTGTAGCCTATGCCTCGATTGATAAAGGCAAGTGTCCCATATGCCTTTTTCCCACCCCACTAACATGCCCCTCTGCCTTCAGAGATCTATGGACACACACGCCAAGGTCCCTTTGGTCCTCAGAACTTCCTAGTATCATGCGTTCATTGAATACTTCCTTGTCAAATTACTCCTTCCAAAGTGTATCACCTCACACTTTTCAGGGTTAAATTCCATCTGCCACTTATCTGCCCATTTGACCATCCCGTCTATATCTTCCTGTAGCCCAAGACACTCAACCTCACAGTTAACCACCCGGCCAATCTTTGTGTCATCCGCAAACTTACTAATCCTACCCCCTACATAGTCTATTTATTCTATCAGCAATCTATTGTATTCTTATTGATTACTGATGTTTATCTACTCTATTCATAATCCAATATACTCATATTGATTACTAATGTCTAATCATTCTATCTGCAATCTATTAAACTCTTACTGATGTCTCTCCTTCTGTTTCTGTGTAGATGCTGACTTCTCGGATCAGGATGGTGTGGGCTCTCTCCCCAGTTACAGCTTGCTAATAAAAGTGCATAAATAAACTGAAAACAACTTCCGAAAGTCACAGAGCACAAATGGAGGCTGCATGCAAATTGCATCAAAATATTATACATTTGTAAAATGAATAATCTCAGGGTTACTGTGTTTTTTTTTATCACCTAGTTAAAATAATCACTCCTGTGTTAATTCCAAGCCTTGAGGATTGAGAATTGTGGTGTTAAAAATGTCCTAATAATTGCAGTTAATACATTCATGCAAGGAAACATGCTCATCTCGAAACATTGGCTGCAACCTATGTGGAAAGAAAGAAATCGTCATACAAAAATACAGCTGAACATGTCCTGGAAAGATGTAGTCAAGACAAGGCATTTTTAAAAGCTGAATTTTACCAGCTTATTTGTTACACGTAATTTCGTTGGGAACAAATGCTTATTACTAAATCAATAAATCTGCAACGGTGACTCTCAGAAAACATCAGCTCATTTAAACTCTTCTGCCTCAAATTTCTATGCAACCCACAATGAGAGAAAATAAGATTCAGTTTGGTTCTAACAGGTTTCAGTCCCACATTCTAATGGATTGGATTGCATCCGATAGGCTGCAGTCCCACCATCTAATCAATTAGAGAACAGAAAATGCTGGAAAAACTCAGCAGGTCGAACAGCATCTGTGGAGAGGGAAGAAACAGAGTTAATGTTTTGAGTCTGTATGACTCTTCTTCAGAGCTAAAGGGAAGTAAAAATGTGATGAAATTTATACTGTTTAAGGGGGGTGTGGAGCAGGTGAAGCTGGATTGAAAGCCAGCGATAGGTGGGGGCAAAGGAGAGATTGACAAAGATGTCATGAACAAAAGGACAAAAGGTGATAGCAGGACAAGGGTGAGCACTCTGGAAAGAACAACATGAACAAGTGACAAATGGCCCTTGTAGGGGTGGGGTGGGAGGAGGGGATGGTGGTGCAAAAAAAGATTGAAAATAGGATAAAAGGTGGGCACAAAACAATGAATAAAAATAAAAGTGGATAAAAAATAAAAATTAAAAAATGGAAAAAAAAATTAAAATTAAAAAATGAAAATGAATATTGATAAACAGGGATCAAAAGGGTGGTGAGGATGGAGGAGAGAGTTCATGATCTAAAGTTGTTGGAACTCAATGTTAAGTCCGGAAGGCTGTAAAGTGCCTAGTCGGAAGATGAGGTGCTGTTCCTCCAGTTTGCGTTGGGCTTCACTGGAACATTGCAGCAGGCCAAGGACGGACATGTGGGCATGAGAGCAGGGTGGAGTGTTGAAATGGCAAGCGACAGGGAGGTCTGGGTCATGCTTGCGGACAGACCGAAGGTGTTGCTGCAAAGCGGTCACCCAGTCTGCGTTTGGTCTCTCCAATGTAGAGGAGACCGCATTGGGAGCAGTGAATGCATTAGACCAGATTGAAGGAGGTGCAAGTGAAATGCTGCTTCACCTGAAAGGAGTGTTTGGAGAAACTTTTTGTTTCAGATTTCCAGCATCCACAGTATTTTGCTTTAATCAATTAGATTGTTTCTGACAGCCTCTGCTTACGTCTTGCAACTGACCCAATTTGTCTTTCAACTGTGCTAGAAATTGCCATATTGGTTTGGCTGTCCTGTAGTCATCCAATGTGCCCGCCTGAAACTGACATTTGGCCTATTGCTTTTACAAGCCTAACATACATTGCAGGTTTCTTTCCTAAACTGGTCCACACCTGACCATAGCCTGGGCCACACTATCAGCTTCCTTTGGTAAACAGTGGCCCAAGCCCCTCTGAAGAGGCTGCTGCCAAAAAAAGGTAAGTAAAACATTTTAGTAAAAATCTGAATGTGGAGTCAGGGAAAGCAGGAGAGCTCCACATTACACGCCAGTGGCTGCCGCTTGCTCCCCTTCCAGTTACCTTCCCCCTACCCTCCCCTGGACTCTCAGCCTACTCTCACTGAGCTGGCTGATCTCACTCTTCCCCCAACAATCAGCTCCCATGAATCCTGACTGATACCTGCAGCACTATGCTAATGAGGCCAGTGGACCAATTTCCCATGATGCCAAGCTCCAATTCGCCTGAATCCAATTTGTAGGCCACTATCTGGTCATTTCTCTCATTGCTGTTTGTGGGTCCTAGCTGTGTGCAAATTACCTGTCATATTTCCCTACATCACAACATGGAGTACATGTCACAAGGTATTCATTGGTTGCAATGCGCTTTGGGACATCTAGTGGCCACGAAAGGCGCTATATAAATGCAAGCTCCTATTTGCTTTACTCCTCACTGATCAAATATTCCCCGGTGAACGTAACATTTAATGGAGATATACTTTTGCATTGCAGTCATGTTCCCACTACAGTACTGCTTTCCTTTCTCATTTGAATTTAATTTCTAAACTATTACTAAACTTTCTTGGCCTACTGAAAAGGATCTTCACCTGCTGAAGCAGGCGTTTTAATACTTTTGACACTTGCCAGCTCCTTATACTTACAAAGCAATGGAGCGGTTCTCGGCTTTTCGAGCAGTAATTAGCAGCCAGAACACTTTGCTCAGAAGAACTTCTGCAGATGACAGGTTACAAATTTATAATACTTAATATAAATGTTTAGCCATTCAGCTCTCAAAATGTTTCTCTGGCCCCCGAGCAGATTAATGATTTATTATTTTAAACTGCAGCTTGGTGTTAACAGTAGAGTTGCTATGATATGCAGAGAGGAGGGTGGGACAACAAGGTTTCGACAAAGCATGTTTGGGCATACATGATGACAATAGAATGCATTTCAATTGTTAATCCTAGGTTAAGGATCGAGCTTAGAGTGCAGAACACCACCAAGGTTGAAACAAAGGTCAGTAGGATGGGGCAGGAAATCTGGCAACCATTTTAGACACGTGAACATTCAATTTGACAATTTTCTCCTCTCTCTATCTCCTCTAACAGATTGACCCCCTTGCTGGGGCATGGCTCCATTGGTGCTGGGCACTGTCCCACAGTTCACCTTTAAGTGGTCATTCTTCATGTGTGAGCTTTACTAGTGAATCACGACAGGGGAGAGCACCACAACCGAACCTGACCTTCATCTCCATGTTTCTAATGCAGGTTACCATCTTGCTTGCTAACCTGGAGCACCACTGCCAACAACGGCATTTCTCCTGCCAACCTGGCTAAAATCAGCCAACTTAGCACAAAGTGAGGATCAAACCTAGAACCATCATCTTCCTCAACATCAACTTGCATCTTTAATGCAAATAAACATCTCAAGGAACTTCACAAACAGGCGTAAGGAAACTTTCCCACTGTTTATATGTCAGCTGCCAATTGTTTAAATTTGCAAAACTATCAAGAGTACTATAACATCTTTGCAGAATCTGACAGTATCTATGATCTGAATTTTTCAGTTGGCGTGCGGGGATGGGCCCGACATGTCGTTGAGTAAAATGACGTGTGATGATGTCGGGCGTGTGTCCCAATGTCGTCGCTCTGTCCCGCAATGTTTCTCTTGGCGGGTGCACGCCGGAGTCGGCTGAACGCCCGCCGATAACTGATAGGCCTATTAAGGCCATTAACTAATTCATGTAATTGTTTATGCTGCCCGTCCAATCTTAAGGCGGGCGGGCAAGTGAAAAGGCCAAGCAGCCTTCACGTTTTTTAGGAAGCCTCATCCACGAGCAGGATGAGATTTCCTAAAGCTTTTGCCCCTTAAATAAAAAATCTCTCTGAAATATAAAACAATGTCCCATCTCATGTGACACAGTCACATGAGATAGGACATGTTTGAATACATTTTCCAACCATTTATTTATTTATTTCAAAGCCCTTCAATCTCCCTGAGGCAGCTCCGTGCCTCAGGGAGATTGAAGCACTCTTTTGCGTGCATGCACACGAAAGAGCGCTGGCCCCGACTCTGCCCCCCCTCCCCCCCCGCCCGCACAGGTAGCACTGAGCGCTACGGCTCATGTCTTATGCTGGGCAGGCCTTAATTGGTAAATGAAGCGTAAAATAGCGACACAGAGCCTGCCCCGCTCCTGCCAAGCCCGCCTGCCAACCGAAAAATTCAAGTCTGTGAGTACTATTATGGGCAACACGTTGTCTATCATCTTTTCAAAGAACTGGGACATGCTATAATTGGAATAGAACAGCAATTGGTGAACAAGTAGTTTTATTTTACAAATGCATCCTTTCAACTTTCTTCCATGTATTCTAGATAGTTCGCATGTGCACAGGACGAGAGAACGGGCTAGAATTTGGTCTATCCAATCAAGCCGGTAGAGACAGAAATCTACACTGGTGTTTGGGAAGCTCTCACAGCTCCCACAAAGTTCTGGTGTAAACTGCAAAATTTTACGTTTGATAGTCAGAGGATTAAACAAGATCAGGTCAAATGAAATCCAGTCCCAGTTAAATGAAAACAGGCATCTGACAAATTCAAGGAGGGGTCAGTGATAGCGTCCTTTTTTTAACGACACGAGAGTTACTCAATCTTTGAAACTTCATAGCATGGGTCCAGCGCTTTAAACCCTGGCTGGTCCATAAAACGTACATGCTTTTTAATACTGTATTAACAGCAATGGAGTTAGTTTGGGTAATGTATTCTACTGGGTTTTCAACGTAATTCAACATGCTAGCGAAAGAAATAGCTGTGTGGTTATCTCATTGCTTTGTTATGCTTTTTTAGAATTGATGTTAAAGGGAAACTTAGAAGAAGACATTTTGTCTGGAACTGTCCTCATATCAAAACTTTCCACTTATGTGATATTAATATGTAAACAGGATGGTAGCCAGGATTCCCATAGCGTCACACAAGAGGGAGTTCTGCACAAGGTCTATTGTTTCCCAATAGGGTTGCTTTCTTGGCAACAGCAGCCCCTTCGTGCCCTGTTTTAAGTGAGTTACCACCTCTATTAAAAAGACACTGATCAAAATAAATCTAGGTTAAAATGTCTGCTCCCAGGCTGACTCTAACCGGCAGTCCGAAAAACTGAGAAACGCCAGTAAATGTACAGCTGCCTCCTTTCACAATTTTTAGGTTTATGTGGCAATTCAGTCGCCTGTCTAGGGTGATGACAAGATTTGATATTCACATTGAGTGCATCATTGGAAAATTGCAGGCTTCAGCCCAGCGATTAATGCACGGAAAATCACAGGAGATTCTCCTAGATTCTATCCTTGTGACAGACCCTTCCTACTGGAAGCGTCTCATTATCGTTATCCCTTAACACTTACCCTTTAAGAAATCAGATTGTTTAGAAAATAAATTTGGCATAACTTTCAGGTCGTAAACTTTTACTGTCAGAACAATCAAAATGTTTTATATATAATTGAGAATGTGTTTCTAGCTGGCCAAGTAGTCGATATAACATCCTGAAAATAAATTTAAATATGAAGGCAGAAAAATATTTACACAGAACTGCACTATTTACAAAGTTCAGCAGAAGCCAATAATAGAGAACAACCCAATACAGAGGAGGTATTCAACTGTTCCCATCATTAAATACTTAGTTGTAAAACTATTATTGGTCCCTTGGCTCCAGGTAGTATTTCTAGCACTCATGTTTACTTATTAGTATACAGCTCATTTCTACAGAGAACATGCATCATGAGTTCAAGCATCAAGGGATTAGATTTACTTGGATTAAAATAGGTGCCCAAGTTATTTATGATTACAGTTTGTGGCATCTACACAAATCATTTTTTATGTTTTGAAATATCAAGTAATATGCATCAAGACATTTCTTAAATGTATACTGACCTAGGTTTCTAATTTGATGGGCATCTCCAGTGGGGTAGGACTCCCACCCATGTGGAGATGTCTCATCGACACTGGTTGTATTTCTAGCCCTGGGTAATATACTTTGAGAAGAAGGCATCCTGTGTTAATTGTATAAATTAAGGTTGAGTGTATACAGATGGGGGTGGGGTGAGGCACTCATTGGATAATTATTCGCGCACATATAAAGGGGCACTTATTGACACTGGTGGTAAGTGGTAGATTTAGGAGCTATATATTTGTAATATTTCACTTTATGAATACATCTAAACCGAGTAAAGATTGACTTCTGGTCTCCTCCTTCACCAACTGGCTGTAAAGACTTGTGCTCCAGAACTTGCCGCGCCCCTAGCCAAACTGTCCCAATACAACTACAACCCTGGCATCTACCCGGCCATGTGGAAAATTGCCCTGGTAGGTCCTGTACACAAAAAGCAGGACAAATCCAATCCGGCCAATTACTACCCCATCAGTCTACTCTCCATCATCAGTAAAGTAATGGAAGGGGTCATCAACAGTGCTATCAAGCGGCACTTGCTTAGCAATAACCTGCTCACTGATGCCCAGTTTGGGTTCTGCCAGGGCCACTCAGCTCCTGACCTCGTTACAGCCTTGGTTCAATCATGGACAAAAGAGCTGAACTCCCGAGGTGAGGTGAGAGTGACTGCCCTTGACAAGGCAGCATTCGACTGAGTGTGGTATCATGGAGCCCTAGCAAAACCGGAGTCAATG
Source organism: Cetorhinus maximus (assembly GCF_964194155.1). NCBI lineage: Eukaryota > Metazoa > Chordata > Chondrichthyes > Lamniformes > Cetorhinidae > Cetorhinus > Cetorhinus maximus. Next base: position 19,677,791 of record NC_135882.1, on the reverse strand, counting down.
GGAATCATGGGGAAAACTCTCCGCTGGTTGGAGTCATACCTAGCACAAAGGAAGATGGTTGTGGATGTTGGAGGTCAGTTATCTCAGCTCCAGGACATCACTGCAGGAGCTCCTCAGGGTAGTGTCCTTGACCCAACCACCTTCAGCTGCTTCATCAAAGACCTTCCTTCCATCATAAGGCCAGAAGTGGGGATGTTTGCACAATGTTCAGCAGCGTTCACGACTCCTCAGATACTGAAGCAGCCCTGTATATTGTCCAAATGCAGCAAGATCTGGACAATATACAGGGCTGACAAGAGGCAAGTAACATTTGTGCCACACAAGTGTCAGGCAATGACCATTTCCAACAAGAGAGAATCCAACTATCGCACCTTGATGTTCAATGGCATTACCATCACTGAATCCCTCCCTATCAACATCCTAGGGGCTTACCATTGACCAGAAACTGAACTGGACTAGCCATATCAATATTATGGCTACAAGGGCAGGTCAGAGGCTAGGAATCGTGTGACAAATAACTCGCCTCCTGACTCCCCAAAGCCTGTCCACCATTTACAAAGCACAAGTCAGGAGGGTGATGGAATATTTCCTACTTGCCTGGATGACTGCAGCTCCTACAACACTCAAGAAGCTGGACACCATCCAGGACAAAGCAGTCTGCCTGATTGGCACCTCATCCATAAACATTCACTCCCTCCACCGCCGACGCACAGCAGCAGCAGTGTGTACCATCTACAAGATGCACTGCAGGAATTCACCAAGGCTCCTTAGACAGCACCTTCCAAACCCACGGCCACTTCCATCTAGAAGGACAAGGGCAGCAGATAGATGGGAACACCACCACCTGGAAGTTCCTCTCCAAGTCACTCACCATCCTGACTTGGAAATATATTGCCATTCCTTCACTGTCGCTGGGTCAAAATCCTGGAATTCCCTTTCCAACAGCACTGTGGGTGTACCTACACCACATGGACTGCAGTAGTACAAGAAGATAGTTCACTGCCACCTTCTCAATAGCAACTAGAGATGGGCAATAAATGCTGGCCCAGCCAGCGAAGCCCACATCCCAAGAATGAATAAAATAAAGAGGTTTAGCATGGTAGGAGAGGATGGTTGGTGTGATGGTCTTTGACTTGGAAGCAGTACAGAAAGGGAAATCTTTAATTTGTTTAAAAATGTCTATGGAATCCTTAATTGTTTTTAAGAAAGTTTTAATAGGACTTTTAAAAGTTTGCATCAATTGTAAATGGATGAATTGTAATTTTCTTGAATAATAAAAAATAATGGTACATGTGACCTTGACCAAAAAGTAATACCAACAGGAAATTAAGAAAGAAGCCATGTGGCTGGCAGACACAAACGAGAGCTGAAGACACAAAGGAGAGCTATGAGCAGAGGAGCCGGAGAGTGAAGGCAATCATGCACAAACACAAATAGAAAGCAGTTAGGGGCAGAAAGAAGAACACTAAATTCTTGTGAGGAGAAGAAAAAAATCACTCTCAAGAAGAGATCAGTTTATTTTCTGTTTGGGAACAAAGGAGAAAGGAGCACTTGGAGGTGCTGTGTGAGCTGGCTAAAAAGGTCTAAAACCATGAAAGCTGAGAGAATAGTCTGGAGATGCTAAAGGCTGTGCGTTTTCACAGAAATGGCCAAACTGGACTTTTCACTTACACTGTTTGTAGTGTGCAAATTATCCCAAGAGGAATGATTATCTATGTAACATTCAATGAGCAAACTGTTTTCAGTACACCCCTTGGATAGACAAATAGAATCCCATATCCACTGCTTTGACAATAGCCAGCTAAAGTATTTTTAATAATCTTTTTTATTTTCTTAACTTCCCAGGCTAAAGGGCAATATTTCCCATTTTCATCCAACAGAAATATTGTGAAAGCAGCTGCACAGGAATACCCATCAGGAAGATTGGCATGAGAAACATCACTAAAAATAACTAATTTCATGTTCTTTGGGTCACCAAAGGATGGCAACTTGAGTGCACATTTCCCTATATTTAGAGTGTTTTTGCAGAGCGGTTGGTTAGTGCCTTTGGGGAGAGTTTAAACTAATTTGGCAGGGGAATAGGAATCAGCATGTTGTATTAGGAAGGATAAGTGCATCAATCAAATTCAGGTTTAAAGTGCATGTCTGTAAATGTATGGCATGTGGCAAGTAAGGTTGGTGAGCTGCAGGCTCAAATAGCTACGCAGGAATATATTGTCACAGTGTTAACAAAAACCAGGGTCAAAAAAAGGGCAGGACCGGGTACTAAATATTTCTGGATGCTAGTTTTCAGGAAAGATAAGGCAGGAAAGAAAGGAAAAGTGGCGGCAATAAAAAGGAGAATATTACAAGAGGTGATGTCCTGGAGCGGCCAAAAGCAGAATCTGTTTGGTTCGACTTAAGAAACAATAGAGATGGCATTGTAGTACTGGGTGTATTGTATGGGCCACAAGATAGTGGGAAAGATATAGAAGAGCAAATTTGCTGGGAAATTACAGAGGTGCACGGACTATTGTGATAATGGGGGGGGGGGCTTCAATTATCAATGATGAGGATATTTATGATGAGGGCAATGTGATTAATTTGATGCACATGGACTTCCAAAAGGTATTTCTAAAGTGCCATGTAATAGGCTTTTCAGCAAAGTTGAAGCCCACGGAATGAAAGGGACAAGGCGACATGAATACAAAGTTGGCTGAGTGACAGGAAGCAGAGAGTAATGGTAAATGGTAGCTTTTCGGACAGAAGTGATATTCCCCAAGGGTCAGTACTAGGACTACTGCTTTTCTTGCTATATAAAATGAAGGATTTTATTTGATTCTAAAGGGGGTGCTTGAATGGAGAAACTTGGGCTATATGTACACAAGTAATTGAAGTAGCCAGGGCTGAGAAAGCGGTTAAAAAAGCAGGTGGGATCCTGAGCTTTATAAATAGTGGCATAGAGTACAAAAATAAGAAAGATATGAAGAACCTTTGTAAAAACATTGGCTCAGCCCCAACTGGAGTAGTGCACCAATTCTGGGCACTGCACTTTAGAAAGGATGTGAAGGGTGCAGAAAAGACTTACAACAATAGTTCCAGGGACGAGGGCCCCTTCAGTTACGAGGATAGATTGGAGAGGCTGGGGTCATTCTCCTTAAAGAGAAAGTTGAGAGGAGATTTGATAGAAGTGTTCAAAATCATGAGGAGTCTAGACAGTGTAGATAGAGAGAAACTGTTCCCTTTGGTAGAGGGGTCGAGAACCAGAGGACATAGAATTCAGATGATTGGCAAAGGAACCAAAGACCACATGAGAAAACATCTTTTTAAGCAGCAAATTAATAAGGTCTTGAATGCGCTGCCTGAGATTGGGGTAGGGGTGGGTTCAGTTGTGGCATTCAAAGGGCAACTCGATACACACCTGAAGACAAAATATTTGCAGGGCTACAAGGAAAGGACAGGGGAGTGTTGTTCTTGCAGAGAACCAGCACAGGTTCAATGGACCAAAAGGCCTCCTTCTCTGCTATAATCATTCTACAACTATAAGTAAAAAATTGTTCTGTAGACACATAACTAGCAAAAGGAAAATTAAAGACAGCAATGAGGCTGACTCAACGTTCACCTGGCAGCCACTCAGTTCAGGGTGATTAAGGATGGGCAACAAATGAACAAGAAATTCCTCCTCGCCTATTTAAGACAGAGATGAGGAGGAATTTCTTCTCTCAGACGGTGGTGAATCTGTGGAATTCTTTACCGCAGAGGGCTGTAGAGACTGGGTCATTAAGTATATTCAAGGCTGAGATAGACAGATTTTTAATCAGTAAGGGAATCAAGGGTTATGGGGAAAAGACAGGAAAGTGGATTTGAGGATTATCAGGTCAGCCATGATCTCATTGAATGGCAGAGCAGACTCAATGGGCCGAATGGCCTACTTCTGCTCCTATGGTCTAAATGCTGGCCTTGCCACTGATGGTCACATCCCATGAAATAACTTTAAAATAGAAGATAGTTACTACAGATCCAATGGAGAAATTTGTTTATTTAGAGAGTGGTTAGAACGCGGAACCATTGAGGCAAAAAGTTTCGATGCTTTTAAAAGGAAACAGACAAGTATATGAGGGAAAAAAAGGGACAGATGAAATTGGAAGAGGCTGATGTGTCTAAACAACAGCACAGACCAAAATGGCTTGTTTCTATGCTGTATGATCCATGTAATTCAATGCAATGGATTGGCTCTGCATCCAATACTTTGAACTGCCCTCTGGAAAAGCATCAGAAGCAGGGGCTCAGCAAAGCACAATCCCAAGCACACTTTCAGTCATGTCCATTTTGGATCCACCTGAAAACCAATAAGAAACCCAGTGCGAGTGGGCCAGAAAGCTTAGACTACCACAGCATATGATCACTCAAATTAAACAGAAAGTAAAACCAGTAGCCAGCGTGAAAGTCATTTGCGGTCATTTCTTTTGACTATTACAAACTGTGAAAAAAGCTATTGTAAACACATACTAAGCAGAAGCGGAGCACACATTTGATAGGCAGACTACTGTTTGCTTTGATAGTGTGTGGACATTCATTAAGATGAGGAATGTCAGCCCAATGCAGTGAAACATTCTGCACACCTTTTGCATCTGGTTCCAGCAATTCTAGGAGTTACACTGTGCAGAGTAAAACTGTCTATTTTGCCTCAAAATGTGGCTTTGTCCTGCCCTAAGAATGGCATTGCATATTACATTACTTAATTAATGATATTCCCGCTTCTGACACCAGCCACATTTGAAATTTCCCTGAATGAGGCTAATATTTTATTACTATATTATGGATAGATGGTAGCACAAAATGAATTCAAAAGCACTTGGTGCTGCGTAAAGCCCTTTGGGATGTTCGAACAGATGTCCTAAGGTGCTATACAAACGCAAGCTCTTTCTTTTCTTAATTTGGGCTACAGGGTGTAGAATCCAAATTGACACTGCTCTAACCCACTTCAATTAGGGTCTTTGTCATCACATCAGTCTGGATTAGAATCCAGGTCTAAGAAGTGTAGATCAACAGTCCATTTAAATCCACTATAGCACATATTTATTTTTCAGTAGGTTTAAAAAAATTCTAACTTAAGCATTGTTGAAGTGCAGCTAGGACCGATCACCTCTTTGATGTTTGATAGTTCACCTCACGGCCATTTGTTTAACAGAGTTCATCCTGCTGAAGGGTTGGCCCAATGCCCAGGATCTTTATCTTAGCTTTGTTTGACTTGAATGGTCTCTCACACTTTGCACTTATCAAAATAAAATGTCCTAGTAATGGACAGAATTTTGGTGAAAATTAAAAGAATAAAGCATCCCGCTAACCAATGAGTAGCCAACATGCTACTTCTAACCACCCTGCGAGAAACGTATGCTAATCTTGGGCGCTCACTAATTCTTTTCCCCCTTTCTCTCTTGAGGCAGCTGAGGTTCCAGACATTTTCACTTGCAAATTTACCAAACTATGATCAATGAAATAAAGTGCCCAGCGGTTCATAAGCTTTTTTTCTGAAAATTTAATTCATGAGGAGCTTTTAATGAGAAATCCACTGCTCACCAGCAAACATGATGCAAGCTTTTGTCTGATGGCTCCCATCAAACAAGCACTCGACTGTGCAGGACATGAATCAAAGCCTAAGCAAAACCCTTTGATTTAACTATTCAAAGGGATTTTGCTTAGGCACCAATTCAATTCTCATACTGCCTCAGTTTGATAGGAACTATCAAATAAAGGGGTTATTTTACCAGCCTCCTTGGGGAGTCCCTGTTAACCCTTTCACATGTTGTATCTATTATGCCATTAGCTCTCAAACATTGCAATGTTTGTACTCTGTGGGTCGATCTGCTATTCAAAAACTGCTATAAGGATTCACCAATTAGATGAGGCTAATTATCTTTTACTGTCTACACTCTTGCAACAATTTCTACATGATTTGTCCTAAAAAAACATTATGTTGTTCGGCCATTCTTGCGGTAAGTTAGAACAGGTTTCTGTGCATTTCCTTTCTTTTGTTAATACATAGAAACATTAAACAAAAATCCCATCAAAATATATACATTGTAAAAGCTTGTAAGGAAAATTAGCTACAAAGAGACACAGCCTGTTGAAACCTTGATTTATTTCTGACGGCAAACGTGATGCCACTTGGCAAGGTTGTGGATGACACGAAACTTGGAAGCACTGTGAACTGTGAGGAGGATAGTGTAGAACTTCAAAAGGACGTAGACAAGTTGGTGGAATAGATGGACAAGTGGCAGATGGAGTTCAATGTGGAGAAGTGTGAAGCGATTCATTTTGGTAGGAAGAACATGGAGAGACAATAGAAAATAAAAGGCACCATTTTAAAGGAAGTGCAAGAGCAGAGGGACCTAGGTGTATATGTGAATAAGTCGTTGCAGGTGGCTTGACAGATGGAGAGCGCGGTTACTAAAGCAAACAGTATCCTGGGGCAGAAACTTGCGCTGAGCGGGCGGGCGCGCGCCCGACCTGCTGAGTGTAAAACGATGCGTTATGATGTCGGGCAAGCAATCCCGACATCATTGTGCACTTGTGCAATATTTATGTCAGTAGGCACGTGCATGAGTCGGAGGCGATCCCGCCGACAATTAACAGGCCTATTAAGGCCATTAAAGTTATAATTGAATGAAATTTTTCACCTTACGGTTGGCGAGCAGGCGAAACGGCCAAGCGGCCTTCAGATTTTTTAGGAAACCTCATCCACGGGCAGGATGAGGTTTCCAACAGCAAATAAAAATAAAATAAAAATTTGTAATTTCATTTACAACGTGTCCCTGCTCGTGTGAAAGAGTCACATGAGGGGACACGTTTTTAACATTGCTAAGTTTTTTATTTCCGATTTTTTAAATCTTCAACTGCCCTGAGGCAGCTCTGTGCCCCAGGGAGCTTTTGTGCACGCGCTTGTGAATTTCCATGCTCACCCTCCTCCCGCCCCCCACCCCGGCAGCGCACGTTTCATGCCGCCTGGCCGTTAAATGGCCGGTAGGTGTGAAATCGGTGTCGGGGCCCGATTGCGGGCGGCGGTCGGTTTCATGGCCGCTCCTGGGCGTGCCCACTGCGCCCACCTGACGAGGGGCAAACCCTGCCCCTGGGCTTTATTAACAGGGGCTTAGAGATCAAGAGCAAGGAAGTCATGTTGAATTTGTATGAGGCACTAGTTCGGCCTCAGCTGGAGTATTGTGTCTAGGTTGTGGGAGCTGCACTTTCGGGAGGTTGTGAAAGGATTGGAGAGAGCGTGGCAGAAAAGGTTCACGAGAATAGTTCCAGGGATGAGGACCTTCAGTTATGAAGATAGATTGGAGAACTTGGGACTGTTTTTTTTTGGAGAAAAGGCGGCTGAGAGGAGATTTGATAGAGGTATTCAAAATCACGAGGGGTCCGAACAGAGAAGACAGGGAGAAACTATTCCCACTCGTGAGAGGATCAAGAGCAAGAGGACATATACTTAAGGTCATAAGTAAAAGAAGCAAAAGCGGCATGAGGAAAGATTTTTTCATGCAGCAAATGGCAAAGGTCAGGAATGCACTGCCTGAGAGTGCGGTGGAGGCAGGTTCATTTGCAGCATTCATAAGGGAATGAGACTGTTATCTGAAAAAGGAGAATGTGCAGGGTTATGGGGAGAAGGTGGGGGAATGGCACTAAATGAACTGCTCATTCGGAGAGCCGGTGCAGACATGATGGGCCAAATGGCCTCCGTCTGCAGTGCAACAGTTCTATGAAGATCCTCCTCCTCCTCACAGCTCGGGCTGCACAAACCGAGGAGTCCCTCCCCCCTCCACCCCCGCTTCACCTCTTCCCCTTTACATCAAAGTGGTGGTCACATGAGCAGCTTTTAAATAAAATTAGGCAAACCCAGCGCAAGTGTTGCCCTGGCAATCGCGGCTCAAACCCAACGGCTTTCAAGCGGTCACCCCATCAGGCTTAAGCCAGGCCAGCAAATTTACTCCCCCCACTCAAGCCCACGTTTATCCCCAATGCACTGCCCATGAGCCAAGCTAACAGTATGCAAGCACCTCCTCCTGGAGTGATCACATTCATGGAGGCGGCTCTGAGGGGAACATTTAACAACCCTCCCCCACTCCACCCGTCATCGGGGAAGCAGGGGATTTTCAGCTCCCACAGTTGGAAAATTCCTGCTTGTGGATTCAGCTGCACGTCTTTGTCAGTTGACCCATTTCAAATACCATCGGAATTCCATGTGAAGCCAACCCAAAGGGAAGTATTAACCAAAGGATGGTTAAAAACGTAAAAATGACCTAATACTGCCGTTCTAAGGGTCTTGAAATGCATTCCCTCTCAATCATACCCAAAACACCTTCCTGCAGCTCAATTTTGCTGCATAAATAAGGATTCTCTTCTGCAGGGCTCTAACTGGAATGTTAGCAATAAGCAATCTCCATTGTACAGCTATGACTGATACAGACCACTGCATTGTGCAAAGATGCAGGCTACAACCAAGGGTCATCTCTGCAAATTGTGAGGGTTGGGAGTAGAGGGGGTTTAATTAATGCAGTCAGCTTCTCAAAGTAAGCAAGGAGGGGGTCCTTCACTCTCAGTATTAGTGAAGGGGTACTAACAAGGTCGGCAATGTTGGAGTGCAGTGAGGCATAATTAGTTTTAGATGATGAGTTTGACAAACACATTGGGTGGAATATTGCTGTTAGATAACATATATCTAAAATTCCTTTCTCTGTTTTAGTAATGATGTTAGGCTATGTATTTTAACTATTTTAGAAGTGACAAACTTTCTCTCAATCATTATTTTGTAAAAAAAAATACGATAATCCTGTTAGAGTTTGGTAATTTGAATCCTTTTTGGGAATATCTGAAAAACGATGGTCCAAAAGAATACCAGCAACAGCATGAACTAAGCACATAAAAAGCTCTGTCGATGGTAGTATTTACTAGTTGATTCCATGTGGCTTTTATTTATAAAATGCTTATTCACCTGTGTTCTCAACTCAAGACACAGGGAAAATTCACAGCTTCCTTTGAATAGAGGTCTTCAAATTGCTGGTGTGATGCTGTTGGAGATTTTGGCAGGTTCTCAACAAAGTGGAGTGCTGTAAAATCACACCAGTGCCAGCTGCGTCCTTAACTGTTAAGAGTGAAGTAGGGACTTACAGTTCAATTATCACAAAGCATATTTCAAATCAGAAGCGATTCTCTGACTACAATATGATTGTTTCGTACTAATTGTTACTTTTTTAAAACTCATTTACGACATGTGGACGTCACTGGCTAAACTAGCATTTATTGCCCATCCCTAATTGCCCTTAAGAAGGTGGTGGTGAGCTGCCTTCTTGAACCACTGCAGTCCGTGTGGTGTAGGTACACCCACAGTGCTGTTAGGAAGGGAGTTCCAGGATTTTGACCCAGCGACAGTGTAGGAACGGCAATATATTTCTAAGTCACGATGGTGAATGACTTGGAGGGAACATCCAGGTGGTGGCGTTCCCATGTGTCTGCTGCCCTTGTCCTTCTAGACAGCTAGACAGTAGCGGTCGTGGGTTTGGAAGGTGCTGCCTAAGGAGCCTACGTGAGTTTCAGCAGTGCATCTTGTCAATGGTACACACTGCTGTCACTGTTCATCAGTGGTGGAGGGAGTGAATGTTTGTGGAAGGGGTGTCACTCAAGCGGACTGTTTTGTCCTGGATGGTGCCAAGCTCCTCAAGTGTTGTTGGAGCTGCATTCATCCAAGCAAGTGCTGAGTATTCCATCACACTCCTGACTTGTACCTTGTAGATGGTGGACAGGCTTTGGAGAGTCAGGAGGTGGGTTACTCTCCAAAGGATTTCTAGCCTCTGACCTGCTCTTATAGCCACAGTATTTATATGGCTAGTCCAGTTCAATTTTTGGTCAATGGTAACCCCCAGGATGTTGATAGTGGGGGATTCAGTGATGGTAATGCCATTGAGTGTCACGAGGCGATGGTTAGATTTTCTCTTGTTGGAGATGGTCATTGCCTGGCACTTGTGTGGTGCGAATGTTACTTGCCACTTGTCAGCCCAAGCCTGGATATTGTCCTGGTCTTGCTGCATTTAGACATGGACTGCTTAAGTATCTGAGGAGTTCAGAATGGTGCTGAACATTGTGCAATCATCAATGAACCTCCTCACTTCTGATCTTATGATGGAAGGAAGGTCATTGATGAAGCAGCTGAAGATGGTTGGGCTGAGGACACTACCCTGAGGAACTCCTGTAGTGATGTCCTGGAGCAGAGATGACCGACCTCCAACAACCACAACCATCTTCCTTTGTAGTAGATATGGCTACAACCAGCAGAGAGTTTTCCACCTGATTCCCATTGACTCCAGTTTTGCTAGGGCTCCTTGATGCCACATTCGGTCAAATGCTGCCTTGAGGTCAAGGGCAGTCACTCTCACCTCATGTCTGGAGTTCAGCCCTTTTGCCCATGTTTGAACCAAGAATGTAATGAGGTCAGAAACTGAGGAACCCTGGTGGAACCCAAACTGAGCTTCAGTGAGCAGGTTATTGCTAAGCAAGTTCCATTGATAGCACTGTTGATGATCCCATCAATCACTTTACTGATGATCGAGAATAGACTGATGCGACAGTAATTCGCCAGGTTGGATTTTTCCTGCTTTTTGTGTACAGGACATACCTGGACAATTTTCCACATAGCTGGTGTTGTAGCTGTACTGGAACAACTTGGCTAGGGATGTGGCAAAATCTGGAGCACAAGTCTTCAGTACTATTGCCGGAACATTGTCAGGACCCATAGCCTTGTCAGTATCCAGTGCCTTCAGCCATTTCTTGATATCAGGTGGAGTGAATTGAATTGGCTGAAGACTGGCGTCTTTAATGCTGGGGACCTCCGGAGGAGGCTGAGATGGATCATCCACTCTGCACTTCTGGCTGCAGATTGTAGCAAATGCTTCCGCCTTATCTTTTGCACCGATGTGCTGGGCTCCCCCATCATTGAGGATGGAGATATGTCTGGACCCTCTTCCTCCAGTGAATTGTTTAATTGTCCACCACCATTCATGACTCTACGTGGCAGGACTGCAGTGCTTAGATCTGGTCCATTGGTTGTGGAATCGCTTTGGTCTGTCTATCACTTGCTGCTTATGCTGTCTCGCACGGAAGTAGTCCTGTGTTATAGCTTCACTAGGTTGTCACCTCATTCTTAGGTATGTCTGCTGCTGCTCCTGGCATGCCCTCCTGCATGCTTCATTGAACCAGGGTTGATTCCCTGGCTTGGCAGTATTGGTGGAGTGGGGGATATGCCAGGCCATAAGGTTACAGATTGTGGTTGAGTACAATTCTGCTGCTGCTGATGGCCCACAGCGCCTCATGGATTCCCAGTCTGGAGTTGCTAGATCTGTTTTGAAATCTATCCCATTTAGCACGGTGATAGTGCCACACAACATGATGGAGAGTATCCTCAATGTGAAGACAGGACTTCGTCTCCACAATGACTGTGCGGTGGTCACTCCTACTGATACTGTCATGGACAGATGCATCTGCGGCAGGGAGGTTGGTGAAGATGGGGTCAAGCATGTATTTTCCTCTTGTTGGTTCCCTCACCACCTACCACAGACCCAGTCTAGCAGCTATGTCCTTTAGGACTGGGCCAGCTCGGTCAGTAGTGGTGATACCGGGCCACTCTTGGTGATGGACATTGTGCCATCCCACCCAGAGTACATTCTGCACCCTTGCCACCCTCAGTGCTTCCTCCAAGTGGTGTTCAACATGGAGGAGTACTGATTTATCAGCAGAGATGGGGGCGTACATGGTAATCAGCAGGAGGTTTCCTTGCCCATGTTTGACCTGATGCCATGAGACGTCATGGGGTCCGGAGTCGATGTTGAGGACTCCCAGGGCAACTCCATTCCGACTGTATGCCACTGTGCCACCACCTTTACTGGGCCTGTTCTGTTGGTAGGACAGGGCATATCCAGGGATGGTGATGGTGGTGTCTGGGACATGATTTGTAAGGTATGATTCTGTGAGGATGACTATGTCAGGTTGTTGCTTGAATAGTCTGTGAGACAGCTCTCCCAATTTTGGCACCAGTCCCCAGATGTTAATAAGGAGGACTTTGCCGAGTCGACAGGGTTGGGTTTGCTGCTGTTGTTTCCAGGGCCTAGGTCGATGTTGGATACTCCGTCCAATTTCATCCTTTTTCATCGGAATGCCAGATACTGTTATTTGACTTCAAGACTCAGCAATATGCATAATACAATTCAAATCTGTTGAAGTATGCACCATCCAATGCAGCACTCGTACAGACAAGGAGGTGTTGCCTTGGTCCTTGTGCAGTTAGTTGATCTCAGCTGAGGCCCAGTTGGAATGATATAATTGGCCTCGTTGACTGTGGGCTAAACAAGGGAAAATCAATTCAACCTGAGTTCCCACTCTGTACAAGGTACTGAAGTTAATCACAGCCTTATATATGTCAGTGGCTTCAGGGAAGAGTGGAGTTAAGGTGGGGAAAAACACTACTTATCCCTTAAACCTTCATAACCAGCATAAAACGGCGACCATGTTAAATATTTCAACTGGACACTATATCACATGCTATAAGAATTTAGTGTTGCATGATTATCCATTGTGTGTGAAGGTCTGATCCAACAAATAAATCCATCAAAATTATTTCTTCCATTGTAAAGTCCCAATTAAAAATAGATAAAAACCCTAAGTGTGCATTAGATAATTAGACCTCATGGTGTGTTTGTGTGTGCTACCGAGCCACAGGATAAATCCCTGTCTGTCTGATACCGAGCCACAGGTTAAATCCCTGTCTGTGTGCTACCGAGCCACAGGTTAAATCCCTGTCTGATACCGAGCCATAGGTTAAATCCCTGTCTGTGTGCTACCGAGCCACAGGTTAAATCCCTGTCTGATACCGAGCCACAGGTTAAATCCCTGTCTGATACCGAGCCACGGGTTAAATCCCTGTCTGATACCGAGCCACGGGTTAAATCCCTGTCTGTGTGCTACTGAGCCACAGGTTAAATCCCTGTCTGATACCGAGCCATAGGTTAAATCCCTGTCTGTCTGATACCGAGCCACAGGTTAAATCCCTGTCTGTGTGCTACCGAGCCACAGGTTAAATCCCTGTCTGTGTGCTACCGATCCACAGGTTAAATCCCTGTCTGATACCGAGCCACAGGTTAAATCCCTGTCTGTCTGATACCGAGCCACAGGTTAAATCCCTGTCTGTGTGCTACCGAGCCACAGGTTAAATCCCTGTCTGTGTGCTACCGGGCCACAGGTTAAATCCCTGTCTGTGTGCTACCGAACCACAGGTTAAATCCCTGTCTGATACCGAGCCACAGGTTAAATCCCTGTCTGTCTGATACCGAGACACAGATTAAATCCCTGTCTGATACCGAGCCACAGGTTAAATCCCTGTCTATGTGATACCGAGCCACAGGTTAAATCCCTGTCTGATACCGAACCACAGGTTAAATCCTTGTGTGATACCAAGCCACAGGTTCAATATTATTGCAGAGTTAGCTGATCCAACTGTGAAGGAAGTGGAATCTCAAAAAGTTGCCAATGCTGTAGTGGCAGTTGGAAACGATGGTGTAGTCAAAATATCATAAATATGGATAAATATTGCGGATAAAAATTAATATAGTACATCAGAGTGCCCTGGGAAAGAAAACAAAGCTGATTTTGAGAAAGCATGTATGCTACAGAATGAATTACTTTTGCAAGGCATCCCTACACCACAGGAAATAACTTACATGATCAGCTTGGCTGGCAGTTTCACACACCACCGGATCTTACTTTCCATTGAAGTTACAGGAAAGTATCAGACACCCCCAGTTCCCCGCCACACAGATTCGATTAAAATTATGCCCCGGGGTGCAAAACTGACCCCCACACCCCCGCCCCCCACCACCCCATCAGCATAAGTGGATAGAATTATTCTTTCAACAGGTAGGAAGGATACGTGAGATCTAGAATTTATTTCAATGGAAGACTTCAATCAACCGAATATAAACTGGGAAACCCCAAGTGTTTTAGGATCAGAGTTGGCAAACATAATGCTTGTCAGCTTTATGATCCAGTGTGTCAGGGAAGCAGCAAAAGGCAGTGCTCACCTGGGTCTGGTATGTGGACGTGATCCAGGTAATGTATAGGAAATGGAAGTCATAGCCCCCCCCTTTTAAAATGGATCATTTCAATGAAGCTTTTCTACTGCCAGTTCACTAATGACCAGAAATATTGATTCAATGTCATAACTTACTATGGCTGAGTTTGAATTCTAAACATCTGGGTTGTTAGTCCAGTACCACAGTTTCAAGGCATTTGTACCCATTGACTATTAAAGTAAATAGGTTGGTGACATTTATTCAACAGCAATTCACTAAAAGAGGAGTGAAACACCTTTAAAGGCCTAATGCTGGGCATGCAAGATTGCTACGTGTTCAAAATCAACAAGCTAAGACTAACTACATAGATTAGCTAATTAAAAACAAGATAAAAAGGGAAAATACTCAGCATAATTCTGAGTGGTTAGGATTGGGAATGGACTGCTTGATGGGGTTGTGGATACAGCTTCAATATTAACCTTCAAAAAAGGAATTGGAGAAACACTCACAGGAGAATAAATTGCAGAGATATGAAGAGCGAGCAGGGGAGTGGCATGAGCTGGATTGCTCTTTGAAAGAGCTGGTACAAACTTGATGGGCCAGATGGCCTCCTTCTGTCCTGTACATTGTATAATTCTATGAAATCCTGCAAAGTGAAAGGGCAAGGAAGGAGACTTGTGAGGCACTGTCAAACGTTATGAAAGATTCACTGGGAATCAATCAGTAGATTGGAGATAGGTCATTATGGTCCCTGTATTGGAAAAGAGGCCTATTAATAAGAGCAATGGCATGTATTGAATGAATACATGGAGCGCACCGAGACCGCCACTCTCCTGTTGCCAATCTCCTCCGCTACCTCCAACTGCACCTTCTTGGTGTCCCTCACTGGCTTCTTCAAGCGCTGGGGAAGATTATAACCCTCCAGGTCCTCATTGCCTCCACACCCACTGGCATCACTGAACTGAGATGCAGCCTTTGTTTTTCTTGACTCCATTCTCCCACTCCTTTCCCTTGGCTTATAGCTCCAAATTCCTTTAAATTGCGCATTTGAAGAGTCCCTTTAAATACCACTGTTGAAATCACATCTTTGCGGGCCATCATCACGTCCACTGATGTTAATTGGTCAGGAAACATGGAACTGTTAATATTGTGGCTGACTTAAAAAGCCACTGACAGACTTCATTAACTTCCACATTTCCTATGTGTTACCAGAACTCTACCCCTACCCCTGCTCTTGGCATGTTGCATTCTTAAAATCTAGCCTAGTGCCTGAATGATGTTAAGCTGCAGAACATTCAGAAATTGAGCTGCGCCTCGGCAATGTGACACCTACTTCCAACACAGGCAAGCTGCATTCATGAAAAGTCACAATTACAGTGACGATTTGCAATCAGATGGGGGTTTACAGTTGAGCTTCTCACAGGCCCACGGATCTGCTGAATGCTATCAGAAAGTGAGAACATGAGCCTTCTGTCTGTAAAAAAAATGATAAGCACAAAATTCTAACTGTGGCTAATCGGAGGCTAAAGTTCCAATAAATAACTCAAGAATTAATGCTAAAAAATTAAATAATGTCTGACTTTTGCAAAACTTCCAGCTGTACACACAGTTGTATCAAGGTTAATGAATGAATTGTCAAGATAATAGATTCAATGTTAACACTACGTGACATTAGCCGTCTCAATTTCTCTGGTCCTCACCCATTCTAATCTGTCTCTCTCTGAACTTACTGCACTCCGTTCTCTCAGGTCCAACCCTAACATTGTCATCAAACCCGCTGACAAGGGTGGTACTGTTGTTGTCTGGCGCATTGACCTCTACCTCGCGGAGGCTGAGCGTCAACTCGCAGACATTTCCTCCTACCTCTCCCTGGACCATGACCCCACCACAGAACATCAAGCCATTGTTTCCAGGACTGTCACTGACCTCATCTCCTCTGGAGATCTTCCTCCCACAGCTTCCAACTTGATAGTCGTCCAACCTCGGACGGCCCGCTTCTACCTCCTACCCAAAATCCACAAACAGAACTGTCCTGGCAGACCGATCGTGTCAGCCTGTTCCTGCCCCACGGAACTCATTTCTCGTTATCTTGACTCCCTTCTCTCTCCCCTTGTCCAGTCCCTTCCCACCTACATCTGTGATTCCTCTGACACCTTACGTCACATCAACAATTTCCAGTTCCCTGGCCCCAACCGCTTCCTCTTCACCATGGATGTCCAATCCCTCTGCACCTCCATCCCCCACCAGGATGGTCTGAGGGCCCTTAGCTTCTTCCTTGAACAGAGGCCCGAACAATCCCCATCTACCACTACTCTCCTCCGTCTGGCTGAACTTGTTCTCACACTGAACAATTTCTCCTTTAACTCCTCTCACTTCCTCCAAATAAAAGGTGTGGCTATGGGTACCCGCATGGGCCCCAGCTATGACTGTCTCTTTATGGGGTATGTGGAACATTCCTTGTTCCAGTCCTACTCCGGCCCCCTCCCACAACTCTTTCTCCGGTACATCGATGATTACTTCGGTGCTGCTTCATGCTCTCGTCAGGACCTGGAAAAATTTATTAATTTTGCTTCCAATCTCCACCCCTCCATCATTTTCACATGGTCCATCTCTGACACTTCTCTTCCCTTCCTTGACCTCTCTGTCTCAATTTCTGATGATAGACTGTCCACCAATATCCATTACAAGCCTACCGACTCCCACAGCTACCTCGACTACAGCTCCTCACACTCCGCTTCCTATAAGGACTCCATCCCATTCTCTCAGTTCCTTCGCCTCCGTTGCATCTGTTCTGATGACGCTACCTTCAAAAACAGCTCCTCTGACATGTCCTCCTTCTTCCTTAACCGAGGTTTTCCACCCACGGTCGTTGACAGGGCCCTCAACCGTGTCCGGCCCATCTCCCGCGCATCCGCCCTCACGCCTTCTCCTCCTTCCCAGAAACATGATAGGGTCCCCCTTGTCCTCACTTATCACCCCACCAGCCTCCGCATTCAAAGGATCATCCTCCGCCATTTCCGCCAACTCCAGCATGATGCCACCACCAAACACATCTTCCCTTCACCCCCCCGGCGGCATTCCGTAGGGATCGTTCCCTCCGGGACACCCTGGTCCACTCCTCCATCACCCCCTACTCCTCAACCCCCACCTATGGCACCTCCCCATGCCCACGCAGAAGATGCAACACCTGCCCCTTCACTTCCTCTCTCCTCACCGTCCAAGGGCCCAAACACTCCTTTCAAGTGAAGCAGCATTTCACTTGCATTTCCCCTAACTTAGTCTACTGCATTCGTTGCTCCCAATGCGGTCTCCTCTACATTGGAGAGACCAAACGCAAACTGGGTGACCGCTTTGCAGAACACCTGCGGTCTGTCCGCAAGAAAGACCCAAACCTCCCTGTCGCTTGCCATTTTAACACTCCACCCTGTTCTCTTGCCCACATGTCTGTCCTTGGCTTGCTGCATTGTTCCAGTGAGGCCCAACGCAAACTGGAGGAACAGCACCTCATCTTCCGACTAGGCACTTTACAGCCTTCGGGCTGTATATTGAATTCAACAACTTTAGATCTTAAACTCCCCCTCCCCCCATCCCCACCCCGTTTCTCCCCCCTCCCCCCTTTTTTTTTCTCAATAATTTATATAGATTCTTCTTTTCCCACCTATTTCCATTATTTTTAAATCTAAAACTAAAACTTTGTTAGTCTTTCCACCCCACCCCCACTAGAGCTGTACCTTGAGTATCCTGCCTTCCATTCTTAATTAGCACTTTTCTTAGATAATATCACCACCTTCAACACCTCTTTGATCCTTTTGTCTGTGACATCTTTTGATTATCTTCTATCACTGCTTGCTTATCCCCACAATCACCCCACCCTCAACTTCTCTCTCCCCCCGCCCCCCCACCTTAGACCAGCTTATATTTCACCTCTCTCCTAACTATACTCAGTTCTGCCGAAGGGTCGTGAGGACTCGAAACGTTAACTGATTTCTTCTCCACCGATGCTGCCAGACCTGCTGAGTTTTTCCAGGTAATTCTGTTTTTGTTACTGGTTTTACTTGTTACATTATTCAATCATTGAAAACAAAGCTAAGCCAAACGATAGTTATAGCACCTACATCAGGTATTACCATTACTGTTTACCACCTATCAAATGCAATCAATTGTCACCCAAGAATCTTACAGTCCATTCCATGTACACACAAGGCTAATACAGCAGTGCTTGAAACTCTCAGTAATTGTCACTAGCAGACAAGGGAAAAGAAAATATAGCCTAGACATCCCCTTGGGAAGCCAATCTTTGCTGGATTTGTGGCATTACAAGTGCCAAGCCCATTATAATTCCTGGAGTTAACCTGAATGCTATGTATTCCAGGTATTTTAAAGGCCTGTAATTCACACATTATTTATCTGTGGGAGGTAAATAGCATACTGCTGCAGGCTTTAAATGGGGCAGTTGGGTTTTACAGGCTGATCACAGAAATCAGCTGTGTAGATATCTGAACGGCCAGCTGCAAGACAGAGAGCAGCCAGATTTGCTGATTCGGTTGTGCAAGAGGAGCTCTTTAGAATGGAGAGATGGATGGGCCTAATCAGAGCAATTTGGGAGAGGTGGAAGAAACCAGGACTGTACGTGCCAATACCATGACCACACGCACTGCTTCTTAATGCAGAGGTCTAATGGCCTCACTAGGTCAGGGGAGACAAGGTGAGCAAGCCACACTTTCTAACTATGTACTGTATCAAGCACATATGTCAGTTAACCTGATGTCCACTCACAATCTAAAAGGGTTGTGATTGTTTACCATCAATTCCCAAGATAAGAGAGTTGTCGTGATACTTATGAGGAGGTATTGAGTAAAATGGACCTATATACTCTGGAGTTTATAAGAAAGGTCATCTTATTGAAACATAACATTCTGAGAGAGCTTGACAGAGTAGATGCTGAGAGATTGTTTCCCCTGACAGGAGTCTAGAACTAGGGGTCATAGCTTCAGAATAAGAGGTTACCCATTTAGGACTGAGATGAGGAGAAATTGCTTCACTCAGAGGGTTGTCAATCTTCCAGGATTCTCTATCCCAGAGGGCTGTCGTTGAGTATATTGAAAGCTGAGATCAATAGGCTTTTGAATTCTAAGGGAATTAAGAGATATGGGAGATAGGGCAGGAAAGCGAAGTTGAGGTCAAAGACCAGCCATGATCTTATCAAATGGCCAAGCAGGCTTGAGGGGCTGGCCATTTGGCCTACTCCTGCTTTTAATTCTTATATCCTTATGCCCACATGGAATCTAATTGCTTGCTGCCTGCACCTGCCATCTTGCCTATTGTCGGCTACCCACAGACACCCGAATTTTACTGCACCTCATGTTAAACAAGGGTAACTCACTTTCTGTATTCTTTTTGAAGAACACAACAGCTTTGAGATATTAACAAGCCAGAAGGCCAAACCCCTATGAAAAGGTTGTCATGCATATTTTGAGTTTGGTTAACACACAGAAGACAGAGAGTCGGAAATAATGGGTCTTTTTCAGGTTGGAAAGATGTAACTAGTGGAATGCCATAAGGGTCAGTCCTAGGGCCTCAATTATTTACTATCTATTTTAATGACTTGGAGGAGGGGACAGAATATAACGTATCCAAATTTGCTGATGATACAAAAATAGGTGGGAGGGCACGTTGTGATGAGGACATAAGGAATCTACAAGGGGATATAGGCAGGCTGAGTGAGTGGGGAAAAACTTGGCAGATGGAGTTTAATGTAGGAAAATGTGAGGTCATACACTTTGGTAGGAAAAATCAAAAGGCAGACTATTATTTAAATGGAGAGAGACTCCAAAAAAATCAGCGCAGAGAGATCTGGGTGTTCTTGTGCATGAAACACAAAAAGTTAGCATGCAGGTGCAGCAAGGAATTAAGAAGACAAATGGAATTTTGGCCTGTATTGCTAGGGGGTTGGAGTTTAATAATAGGGAAGTCTTGTTACAACTGTACAGGGTGTTGGTGAGGCCGCACTTGGAGTACTGTGTACAGTGTTGGTCCCTGTATTTAAGAAAGGATATACTGGCATTGGAGGCAGTTCAAAAGAGATTCACTAGGCTGATTCCTGGGATGAAGGGGTTGACTTATCAAGAATGGCAAAACAGGTTAGGCCTTTATTCATTAGAATTTAGAAGAATAAGGGGTGATCTTATTGAAACGTACAAGATTCTGAGGGGGCTTGACAGGGTAGATGTTGAGAAAATGGTTCCACTAGTTGGGGAATCTTGAATTAGAGGACATCGTTACAGAATGTGAAGGAATTTCTTCTCCCAGAGGGTAGTGAATGTCTGGAATTCTCTACCCCAGAGAGTTGTGGAGGCTAGATCACAGAGTATTTAAAGAGGGGGTAGATAGATTTTTGAAATATCGGGGAGCTGAGGGTTATGAGGAGCTGGCACGAAAGAAGAGTTGAGGCCTGGGGCAGATCAGCCATGATCTTATTCAATGGTGGGGCAGGCTTGAGGGGCTGAATGGCCTATTCCTGCTCCTATTTCTGATGTGATGCAAATAAGCAAAATGACAGCAGGGGGTTCCTCAGAGCTCATTCTGCTTCTCCTACTGTTTTCTACATTAACTGTCAGCTAACCATATCCTGAAATCCTCATGTGTCACCCTTTTGACTGAAAGTGACCTCTGCACCTCAGGAAACTATTACAGTCATTCTTCCTCTTTGCCTCCTCCAGGGATAGGATGACAACTCACAGGCAACTCAGTGTCGCACTTCATAGCAGACATGCTCACTCACTCATGCTGAGTATCTGCAGGTCCTGCTCCCTGGGCAAACATAGGTAGGAAGACCCTGCTGGTATACTCTAGAGGGGCAATATCTGTAGATGTGTTCCGGCAGTTTAATTATCACCTTCATACTGCCTTTCCATTGCTCCTCTTCTTTCAAGAAGAAAAACAAAGGAATAAATAACAGCCCCTAGCAATGCCCAAAGGTAGTTGGCAATGTGAATGATAGCAATTGGGTAAATAGTAAAAAAGGCCAACAAAAATAATAGTAAGGCTTTCATTGCAACATAAGCTTCACAAGCTGGTTCCTTTAAGCATGCTTAACATCTATATAACAGTTTTATATTCACCTGATTAATGCGCTGTATAAACGATGTGAAAATTATTAAAACAGGGCGCAAGATGCCAACATTTCATTCCTGTCTCATTAACACGTATGCACTCAAGTGGATCGGCAGGCATCTCTGGTGACCACTGACATTGGCAGTGGAATATTGATTGCACAGGTACGAAAGTGGATGGGCAGTCCAACTGCATAATTACCATGCCAAAGTTGAGAAACCTAAGCATGGGCCTAAAATTTCTGGTGTTGGGAGATTGAAGGGAGGGTGATCTCCTCCTGTGGGAAGCAGGAATTCAGAGTGGAACCTGTTTTGCCAGGTTTTTGCCCCATGCCCCATGCAAATCTTTTGCCCACTCTCCATGGTAAGGAGCTGTGTCTGGAGGTGGAGTGGAGGTGGAAGCGATTCACAAACCAATCTAGGAACTTTGCATATCATCTCCTTGTTTAGGCCTTCTAGAACTCTCACCAACTGAGCGTTGGCAGGCATTTTATTGAGGACTCAAGTGCTCCAAACTTTTCCAAGACCAATGCCCTTTGGATCCCTTAGGGCTTCCGGTGGTGGATCAGAGCAGCCACCTCTGATGTTCCCTTCCATGGGCAAACTGCCTGCCAGATTAGGTTAATGGCCCCATCCCTAGGATTTAGAATGAGATCGGTAATCCTTATCCATGGGTGTGCGAGAATCCGTTGACAATGATGGAATCCTGGAAATTCAACAACAACTTGTATTCATATCGCATCTTTTAATGTCATAAAACGCTCTAAGTCACTTTACAAGCGGCATTATAAAACAAAATACGGCATTGGGACACATAAGGAAATATTAGGGCAGGTGGGCACAAAATGGGCATATTTGGGTCCCAGCCTGTATTGTGGCGACACTCCTGCCAGATGAGGCGTGAAACATTTTCTCTATTTTTGGTGAAGTTTTATGTTTGCCTTGGCCCGGAATGCCAATAGTGACAAGTGCCGAATAAGGCGAGCGCAACGCTTTTTCACCAGCTTTCCCCGACAGCATTAAGCACATCAGGTCAAGTGTATGGAACAAAGCTCAAGTCTATCAAGCCCGACAACATGCCTTCACCCCAACTGCATTGGCATGTTCTTCACTCTATAAGTCTTTCATTTCTATTTCTTATACCCGTCATGTTTATGGCTTTTGTGAAATTGGCCATTTAATAACAATCTATATTAAACTGCAAGTAATTTCCTGCAGTGAATTTATGGGCACCAGGGACTGAATTCATTCATTCCAAGCTCATTCCTGCAGATTCTTTCCATTTCAGTGCTCTGGTTAGGATTCAGACCCATGTGCATGAGATCAAAGAACAATCCACTGCACTACACAATACCCAAACTGTGAATTCCTCTAACATGAATCAATATCTTCAACAACCAAAGGCATCCAAAAAAAAAAGTAACAGCATATTGGCATCCGTTCAGATTCAAACCTCAGATTTCAAGGATTAAAATAAATTGGGAATTATAGGAAAAAAATCTTCACTTGGTGAACCCACAAAAATCTATTCCTGGTCATTTTGTTTTTGATAGTGTCCTGTTGGTGAGCAAGAAACTACCCTTTCTGCTGCTGAAGCCATACGCAATGCAAAAGGGGGAAAATTCGAGCTCCGCTGGCACCCAGGAGCAAGTCTTGAGGGCAGAGGTTGAAGGCACAGAAAGCACTTGTTCTACTGGGTTCTATGGGCTCATGGGGCAATAAAAAGGAAGAGCAGCACTTAACAGTTGCAGTGCTGCATCCCAGACTTAGAAAAATGCCATAAATGTTTATTAAATTAGTTGTAAACACGTGTTTCTCTGAGCTATCTCAGTTGCAAGGCGCGTGCTGTAGTTGGCCGCGATTCCGTTTCCCAATACAGTAAGCGCCCGGAATGGTTGTTAGACCCTCCAGTTGCACAAAGCTAGCTACTGGCGGTGTCTTGGACAATTCCTGGTGCCCTAATCACACTGGTATGAAGTGCTCTCCTAGCGTGAATAGAGCACCTACACATTAAATCAAACCCTGTAGTGGCCACTTTTCACTCCAGCAACAAGCACTGCACAATTGGATTACTAATTCTGTCACATAATCACTCCAGCACGTATTCATTCTCAACAGATGAAGAAGGACTTATGACAGAGGCATCAAAATTTGTTGGAATTGCTGGGAGGGTGGGGGGGGACACACAAAGAATTGAAAAGAGCAAGGATGAGGAATTTCTTCTTATCGACAGAGTTTCCATTGCACTTCTGGTGACGTTATGGCAGCAAAGCAGGTCTGCTCTGTGCAAGTTCTCAGCCAGGGCTTTTATTACTCCACTGAAAGATAGGGAGGAGGCCAAGAAGTGGTGACTCAAACATAGGCCCAGAACTTCCGGTCTCAGGAGGGCCGAACCTGGGAGTTACCCCAGAAGATGTGTTGGGGGACTGCCCGGAAGCCCCCACACGAGGGCTGCACATGAATTGCCCGGGAAGTTTAAACTTCCGTTAGATAATTACCCTGTGCTGGCAATCGTCCGATACTCAGGTTTAAATAGGAGACTTTGAATGGTTCCAACTCTCTTAGCAGAATACAATAGTCACCCAGGAAAGGTTAGTAGAATTAAAACCACCTCAATCTCCTGGGTAACTTTGTACTGAACCCCCCTGCCCCTCCCCCCCCCACCCCCTCCAGCTACTGCCCCCTCACCTGACTATCCCCCCAGACTATCACCCCAACTACCTCATTTCCCATCTAGGCTCCAGACATTCCCCCTCCCAACTGCCTCCCCAACCCCTGATCACCCCATGTGACTACCTTCTCACTCCCCCTGACTACCCCCTCGCACCTCATGACTGACCACCCAAACCGCCACCCAACCTACCCCAGACCCATCCAACCCCACCCCCACCACCCCCCCACACTCCCCCACACCCGACCACCTTAACCCCCCCCATTACTTACACTACTTAGACATTTACCTTCTCATTGGCTTCTCAAAGTGGCTGGACCTTTAAACTTACCTGCTTTATGGCAGCTAGTGCTGTAAAAAGGGGGTGTGGTTTCCTTTCCTTGACATTGCAGCGCTAGACTGAGAGCATTTCTGAACAGCTGCATTGCACTTTTCTCACCCAGCCAGAGTCGGAAAGTCACGTGAGAAATGCACTTGCCACTCCTCAGAAGTTTGGCTCATAGTCTTGAGGAGAATGAAACCTCTGTGCACTTAGAGCATGCAAAATGATGGAAGTTCATGAACATGGAATAGAAACATCAGAGATTTTGCATAGTTGGTTAAAAGCTCAGAGTAGAGCTAAATGCCACATATGGTTTTAAGCATGAATCATGTTGGACAATGGTGTCAATTCCTAGCTTCTCGAGTGTGTTCTGCCATTCAATTAGATCATGGCTGCTCTGTAACTTATCTCCATCTACGCATGTTAATACCTATGCTTAACAAAAGTCTAATGAGTAAATCCCTTAATCATGTTAAACATCTCGGTTAGATCACCCCTTAATCTATATTAGGAGAATGAAAGTCTAGTATACACAACCCGTCCTTATAAATTAACCTTTTGGTTTGCGGTGAATCTTCATGCATTCCCTCTAAGGCCAACATATCCTTTCTGGGTTGCAGTATCCAGGACTGAATGCAGTGCTCCAGATGGTGCCTCACCAGAGCTCTGTACAGCTGTAACATAATGGCCACCCTTTTGTATATTTGCCCTCTTCAGACGGATGCATGCATTCCATTTGTCTTTTTAATTATTTTTGTACCGATCCACCTGCTTTCAGTGATTTCTATATTTCGATCCCGAAATCTCTCTGCTCCTCCACAGTCCTTCATCATTTAGAAAATGTTCCAGTATACCTTTCTTAGATCCATAGTATCTAACCTCATACTTTGCCACATTAAACTTCATCATCCACAGCTCTTTCTAATCTACCAATATCTCTTTGCAACTTTTTCCTTCCAATATACTGTGCCACCCCACTTGATGTAATTAGTAAACTTGGACATGCGACTCTCTATTCCTTTATATGCATCTTTGATAAATAGAGTGAAAAGTTGAAGGCCCAAGTACAGGTCCCTGGGGAACATTGGTAGTCACATCCTGCCAAATGGAGTACATTATCCTTACTCTCTGTCTCCTGCTTCCTAACTAATTCCCTACCCATGTCAATCATTCGCCAGTTCCATATGCTTTTACCTTTGCTGATAGGGTCTTGTATGGAACCTTATCAAATGCCATCTGGAAGTCTATATAAATAACACCCATAGGCATTCCCTTATCTACTACTTTAGCGATGTCCTCAAAAAATTCAACTAGGTTCGTTAAACATATCTTATCCATTAGAAATCCAGGCTGGCTCTCTCCGATCAGCTCATATTTGTCTAAACGATTGAATGTACTCATAACAATGTGGTAAGTCATTAGATTTTGACATTATGCACAAAGGAAATTTTGTCAAGTTAAAGGCAGATTGATTCAGGCTACCAGCAATACACCCAGTTTTCTGCTCAACTTCCAGTTTGGTGTGTGTGTGCGTGCGTGCGTCTGCGCACGTGTTCAGGTGGCTGAAGGTGGTGGGGTGTGGGTAGGTTGTGAGAGAGACTTAGTGACACCTAGATTAACTCTCCCTGCACTCCACAAGTTTAAACATCTATCATAAGCAATACCCACAAATAATAGGGATCCTGCCAGTACGTACATCAGAAAGCTCTGGGGTGTAAACATTACAACTTCCATAAGCCCCTTCCCATTCTCCTGTCTCTCTGATTCTATCCCGGCCTTCAAGGCCAATCTCAGACTCTTGGGGCCCCTAGCAAAATTAGTCAAGGAGCTATTTTGCCCAGCTTATCCATTTCCACTTGACCACGCAGGGTATTTTTATCCTACACACAAAACAGGACAGAACTGACTGGAGCAGAGCATCTCGCAATGGAAGCCATTAGATGTTTTCCTAGATCTTCAGCTCAAAATTTTCTGCCCTCTAACTTGCTGGAAATGCAGGCTATTCATTATGTCACAACAGCAGCTGGGCATCATGGGTATTAGTAAATGGCAGGATCAACAATGCATCTCTTTAACTATTGAGATAAAAGGACTGAGAAATAAACAGATGAATGACTGAGAAGGGTCATTAGGATTGGTAAATTCAAGTCGATTCAGGCATAGAAAGTGAAATAAGAAACAAAAAAAGATTGGATTAAGAGCGAGAGGAGAGAGACAGCAGGAAAAGTTTTTTTTAAAAACATGTAAATTTGGCATTTTTAAAGGAATGGGACTCCATGGTTTAAATTGTTCAATGCCAGAGAGGTTGATTGACAGTCATTAACAGGTAGCATATTGTTACAAAGGTACATACACCCTTAATGACTAGATTTAGGGGAGAGACCTCATCCTGAGTGAGACACAGCCAGAGTGAATGTGGCAATTTGGTGCACAGTGGGAATTCGGTGCAGAGGGGAAGAGGTGCTCTTTGCATTTTTTCTTTGCTATCCAACTTCTTAAATCTTCAGAGAGTGGTCTTGCCCTGCTGCAGCAGTAGAGGCTACAAGGAAGAGAAATGACTGGTAAGTAGTCGGTAAGGTCGGGTAAATATTTACTACTTTTATCACGTATAGTTTAAGGTCTGTTTGTGGTTTATAGTTTGTATATTCTGTAGTAACGAGGATCAGGAAAGAAGGGCCCTAGAGTGACTGATTTAAAAGGTTTAATTTAAAGAGATAAGTCATGGCAGGAGAGCGCAAAGCCCTGGTGTGCTCCTCATGCTCCATGTGGGAAGCCGGGAACATTTCCAGTGCCCAGGACCAGCATGTGTGCAGGAAGCGTGTCCAGCTGCAGCTCCTGGAAGCTCAGGTTTCAGAGCTGGAATGGCGGCTGGGGACACTGTGGAGCATCTGCGAGTCGGAGAGCATCATGGATAGCACGTTTAGAGAGATGGTCACACCGCAGATGAAGGGACTTGAAGAAAGAAGGGAATGGGTGACCACCAGGCAGTCCAAGAGAAACAGGCAGGTAGTTCAGGAGTCCCCTGGGGTCCCGCTCACAAATCGGTATTCCATTTTGGTGCAGGGAGTGCAGACAAAGCCAAGCTTCTTGCACCACAAGCAGCCTGTCTGTACAGGAGGGGAGGAAGGGAGGAAGAGCAATAGTAATAGGGGATCCTATAGTTAGGGGAACAGATAGGTGCTACTGTGGCCATCAACATAACTCCAGGATGGTGTGTTGCCTCCCTGGTGCTAGAGCCCAGGATGTTACTGAACGGCTGCAGGGCATCCTGAAGGGGGAGGGTGATAAGGCAGAAGTCATGGTACATGTTGGTACCGATGACATGGGTAGAAAGAGGGATGAGGTCTTGCATCAAGAATTCAGGGAGTTAGGCAGTAGACTAAAAAGCAAGACCTCTCAGGTTGTAATCTCTGGATTACTCCCAGTGCCACGTGCAAGCAAGCTCAGAAATAGGAGAATAGCGCAGATGAATACGTGGCTTAAGAGTTGGTGTAGGAGGGAGGGTTTTAGATTCCTGGATCACTGGGACTGTTTCTGGAGAAGGTGGGACCTGTACAAGCAGGCTGGTCTACATCTGAACCAGAGCGGGTCTAACATCCTTGCGGGCGGGTTTGCTAGTGCTGTTGGGAGGAGTTTAAACTGATTCGGCAGGGGGAGGGGACACAGAATGTTAGCAGAATAGGGACACATCATAATACAGTAAAACAATCAAGTCAGAGGGAGTACACCTGCATTCAGTTTCAAGGGAGTAAGGCAAGGCTGGATGGCCTCTATTTTAATGCCAGGAGTATTACAGGTAAAGCGGATAAGTTAAGGGTGAGGGTTGACACGTGGAATTGTGGTATAGTAGCCATCACAGAGACATGGTTGAGGGAGCGGTAGGATTGGCAGCTCAAGGGACCAAGGGGGGCAATCTGTGGGTGGAGCCAGAGGACATCGGTAGAGTGTTAAACGAAAACTTCACATCCATCTTCACCCAAGAGAATGAGGATGAAGGTATGGAACTTGGGGACAGAGACTGCAAGGTTCTTGGGCAAACTGATATAGGGAGTGACAAGGTATTGGAGGTGTTGGCAGGCTTAAAAATGGACAAATCTCCAGGTCCAGATGATTTGTGTCCCAGACTGCTGAGGGAGGCAAGGGAGGAGAGCGCAGGGGCTCTGACCCAAAATTTTAATTCCTCTCTGGCCACGGGGGAGGTGCCAGTGGACTGGAGAAATGTGGTTCCGCTATTTAAGAAGGGTTGTAGAGATAAGCCAGGGAACTACAGACCAGTGAGTCTCATGTCAGTGGTAGGGAAACTATTGGAGAAAATTCTGAAGGAGAGAATCTATCTTCACTTGGAGAGGCAAGGTTTGATCAGGGATAGTCAGCATGGCTTTGTCTGGGGATGTCATTCCTAACAAATTTGATTGAATTTTTTGAGGAGGTGACCAGGTGTGTAGATGAGGGTAGTGCAGTTGATATAGTTTATATGGATTTCAGCAAAGCCTTTGACAAGGTCCCACATGGGAGACTTATAAAGAAGGCAAATGCACATGGGATACAGGGTAATTTGATAAGGTGGATTCAAAATTGGCTCAGTTATAGGAGACAGAGGGTGATGACAGAAGGATGCTTTAGTTACTGGAAGCGCATGTCCAGTGGCATACCACTGGGATCTGTGATGGGTCCCCTATTATGCATCATTTATATAAACGGCATAGATGACTATGTGGGGGGTAGGATTAGTAAGTTTGCGGATGACACAAAGATTGGCCGGGTGGTTAACAGTGAGGTTGAGTGTCTTGGCCTACAGGAAGATATAGACAGGATGGTCAAATGGGCAGATAAGTGGCAGATGGAATTTAACCCTGAAAAGTGTGAGATGATACACTTTGGAAGGAGTAATTTGACAAGGAAGTATTCAATGAATGGCATGACACTAGGAAGTTCTGAGGAACAAAGGGACCTTGGCGTGTGTGTCCATAGATCTCTGAAGGCGGAGGGGCATGTTAGTGGGGTGGTGAAAAAGGCATTTGGGACACTTGCCTTTATCAATCAAAGCATAGATTACAAAAGTAGGGAGGTCATGTTGGAGTTGTATAGAACTTTGGTGAGGCCACAGCTGGAGCACTTTGTGCAGTTCTGGTTGCCACATTATAGGAAGGATGTGATTGCACTAGGGGGATGCAGAGGAGATTCACCAGGATGTTGCCTGGGATGCAACATTTAAGTTATGAAGAGAGGTTGAATAGACTTGGGTTGTTTTTGTTGGAGCAGAGAAGACTGAGGGGCGACCTGATCGAGGTGTACAAGATCATGAGGGGCATGGACAGGGTTGATAGGGAGCAGTTGTTCCCCTTAGTTGAAGGGTCAGTCACGAGGGGACACAAGTTCAAGGTGAGGGGCAGGAGGTTTAGGGGAGATGTGAGGAAAAACTTTTTTACCCAGAGTGTGGTGACAGTCTGGAATGCACTGCCTGGGAGGGTGGTGGAGGTGGGTTGCCTCACATCCTTTAAAAAGTACCTGGATGAGCACTTGGCACGTCATAACATTCAAGGTTATGGGCCAAGGGCTGGTAAATGGGATTAGGTAGGTAGGTCAGGTGTTTCTTACGTGTCGGTGCAGACTCGATGGGCCAAAGGGCCTCTTCTGCACTCTGTGATTCTGTGATTTAGCTTTCTATAGTGAGTTTATTGGGCACTTCATGTGCAAGTTCAGCAAGGGCCTAGATTTTTGCAGGTCCAGAGAGACTTTAAAAGTCCAGCCCCCATTTCTGACAGATCCTATTTTTGTTGGTACAGGCAAGAGGGGAGCGTTACTCACATATGAGGGAAACCTGAGCTTAGCAGGGCCATTTGAACTCAGGGCTGAGTTCAAACAGACCCATTTTTGCTGGAGCAAGTGCCTTAAACCACAGTGTGGGAGTTGCGCATTTTTAAAGTAGACATAAATGCGTGTGAAGGGTGGACAAGATCTGTCGATCTGGCAAGCTGTAAAGTTATTTAAATGGCCTGTCCTTTAAAAGTTCAACAAAACAGCCTGCCTGTGTATGTGAGTTGAAAAAATCTATGCTAGCAGTTTCAATAGCTGTCTGTTGACATAACATTAAATGCTACATTTTCGCATTATTACTGATTGACTGCTTTCCACAACCTATCATTATCCCAGTGCACAGCTGTATATTCACAGTTTGGTTGACCACTCAAAGAGGTTATTAATGGATTAACTATCTTTGATGCAGAGTTATGAATATAAATGTATGTTTTTATAAGGGATTAATTACTTGAGGTGATGTAAATGTATTGAATGGGCTTTCATGAATGAGATTTTTTTTAATATAGTGATAGATATTCAGAGCTTCACTTTATGTAAGCATGGCTCCTGAGGTCTGCCCATGGTGGATACTGGGTGAGTTTGCATGGAGCATATAAGGTCAAAGGGTGGCTGCTGGGGGCATGGTTTGTCACTAAGTTAACATAAGGGCTATATGGAGCCATTGGTTGGCATGGGGACTGGGTGAGGGGGCGGCATGAGGCTTAGAGGACCTAATATTGAACAAAGCAACTGGGATGAAGTCCCAGAAAAGAAGAGGACCTTTTAACCAGCTCACCTCAGCACTCAAAAGCCCCTACAGCCACCTCCCATCTGCATCTGGGAGTGGCCGTCTGGATTACATCCTGCACCCACCCCACAGAATGAAGACCCTGCCATTCGGGGCACTTCCCTCCCCCCACCCCCTGCCACCTGAGGCGGGTAGGAGACATCCTGACTCTGTGAACCTGCCTCAGGAGCTAAAGTCCAGGCCAAGATCTTAAAAAATAATGGTGGGGCGGTGGGGGGGGTGCAGTGGTGCTAAAGGCAAAATGCTGTTTTTGCTAAGCAAACAAAGGATCGGTGTAAATCGACCAGCAAGTTCTGGGGATACTCAACTCTGCATACCTCTTATTCCCCTGAACTTGCTGGCCAATTTGCATATGAAGAACGGCTTGTATTATTCACACGCCATTACTTTTTCAGCAAGTTCCAATCCATGCGGCGGAAATTCACAGCCCCGGGGGTGGGGGCTGCAAAATGTGGCGAGGCTGTTCGAAAATCCACCGACTTTGGCGGGACTGTAAAATCCCGCCGACATAAAATTCCACCCACGATGTTTGAAATGCGTCAGTTATTGGAATTCAAAACGCAGGTTATTTTGATTTTCATTTGATGAGTTGTGAAACTGAGTTCTACTGCAGATTTTTAGGGATCAAACTTTTGCGATGGACATTATTCAGCAACGCAGTGGACCACTGCTACGCCACCAGCTCAGTTCGAGATGCTTAATTTATTTCTGTTTTCACAGCGAATGTTTGTATTTGCCCTCTAGAACTTTGATTTAGGTTGCATTCTGTGGCTGATCTATATACTGAGGGTCAAAAAAGCCACACACTCTCATCAAAACCCCAGCGAAAGCGTGCTGGAAATACTATAAACTTGACAAAGATCTACGTCAGGCATTCCGTGGGCCTGGGAAGGGGTGGAGCCTCTGCCTGTCCTTCCTAACACCAACATTTTAGGAGGGGTGGGACCAGAAAATTCCAACAGGCATGTCCTACGTTTCCAGAGCGACCTGGTGGGTCATTGTGGAGACCATGCAGGCATACTGGCGTGCTCCACCTGCAGGGTATTCAGTCTCCTTTTAATGCTGTTTAAAAAAAGACACTTTTAAAAGAAAAGTTTTAAAATTAAAATTGTGTGAGCACCATTTTCTTACAGCTCTGCTTTTAAGCATTGCCAAGAGAAACCATATAATGCTCATGCCCTTTTGAAGCCAGTCTAGATTTGTAGCTGGACACAGTGGTAGCCATTGCACCATTGCACTCATCATCAAAACCATCTAACAGTATAAATGGGGTGGCTTGATAAAGGAATACATTTTTCCTAGGCTGGAATTTCTGGTAATACCGCAATACCTCCTTCACATTAAGTTATTTTATCTGCTCTTATATTGAAACCATTAAACTAAAATGCCTTCAAGAAATAGCACACATGGGAATCGCAGATCAGCATGTCTCTTGTTTGCTGAGATTAAATACTGGACTCCTACATTTTTTTTTTTGCTTTTATTTAACTTTTTCTTTCTCCCTTTGAAGTCGGATCGGTTTCATAAAACACCATTTGCAGAAAATGTTTTTATGTGGGTAGGGAGAAAACTGAATATTGATACGTAATTAACCCGCGGATAACTGCAACTTGGAACATCATGCTGTACACCTGTGAGCAAATATTTTGTGAAGTGACAGTTCCATCTTTGTAAAAGTATTTTTTAGCCCATAATTCACAATCGCAGTAATAATTTGCTGCTCATCTTTCTCTGTATCCCTAATTTGACTTTTATATGGTTTTCTCTGGTCTTCTATTCTCCAGTTAACGTTCTGTCTTCTGACACAGGGCTGGATGCAATGAAGCGACTTACTTGCAGGCTGCAAGGCAGCGCATAATATAAAGAAGGGAAGTAAGAAACAGACACATCTGCCCTTAAAATGTGTCACAAGTTTAAGGCCCCCTCTGAAGCACACCATGTGTCCTTATTTGTCTAAAACTTCAATTGAAGGAAACCATTCCTTTACAGCCAGCCACTCCTCGTGCCCAGCTGGGAATTTGTAGAGAAATGTAAGCGGTTAAAGGCAGCAATGAAACCTCCCTCAAAATCTATTATCTGTGTGGGGTTGATTTTCCTCCGTTAGGAAACGCAAATTGCTTTTCACAGAAACAACTTGACTTCTTCAGCAGATACAGATATTCCCTGTTGCCAGTGAATGTGCCGCAATCTGTTTGCTAATCAACACTTCGCATGATCACAATTGTCTCTTTTTGACTGCACCCCCTACGACATTATTTCTATTTGAAAAGGCTTATTCATCTCTGAGCCATAAGGTTTGACCACTTAAATCAGTGGATGAGATTGCCGGTCTGAATTATTTACAGGACCAACAGCATGACTCCTTTACTCACTGAGTTCACCTGGTGATGATTAAGGTTTGCCTCTCTTATTAGGTACTATCTTCTAGCATATTTTCTTGGTATTTAATCGCAATGGCAGACTTTAATGACCCCCCCCCACCCTCCACCTCGCCCCCATGGTGAGTTTGGTGATGGAGGGGGGCATTTAATCAGATGGTAGTGTGGTGGGTGGGGACCGTGGACGGCCATCCTCAGTCCCACTGCCAATTGAGGCTCTTAAGTGGGCAATTAACTCCCACATCGGGGCCTCATCTCACCACCACTGGAATTCACCCAGTGGTGGGCAGAGGACTCACCACGCGGGAAACCCAAGAAGTAAACCACGCCAGGGTTGCTTGCAGCTTTCCAGTGTCGCTTCCTCGTTCAAAGGCACTCAGTGCCTGATCGAGCGACCCAGCAGTGGGATGTTGGCAGCCCGCTGACAGCCAACCCTGCCTTGCTGCTGACCCCCTCTCCCCATCCCCTGCAACACTGCAATCCCCACCTACCATCACTCACTTGTGCCATCGGCGAGCGATCCTTTAATATTGGCAGCAGCCACCATCTCCTCAGTGGCGCTGCCAAGCAATAAAGAGCTGCTGGCCTCCGATTGGCTTGCAGTTCTTGGCAGGCAGGACTTCCGCCTCTGGGGTCCTTGATCCTGGGGCATGCCCACCACTGCCCAGTTAAGTGCCTGACTGGCACTTAATTCAGTCAGCCTTTCCAAAAAGAGGCAACCCGAGGCTCTCCAGCCTCATCGCTTCCGTTAAATACTGCCAAATGTAGCTGCAAAGTACATCACAATATTACCTCAAACTCTTTTAAACCATGAGACATTGACTGCTAATACATCAACAAACGCTTGTCAAGGCAATTCAACTGGGCCCACATGATACTGATTTCTAATGAGACAGCCTGTGTATGATAGCTTTATCAATACCTTCCATGCACTTCTGACCCAGACAAGGGGATGTAGAAGAGGACAAGATTAATGAGAACAATTGACATTCGGCATAATATTGATAACTGTCAACAACTGAAGCAAATTTAACACCCACTTTGGGCACACGTACAACACAAAATATTTCAGATTCTGGAAATCGGAAATAAAAACAGAAACTGCTGGAAATACTCAGCTAGGTCAGGCAGCACCTGTGAAGAGAGAAATTGAGTTTACATTTCAATAACCAGGTCGTATGTCCTCATCCGAATGAAGGAACCGTGCTGGTCATCATAGGGATGGCCATGACTGAGGCCATGGCTAGCAGCGGGGCTGAAAAGATTGATGATCATGGTTCCTA
Source organism: Cetorhinus maximus (assembly GCF_964194155.1). Classification (NCBI taxonomy): domain Eukaryota; kingdom Metazoa; phylum Chordata; class Chondrichthyes; order Lamniformes; family Cetorhinidae; genus Cetorhinus; species Cetorhinus maximus. Next base: position 19,643,328 of record NC_135882.1, on the reverse strand, counting down.
CCCAAGGCTCCTTCTCACGTCCCACTTACTCCTCATCCCATGATCTCTTCTGGATCCCAAGCACGAGATGGAGTAAGCATGGCAATTCTCACTTCCCCCTGCTTTCCTCACTGCCATCCTACCCTTGTGCTTTTCTCCGATCAGATGCCGGAGAACTGTCACCACTGGCCAGGCAGTGGTGCAGGAGCGCGAAGGGAAAGAGGGAGAAGAGACTGCTGATGATGAAACACCATCACACGACCTCCCATTCGCAGCCCACCAGCTCAGATACTGGCACTGCGCATATTCTAAAGGGTGGCACGGAGGTGAGATCAGCACACGGTGAGTCACCGGGTACGAGAGGCCTGCAGCCAGGGCATGAAGAAAGAGTGGCACAGGTGCCAGCTCAACAAAGCATGAGGTCCAGCTGGGGTCTGCTGCAGAGGACTTGGATCAGGACTTGGATGGACAGCATACAGAAAAACGCTGATGGGCATGTACAATCTGATTGGTTAAAACGACTGGTGGAGGTGCTCAGTTAGTTGTCCTATTCCCTCATATCCCAGCTGCCCAGTTTCCATCACTGCGACTTTATCAGCTCATATTTTCAGCAACTTGCAGCCTTCACTGCCTCATGGTTAAGCAGCATCTCTTGTTTAAAATTCTCATTCTTGATTTCAAATTCCTCCATAGCCTGGCCCCACCCTAACTCTGATCTCCTACAACTCTCCAAGATATCCGCGCTCATCTAAATCTCACCTCTTGACCGTCCCCAACTTTAATTGCTGCACTGTCAGTGGCCTTGCGTTCAGCTCCTAAAGTCCTCAGCTCTGGAATTGGAGCCTAAACCTTTCCGCCTCTCTCCCTCTGTTCCTCCTTTAACAGGCTCCGTAAAATCTACCTCTTTCACCAAGCTTTCGACGATCTGTTCTAATGTCGCCTTGCGTGATTCACTTTCAAACTGGGCTTTGCGAATCTTGTATCCAGCGCCTTGGGACATTCTATTACATTTAAGGTGCTCTATAAATACAAGTTGCTGTTGTTGTTAAACGGAGAAGGGCAAGTCTAATTGACGCTTGACGCCATCTGTTGCTCTGCTACAGGAAAATGATGGCTCATTGCGTGGTGAAGTCAATGCAGGGCTCGTGCTGCCACTTGAACAGATGCATTTACTGTGCCCAAGACAACTGGCAGCAGTCAGGAGGACTCAGTGAAAAGCAGATCTTCCTGGCTGACAGTCTTAAAAAGATCCGCTGAATTTTGTTTCTGGTTGCCACTGGTTACACAAGACCCATATATTGGGAGGTGGTGGCACAAGAACAATATAAAGGCAGCTTTAATGGCAGGGGCAACACAGATGTGACAGGTTCCACTCTGAGGTGTCTCTCATCTCTAAGCTATCTCTATTAACTCAGGAAGTTTTTTTTATTGTCGAGCTGGTGGCAGTACAGATTAGCATTTTTGTTTTGTTCGCCCTGTGTGTGCTTGATGTGGCTCAGTTCCAGGGCATGTTTTCTGAGAACTGATCAGCTGTCTGCCTTTAGACAATAGCTTTCTGCAGTGCTCATAACAAAGCCATTGCATTAGGATAAGCAGCCGGGCTGCCCAGATCACAAGTTGTGCATTGTTATTTAGTCTCCTCTTGACAAACATTGTTATGAAATTACAAACAGCAGTGAGGTCGGCTCAGGGTTTAATCATTTATTGAACACAGGAATATTAATTGGAAATTTAAATAACAATAATGGTTATATTTAGAATTAAGTAATGGTACTTGCAGCTCCTAAATGGCTAAACTTATTTCCCTCGCTTATTGTACAATAAGTTTACACATTGGCCAAGATCTTCCAGTCTCCAGATAGTCCGGATGTACCTCCCAAGATGCACTTCGGGACCCCGCGAAAGTCCCAACACAATGACCCTGTGTGAATTGCCCGGCAAGTGTGAACTCCTGATGGGCAATTCCCCTGCGCCCTTAGAGCATCTGAAAAAGCCTCTAACTCTGAGTTAGGGTCAGAGAATTGAGGCAGTTCTGACTTACTTACCCTGGATATTTACCCAGGAAACGTTAGACATGTTAAAACCTAGCTTAACACCTGGGTGACTATACAACTGACCCCCAAATCACTCACACTGTCCCATTCCGATGACACCCTGACATCCCCCAACCCTCCGACTCCCCCAACCCAACCTGACTAGCCTCCCACCACCAGACTGCCCCCCCAACCCACTCAACTACCCCCCAACCCACTCAACCACCACCCAAACTCCCCGACCCCCAACCTGACCTCACTACCTTACCCACCTACCACTCTACACAGCTGCCACCCTACCCCCTTACCCACTTACCTTACCCACCATAACCCCTTCCCATCCTATCCCCTTATTATCATTACTCACTCTATCCCCTCAACCACCCTACTCCCTTACCACTTACTTTACCCACCCTACACCTTACCCACCCTCTCCCCTTATCCACTTAACTCATCTACCCTATTCCTATACCCACCCTGCCCCCTCACCCAACTACCTCAGCCACCCTACCCCCTCACCTCTCTCCATAGCTTTTTAAAGAAGTTTTGGGGCATTTAAACTCTTCACTTACCCGTGTACAGCAGCTTGTGTCATTGAAAGGAGACATGGCTCCTGCGCCAATTCCCTTCACAGGCGTCTCCAAGGTTTCCTGCGTTGAGTCAGTTTGCACGGATCCTCCATCGGAAGATCGCTCAGAAAAATCGGAGGAAGGCGGGTGTGTAATATTTTGTCTGATCAGGGTGGGAAATAGGGTTCCTGACCTTGAATGGAAGATTTGGGCCATTCTCTCAGAATCACGTTTGATGAAGAGTTCATGCTACAGACAATATTTACAGGCACGTACAATGAGAACCTTGGCCCGAGACAACAGATGGCTCAGCAGAAATATATCCACAATTTGGCACACCTGGCACTAAACTGGCAAACCTCCGCTCAGAAAGGCCATTGTTGTCACCATCGAGAACTCTTGGGTCAGGTGCATGATGGGTCAACATATGAACGCTGATTCTACCACGCTACACAAAAAAACATGCCTTACCTGAAACTTTAATAGTGTGTTCCTATTGTACCAATGCAAATTCTTACACATTAGCATATCATTGACTCTCTGAGTAAATGTTAAACAGGCCAATTAGTCAAATTTGGGAAGTTATTGATACCTACTATTCATTTCATGAGGTTGTCTTGCCTATGGTCTGATTCAAAGCCAAAGAAGAGAAAGCATTTACATAACAACTTCTAACAGCCTGGTCACCACGCTTCAAAACCAAAAACTACTTCAGTGCGGACACTGTTGCTATGTAAGCAAATGCGGCACAAAGCAAGGTGTCACAAATAGAAAATGAGATGAATGGCCAGATAATCTGTTGTCTTTCATTTCACTTGGGCAGTGGCTGGTTTTGAATTTATGTCTTACTTGACATTGAGAATCTAATTCATACATGAACACCATGACCTTGTGATATCAGAGCGCCCCGTGCTCTCAACAAACTAAGGCCAAACTGTCTGAACTAAATTTTGGACAAAACCGTTACAATTGATAGAGAAGAGACATTTTTTTGTGAGAACGGAAGCGCTGTGATTTTTCAAAGGGCGATAGCAAGCTTTATTATTTCAAGAATAAATTGAAACATAAGCACTGGACAATACCAAAAGATACAGTTATACTTTATTCAAATCAGGATGTCATCCCACTGAAGTGATTGAAAATTAACACACAAGGGAATGCACACTGAAAATAATCTACATTTACCTTACAGTAAATACACACTTTAATACTTTATAGGAAAGCTTTTGGTTGCACTCCAAAGTACTCCAATCTAGTCAACCATTTTTATAGAAATATGTAACGAAAACTGTCGCCAACAGAGTGCGTGACCCACTCCTGCTCTCTGCCCATTGGCTCCACCCACTCCAACTCTCTCCTCATTGGCTCCAACCCACTCCAGCTCTCTGCCCATTGGCTCCGACCCACTCCAACACTCTGCCCATTGGCTCTGACCCACTCCAGCTCTCTGCCCATTGGCTCTGACCCACTCCAGCTCTCTGCCCTTTCGCTCCGGCCCATTCAAGCTCTCTGCTAATTGGCTCCGACCCACTCCAACTCTCTGCTCATTGGCTCCAACCAACTGCTGCTCTCTGCTCATTGGCTCCGACCCGCTCCAACACTCTGCGCATTGGCTTCGACCCACTCGTGCTCTCTGCCCATTGGGTCCGACCCATTCGTGCTCTCTGCCCATTGGGTCCGACCCACTCGTGCTCTCTGCCCATTGGGTCCAACACACTCCAACTCTCTGCTCATTGGCTCCGACCCTCTCCAACTCTCTGCTCATTGGCTCCAACCAACTGCTGCTCTCTGCTCATTGGCTCCGACCCACTCCTGCTCTCTGCCCATTGGGTCTGACCCACTCCTGCTCTCTGCTCATTGGCTCCAACACACTCCAACTCTCTGCCCATTGGCTCCGACCCTCTCCAACTCTCTGCTCATTGGCTTCGACCAACTGCTGCTCTCTGCTCATTGGCTCGGACCCACTCCTGCTCTCTGCTCATTGGCACTGACCCACTCCTGCTCTCTGCTCATTGGCTCAGACCCACTCCAACTCTCTGCTCATTGGTTCCGACCCTCTCCAACTCTCTGCTCATTGGCTCTGACCAACTGCTGCTCTCTGCTCATTGGCTCGGACCCACTCCTGCTCTCTGCTCATTGGCACTGACCCACTCCTGCTCTCTGCTCATTGGCTCAGACCCACTCCAACTCTCTGCTCATTGGTTCCGACCCTCTCCAACTCTCTGCTCATTGGCTCTGACCAACTGCTGCTCTCTGCTCATTGGCTCCAATCCACTCCTGCTCTCTGCCCATTGGGTCTGACCCACTCCTGCTCTCTGTCCATTGGCTCAGACCCACTCCTGCTCTCTGTACACTGGGGTCCAACCTACTCCTGCTCTCTGCCCATTGGGTCTGACACACTCCAGCTCTCTGCTCATTGGGTCTGACCACTCCAACTCTCAGCTCACTGGCTCCGACCCACTCCAACTCTCTGCTCATTGGCTCAAACCCTCTCCAACTTTCTCCCCATTGGCTCAGATCCACTCCTGCTCTCTGCTCATTGGCTCCGACCAACGGCTGCTATCTGCTCATTGGCTCCGACCCTCTCCAACTCTCTGCTAAATTGGCTCCGACCAACTGCTGCTCTCTGCTCATTGGCTCTGACCCACTCCTGCTCTCTGCCCATTGGGTCTGACTCTCTCCTGCTCTCTGTCCATTGGCTCGGACCCACTCCTGCTCTCTGTCCATTGGCTCGGACCCACTCCTGCTATCTGTACACTGGGTTCCAACCTACTCCTGCTCTCTGTCCATTGGGTCCGACCCACTCCAGCTCTCTGCTCATTGGCTCCGACCCACTCCAACTCTTTGCACATTGGCTCAGACCCTCTCCAACTTTCTGCCCATTGGCTCAGACCCACTACTGCTCTCTGCTTATTGGCTCTGACCAACAGCTGCTCTCTGCTCATTGGCTCTGACCCACTCCTGGTGTCTGCCCATTGGCTCCGACCCACTCCTGCTCTCTGCTCATTGGGTCTGGCACACTCCATCTCTCTGCCAATTGGGTCTGACCCATTCCTGCTCCCTGCTCATTGGCTCCAACACACTCCAACTCTCTGCCCATTGGCTCCGACCCACTCCTGCTCTCTGCTCATTGGGTCTGACACACTCCAGCTCTCTGCCCATTGGCTCCGACCCACTCCAACACTCTGCCCATTGGCTCTGACCCACTCCAGCTCTCTGCCCATTGGCTCCGGCCCATTCATGCTCTCTGCTAATTGGCTCCACCCCACTCCAACTCTCTGCTCATTAGCTCCGACCCGCTGCTGCTCTCTGCTCATTGGCTCTGACCCTCACCAACACTCTGCTCATTGGCTCCAACCAACTGCTGCTCTCTGCTCATTGGCTCCAACACACTCCAACACTCTGCCCATTGGCTCCGACCCACTCCTGCTCTTTGCTCATTGCCTCCGACCCACCCGTGCTCTCTGCCCATTGGGTCTGACCCACTCGTGCTCTCTGCCCATTGGCTCCAACACACACCAACTCCATGCCCATTGGCTCCAACACACTCCAACTCTCTGCCCATTGGCTCCGACCCACTCCTGCTCTCTGCTCATTGGCTCTGACCCACTCCTGCTCTCTACACATTTGCTCGGACCCACTCCTGCTCTCTGTACACTGGGGTCCAACCCACTCCTGCTCTCTGCCCATTGGGTCCGACCAACTCCAGCTCTCTGCTCATTGGGTCTGACCCACTCCTGCTCTCTGCTCATTGGTTTGGACCCATTCCTGATTTCTGCCCATTGGTTTGGACCCACTCCTGTTCTCTGCACATTGGATCCGACCCACCGCTGCTCTCTGCTCATTGGCTCCGACACACTGCTGCTCTCTGCTCATTGGCTCCGACCCTCTCCAACTCTCTGCTCATTGGCTCCGACACACTGCTGCTCTCTGCACATTGGATCCGACCCACCGCTGCTCTCTGCTCATTGGGTCCGACCCACTCCTGCTCTCTGCCCATTGGGTCTGACCCACGCCTGCTCTCTGCTCATTGGCTCCAACATACTCCAACTCTCTGCCCATTGGCTCCGACACACTCCTGCTCTCTGCCTATTGGCTCCGACCCACTCCTGCTCTCTGCTCATTGGGTCTGACCCACTCCTGCTCTCTGCTCATTGGCTCCGACCCAGTCCTGCTCTCTGCCCATTGGATCTGACCCACTCCTGCTCTCTGCTCATTTGGCCTGACCAACTCCTGCTCTCTTTACACTGGGGTCTGACCCACTCCTGCTCTCCGTACACAGGGGTCTGACCCACTCCTGCTCTCCGTACACAGGGGTCTGACCCACTCCTGCTCTCCGTATACTGGGGTCTGACTCACTCCTGCTCTCTGTATACTGGGGTCTGACCCACTCCTGTTCTCTATACAATGGGGTCTGACCCACTCCTGTTCTCTAAATTGTAACATTGCTTCTCCGCTATCCAGCACTGTGTGAGCAAAATTTCCTCTAACTAAATATTTCGAAGACAGAAGCCGTTCTCTTTGGACTCCATCACAAACTCCAGTCCCAAGCCACCAACTCCGTCCCTCTCTTTGACAACTGTCTGAGGCTGGACCAGACTGTCTGCAACTTTGGTGCGGTATTTGACCCCAAGATAAGCTTCCGAGATCGCCCCTTTCCACCTACGCAGCATCATCCCACTCCACCCCACCTCAGCTTGTCTGCTGCTGAAACCTAAATCCATGCCTTTGTTACCTCTCGACTTGACTATTCCAGCACACATCACGTTCCACCCTCCGTAAACTTGAGATCATCCAACTCTTCTGTCCGTGTCCTAACTCATACAAAGCCTTGTTCACTCATCACCTTTGCGCTTGCTGACCTACACTGGCTCCTTTCTAACTCCTCCAGCCTCACAACCTTCCAAGATATCCATGCAGATCTAATTTTGGCCACTTGACTATTCCTGATTTTAATCACTCCACCATTGGTTATCACGCCTTCAGCTGCCAAAGCACTAATTCCTGCAATTCCTTCCTTAAAGCCCTACCTTTCTACTTCTCTCTTCTGCTTTAACACATGCCCTAAAATCTAACTCTTTGGCCAAATCTTTGGTCATCTGCCTAATATTTCCTTATGTAGCTTGGTGGGATATTTTGTTTTATAAGACCCTGTGCAGCGTCTTGGGAATTTTTACTTGTCGTTCTGACCCAGTCCTGCTCTCTGTACATTAGACCTGGCCCATTCCTTTCTGAATTTTGACACAGGGGACATGAGTTTCACTCATTGAGCAGGAACAGACCTGTATCTGAACTTGCAGCCCATTCCTGATTCCCATCCGTGTGCCACTATGTTGTTTGGGGTCTTCACAATGGCAGCCCAGGCACCTTGTTTCGGCCGGGACCCCCACTATAACAGACGACCTTTATGCAATTTCCAGGCATCCAGGAACGTGTGCTCTGCACGCTCTGCCATTAGTCCAGCACTAACCAGCGGTCCTTAACCGACTGATGCAGGTCGCTCAGCAAAAGGGGAAGGTAAGTTTTTTTTAAAAATCGTGGGGCCTCCTAGTTTCAAAAGAAAATCATCCCACCTGCTACTTCCCCCACTAAGCCCCCTTCCTGCCATTCCATTTAACTTATTACATCCAATTCGGTTCCATGTAGGATCTACCTTATGTCCTCCCCACCCTCCACCCCACCCCCAATGGCATTCTACTCATGAGTGCTGCTTCAGCACTCGCAGCTTTGCAATGCATATTAAAATGATGACCACCCATGAGAATAACTCAGCAATAATTCCGTCAAACTCAGCCAATTTCAGCCTAAACTTAAAATCGTCCTTTGGATCTTTGACGTGGACTACTGTAGTAGACCTGGCCTCAGTGTTACGGCGCATCAGATGAACAACACCTCCATTAATTCAATTCTCCTTCAGTGTTGCACTGAAGTATCAGCTTAGATTATGTGCCCGAGACCCGGGATAGGTTTTAAGCTCACTCGCTGCTCTCTATACATTGGATCAGAGTCAGAGTGGGTGGAGCCAATGTGCAGAGAGCAATAGTGGAGTACGACTACTCTTACTCACTGTCGGAGCTGACCCATTCCCATTCCATGTTTTTCCTCTGACCCATTCCATGTTTTGCCTCTGGCCCACTCCCATTCCGTGTTTTGCCTCTGGCCCATTCCCATTCCGTGTTTTGCCTCTGGCCCATTCCCATTCCGTGTTTTGCCTCTGGCCCATTCCCATTCCCTGTTTTGCCTCTGACCCATTCCCATTCCGTGTTTTGCCTCTGGCCCATTCCCATTCCGTGTTTTGCCTCTGGCCCATTCCCATTCCGTGTTTTGCCTCTGGCCCATTCCCATTCCATGATCCGTCTAGTCCCATTCTCTGCCTGTTCCTACTTGCTGAATTTGATCCACTTCTGCTTCCTGTGTTTGGTCATAAGAACTTACATAAACATTGAGACGAAATTGGAACAAAGCATCAAATGATTTGACTAGCATTTGGTAATTTTTTTTATCAATGAAGGCATGTCTTTAGAGCTGAACATCTGTCTGGATTGCTTGGTTCTCTGTAACTATATTGGCTGCTAATAGCATTGCATTTTTTTCCAATCTTAGCTGGGGCACAAACAGAGACGGAAATTTGCCTCAGCATCCTAGGCCTATGAGAGAAGGATCATCCTCCTCATTGTTATCCACTGATTCCTTCTAAAACGCAAGCACGTAATGAGAGGAGTGAATCAAGTTCAGCTACAACACCCTCTTTCTCACATGCCACACAAAGCCCACCCGCCACCCCATCTCAAACAGACAGCTGATGTGTGGGGCCGAATTTTTAAATGGTCACGGAGACAGACCAGCGTAGATGGGCCTACAATTTCCCACCACCAACCAGTCGGCCAGTTTTACAGCACGCTTCTGTCTCCGGGCCATTTTTAAAAATGCCTGTTCAGAGGGATGACTGCCACCTGCTTGCAAGTTGCAGGCAGCCAATTATGCCCCATATCAATGGCCACCATGCAGATGCCAACTGGAATTTTCCAGTCAGCAGTCAGACCGTCCTCCCCTTTGAGACCGAATCCTGGAGTTTATGGATGGGTGGGTGGGTGGGGGGAGGTGGCAGTGATCAAAACTGTTATTTTTATACCCCCTCGTTATGGCCACAGTTGCAGTCGAAGGCTACCCTAATAGCCTGGCATATGTGGCCTCATTGTTATTTTAAGCTGTTAAAAAGTCTTCAGGGGGCATTTCCATCTTGAGACTCTCCTGCTCTCTCTCCCCCCTCCTCTTCCCTCACCTACCCACAGCAACAGTTCCCACCTCTGCCAGTGACAGTGAGGCTGCTGATCTGTCCCTGCTGAAGGATCTCCCAAGGCCCTCCATTAACCTCAGGAGTCTGCCCACTGTCCCTAATTGGAGGGCCAGCGCGCTCCCTGGCCACTAAATAGCCTGCTCATCAAGAATCACATTAGGCGTCGGACAGCGAGGCAACGTGGGGTCAGGATCCGTAAATGCACCCAATGTCGGGGTCACAGCCCCAGCACAAGAATTCAGCCCGTGATCGCTGTGGTCTCGAGTCAAACATAAGCATTCTGCTCTGGAGCTCTGAGGGGCGGCTGGTCCCCAAGGAATTCTACTCCAGCATCCGCCAGTGCTTTTAGATATGGCAAGAAAATTGGAATGGATTAGCAAATAGGAGTGCAACATTCCGTATTTTCTGAAAAATCACTCTGTGGTTCTGTCATGTGCAATTAAGAAAAAAACAAGCATAACATCCTGGCATATCTTAAATGTTGCTAGGTAACAGTGCTCTCAGTTCAGTCTCGTCAGTGTCAATAAAGTGTTCCATGGAAAATAATCTGGGTGCAAAGCAGAAACTAGTGAGGAATATTCCATAAATGTCGGCTATGTCCTGTGAAAATGATATACATCCAAATTTTATAATTTAAAAAGGGGGAAAAGCGAGAAACAGACCAGAAAATAGCACTGCTTTTGTCCTTGGGTCTTGAAACATCTCCTTGCAGTTCAATATCGAACTAGAGCATTTAACATATGTGCAAGCCCTCAAAGTGATATTTCATCACCTCTACACATCACATTTGACACAAAAGCAAAACACTATACTCACCAGTTCAACAGAAATTCACGGCACGTCTCCAACGGTCACAGAAAGGCTCAACCTCAAGCTGCTAAGCACCAATAACCTGCACAATGAAACATCTTAAATTAGCAGGTGATTAACACAACTCGCATCAAATGGATTGGTGCTTTTCGAGATCGTGTTGTGTAACACTGTACAGAAAGCCATCCACACTGCACAAAAGGTTAAATATTATTACCCTTAGAGGACAGAACGGTCTATGGTTTATTCCTAACCTGGAAAAAAGTGCATGTGAGGCACAGGCATCAAAATGAATGGGCCGTATTTTGCTGTAACAGGGTATCCAACAGCACTTGCCATTCGATAGACTTGTCCCTGCACGCTTCTGCTCAAGACATATTGTGCACTAATTGCTGAAAGCCTGAGCTGGCAACAGGGCATCTGGGGTCTGAGTGAACAGGATAGCCAGCGCAGTACCTTCCATAACCAATGAGATTTAAGGTTTGGGAAATAAACTGAGACTGTGGGCGAATTCAAGGGAGTGAATGGAATGCAAATCAGGAGCAGCAAGAGAATTAAAGAGAGGGGAGGAAAAATTGGATTAAGAGAGAGAAAAAGAGCCAGAATGAAGAATTAAGAAAAAAAAAATTGACAATTTTAAAATCTCCTGAAACAATTTACAACCTGAGAACATCACACATAAAATTGCAGGTACAAGAGAGGTTCCTGAAATTAACTTCCTGTAGTGGGGGCAATTCATGGGCAAATAAAGCAGGTTCCTAAAGCAAGAGAGAGGTTAAGGGCCAGATTCCAAATTTATCAAAGCTAATGGCACAACTCAGACAGAAAATTTTGGTCAGTCACATTTAACCACACATCTCCTCCTCATTATTGTTGTACCATTTACCAATAAATAACGGAGAGTGCCATTAGTCTTGCTGTTATTTTGACAGCAAACTCAGCCCATTACCTTATCATTGTCTTGATTTGTGAGGACCACTCAAAACGTATAATTTGTTATCATGACATTTTTCATGCTTCTTGGAGTCTTTGATAGTAATTCTTTGAAGAAGCTGGATATGGTGACCATGGAAACACTATATCGCAGCAACATCATATTGTATTACTAAAGACAACATTTCACTATGGGAGCATATGTGGTTTACAAGTTGCAAAGTGATAAAAGAGCAGAAAACATCTTTATCTTTTATCTTTCTCATCGAGTGTCTAACCTGGCACCACCTAGTCAATCATTTGTGGGCAGCATGTTGCTGTAGCTCTCCAATTACAACTTTGTTCTGTATACTTAGAAGTCATAATGAAGAGGATGAGAAGGTAAGATATTGCCTACTCAACATTTTCCCCCCCAAAGGCACAGGGAAAAAAGCTTCTTGAATCTTGAATGAGCTCTTGAATCAGCTTCTTTCAAGTGAAAGAGCATTTTTGTTTCTGTCAACTTCCTATATAAATGCAATATCAGGTTTACACTGCAGGAGAGTGATGCACAGCTCTCCAGTGCCCAGGGACCATCCAGCTTAGTAGTGAATCCTACAAGCCAGATGGTTCGAAGAATCCATTTTAACTCCTTACGGGGGAGCCAAGAATCAGGAGATTGTTCTTTTACTCTTGGGTTTCGTCTGTATCGGCCGTGTCAGTCTCTCAACTAAACCCAGCAAGAGCAGCCAGCTGGCTAATAGGCAGGAGCAGGGTTTCGGGTAGTACGAGGGCACCATCGGGAACCCAAAGGAACACCCCCAGCACCTCGGGCAAGTGATTGGATGGAAGTGGGGGCGGTGGCAGGAGGGCATCATGGTTTTTTGTGGGGGGGCGGGGGATGTTAGGCGTGAGGAGAAGGAAGCCTGCAGCAGGGGAGGCTCAAGTTCTCCTCGAGCATCCTTGAGGAGCACTCTTACATCCTCTGCTGATTCATGAGGAAACAAAAAAATAATAATAATTTTACTTTCTTTCTGGCCTTTCTCTGGCCCCAGCTCCTCTTGTTGCCAGGTTGGGCTGGCGGGAAAGACACTTCCTCATTATAGCTCTCAGGTTAAAACTGCAGTCAGACCCCGATGAATTGGAAACTGATATGCATTTATAATGAAGGAGTCTGCTGCCTTTCGACTGGTAACCCACTCACCCACACCGAACCTGCTGATCTTCAGGGAGGCAAGGGGTTCAGTTTGTCAACTGGCTTCACCATCCTTTAGATTGAAAACAAACATCCACCAGCATTTTCACAGGTACTTTGCTGGGCTGAGCTACAAACACGTATGCAAAACAGTAAAGTGATCGAATATTACATTTTAAACAGCAATTACTTTTGTGGAACTTCGTGGCCATGGCCTGCTGTGCCATCTGGGAGGTGGTGGGAATGGTGTCAAGCACCGAGGTGGATCCATACCATCTAGAGATGGATCCTCTGCCACCTTCCTGATGTCGCAAGAATTGGAGGAAGTCTTTTGAAGGACTCATATCAGTAGTGCTGGAACTTTGACCTGTGCATACTTACTGTCATTGCTGATGTCATTGCTGGCTAATAGTTTGATGCCCCTGTGAAAAGTGGTCCAGCATGAAGAAACCCTCAGTATACTCCCAATCCACTGCATGATCCATTTGTCATGTTACTAAGACATGAGAGAGATTATAAACTGTTTAACTCAAACCTTATCTTTTTGCTTATTTAAAAAAAGCAGTCTTTGCTGAACTAAAAGATGGCTGCCACAGGTCACATGATTCACAAGTTGGCTACAGTTTCTGGAAATTTCCAACAGCAGTTACAGGACAAAAGCTCAACCCTCGACGTTGTGGGATCGCGCACCTCTCATTGTGAGATCACATTACAATCAACGAAACCAGGGACCAACAGACGATCTGTCTCCCCAGCCTGGCCATTTAACAAAGGGAGTGCCATCAAAACTTGTTATATCTGCAGAGGCACTAATACCCACCATCTATCTCCGAAGGTGAACAATGAATTTTGACTAGAGGCATTGAAACTGCTTGTTAGCCTGCAACTGACTCATTAATGGGCCACATCACATGACCTAAGCTTCTGGCCTTTGGAAAGTTTTAATATTACATTTCTAGACTCACAACTCAGTCTGCAGTTTAACCTCCAGCCTGCAAACACTATAGCAGGACTCCAGGCTGCCCAACAACCTGCATCAAGTCTAAGCTTCCTTGGAGCTGTTTCTTTGGAAGATTCCTGCCATCAGCTGCTGAACAGACCAAGTCTCTGCTTACCAACCTCATCTTGCTTAGTCACCACCAACTTTAAAGGAATTCTGCAACTCCTGCTTCAACTAGCTGAACCCGCCTGAACTGTAACTCCTCCGTGAAGGAACACTCACTGGACTCGTGATTTTTCTGCACTCTGGTAATCATGTGAACTGATATCCATATGTGTGGTTCTTTTTCTTTTAAGTTATTCGTTGTTGTAAAAACTCTTTCCTATCTTCTTATTGTGTGCATGTGTGTGTGTGCGTGTACATGTGTGTGTGCATGTGCGCGTGTGTGTGTGTGCATGTGTGTGCGCGTGTGTACGAAGTTGTGACCATCCCCCAGGTTTGAATGTATGAATAAACAATGTTTCTGTTTTAATTCTAAAGAGAGTTTGCTGTGAGTCACTATAAAAATTGACCTCACAAACCAAGGCTTTGGGGAAACACGCCAATGCCTATTTCAAAAATTAAAGCACCTCTGCTTATGGACAGACAGCGAGTAAATAAAGGAGTTTAGGTTTGTGTCTCTCCCCTGTCCATAACACATTGCTGTCCTGATCTGCTGCCCATGAAGATTCAGCTCTGAGGAGTCTGTGGACCATTCTTTCTGCGTTCTCCCCTGCAAGTGGCTGCATTCTGCTAAGTGAATATACAGCAGATCACAGCACAGTTATACAAGTGAACACAGCAACCCAGCTCAGGGGCAGCTCCCCACACTCAGACTTCAACTACACTCAGACTGTAAGTAGGATCCATAAATATCCCTGCATCAAGTGTTTATGCTTTCAAGGTTCTGGTACATATTCTCCTTCAATGTATAATAACTTACTGGTTTGCTTGTCTAAAAAGGTATTAGGTTCTTATTTAAACTCAAAAAGATGAAGAGGCCTCTCCCTACAATCTCAATAGAGGGGGGAAAACACCTAGCAACTCCTAGCCTAACTTCATCCCAAGGCATGCATACACCTCTGGCCCCTCTAGAACGTTGCCATACAGTGTCAATGCATGTCAGCCTGGAACTCATACAGCAACAGTGAGGCCACCAAGCCTGTACACAGTGAACCCATCACTGGCATTCAGACCACAAGGCCCCATCCCCTCGCTACCAGCGATGATGCTTCTTAACGTTAGAAGTGTGTGTGCCCAGGTCACTGACACAAAACTCAGTGCTAATGGGTAAGGCTGCCAAAGAGGCAATGCTGTTTCAAACCAGCTGGATGAGATTCCCTTCTCCATGCAGCAGTGCACCATGTCAAATCCCTCTCCCTCTCGGAGAAACGGGCACACAACACCCGTGAAAGGGAGAGGACCGGGGGATGGGGCCAATGTTGAAGGCAATACAGACAGTAGAGGAGAGAGCCATGGAGATTGCTAGGGCACCAACCAGAGAATGTGTAGGTAACGGCCAATCCCCATTCCTGACACCAGCGGCCTGAAATATTCTCAAAGGTTGAGATGAGTGAGATGGAACGGGAGAGACTCATACGAAGTATAAACACCAGCACAGACTAGTTGAGGTGAATGGTCAGTTTCTGTGCTGTACGTTCTGATTAATTCTACGTAATAATGTATCAAACATACAAGAACTGAAATATTGCACACAAAATAGTTAAACTTGCTTGTAAAGTTGCCATGCCCAACTGAAAATCCATCCAGTAAGCTTTGTTCTCAGAATCCTGCCCTTTCTCAGAATGGCGCCGCAGAATCGAGGTGCTCTATGACCTACTCTTGTTCCTGATGTTGCAAGGTGCCAGGAGTCTTGAGTTTTTCCCCTTTCCTGGAGCCTGTTTTCCACCTCTGGAGATTTCAGTCTGATGTTATTCAGGCCTCCGGGGCTGTACATCCTCAGGTTAGGTCCTCTTACAAGAACTCCTTTACAGGCTTAGACGTTACAGTGTATTTATTTACCTCTTTCTAATGCATGCTGCTAAGGTTTATCCTTTCCCACCCAGGGCGTTTGAGTTTATTTATTCAATTTGCTCCCCCCACTCTCGTGATTTAAATGGGAAATGAGGATCAATGACCATTACCGTAACTCATTATATAAATTCATCAGAAGTAACAAACACTTTTCTTGCTTATTTTTCAACCCCCAACTTAATTAAGAATTTTTTCGCCTTCCACAGAATATCTGCAGCCTGAATGAATGAATCGCGTAACCAGCCACAAAATGTTTCCAAGGATGCAAAATATGAGAAAGATGTTCGGAAGATTTTTTAAAGCTATTTTTGTTCTCATATGTGGTAAACTGTGTTGCCTGTTCCCTGATGTACTTTTCTGAACTCTTACTCATCTAGAGCAAAAACTCTACTGCATCGCTATCTGTTCTGAAATGGTTCTTCAGTCTTGAACTCTAGACATGGGACTTAGTTCTTAGACTATAGACATACTCTGGTATCTGCTTAACACTTGTTAATTAGTATTACGCCTGAACAGGTTACAGAGTAGGCATGTTGCTCCTAGGCATGATTCCAACCTCTCTCTCTCTCTCGTTATAGCTCGAAAAATAGCTCTAGAGAGAGAGAGAGAGAGTGTCTAACACATGACCGACTGATATCAGTGTTACATCATTATGACATACATGAGCATATCCCATCTTTTAACCCTTTATACTACACAATCAAAAGAAGTTGCACCTTTTTGGAGTTAGATTTGCATTGTGATATTTGTACAAAGTTCCAGAGCAGCCAAATTCAAAACTTTGAATTTGTCCATTTAAATGGCAGAAACACAGAGAGCTGGAAAAGCTGTCAATGAAAATAAGACTCAACATATTAACCTGATATTCCTCTATTTTAACATCTAAATTATAATAGCAGACAGGGGAA
This sequence comes from Cetorhinus maximus, assembly GCF_964194155.1. Taxonomy (NCBI): domain Eukaryota; kingdom Metazoa; phylum Chordata; class Chondrichthyes; order Lamniformes; family Cetorhinidae; genus Cetorhinus; species Cetorhinus maximus. The sequence continues at coordinate 19,626,612 of NC_135882.1, read as the reverse complement.
TGTCTTATAAATGGAGGCGCTAGCATCAGCAGCAGCAGTCATTTTGAGGCCATTATGTTATAAACCACCACATGGATAGTTAGGTAGAAAAACCAAAGTACTGTAGCATGATGTGCCCTCAGGTATCCAAAATAGACGAACATAGTTTTCTTCCAGAAAAATCATACAACTACGATATTTATTCTGAAGTCAATTTAATGAAACTCGAGGCCTCAAGAAACTTTTGAAATCAGATTTTAACCATTAACTGCACTATGGATCCTACAGGTTTCCATTTATTTTCTGATGTGATGATCTGGTCACAGGGGCTAAATTGTCAAATCAGCAGAGAACTCTAATGGAGCACAGTATTTCAGAAGAGCAACTCAAACTGCCAAAATATCACTTACTCTTCAACTCTCCTCTGGAACCACAAGCTGGTATCAAAATAGTACCAATTGCTGAATTTGTTGGAATTCAGCCAGGTGCAGTACTCCCAACAATGGTGAGCCAGCTATTAGTGTGCCTTCTCCCTGATAGAGCCTTGTGCAAGGAAGTAGGGATGGAAACAGAGGTGCAATGGTAGGCTTACAACACCTGCAGCATAGGCCTGGCTGCCAACCAAAGGCCTTGTCACTGCTGTTGATGAACAAAGAAGAATGATAGAAAGAGTAAGACTAAAACAATTCGAGTGAGAAAGAACTAGCGATATCTACCTCACAGATTAAAAAGTGCCTTTGGTTTAATATCTCATCCAAATGAAAATACAGAACTCTCTCTAATACCCCATGTCGGTGTCAGCTTAGATTATGAGCTCAAATCCTAGGGCAGGGGGGGGGAGAATTGGATAAGTCCAGAAAATGGGTGCAGAGAATGCAGTGTGCGATTAACCAGAGCCCAATCATTGTGACACAGGCTGCTTGCTAAGTTAAATGATACTCGCGTAGATGTGCTGCCACTCAGCAGCATGACTAGAGGGCCATAGTTCATGTGAGGCTAGCATGACTGAAAGCTGACCTGTACTTCTTTAAGGGGAGGACCATTCTGGTTGCAGAAGTTGTTGGAACTGGTTGCAGAAGGCATTCTCATCAGGAAGAAGAATGAATCTGGTGCAACAGATCAGAGAGCAGGCTCTCGGATGCAGCATTGGAGATCTTGATGCAGGAGGTGGACAGAAAGGGTCAGGAGGCCCTCCAGACAGACAGCAAAGGCAGCGGGAGCAGATAGCTAACGTCGTCAATTCAAGCAGTCCAGCCTTGAGGACCTGGGTGTAGTCAGGAAACAGTTTAACAACTAAGATAAAAGCAAAAAACTGCGGATGCTGGAAATCCAAAACAAAAACAAAAATACCTGGAAAAACTCAGCAGGTCTGGCAGCATCTGTGGAGAGGAACACAGTTAACGTTTCGAGTCCGAATGACCCTTCAACAGAACTAAGTAAAAATAGAAGAGAGATGAAATTTAAACTGGTTTAAAGGGGGGGTGGTGTGTGGGGGGGGGGGGGGGGGGGGGGGGGGGGGGTAGAGCTGGATAGAGGGCCAGTGATAGGTGGAGATAACCAAAAGATGTCACAGACAAAAGGACAAAGAGGTGCTGAAGGTGGTGATATTATCTAAAGAATGTGCTAATTAAGGGTAGAAAGCAGGACAAGCAAGGTATAGATAGCCCTAGTCGGGGTGGGGTGGGGGGGAAGGGATCAAAATAGGCTAAACGGTAGAGATAAAACAATGGATGGAAATACACTTAAAAATAATGGAAATAGGTGGGAAAAGAAAAATCTATATAAATTATTGGAAAAAAACAAAAAGGAGGGGGAAAATCGGAAAGGGGGTGGGGATGGAGGAGAGAGTTCATGATCTAAAATTGTTGAATTCAATTTTCAGCTCGGAAGGCTGTAAAGTGCCTAGTCGGAAGATGAGGTGCTGTTCCTCCAGTTTGTGTTGAGCTTCACTGGAACAATGCAGCAAGCCAAGGACGGACATGTGGGCATGAGAGCAGGATGGAGTGTTAAAATGGCAAGCGACAGGGAGGTCTGGGTAATGCTTGCGGACAGACCGAAGGTGTTCCACAAAGCGGTCACCCAGTCAGCGTTTGGTCTCTCCAATGTAGAGGAAACTGCATTGGGAGCAACAAATGCAGTAGACTAAGTTGAGGGAAGTGCAAGTGAAATGCTGCTTCATTTGAAAGGAGTGTTTGGGCACTTGGACGGTGAGGAGAGGGGAAGTAAAGGGGCAGGTGTTGCACCTTCTGCGGTTGCATGGGAAGGTGCCGTGGGAGGGGGTTGAGGTGTAGAGGGTGATGGAGGAGTGGACCAGGCTGTCCCGGAGGGAACGATCCCTGCGGAATGCCGCCGGGGGAGTGAAGGGAAGATGTGTTTGGTGGTGGCATCATGCTGGAGTTGGCGGAAATGGCAGAGGATGATCCTTTGAATGCGGAGGCTGGTGGGGTGATAAGTGAGGACAAGGGGGACCCTATCATGTTTCTGGGAGGGAGAAGAAGGTGTGAGGCCGGATGCGCGGGAGATGGGCCGGACACGGTTGAGGGCCCTGTCACCCACCGTGGGTGGAAAACCTCGGTTAAGGAAGAAGGAGGACATGTCAGAGGAACTGTTTTTGAAAGTGGCATCATCAGAACAGATGCAACGGAGGCGAAGGAACTGAGAGAATGGGATGGAGTCCTTATAGGAAGCGGAGTGTGAGGAGCTGTAGTCGAGGTAGCTGTGGGAGTCGGTAGGCTTGTAATGGATATTGGTGGACACTCTATCACCAGAAAGAGTGGTGGAAATTGGAAGCAAAATTAATAAATTTTTCCAGGTCCAGACGAGAGCATGAAGCAGCACCGAAGTAATCATCGATGTACCGGAGATACATCTCTGGCACTTCCCTTCCCTTCCTTGACCTCTCTGCCTCAATTTCTGGTGATAGACTGTCCACTAATATCCATTACAAGCCTACCGACCCCCACAGCTACCTCGACTACTGCTCCTCACACCCCGCTTCCTGTAAGGACTCCATCCCTGAGTTTTTCCAGGTATTTTTGTTTTTGTTTTTAACAGTTTAACGACCTCACACAAGTGATCAGTGAATGCATCTCCAATGCCAAACCCTTACAAATGAACCACTAACCTTACACACCACTCCATTCATCATCTCCTCCTTCACTCACCTATCAACATTCTCTATCAACCACGACTCATAACTAGCATTCATAGCCTCACCTTCCTGTCAAGCATTTAGCATTGCTACAAGCCCCACACCCACATCTTGCAGCTTCCACATACAGCTTGCAATTCAGTGATGACAGAATCATCAGCCAAACACATTGTGCCGCACTCTCAGACACAATTCCTTGCTACCTGGCTCTGGAATTGAAACTGGAATTTTAGATGGCCTTGTTACTTGTTAACTTATGCTGTTACTGGATGTGGCACTACACGTTAATCTACATGGTCAACACCCGGCAACCTGTTCCTGCAATGGCAAGACTACGCAAGATAAACGTCGGTGAATGTTCAGGAATGGTCAAATTAAAATTAATTACAGATTATGGAAGTCAACATTGTGGCATGAATACTAGGGGCGGGTGTTTGGCCTAGAAAACTTGACATTTACCTTGGCAACTTCCTTTAGGTCTTTGGATCCTGAAAATATCGCTAGCTCCATTTGCATTCTGTTCCCTGGCTCACTGAACCAGCTCCTTTTGAGCTTGATGCCTTCATTTCCCACACTTCATAAATGAGGACCTTAAGCACTGGAACATCAGATCCAAATGCTCTTGATCTGGTAGCCTCTATGTACAGAAATCTTGTGTTCATATATCAGGGGTAGGCAGGAATATGGGGTTGAGGTTACATTCAGATCAGCCATGGTCTTATTGACTGGCAGAGCAGGCTCGAAGGGCTCAGTGGCCTACTCCTGCTCCTAATTCATACGTTCATATGTTCGTATTAAACCTTAGCCTGCTCTCTCCAGAGTACTTGAGCATCACACAGCGTATTCAATCCCATCACATCATTGGATAGCCCACGCTCCAAATAGAAGATTGCACAGTTTGTACATGCAGCTGAAAACATCAATACCAGGGGTTTAACATGCCAGCAAGAGTTCTGATATACATCTTCAGTAACCTACAGTTAATCACCAAATAGCACACCAACAGCAATTTCCAGGCTTTAGCTTCCTTGCATCAGTTGTGATTAGAACATCCCTAATTGTGAACAGTGTCAAATTTTGCTGTAGCAAAGCATCTAATGGCACCTGCCATTAGTTAGATTGGTGCAGGCATTTAGGTGTTAGGGGAAATACAGTAAGAATTTATTGAAAGGGAATGAATTACTTAAAATCTCCAGGCAGCCAGTGCTATCAAGCACATTAACAACTAAAGGTTACCAGATGAACCTTGCACAGCCTTAGGGTCTGCAAATAACAGAAAGGCCTTGGGAGCCAGACTGGAGACAAAGGTTGAAAATAATATAAATTAAGTGTGCTCTTCAACAGATAAGGAAAGGCCAGGTGGGTCCAGCTTAGATTGGAGGAGAAAGCTCTGCCTGGGTGTAGGGGGATGTGTGTACCTTTATGTTGACAAGATTGGAATCTGAACAATGTTCTTGTACGTGACCAGTAATGTATAAATATGCTGAATACTGTAATTTAGCAGAGTGCTACCTCAAGCTGCTTGAGATGACTCTCTCCTTGCAATTGCTCGAATAAATGATCATAACCTGTACCTGAGCCTCCTGTGGTCTGTTTGTTAAAGCTAGCACAACATAGGTTTTTAATTTTTCTTTAAGTATGGCAAGTTGCTGCAAGTGTGAGGCGATAATGTTGTAGCAAAGCAACTGAGTGAACAGGCCTGTGTATCTCCTTAACCAATCAGATTAAAGGATTGTGAAATTAGCAATGTCGGGATGGAAAAAGGAAGCGGAAATTAGGGTGGATGAATTCAATGTCAACTCCAGCATGAGAGAAATAAAAACGGATATTTTAAAAACCTGAAGGAATGAGAATCCACATTTGTAATAGTTAATTTTCAGTGTCAATGATGTTGCTTGATCGTTATTAACATTTACCATGCAGTTGAAAGGGTCCTTGCACTGAAATGGACAAGACTTACCTTTCTGTGATGAGTTTAGTTTGTATCTGCCACCCCCAGTAGAGCAATTTTGCATCATCCAATGCATTTCAACGGTGAGGCAGACAGCGAGATGCCATTTTCACGAAGCTAACAATGGAGTGGCACAATTGCCCCTCATCAAAAGCTGCTGTACCATTTAGGCTTAAGTGACGCTGAGTGCCATTAGCTTCACCTTTATTTTGATAGCAAAATCTGGACCGTGATGAATTGCTGCACTTTGCCCTGAACAGAATATGTTTCAAAATATCTCCCTGCCAGCTGTAGGTCTGGCTCTCACTTTTCTCACCTGAGTGAGAAGATTGCTACTTTCATTCAGTAAACTAAACGAGCGAGGAATTGATTGCAATTTACAACTTTAACGCAATACTTTCTATGGATTTTGAGCAGCAGAGTCCCAGCAAATGCAAACGCTCGTGTGTCAGTGAATAAAAGAAAGAAAAATTTTCATTTATAAAGTGCCTTGTGCAACCTCAGGCACATCACATCCAGTACAATACATTTGCACTTTTGAAATGATGGGGAAAATATCATCTAAAAGGAATTGAGTAAACATTCAAGCCCTGAAGTTCTGTAGGGGCTCGTGTAATTTCCTTCCATTCCCTTGGCAAATCCCCAGAAAAACAGTCATATATGCCATTTCCCTGGGGTTTGGCTAATTCTCCTCTCGAGTTACAGTGAGAGAGCAGCTGAACCTATGCAGAATTAGGGCCCTGGTTTGGAAAGGAAATGGAGGTTTAACAGGGTAGATATCGATTGAAATTAAATACTCTAGGGGTCGTTATAATCCATCACCATTTTTTGGAAAAATATACTTTATTCATAAGATATCTGAAAGAACATTACAATATATTTCAAAATGGCCATCACAAAACGTGCAATCGTATTCAAGTTTCCCCACATAGATCATGAGGTGCTTCAATATAATCAATGATCATTACAAACATTTCAATATGGTCATCACAGACAGCCAGACAGTGCAATAGTGTTCAAGTTATCGACATAGTTCATAATACACTCTGAGGTGCTTCAACACAATTATGACACATGTAGTTTTCACTGTATACATTCAATGTGAGTCATACAACCTGAGGGGTCTATACAATTCCCAGCCCCTCAGTGCACCATGGCTGAAAGATCTAGACAGTGACCTTTCCCCATTGCGCCTTTGCGGCGGCTGCCCCAAGCTTTAGTGCGTCCCTCAGCACGTAGTCCTGGACCTTGGAATGTGTCAGTCTGCAGTACTTGGTCAGGGGCAACACTGCACTGGAAGACCAACAAGTTTCGGGCAGACCAAAGAGCGTCTTTCACCGAGTTGATGATCCTCCAGCTGCAGTTGATGTTTGTCTCGGTGTGTGTCCCTGGGAACAGCCCGTAGAGCACAGAGTCCTGTGTCACAGAACTGCCCAGGATGAAGCTCGATAAAAACCACTGCATCTCTCTCCGGACCTTCTATGCGAAGGCACATTTCACAAGGAAGTGAGCAACAGGCTCTTCCCCACCACAGCCACCTTGAGGGCAGCGTGCGGAGGGGGTGAAACTCCTGGCGTGTAGGAAAGATCTGATGGGGAGGGTCTCACCACCAGCCAAACTACGTCATGGTGCCATCACCATTTGCAGGAAGGAAGAAGAAACAAACGTTTGTGAAGGGTGACAAGATTGAAAAGTTAGGGGTGCTGCTATGAGGAGCACAGTTTGGCAAATACAGCAGAAAATATAATTGGAACTGCTTCATTATTCGCAGTCAGTGAACATGCTTTCTATTTGCTTTCTTTATCCACCCAAAAAAAATCCTTCCCTTGGCTTCCAAAAGTCTAAAGAATCTATTGGGTTAACCTGGAAATGCATTTTAACCAATCTGCATTGAATTATCTTTTCGCATAACACCACTATAATAGAAAATGTGCTTTTGTTAATGTCAAAACCGAGGAGACAACAACAAAAGGCTATAATAAATTCATAGCAACTTTCACACGAATCCTGAACACATCAGAATATGAAAGGCAAATTACTTGGGCATATTGCATGTGTCAAAGCTCGGCTAGCGTCACTTATTCACTGCTGCCACTTGGCTACATCTACTGATGTGAACACAAGAAGAAACATTCAATAGAAAATGAGAAATCATAATCATGTTGGTAAAAGATTATTTTTTAAAATTTATTGCTGTGTTTCTCCCCAACAGCCCCCCCCCTTAATTCTGACGGTTTTTAATCAACATAATTACACAAGCAGCACAATCATAGACATAGCCACTGCCACTATTAATGTGAACTGGAACTCCCTCCTTTACAGCACTGTGGGTGTACCTACAACACAGGGACTGCAGTGGTTCAAGAAGGCAGCTCACCACTGCCTTCTCTAGGGCAATTAGAGATGGGCAATAAATGCTGGCCTAGCTAGCGACGCCCACATCCCGTAAATGAATTTAAAAAAAAGAAAATTGGGTTTATGTGTGGCACCGACAGCCAACATTTAAAAATGTGAATTTGCTCTCATTTGTACCTCAGGTTTTACTGCTAAATTGGATTTGTGACATGGTGTGTGGCAGGGCAGGCTGTGTAGTATCTGGCATTTCAGCCTGGTATGGTAGCAGCTGAGAGGTGATCTTAGAAATACCCACAGCATGTTGGAGACGCAACCCTTCAGATGAGAAGTTAAACCGAGTGCCCGTCTGCTGTAAGAACATCGTAATTAGGAGCAGGATTAGGCTATTCGACCCCTTGAGCCTGCTCTGCCATTCAATAAGATAATGGATGATCTAATTTGTGGCCTTAAATCCACTTTCCTGCCTGGCCCCATTACCCTTGACTCTCTTATCAATCGAAAATCTGTCCAACTCAGCCTTGAGTATGTTCAATTACTCAGCCTTCACAGCTCTTTGGAGGTAGAGAATTCCAAAGACCAAAATCGCCATCAACTGGTGCATTCTCCATGGCAATGCCTCTACCAATCAGAATCCACTTGCCAACCAATCAGCACTCTCTTCTCATACAGTGCAAATTGTTGTTTTCCCCTTACATTCGTATTCTTGCAAAGTGTCCTGATGAGTGCAAGATGAAAAGCTTCGACATGTCTCTTTTTTCAGTAATACTTACACTACATAAGTAAAATAAAATATGAAAAATAAAGCTACAAATAACAGTCTTCTTCCGTCATGCTCTCATTACGGCTGGTGAACCACTGAAGTTCCAAGGGACCCATGTGTCTCCTACGACATTCAAACTGCTGCACAAAACCACAGCTAATGATCCCCGTAACGGCCAGAATTGGATACCTGCCACTGGCCTGAAGGCTTCTGTTCCTGCTCCCCTGCTGTCCCTGGGAAATTTAACCGGCGATGAGAAGAAGTCAGGGAGCCATCCACACGCATTCTCCCAGGACTTTTCCCAGCATCCCCGATACAACCGGCATCGCCGTTTGCAACAGAAATAACACTCCCAGACTTCCTTGACAAGGTCATCCGTCAGTAATGCTTCTTAACAAGAAGCAGACAGCTAGAGGAAGAGATACAGTAGAGCCTTTCCGGAAACCAAGATAACAGAATACCACTGAATGGGGAGAATCAAATAAAGAATAAAATGGTTTGCACGCCAATTTCAAATTGCCAGTTTTTGGGTCCTTCCGGATTTTGGGATGTTGGGTAAGGGGTCTGGTTCCTGTATATGTTTCAATAAGATCACCTCTCATGCTTCTAAACTCCAGTGAATATAGTCAGAACCTGTTCGACCTTTCCTCAAAAGACACCCCTCCACTCCAGGAATCAACCCATTGAACCTTCTCTGAACTGTCTCCAACGCAAGGAAAACTGCCCCCAGGTTCATGTAAAAGATCGCTTGGCACCCATTGGTAAACAGCAAGGAAGCTTTCCACGTGTCCTAGCCAATATTTAGCCCTCGGCCCACATCACTAAAATGGATGATTTGGTCATGTGTTTCATTGCTGCTTGTGGGAACCTGGCTGTGTGCAAATTGGCTGAATCCAATAGCAACTACACTTCAAAAATGCTTCATTGGCTATACAATGCTTTGTGATAAAAGGCCATAAAAGGTGCTGTACAAATGCAAGTCTTTCATTCTTCACATGACATGGAAAATGTAAATCTGGCATACGACTTTAATTTAAATCTTGGGTTTAGGACAAAGTAACTTTTGGGCTGATAATCAGGGGGTTCTTCATTCTCATGCACTTGGAATTGATTTTCAGGCCAGACCATGGAAATGAAAACAGTGGAATTGTTTAAGTAATAATTAGATGCAGCAATTTGGGAAGTACTGAATCCATGAAATAATGAGCTGAATGATCTTCCTTATCCCTAATTCACCCAAAGGGACCAGGAATGTCAAAGCAGCTGTTTCCTGTGATGGGGATTGGGGGGCGGGGGGGGAGGTGGGGGGAGAGAGAGAGAGAGAGAGAGAGGGAGTGAGAGAGAGAGGGGGTAGTTCACGTTGCAGATAAAGGTATAAAAATTCTTCCTAAAAAAAATTCCAGCCTATGGTTGCCGTTGAGAAACTAAGTTGTGAGCTCCACTTGTACCGTGCTGCAGCAAGTCCTCCTGTGTCCTGGACAGACAAAGGCAGAACAAATGGAATTTCTTCCAGGAGATGTTACACCGTCAGTTCGGATGGAAAAGAGGTCTCGAGTGCAAGAAGTGCTTGCCCCCGCAGTCTGAATTTTGGATCACTTATAGAAAGGGGCAGAAACCCAGTGAAGCTGATTCCTGATCCAAAATTTGGCCTGTCCTCATCCACAGCATACATCTCGGTACAGAGAAACATAGAAATATAGAAACTAGGAGCAGGAGTAGGCCATTCGACCCTTTGAGGCTGCTCCGCTATTCAATATGATCATGGCTGATCCTCTTTCAACACCATATTCCCGCTTTCTCTCCATACCCCTTGATGCCCCTAATATCCAAAAAATTATCAATTTCTTTCTTGAATATACTCAGTGACCCAGCCTCCACAGACTTCTGTAGTAGAGAATTCCACAGGTTGCTCACCCTCTTAGTGAAGAAATTTTTCCTCATCTCAGTCCTAAATGGCCTACCCCATATCCTGAGACTGTGGCCCCTGTTCTAGACCCCCCAAACAGGGGAAACATCCTCCCTGCATCCAGTCTGTCTAACCCTGTTAGAATTTTATACGTTTCCATCAGATCACCTCTCATTCTTCTAAACTCTAGTGAATACAGGCCCAGTCAAACCAATCTCTCCTCATACAACTGTCCTGCCATCCCCTGTATCAGCCTCGTGAACCTTCGCTGCACTCCCTCTATGGAAAGTATATCCTTTCTTAGGTGGGGAGACCAAAACTGCACGCAATACTCCAGGTGTGAGACACTGCCCTCCCAAACCCAGAGACCTCAGGACAAAGTGCAAGAGTCTATGGCAGATTATTAATGATGATGCAGAAATGCAACAATACAAAAGCTGTTTGTTGGCTTTGGCCTGCAAGTTCCAGCGCTGTCAGCAGCAGTCACTTACTAGGGCAGCATGTGAAATAACTATCTGCGGTAGCTGGATGTGCCACCTTTGGCTCCAGCGCTATTTTAGTTATATTACCCTGCTGGATAATGAGTCAGTGCTGATTCGAGTTAAGTTTGGCATGTACTGAAACTCATCGCAGGCAATAAAGGGAGACTGCAATGGTTGCCAATTGCTGGCATTCTTGCAAAGATGAAGAGATGGATTTTGGTGACCCACATGGATGGGTGAATCGTCACAAGGGCCCTAAAATATTGCACCTTATTATTAAAGTGCAGGCAGCACTCCTCTGAACTCTCCCCCTCCTGCTCCTTCCACAGAATCTGGGCCAGGTCTGCCATCCATATGGGTCACCAAAAGCCATCTCTTCATCTGGGACAGCAGTTTCAAAATGTGGTGGAGCAAGGGTAACCCTTTGAGCTGGCACCTCATAGAGAGGCCAGCACCTACCCCATCAACCTTTCGACACCGAGCATTCATCAGTTTTCTACTAAATCATTCATAATCACTCATCCATGTGGGACATTGACTAACAGGGGTATCTGGAGCTGATTGGGAAAAATCACAACCCCCAGTGACTCGTCCAGCCTTCCAGATTCTACTAGTGAGCCAGGTTGACTGGTCAATCATCACGAGGGCCCTAGAGTACTCCAGTTCTGCCCGTCAATGGTGTAAGAGTTAAGGTTCCAAACCCTCCCAGAATGGGCAAAAACTTTCCCAGAATTGGGAGGAAGCCTCTGAAACTGGGGGTTTCTGAACTGGCTTGGGGGGGTTGGGGGGGGAAAATCGGTGAGCTACCTGAAAAGGAAGGGTTCCTCAGTTTTCTACACTTCCCCTGCTCCAAGGTGACCTCCTGTTTTTTGGAATTTGTCATACAGCAGCTGCTGGCACAGAACCAGAAGGGATTCAACTACAGGGGTCCCAACCTTTGGAAGGTAACTGCAACAACAATTGTGGAAAGTCATGTGATCAGATGCCCCATGATATCATGTGACCAGAATGTCACAGGATCAAACCTCCAGGAATGCCTCCAGTGTTGGCAACCTTAGTCAGATTCCAAACTCTGAACCAGCTTATATTTCACCCCTCTCCTAATTTTACTCAGTTCTGTTGAAGGGTCATGAGGACTCGAAACGTCAACTTTATTCTTCTCCGCCGATGCTGCCAGACCTGCTGAGTTTTTCCAGGTAATCCTGTTTTTGTTCTGATTTGGAAAGGTTCATTTGACTCTGAATTTCTATCATGAGGTGTATAGTCTTGGAGCCAGCTAACCGGCCTCCTGCCACCACCCAACACCTCCCTCCACCATCCCCACCCTCCCGTGGAGACCTAAACACACGCCCTGCAGGAGGATACCTATAAACAGTAGTAGAATGTTTTCATAATGTGTTCAGAACGTGTGTGCTCCCACTGCAATCTCAAAATGTACTGCCTGTAGAGTGATGCTAAACCTGCTGCAGCCCTATTATCAATCAACTCTGTAGCTGCTGGCTTCCCTATGGCAGTTTTGGAGAGATTAATGTAAAGGCTAGAAAAGCAGATAATGGTGTGTATGAATTCGGATGAACAATTTCCTAGTCCGGTGAAACTGGATATTGCCAAGGACAGGTTACAGAGACTCAACTACAAACAGGAATTGGCAGTAACGGCCAAGAAGCTGGCTGTGAATCACCTCTCCAGGGATAGCTGTGGAGGATTCCACTGACTGATTTATACCACCAAACATTTTTTGAAAATTCTTTCACGGGATGTGGGCGTTGCTGACTAGGTCAGCATTTGTTGCCCATCCCTAAATGCCCTGGAGAAAATGATTTAGCAAAGCAGCCCCACAAGAATGAACATATAAGCATAGATAAAACTAAAATATTCTCCCAAAGCACCTGGAAACATAACCAAGAACAATGCAAAACAGCATAAAATATACCTAATGAACACAGTAATTAAGAGTTTAGGATTAAATTCAAATTTTGGAATACATACAGCACTCCGATTAATAAAATTACAACTACAGACATTAAGTAAAACACACTCACATTGACCTCACACCTTCCATCTCTCCATAGATCAAACTGTACTCGGTAAAGTGACATAAATAGCAATGAGATAAATGGCCAGTTAATCCATTTTGTTTCAATGATAAATGTTGGCCAGGGCAGTGGGAAAACTCCCCTATTCCTTGCCAAATAGTGCTATTCACTTGAACAGATGGACAGAACCTCAGTTTACTGTCTCATTCGAAGGCCAGAGTTCTCCTGTAACCCTCAATGTATGCCAAGCATGAGGCGCGCCAGTACATTTAGCTCTCTAAGTTAGTCTCAACAAATAACAATGATGCCTGTTCACTTACTCACTGACAGGCTGGAATACAGAGTGAACCCTTGATTGTCACTTGTCTACGTGCTATTAAAACGTTCAACGTTAAAAGGTTACTCTCCACACTTTGAAAGTTTCTCCCAGTCTTGAGATTTGATCTACACTTTGGAGGTTTGATCCAGCACATCAGGGCAGGTGCTGCTAATTGCTGCCATAGGTTGGACCTCGGATCAGGGGCAACATGACCGGCACCAGCACCCAGCTGGTCACTGCCGGCACCAGCACCCAGCTAGTCACAGCCGGCACCAGTACCCTGTTGGTCACAAACCTATAGCTACACAACAGAGAGGGGAACAGGGAGAAGTATAGCTCACAGGAGTCACTACCCACAAAACGTGGCGTACAGCTGGAGGCTAGGATTCCCCGACATGTCTCAGAAGACTCAAGCTGCCACATCGAATGGTGGAAGGCACCTGTAGCCTCCAAGATGATGATTTGCTCCCTATTAAACCTGGTGGCAAGTGTTACCAACAGCTGTGAAATTCATCTGCCCTCAACTTTTTTTTTGTCTCCAGGTCCTTCCAGGGCTCTGCCACAGACATAACCAGGACAGTCGGCAGCTCATACATGCATCAAGTAGATAGATGACTGATGACTTATTTGCCAGGGCTGGCAATAATGCCAACTTTGCCCACAATGATGGCAATCAGAGCAAGCAAACAGCCAGGGTTGCAGCTCTGGCTGCACGTACAGGGTGTCATTGACCACGTGAACATGTGACAGTTCAGGCAACCCTAGAACAAGCATGAGTATTTGTCACTTGCAAGAGCTTCTACTCAATCAGTGTACGGCTGGTGTTCAACCACAAGATGTTTATGTCGGTGTACACAAGATTCGCGGGCAGCTGCCATGGTGATTTCATTCTGCTGCACTCCAAGCTACACTGACATCTTCGGACCTGGAAACAGGCTTAAGAGGTGGCTACTAGCTGATAAGACATGCCTACGTCAAAGTACCTCCATGACACCTGTCAGAAATTCCAGCCCTGAAGCCAAACAGTTCCATAATGAATGCCATATCATCACCAGATGCGAGATTCAACAGGCCATTGGCATGCCGAAGATGTGCTTCAATTACCTAGGCAGATCTGGAGAAGCCCTTCAGTGCACGCCAGTCAGAGTCACAATTGCACAGCTTGGGCCTGCAAGAGGAACAAAGTTCACCCAGATTGCATCAGATTCTATGTCACCAGGAATTGCAATGAGAAGTCCTCTCACTCACTGACGCACGCAATCTCAGGGACATTTTACAAACTCATTCCCTGCATTAAACCCGCAGAATGGGAACAGGTTAAAAATGGGATTAAAGGTGCCTTATGACTGTCCCAGCATTTATTATACATCAGACATCCTGGAGGGGATGAGAGGAGGTTTACAGGGAATTGGGAGAATGGCAGCAGGTGAAATGCTCATTCGGAGAGCCTCAGAATGGCCTCCTTCTGTGCTTTAACAATTCTATGATTCTGTTATCACTTTCCCTGCACCCCCGCATCCTAACCAATGCCACTAATACAAAGCCCCCTGCAACCAACTAACCAAACCTTGAACGTCCCCTCTATTGGTTCCAGTCAATTTATGTTTTCTTATTCATCATCAAACAAGTTAAAAGCCAAATGACCATCTAGCACCCAAGAAAGATGGGAAAATGGTGAAAGGGGAATAACATTTGAGTGAGCTAAATAAACATCAGAAACTTCCTGGTGAGCCAAAATACACCAGTTAGTGCGACTGGCAAATTCAGCGCACATAACTTTCCTGGCAACATGTACTGTACGTGCATCTTCTAACGTTAGATCAACATATTAAAATTAAGGTTGCCCCTGTTTTACATGAGAACTCCTATAGGCCCACCCTTAGGCAAGACTGCCAGTGTTCACATTGTGTATAATGCGCAGAGTTCTGGCAGGATTGACTTCTTCCTGACTGTTTAGTGTCACTCGGGGCACTGGTCAAAAAACACACTCTTCCGTTTTCTCATAAATATTGCAGAACGCTTAAAACCTCAGCCCAGTTAGTGGCGCTCTTGTCATTGGATCAGAAGGTCCTGGATTCAAGTCCTACAACCAATTTGGGTGCTACTCCAGTGCTGCAGTACTGAGGGAGTGCTGTATTGTGACTGATCTTGTACTTCAGATGAGACAGTGAGGAAGCCCTGTCTATCTAGCTGTGCACTGAACTCTAATGGCATTAAATGCAGGAAGTTTGTCCTGGTCAACACAGCGAACACAACTAAAAATAACCAGAGTGATTAGTCACTCATACCTGTTCATAGGAACTGTTGATGCAGAAGCTGCAGGGTTTCTTACATAACAACAGTCATGCATTTCAAAGTAATACATTGTATAAAGAGCTTTGAAACGCTTACATATGAAAGGTACTACATTAATACAGGTCTTATCAAACCACTTTTCTTTAAAAACTGTGATAATCCCCAAACAATCAAAAGAATTAATTAAAAATCCACCAACTCAAATATCTTTTCATGTTTTGCAATGCCCACCGACACTGAAATGAACAGAACATAACAGTAAACTTTGCGCAAAGACGCCACGGATTAAAGATGTGACGAAACGTTTTATGTTTTGGGTTATCGGGTTCGCTTTGTCCGGCGAACGCTAGCTGCGCCCTTGATATCGGCACACTAGTTGGTTATTGAAACAATACAGGCAGAGAGACCAATTGGCTGAACAAACACTGGTGGTTTACTGGGATTAGGAAGAGAGCACTAACATCATGTGTGCTTCTTCAATCACCTCTAGCTCTAAACTTAGAATTACTAAAGTAGACCGCGCTGTACAGCAATTGGACAAATCAGTCACGTGGTCAATTAACGACATTCTCTTAAAGGTACATGGCACTCCACTTTACCACAAACTGTAATAATAAAGAAGGGCCATTGGATCCAAAATTACTGGCAATCTATTGGAGGAAATTAAGGGCATAAGGGTGATCTGATGAAAGAGACAGCAAATGGCTTCTACAGTAACTGGGTTTACCAGAAAAGGCACTTGTAGTCCATGGGTGGGATTTTACAGCCCCATCGGGGTGGGGGCAGGGCTGTAAAATATGGCGAGCCATTCAAAATCCATCGACTTCGTAAAATCCCGCTGGTGCAAAATTCCGCCCCACATTTTTGTATTTTTCAAGTTATATGTTGGCAATGGGCCATTTGGGGGTCATTCATTTCCAGATGATGCCTGGTAAGGTTTTTGCTCTTAGTGCAACGCAATTACATCCAAAAACTTACCATCCAAATCAAATCCCCACCCTCACAAAAACCTTGTAATAGAAAGGTAGAAAGGCTTCATAAAATATTCACATGAAAGCAAATTCCGTGAAATACAATTCAAAATGGCTGGTGGTGGAGTGTGCCATTATCTCCGCCACTGATGGTGGGCAGAGGTAATGTTTTTGCTGCTCTTTGTTGGTCTGTAAACAACATATCCCAAAAACTAATAGCCAAATTACAGTGATACTTGGTACACAGATAGGGTACAGTCCAAGGAAGAACTGATTTGTTTTTAGTGAAGATCTGGATCCTGGAATTTTTTTAAAAGATCCGTTAACATTGGGAGATAGGGCAAATTCTTTTTTTTTTAAAAAAGAATGTTGTGGGTTGTTTGATTTAGAATGTTGTTGATTGTTTTAGAACGTTATGGATTATCTCAGCTGCGCTGGTGGAATTTGCCATAGCCACCCTAATGCGAGCTGAGTTATCAGAGCAGGTTGTTGCATGTGGATCGTCCTGAAGCCTCCTCAGTGAGATGGAAATTTAAAAATATATACTTTTTTCAGCTTTGTAATTATAGAGCATCAACCAGGCAGAGAAAAGCCTCAAGGAAGAGCTGCGTAATTGTTCTGTTCTCTCACTCCGGGAATGATATATTTTATATCATGTGAGGACTACACAGATTTGGTGGGATCAAATTTAATAAGTGGTAAATTAAAACCAGGACAATGTTTACTCAAAGTGAAACATTAAACTTAGCACTATATTGTGCTCCTCACTGTGGTTGGTAGAAGGTTCCAGAAGCAGAGTTAAACAATTAAAGAGATGCAGCACCTGGAATATAATTTTTTCATATAAGAATAATATGGTATTGATATCAGTAAAGCTGTGCATTAGTATATTATAAGATCAAGTGAGATGTGTATACTTTCCATATTTTAATAGTTTTCAGTTAGCTTTAGCCAAACTCAATTGGACTAATTACAGAAAAAAAAATCTTGTGCTGTCACATCCATTTTCTAAATTGAAATATAATTGGACATATTTCTCTGGATGTCCATTCTCTATCCCTTCTGATCTGGAAACGATGGGGAAATTAGGTGGTGAGGCCTACTGCCACATTCCTGCTCCAACCAGGAAGCCCACTGCACCAGATATTCTTGTGAGTTGAGAGTCATTAACCTCTCTAGTAAGAGGACTAGTGTTCCTTACAATCGGTTTACCTTCATTGCCCAACAATGAATCATACAATAGCATGACCTGAGAATTGTAATAATAAAACCCCTTGCTACGTGAACTCTCTGCGCACCACAGGAAGGTGTCCACAGCACATCTCCCACCCTCGCCCCCAGAACTGCCAGGAGAGAGATGTCTATAGTCCATGGGGCAGCGACAGAAAGTCTGAAGGATTTCTTTTTTGGGAAGAGGGAGCCCATTCGCCAAACCTCAATTACATAGAGCTAGGTCAGGTGTCAGGCCACTGTCTTCCTGTCCAGCTGAGAAAGGAAGAATAAAGGAACACATGGCCTTAATATTAATATAGGAGAATTAGTAAGAAAGCCAGACCTAGAGACAGAAAATCCATTCACTTAAGTTCAGAGCCGACTTGTTTTAGAGGACCCTCTAGCTGAAGAGTACATTTAGTCTACTACCTGAGACAGTGTGACGTACCATGTTGCCTTCTATGACTAGTGTTACGGAATTAAGTTGATGCAAGGTAAGATTTGTCAGAAATGGCACTTGCTTCACTTACCGCTCATAAAATAAATAGGCTTATTATTTAAGTTTGGCCTCGTCTGACTAAAGTGCTCCTCAGGCTGCTTTTCAGAAGATTGGATGTGAATTTGGTTTGCATGCAGTCACACATACTATTGTATGATTAGTTGTTGGGCAGTAAAGGTAAACTCTTGACCATAAGGGACACAAGTCCTCTTACGAAAGAGATTGGTGACTCTGAACTCAATTAGAATGCTTGGCGCAGGCTCTCAGTTTCTGCAGAGAAAAGCGGACATATTTCTTTGTAATTCCCCCCCCACCCCCACCGCCCCCAGTCATGTAATGTATTTCAGATCACAATATGGTGGTTGCAGTGGAGAATCTGGATAAGAGCTGGTGGCAGGAGTATTTCTCCATCCACTAATGGTGCAAGATCAAAGGACCACCAATATTAGAAGAGGTCCTGAACCTTCATCACTATGACAATTCATTCAAAACTTATTAAATTATTAAATAAAACATTAAAATTCAAGGTGCAGTGTTGAACTGAGCCTCCTCACTGGGAAGTTCCCAGCCACCAGTTCCGTGCTGGTCTCGCTAATCTTAGTTTAGTTGGCTGAGGGGCACTGCAACTGGTGCCAGTGGCCGAGGTTAGAATGCCAGGGTTTCTGTTACTGATTGCTATCCAGTGATCGGTGCTGGAAAGCGTAAGTGTGTGGATATCAGACGATGGGGCAGCAGGATAACACTTGTTGGCAGACAGTGTCCCCCTAGCTTGCAGTTATCCAGGGTCCAAAAGCCTACCGGGATTCCCCAGTCTCCCACTGTGGATCTACTGAGAGACTGGTGGAACAGGCAGGAAAATTGCCACATGGACAAGGTCCTGATTCAGCACCTTCAAGGAAGGAGGATAGAAACTGAAGGGACAAATGTCATTTAAAAAAAATATTGGTGGTGTCCATTTTCACAAAACACTACGGTAAGCGTTATAACAAGTGCATGTCTACATTACTAGGTTGGTTGTACTTTAGGAGAAAGGTCTCAAATTTCATGTAGAACACTGAGGGATTATGAGATGCTCCATAAAAACTCAGTACCAAGTTTCTACTGAGACAGCAACCTCTGCAGACACTGAAGACACTCCTGTTAACAATAAATTCATACATCTGTCACAAAAACACTCACTGCATGAAATGACTGATGCCATCAGAGACAAGTAAAGAATGTACAAATAGTCAGGCCCCATTCTCCTGCACAGTTACAGCCACTGAACCCACCCTTCAAGCAGAAGTGTTTGAAAATGTAAAGTCTTAACTTGTCATTTATATCATTTTTAACATTCAACTCCAGTCCACAGAATACATTGAACTTTGAGCTCGTCATGGCAGTAATATGCAATCTGGATTTGCGATGTGAGGATTGAAGGCACTACGGATTAAATGGAAAACCACTGGAACAGTCAAAAGCAGAAAAACAAGATGAAATTTAACATGTTACATTTGGAAGACTATATTCTAAATCTCTGTCTTACTACGATTACAGATTATCCTAAAACCTACACTGAATGCCAGACATGCTGCAGTTTTCTGATGCAAACCATCGAATGACTGAATTAGAAATTTACAGGATCATTTGAAATTAACTGAACACAGTCAGCATCTGGATCACTCCTAATGGATCCCATTTAAGAGACTGATAGAATGTGAACTGGCTGCCAAGGACTCATTCCGAACGCTTAAATCACTGAGTGCCACAATACAAGCGAACTACCCATTGGCTCTGTATGCAAGTCAAAGATAGTTATCGACCAGGCTAATGCAAAATGTGTTGTGGAAGCTTGTAAAAGCTCTGTTGCATTATCAGTGCAATCACAATTTCTATTCCCTGCAACACACTGCAGTGTGTTTACATCATTAGCTGAATGGAGTGCACAAGGCCACAGAATTATTTCTATTGAAGCTCGAGTAGTATTCTACAATCATGTGGAAAATACCAGTTGTACTCCATCCGTATTTTCTCAATTCCTATTTGACTTGGTTCCTAACTAAGTGGGTTGAATATATGCCTGCAATATTACGTCATCAAATCTCCATACTTGAGCGACAGACTGTCGAGCTTAAACAGAAAATGCTGGAAAAACTCAGCAGGTCTAGCAGCATCTGTGGAGCGAGAAACAGAGCTAACGTTTCGAGTCCATATGACTCTTCTTCAGATGCTGCTAGACCTGAGTTTTTCCAGCATTTTCTGTTTTTGTTTCAGGTTTCCAGCATCTGCAGTATTTTGCTTTTATCTAGGCTATTGGACTTGATGCATCAGACTAGACAGGGCCAGGGAGGTTATTCAGAAGTGTTCCAATGCGTAGCAATGTCTAGACAGGATTGTGAGGAGCAGAAAAATTTGGAGAAGGCGTCAAGCAGAAGAAAAGAAACCTAAACACATAGGCCAGAATTTTTCCGTCGGCGATTTGGGGGCGAGGCCCGCTCGCCGATGCGAAAATGACACGGGATGATGTCGGGAGGAACCCCCAACGTCATCCCGCCCCATTTAAATATTCAGGAAGGTGGGCAGACATCGAAATCAGTTGTCCGCCTGCCGACCTGTCAATGGCCAAATGAGGCCATTGACGGGATAATTAAGCAAATTAAAGGCCCTGCCTGTCCAACCTTAAGGCTGGCGGGCAGGCCAGGAGCCCCAGCGGGCTCCTGAAAAAAACATGAAACCTCAAAAACCTGAAAAAAGAGGAGACAAGCCTTTGCTCAAAATGAGTGTGAAAATTTACCATCTCGCACAACCACAGCGAGCTCACATGAGTGTCTTCAGACAACCTACCTTGATATATCGGTGTTCAAGGGTGGAGGAGGGCGGTGTAGAAGGGAGAGTTTAAACAAGGGCCCATTCTTCTTTCATACCTCCAGAGTTTCCTTACCCTTTTAAATTGAAAGTTTTCATTTTTGTTACACTTCATCTCCAATATCTGAAAACCCCGGTCAGCAGAAGCAAGTGCCGCAATGGTCAGTTCCTCATATCAGCTGCCATCTGAAAGCTGTGTTTTGCCAAATGATAAATAAATTCTATCTGTAAAACACTCCACAACTAATTTTTATCTATCCACAGGCAATTAAAGAAAATTTAGGCACATTTAAGCGTATAGTCAGATCCTGAAGCAGAGCATGTCAGACCAGCAACAAATAATATTTTTCATCTGAATTTAGGTGTTGACCTTATTTGTTATTTTTGTTATGCAGGTTAGCTGCAAATAAGAAATAGCTCTTAAGGGAACACTGAACAGCTTCCATTTATTATACACCAAAAGCACTGGAATTTCAACATTGTCAGACTCTTTGGTTGTACTTTAGCTTCAGAGAACAATATATTAAAGCTTGTAGCCACACCAGTGCAGTCTTGTAAAAGGGAGATTAGAAGCCTGCAGCCTTGACAATGAACGAAGACGAATGGGAGCACCTGCTCCAGCCTCAAGTTGGCTCTATGCCCAGGCAACTGCAGACTGCAAGCAGGGCCAAAGGTGGCGCTGCCAAATACTGGCAGCCCAAATACTTAGGAACCTACGGAATAAATATTATCGAATTGATTTCTTTTCAAGTACACTGGGAGGTATTTCATGGAGACAAGCAGAGGTCTTGCCCACCGGCTGGAGGGCCGGTGAGAGACCCGCATCGCCTCTTTTCGGGAAGGCCCTCCAAATAGAGTGCCACTCAGGCACTTAACAGGGCGGCAGCGGGCTTTCCACGGGATGAAGTACCCTGGTGGGGAGGGTGTAAGGCCCACCCGCTGAGAGCTGCCAACCAGCGGTCTGCAGCGCCACCATGGGGGTGGTGGACGCTGCCAGTACTACACCCACCCGAGGCCTAGATTCCCTTGGACCCAGTAAAAGGTGAGTGATGGCAGGAGCACAGGGGTCGGCAGAGGGATAGGTGAGTGACGGCACGAGGAGAGGGGTCAGCAGTGAGGGAAAGGGGGGTGGGGGGGGGTGGATCTCAGCTGGACCCGCCCCTTCCCAATGCCAGGTCCCTCAAGCAGGCACTAAGTGGCTGACAATGAGGGATGGCCCCCAGCCCCCATTCCCCCACCCCTCGGAAGTCCAAAAGCAAACACGACAGGGTTTATTCTTCAGGCTTCCCGCATGATGAGCCCACTGCCTGGCACTGGGTGAATGCCAGCAGCAGCAGCAGGATGAAATCTTTCAGCGGTCGTTAATTACCCACCTAAAGGCCTCCGTTGGCAGTGGGGCGGGAAGGCCACCCATGAGTCTTCCCACCACAGACTTAAACTGGGACAGTGGCGGACAGGCAGCACCCACCACCCTCCCGCCTGTTAAATACCACCCCCCACCACCAAACCCGCCACAGGGGAGGTCATTAAATTCCATCCGTAATTTCAAAGAGATTTCCCTGTGTGTGGGATATAGAAGCAAAGGGAGGAAACTTTAAGGAGCAATGGGGGTGTCGGCTGCCCACTGAAGAGCCGGTGAGAGACCTACATTGTCTATGGGAAGCCCCGCCAGTATTACATGCCAATCAGGCCATTGGTAGGTCACTGGCGAGCCTTCCATGGGGTCTGGACCCGATGCGTTGGGGTGGAGGGGTGGTGGGGGGGAGGTGCTGGACGTCCCGCCCCCCCACCTCCCAAGAGCTGCCAGCCAATTAGAGGCTGGTGCCAGAACGACACCCACTGGAGGCCCAGGGTCGCGGAGCGACCCAGGTCAGAGGTGAGTGGTAGCAGGATGGGAATCGCAGGGGAGGGGTGGTAGGGGAGGTAGTTCTCAGTGAACTGCACCCCCTCCCCCCCCACCCCAAATTCCCGATGCCAGGTCCCTCCATCAGGCATTGAGTGCTTTTGAATGAGGGACCCCTGGGGTCCTATGAGTAATCCACACAGTTTTGCATGTTGTGCTCACACACGGCAATAATCTCCTCCGCCGCTGGGTTAACACCACTGGCGGAGGGAAGAGGCCCTTAATTGGGCATTAATTGCCCCCTAAGAGCCTCAATTGACAGGCAGGCGGAAGGCTGTCCACAAGCTTTCCTCACACGGATTTAACTGGGCTGGAATTGGGAAGGTCCTCACCCACCATCATCCCACCCAATTAAATATTCCCCCCACCTCCAAACTCACCACAGGGGGAAGCAAAAAAATGCCATATTCTAAAGAAAACAACACACAAGGCAGCTATTTTTATGTTGAAATTTGATTTATTAACAATACTTCTGTGGCTCACTGTACACACTGTCAAAATGATATGATAAATGAGCTGCAGTGTACGTGCTCTGTCTTACGCTGACCCATACTGGCTTTGGACCACATGCAGCTGTCAAAACGACCTTTCAGATTGTGAGAAGATTTCCTCTATTTTCTATTTGTAGCAAAATCTTAAGTGCATGTATAAAAAATGCGTTTACTGTTTACGATGAAGTTGTAAACAAAGGAAGTCTTGTCCTCACTGCAAATTCTGAGTGTAAACCTTCAATCAAAAGAACTCACTTCCCATGAACACTCTCTTTGGACATAACGGTCACTAACAAAGATGGCAATTGAAGATATTCACTATTGAACAGAGTTTCAATACTCAGAGTTCCCAATACCTCTAACCTGAGAGACTGATACCTCAATAACAACTTATATTTATATTGGCGCCTTTGATGTGATTGAAAAGTCCCAAGGCACCTCACAGGAGTGTTATAAATCAAAATACAGCTAAGGAGAATTTACATCTGATGACCAGGTGAAGGAATTCTGGAGCTTTGGACCTAGGCAACTGGAGGCAAGGCCACCAATGGTGAAACGATTAAAATTGGGAATGCTCAAGAGGCCAGAGTTAGAGGAGTGCAAATATCCCAAGAGGGTTGTGGAGCTGGAGGAGGTTATAGCGATAGGGAGAGACAAGGCCATGGAGAGATTTGAAAACAAGGATGAGAATACCTCAACCCTGAGAGCCCAGAGCGCCGACACCTCAACCCCGGCAGCCCAGACACCTCCACCTGGCACCTCTGCCCCGACACCTCAACCCCAACAGCCCCAACACCTCAGCCCCGGCTGCTCTGACACCTCAACCCCAACAGCCCTGACACCTCCACCCCAAAGCCCTGATACCTCCGCCCTGCGAGTCCTGATACCTTGGCCTTGAGAGTCCTGATACCTTAACCTGCACAGTGTCAATACCTCAACCCTGAGCATCTCAATACCTCGACACTGTGATTATCAATATCTCTATCCTGATATTACCAACACGTCTACTCTGAAAGGCGGTGGTTCTCCTGTTTAAAGCAAACATTGCGCAATAAATTACTTCGCCTTGCTATCTCTTTCTTTCCCTTCCACAGCCTTTTAAATTGGGGAGATGGTGGCGTAGTGGTCATGTCACTGGACTAGTAATCCCTCGGCCCAGACTGATGCCCTGTGGTCACGGGTTCAAACCCCACCATGGCAGCTGGTGGAATTTAAAATCAATTAAAAAATCTGGGATCAAAAGCTAGTCTCAGAAATGGTGACCATGAAACTATCATTGGTTGTCACAAAAACCCATCTAGCTCACTAATGTCCTTTAAGGAAGGAAATCTGCCATGCTTACCTGATCATGCCTGCATGTGACTCCAGACCCACAGCAATGTGGTTGACTCTTAACTGCCCACCTCTGAAATGGCCTAAACCACTCAGTACTACAGATGTCAGACTGACTGCAGCAGTTCAAGAAGGTGGCACACCACCACCTTCTTTAGGGCAATTAGGGATGGGCAACAAATGCTCACCTTGCCAGTCTGGCATGGTATATCTTTAAGGGGCGCATCCAAGACTGCTGTGCATCACCAAATAGGATGTGATGTGCATACTCAAACGGTCATTAGGCAGAAGAGAGTAGCTGACCTAGAGATCAGATGCATCAACTAGCCCCCTTAGTTATTTTTTTTTTAGTTTTCACATTTTATTTCACAACTACTGTACATGAAGGCACAGTACACAACAAAATTGTTGTACAAAGTTTCATTTCTTCAAATAAAAGTACTCATGTTGTTTGAGTTACCACTCCTCTTCATGTGGAGCAAACAATGCCCACATCCCATGAAAGAATTCAAAAGCCTTTTAAAACTTCAGTGCCCTCCATTATCTTCCCATTTCCTGCTCGGTTGTGTCTACTTTTGCAAAGTACTGCAAAATTCTTCTATGTAAGGGTATGAAGCAACCCTACATTTTTGTATATTCAATTACTGCAGCCTTGAACCTTGATATTACTCAACAGTGAGTTGAAATATAATCAGTTTTTCGAGAAGAGGAATTATTTGATGTATCTGTATTTCTGTTTCTATGATTCATCGGAGTCTGTGGACAGTGGCATGAACCTGACACTTAAGCTACTGCCATGAAAAGGAATGGAAATTCCTACGAAAACCAAAGCGTGCACTATGTACATGCAAAATAAGCCCAGCCAATAGGCTGAAACTTGATAGATGAATTTGGCGTAGACGTGCTTTACAGCGACAGATACAAAAATACTGGCTTCCAAACAAAAGCACTTAGAAGAAGAAATTCAGCTTAGATAAATATTATTAAATTGAATAAGTGAAATCTTGTTCCAGATCAATCGTAATTTCCAGGCTCAAATTCTTTTTGGCTGGGTTCACGTGTTTGTGGGAGTTGAAGTAATTCTGGCAGGAACAAAGTGCTAATCATGCAGTTGCCATTGAACCATCAGTACGGCCTATTCTGCATACTTAGGTGGTTATCGAAGTGTCAATCGGTTAAGGCATCTAATGGAATGTGAAATGTATCAGAGAAAATTGATCAACTTCACCAGGATTGCCCCTTCAGGTTCATGAATGTAAAGTAAATTGGGTAACATTACCCTCATCATCATTCCTACAGTTAACAGTCCCACCCCAGTTGAGATCGGCGTTTGCTTTAAAGGAGGATAACTGCAAAGTTCCTGGAAGAATTCAGCCCAGTTTTTGTTAAAATGGCGCCTCCGTGAAGAAAGAAGCAACACGGGGTCAGCAGGGGGAGCCATGCAGCTGCTTCTGGATGGGTGACTTACTGTATAATATCTTGCCTACTCTCTTCTTTGCTAAAATTCTTTCTCATTCTTTTCCTGAGGGCATAAACTCTGGCTGAAGTACGATTCCACAAGTGCACAGCAGACGTATTGAGCGTGTAAACAGTGAATGCCATTCCCCTCCTGCACCTGTCCAGAATTGAGTCAGGAATGGGTAAAATGAGACCCACAGGAATTTCAAACGTAGCCTCCATTCCCGGCCCGCACCATCTTCCCCCAGTCGGAAAACCTGTCGGGTTACGATCCTGCCTGCATATGCTGTGTCATCAGGTTCGCCATTGTAAAGGTCTCGGGAAAATTTGAATTTTACCCCCGACTTAATTTTCGTCACGATGGGAGGGATTTGGAAGCCTATGGGCGCCCCAACAGGCAAGTCAGTAAGTGAACCTTGGGGGAAGCTTGCTGAGCAGGCAGGAACCTTCTGACAGGTAAGTTTACAAGGTCTTGCCAATGCCCCCTCTTAAACCCAATGCCCTTTTCCATGCCCCTTCATATCTCCCATGCCTCCTCCATATCCCTTTCATACTCCGTCCGTGCATCCTCCGTACCCACTCTTCCAGTGTCCACAATGCACAGAATCAATGAACATTTGGCAAGGGTGGTAAGTTTTTGAAATGCTCCTGAAACTGACAGAATAAGCAAAGAGGTTTTGAAAATCTCCTTTATAAAACACTGCCCATCTTACAACCTTATAATAGTCAGTCAACCATGGCCACTCGTAGTATCAATGAGTATAATTTTAATCCTCAACAAAACTGGAGTCAGTGGGGATCAGGGGGGAAACTTTCCACTGGTTGGAGTCATACCTAGCACAAAGGAAGATGGCTGTGGTTGTTGGAGGTCAGATAGCTCCAGGACATCACTACAGGAGTTCCTCAGGGTAGTGTCCTAGGCCCAACCATCTTCAGCTGCTTCATCAATGACCCTCCCTCCATCATAAGGTCAGAAGTGGGGATGTTTGCTGATGATTGTACAATGTTCAGCACCATTCATGACTCCTCAGATACTGAAGCAGTCTATGTCCAAATGCAGCAAGACCTGGACAATATCCAGGCTTGGGCTGACAAGTGGCAAGTAATGCCACACAAATGCCAGGCAATGACCACCTCCAACAAGAAAGAATCTAACAATTGCCCCTTGATATTCAATGGCATTACCATTGCTGAATCCCCCACTATCAACATCCTGGGGGTTACCATTTACCAGAAGCTGAGCTGGACTAGCCATATAAATACTGTAGTTACATTAGCAGGTCAGAGGCTAGGAATCCTGTGGTGAGTAACTCACCTCCTGACTCCCCAAAGGCTGCTCACCATCTACAAGGCACAGATCAGGAGTGTGATGGAACACTCTCCACTTGCCTGGATGAGTGCAGCTCCAACAACACTCAAGAAGCTTGACACCATCCAGGACAAAGCAGCCCACTTCATTGGCACCCCATCCACAAACATTCAGTCACCCCACCACTGAAGCACAGTGGCAGCAGTGTGTACCATCTAAAAGATGCACTGCAAGAACTCACCAAGCCTCCTTATACAGCACCTTCCAAACCCACGACTGCCACCGTCTAGAAGGGCGAAGGCAGCAGTCAAATGGGAACAGCACCACCTGGAAGTTCGCCTCCAAGCCACTCACCATCCTGACTTGGAAATATATTGCCGTTCCTTCACTGTCGCTGGGTCAAACTCCTGGAACTCCCTCCCTAACAGCACTGTGGGTGTACCTACAACACATGGACTGCAGTGGTTCAAGGCAGCAGCTCACCACCACCTTCTTGAGGACAAATAGCAATGACCCACACCCCATGAATGAATAAAAACAAAACAGTTCTTCATCTTGTCCATCAAACAAAGCTAGCACTCCCCTTTAATCTGTGTAAGCCGGTTTATGCTGCACTAGGTCCATTAGCCATTCTTGGAACTCAACCAAGCATTCTTAATGGGGCCATCTGGAAAAAGAGGTGTCTGGCCATCTGTTCAAAACATTTCTGTGGATACAGTGGCCTTGTTATGAATGCTTGGCTGAGCTCTAAGTTGGCTATACTTGACTGAGCCCTGTGGACAATGTTGGCATAGTTTGAAGGGGAGTGCTAGCTTTGTTTGGCACATCTATGAGGTCGTAATAAGTTCTTCCTTTGATCTGGCTTTCCAATGCCTGTGTGTTTATTTGGAGTGAACATGGATAGTATTGGGGTCATGGAGAGAGCATGGGGGGTGGACGAGGAGTGGGAAGCTTAATGGCCACATAGAGGTATGGGCCAATGTCCCAGAGAACTGTGGTGGCAGATCTGAAGCTTGGCCAAACAGGTCTCGAAGAAACAAAAATACTGTGGGAGTGGGAAGACGTGGTGGGGTCGCAATTGCCAAGTCGGGTGATGGCATGACTCATGGTTCCCGATGCTGAGGGGAAGATCCATCCCAATAAATCCCATTGCACTACAACAAGTTGGAAGAAGATCAGGGGAGATCTCCTGGCTAATACATACCAGCAAAGCAACATATTTGGTCTTTCTTAGTAGATGATACAAATCGTCCAGCCTTCTCTATTCAGCTGGATCATTGCTGGACTCTTCCTCAACTCCATTTACCCATCATAGCTCCATATCCCTTGATACCTTACGAAACTAAAAAAAAAAAAATCACTGGAAAATACTTTGAAGAGCTCAGCATGGTTTCTATCAAAATAACATTGCATGCAAGAGATAAAAATGTATTTTTGCAGCAATAAACTTTTGAAACTTCAACAAAAATTTTATGATGTGTATGTTATAGAGCAATGCATTCATCAACACAGTTCGAAAACAATGCCAACATCTTGTTAATGGCAAACCTGCCCTTTAGGGTCAATTATAAACTCTATCGCTATAAGACAAGCATTGCAACCAAGCTCTTGAATTCTCTGTGGCCTAACTGTACAAACAAACATACAAAAATTCAAACGGATTGGAATTTAGGGGAAATTCAGTTTGATTTCAAGTTGGACATCCCTATAAACAAAAGGTCCCTGGGACATTTGCCTCAGATTTGACTTTTGTACCGAAAAAACTTCATTCCAGCCAGAGAAAAAAAAGACACTACAAAATTATTCGACAGTAGCAGAGTCCTAGTAATCTAGAGGCCGAGGCTAATGCTCTGGGAACATGGGTTCAAATCCCACCATGGCAGTTGGTAGAATTTGAATTCAATTAATAAATCTGGAATATCAAGCTAGTCTTGTTAATGGGAACCATGACAACTATCATCAATTGTCGTAGAAACCCATCTGGTTCACTAATATCCTTTAGGGAAGGCCCACATATGACTTTAGACCCACAGCAATGTGGTTGACTCTTAACTGCCCTCTGAAATGGCCTAGCAAGCCACTCAGTTCAAGGGCGATCAGGAATAGGCAACGAATGCTGGCCTTACCAGTGAAACCCACATCCCATCAAAGAATTAAGAAAAACTGGCAAGCTACTGGAATAATTAGATGGGAGCCTGCAAAATGACCAACTGTCAGGGAACAGAAAAAAATATTTTGCACTCTTAAAACTAACTTAATTATTGTTGATTTAATTTTACTTATTCTTTTTTTCTCTCTCTATCATCATACTATGGTTCCAATGTTTCTCATTTAAACATTTCTCTGGTATCAAACAATTGTATATTTTTCTTCCATGACACCTCAGTAGCATGATAATATAACAATATGGAGCAAACACATGTGGCTGCTTCATTGGATTAGAATGCTCAATTGGCCAAAACAAAATTGAAGTGAAAGGAATATTTTCATAAATCAGATGTTCATTTATCACAATTGGTCCTTCACCAACCCATGTCTTACAAATCAACACTACAGACTTTTCACACAAATGCCTCCTCTGCTGTACAAATCTTTAACTTCCTCAAGACCCGATAACATTGCATTGACTGTAAATGCGGCAAGGTAAGAGCAAATACAAATTCACACGTGGGTCTCTGTGCAAAGCCAGTTCCACTGGTATAAAAGTCCGTATGAGATTTTTTAATTGAATTTCAACACAGCTTTTTTGGATTTTCCAAGGATAATTTTAAACTTCATTTCCTGGACACCTCTATCCTGTTATGGAACCTGTCCAATTTTCAGCCCGTTGATTTCAAACAGTCAATCCACTTTACCAGGTTACAGCCCAGCCAACAAAGTTAATGAAAATGAAATTGAAATGAACCTCCCTGAGCCACACGGCATTCTTTGCACAGGAGAATAGATAGGCTTTCTGCTCCCATGGCTTTGCTGTTGCTTCTCTGTGTTACCTGGTAGCAGGTGTACAAGAGTGGCAGGGTGTATCACTCTTTGGTTTCCCCTTCCTCCTTTGTCCTCCTTCACTCCTTGACAGTGTGGTTGAAACAGGGAACTTGTTATGGGATGATTCTTGTTGAATCTATAACTGGGCACCATACATGCAATGGAATTTACAGTACCAGTTTGCCACAACGCCGCACCTAGAAATTAGGTTTCCCTGATACTGCTCATGGGGCACAATGAACACGATGCACCAGAAGTGCACTCCAGAGAGCACTGGGCAACCTGGATTTCCTAGCGGCTGCTGGCAGTACTTTATTGGGCACGGGAGCAGGAAGGTCAGGAGCAATTTATGTCTTAGAAGGGAGCAGCGCCATTAAAAGAGCTAAGGTATAGTTAAACCCCCACGGAAAAGTCAGAAGACTGTTGTTTTCATTGAAGGTAATGGGCCAGGACCTTTAACTGAGCACCTTTGGCTGACATATATACATATGAACATATGAATAAGGAGCAGGAGTAGGCCATTTGGCCCCTCAAAGCCTGCTCTGCCATTCAGTAAGATCATGGCTGATCCGATTATGGCCTCAATGCCACATTATGCCTACCTCCGATAACCTTAAATTCTTGACTAACAAGGGAATCAACTTACCTTTGCCTTAAAAGTGTTATTTGACCCTGCCTCCAGCATCCTCTGAGGATGAGAAAGTCATGACCCTCACAGCAAAAAATTCTCCTCATCCCTGTCTTAAATGGGAGACCTCTTATTTTTAAACTGTGTGCCCTAGTTCTAGTCTCTCTCACAAGGGGAAATATCCTTTCAGCATTCACCCTGTGAAGTCCCCTCAGGATCTTATATGTTTCAATAAGATCACCTCTCATTCTTCTAAACTGCAGTGGATGCAGGCCCAAACTGTCCAACTTTTCCTCATCAGATAACAACCCCAATCCCAGGTATCAGTCCAGTGAACCTTCTTTGAATAGCTTCTAATGAATTTATATCCTTTCTTAAAGAAGGACGCCAAAACTGTACATAGCACTATAAATGTAGTCTCACCAATGCCAGCACAACTGCAGCAAAACATCTCTACATTTGTATTCCATTCCCCTTGCAATAAATGACAACATTCCATTTGCCTTCCTAATCACTTGCTGTACCTACATACTAACTTTTTGTGATTCATATCCCAGGACACCCAGGTCCCCCTATACCTCGAGTTCTGCAATCTCTCTCAAATTAAATAATATGCTGTTTTTCTATTCTTCCTGCCAAAATGGACAAGTTCACATTTTCCCACATTATAATCCATCTGCTAATTTTTTGTCCATTCACTTAACCTATCTATATCCCTTTGCAGATTCCTTGTGTCCTCTACATAACTTACTTTCTCACCTATCTTTGTGTCATCAGCAAATTTCGCAACCACACATTTGGTCCCTTTATCCAAGTCATTAATATAAATTGTAAATAGGTGAGGCCCCAGCACAGATCCTTGTGGCACTCCACTAGTCATGTCTTGCCAACCCGAAAATGACCCATTTATGTCTACTCTCTGTTTCCTGTTAGCTAACCAATCATCCATCCATGCTAATAAATTACCCCCTACACCATGAGCTCTTACTTTGCATAGTGACCTTTAATGTGGCACCTTGTCAAATGCCTTCTGGAAATCTAAGTACAGCACATTCACAGTTTCCCCTTTATCTATGTTGCTTGTTACTTCCTCAAAGAACTCCAACAACTTAGTCAAACATGATTTCCCTTACATAAGACCATGTTGGCTCTGTTTGATTGCATTGAAATTTTCTAAGTGCCCTATTATAACCTCCTCAATAAGAGATGCCAGTAATTTCCCTATGACAGATGTCAAGCTAACTGGCCTGTAGTTTCCTGCTTTCTGTCTCCCTCCTTTCTTGAGTAGAGGAGTCACATTTGCTATTTTCCAATCTGATGGGACCTTTCCAGAATCTAGGGAATTTTGGAAAACTAAAACCATGCATCTACTATCTCAGCAGCTACTTATTTTAAGATCCTAGGATGAAGTCCATCAGGACCTGGGAACTTGTCAGATTTTACTTTTAATAATCTTCTCAGTACCCTTTCCCTGGTGATTCTCATCGTTTTAAGTTCCTCCCTCCCTTTCACCTCCTGATTCACAATTATTTCTGGGATGTTATTTGTATCCTCAGTACAGTGACAACAGATGCAAAATATCTGTTCAAGACACCTGCCATTTCCTTATTTTCCATTATTAATTCCCCATTCTCACTCTCCAGAGGACCAACGCTCACTTTACTTACTCTTTGGGCGGAATTTTCCCAGAATTGCACTAAGTGTGGTACCGTGCGGTTAAAACGGAGCTCTACCCACCGGTGGAAACGGCGGGTTTTCACACTGTATCTCCCCGGCCCGCCTCATTATATATTCACTCCCGCGAAACATGCCTTTTCCATGGCGGGCGGGCTCTCATTCACCCACTCACCATCACACCACTGTTGCATCACGCCGGCCGCCATATTTAAAAGGCAGCCGCCAGCAAAGCGCTCATCACCACCAGCTCACCACCACTGCCTGGGAGACATAGCCTGCAAAGGCAAGAAGACTGCAGTCCCCCTGATTCAATGACGGGTCCCTCGAACGGCTGCTAAATGCCGTGGAGGCTTGCCGGGATGTGCTCTAGCCCCACTCTGGCCACAGGATGAGTAGCAATGTCACCAACCTGGCTTGGGAGGCGGTGGCAGCGGTGGTCAGCACCAACGCCCTTCAGAAGAGGACAGCCACCCAGTGCCACAAGAGGGTGAGTGATCTCCTCTGTTCCGCCAGGGTAAGTCACTCTTTTCATCACTTCCAACTCACAATCATAAACCCATCACACACCCACAGGGCCCTCACTCACTGCCAGCGCAAGGGACATCACCATTCACTCTTTCACACACACCATCATTGTCCACATCCCACCCAGGGGGCCACTCAGCACCCACACAGGCCAGGCATACTTATCATCCGGCCCGGCAGGCATCCTGGAACACTCTCCCCATCTCTATCCATGCAGGACAAACTGGCTCACAACAGCAGGGAAAGGTCGCAGACAGGTGGAGGGAAGCCGGAAATCAAGGTGCTGACAGAATTTGAAAACAGAGCCATCCAGCTGGCCGGTGATAACCGGGACTAGTCCTGTACTGTCAGTGAGGTCGGCACTGCTCTACCAAGTGAGGATTCAGCAGTGCAACATCTATCAGACAACCATGCCGTGAGTGATGTGTCCTGTTTTACAGGCCCCTGCCATGCACTAATTATCCCCCCTTGCTTTCGCAGGCACATCTGCCAAACAGCCGGTGGAGTCCATGATCCAGAGCCTCCATGCAAGCTCCGAAGAAACCTCTGAAGAGGAATCTGAAGGTACCCTCCCTGAAGTCCTGTCACAGCGCTCACCCGCACCCTCCACCACCGGGGAGACACATCTTGGTGGGGCCTAGCTTTAGAGTAGACTCAGGGTCACAACCTGGTGAGCACATCGCACTGTCTCATCCACAGCAGGCGGAGGCAGGGACTTCCCAGGTCCCCAGCACTCGGAGGGTTACTGGAGGCCTGATCATTGCTGAGTCTGAGTCAGATGATGAGCCTCTGGACTCGGTCATGTCACAGTTGCTGGAGCTGCAAAGGCAAGCTCGGGAACATCAGGAAGGGATGTCCACTGCACTCCTCAGATTGCAAGGCACGATGGAGGAGTCCGTCCATCTTCAGGCTGAGGTGATAGCGCTGGCATTGCAATGCAACAAGGTCAACACTGGCAGGATGGTGGCAGTTGCCATGGAGACCTTGGTCCAGGACGTCGCTCCTGCACTGCTGCGTGGGCTTAACTCCATCGGTGATGCCATAGTTGGCCTCCAACATTGTGTATGCGAGAGGGGTGCTGGGCAGCTCAATCTCACTCCAGCTACCCCTTCCACTGACGGAGTCAGCCAGGGGTCCTCGGGCACCCATAGGGAGGAGGATCAGCAGGTGAACGCTCCGGGGCCCATCCACCCAGGTGACTCTGGGAGTGACCGGCCCATCTGACTCCCCTCTTCTTGTGATCTCCGCAGATCCAGCTTCTCAGGCCAAGGAGGGTGTCACTGGCACACAGCAGGACCCCGAAAGCAGGCCGGGGCCCTCCAGGTCTCGGCCCTCCAGAGGACACCCGCCAAGGCCATCACAGACAGGGTGTAGCAGTCAGCAGGCTGCCTCCACCTCCGCTGTGGATGTCCGGGGAGCACCAAGACGTAGCGGCAGGGTTAGGACAGTTAAGGAGAATTAGTTGCACAGCCTGGTCATGGGTGTTAATCACTTGTACACACTGTTCACTATTGTCAATAAACTCCCAAGAATGTCTCCCTGTCTGTGGCTCCTTGTTCTGATGAGCAGTGTTCTTGTCACTCAGATGTGAAAACTTTCTGCACAAGGTAAAGGCAGGTGTCTTAGTCCAGGGCCTCTTCCCTGTGCTCTGTGCGGCCTTCAGACCAAAGTGATGGTCCAGCCTCACACTTCCTGGAAACATTACTGATGCCTGCGCCTCGGCAGTGCTGATCATTGCTGCCAGAATGTAGTGGGCAGGCGCCAGAGTTCTCTCATTCTCTCTGTGTGCTCTCAGCACCTTTCAGGTGGGGCTGGTTCCCATCACACCAGCATCTGTGACCAGTGATGCTGTGAACCAGCTCCTGAAGGGCTGAGGTGCTGAAGGCAGACACAGCGTCAGATGCGTCTAAAGTTTCATGGCTGAGGTGGCCCTGATCATGGAGCGCAAATGAGCTGCCCTCGGCCAGACAGGAGTCAGGCATTCTCAGAGGCTGTGTGAAGATCTATGGAGTGTCCTCACTGCATGTCATCATCATCCCCCTGTGATCGAGCGACTATTGGGGCCTCCACTGCATCTCCATGACATGAGCATTCTCACAGAGGGTATTGGCGCTGCGATAAGCTAGACTGGAGTCAAACGTTCACAATTGCGATGTGAGGATCTATGGGGTCACCTCACTGCATGTTGACATCATCCTCCACAAATCTGGCAGCTATGAGTGCCTCCCGAGTGAGCCTGCCTCGTCTGGCCAGTGCAAGAGCCTCATCCCCATCGTCAGCACCACCGAAGACCCCCTCACCCCCATCCTCATCAGTGTCCTCCTCATCAGAGGAGACGTGCAGCTCCTCTATCTCCTCTTCAGCCAGCTCCTCAATCCATTACAGTGCCACATTGTCAAGGGTGCAGCAGACGATGATGATGCGTGACACCCTCTGCGGACTGTATTTCAGGGCTCCACCAGACCGATCCAGGCACCAGGACTACATCTTCAGCATCCCGCTGGTCTGCCCCACCAAGTTGTGAGCTGCTGCATGAGCCTCATCATAGCGTCGCTCTGCTGCAGTCTGAGGCCACCGCATGGGTGTCATTAGCAACGGCCCTTGTCCCCAAGGAGC
Organism: Cetorhinus maximus; assembly: GCF_964194155.1. Classification (NCBI taxonomy): domain Eukaryota; kingdom Metazoa; phylum Chordata; class Chondrichthyes; order Lamniformes; family Cetorhinidae; genus Cetorhinus; species Cetorhinus maximus. Next base: position 19,590,931 of record NC_135882.1, on the reverse strand, counting down.
CAACCCCGCAGCCCCTGTGGGCCCTGGAAGACTGCAGGGATCTGCGAGCGACTCAGGATGTAGGCTTCGTGCACACTCCCTGGAAACCGTGCGCACACCGACAGGATGCTTGTCTGGTGGTTGCATATCAGCTGCACGTTCAATGAGTGGAAACCCTTGCGGTTGATGAAGTCACTGAGTGTAGCGACGGAGACCTGAGCGCCACATGAGTGCAGTCATTCGCACCCTGCACCTGTGGGAATCCTGGGATCAGGGCGAATCCAACGGCTCTTGCATCCTGGCTGTCCCGGTCCCGGGCGAAATGCACAAAGTTGTGTGCCATGGAGAAGATGGAATCCGTGACCTCATAGATGCATTTGTGGGTGGCGGATTGTGATACCCCACAGAGGTCACCTGTGGAGCCCTGAAAGGAGCCACTGGCATAGAAATTGAGCACCACGGTCACTTTCACAGCCACTGGCAGTGGATGCCCTCCATGCCCTCTTGGCACCAAGTCCTGCAGTAAGTGGCGGATGTGAGCCACCAGGTCCCTAGGCATTCACAGTCGTCAGTGACACTGGTTCTTGGTCACCTGCAGGAATGGCAGACGGCGTCTACAGACCCTGGGTGTCACTAGGCGCGACCAGCCACGGCTCGCTGTCACTCCTGGGCAGCATGTACGGGGCCCCCTGCTGCCCCTTCTTCATGAGGTTCCTGCTCCTGCCTTTGCACGGCCAGGTGTCTCAGTCACTCTCTCCTCCCTCTTCTACGGTCTCTGTTGGCCATCAGGCACACAGCTAGGTCACCAGGATCCATGATCGTGGCGTGGTCCTCCTGCAGCATGAAAGAGAGAGGGAGACGTGGTTATCATGTCTGTACTTAACACCTTTCCTGGCCCTGTGTGACTGCCCCTTAACGCTTCCTGGAGAGTGCTGGTCACCCTTCGGATGGCCAGAGATGAGTGCGCTGCGTGGCTGCCCTGTCAACTAGCGACATGGGGGACACTGGTCCAAACTGGGGTGCTGAGATTGCAAGGGGCTGTGAGTGCCTCTAGCAGTGACTGCTACATGGCCAGCATTGGGGAGGAGATTGTACAATGTGTGCAGCCCAACTGCTCCGCGGTCCAATAAAGTGGTGGCGGACACGAAGTCTGTGCCGAGGGGGGTGGGGGGGCAGGGGGTGCAGCTGGGGGGTAAGGTTTGGAGCGCTTGATGGCCCTTTGGTGCTACTGCATTGCCTGTATGGACGGGCAGGCTAGAAGCCTGACCTCAAATCATATCACTGTGGCTGTGCCTGATTTGTCTCAGTTACAGAGGCATAGTCAGTTTATACAGGTGTCCCTAATGCGTGGCCATTTCCCTCACTTACCCTGCTCCCCCACCTCGATTGTCTGTGTGCGGGATGTGGCGCCAGGGCAGCACTTGACCCCTTGCCCCCCATACACCCCGCCCCCGCCTCAGCAGTCACCTCCGAGGCTGGCCAGCACTTGCCCCCGGACACCCCCCACCTCAACAGTCATCTGCGGGGCCTGACGTCAGTTTCACCCACCCACCCCGCCCCCCCGGCGTCCCTGAGGCCTGTAAACAACAGGTGAGCTGTGGAGAACGCTGCTGCTCACTCACCTCAGTTCCCCCAAAGTGAAGGCTGCCAAGTGCACGTCACCTGCGTGCTATTGTGAAATATGTCAGCGTGCTTTCCCACCAACATGGACAGATGATACCGGGGGGTTCCAAGAGCCTGGCGGGATGGCCTTTTAATTATATGCTAATGTATTACAATTAGCTCCCTGCTGACCGATGGCGGGAAACGTGGTCCGCTGTCGGCGGGCTGAGCAGAAGGTCGCGACCTGCCTTCACGCCGTAGTGAAGTGGGCCCCGCCATATTTTCCCACACGTCACCTATCGTGCCCGCCATCAGCGGGCTCAGAAAATTCCGCCCTTTGTCTTTTTAAATACCTGTAGAAACTTTTACTATCTGATTTTATATTTCTAGCTGGCTTTCTCTCATTCTCTAATTTCTCCCTCCTTATTCATTTTTTTAGTCATTCTTTGCTGTTCTTTATATTCTGTCCAATCTTCTGACCTGCCACTCACCTTTATGGCATTATACACTCTTTCTTTCAATATGCTACTATCTTTAACTTCTTCAGTTAACCGCGGATGGTGTGTCCTTCCCTTAGAGTCTTTCGTTCTCATTGGAATGTGTCTTTTTTGAGTATTCTGAAATATCTCCTTAACTGTCTGCCAAAGCACCTCTATTGACCTATCCCATAACTTAATTTCCCAGTTCACTTTAACCAGCTCCATCTTCATGCCCTCATCATTGCCTTTATTTAAATTTAAAAGTCTTAGGTCCACTCCTCTCTCCCTCAAACTGAATGTGAAATTCAATTATGTGATCACTAGGGGCTCCTTCACTATGAGGTCAGTAATTAATCCTCTCTCATTGCATATTACTAGATCTGGAATAGTATCTCTGATTGGTGCTAAAACACGCTGCTCTAAGAAACTGTCCTGAAAACACTATGAACTCATCATCCAGGCTACCTTTGTAGATCTGATTTGTCCAATCTATATGTAGATTAAAATCACCCCTGATTATTGCTGTACCTTTCTCACAAGCCCCCATTATTTCTTCCTGTATACTCCATCCTACAGTGCAGTTACTTTTAGGGGGCTTATAAACCATTCCCACAAGTGACTTCTTACCTTTACTATTTCTCATATCTACCCAAACTGATTCTACATCTTGATCTCCAGAACTCTCTATATTCTACCAATGTCTTCATTAATTAACAGAGCTACTCTTCCACCTTTTCCTAGCTTCCCGTCCTTCCCAAATGTCACGGGCCCTTGAACATTGTGGTCCCAATTTTTGTCATCCTGCAGTCTTGTCACTATATTAGATCATACATATTTAATTCTATTTGTGCTGTCAATTCATCTGTTTTGTTACGAATGCTATGTGGATTCAGGTACAGGGCCTTTAGTTCTGTCTTTTTACTATTTTTGTAACCTCTAGCCTTATCTGCTGGTGCACTCTTAGGTTTGTACACTCCGTCCCTTCCTGCCATGCTTTGATCATCATTTCCCATACTCCTACCTTGCTCTCTTACCTTGTCTTCTCTATCCGACTTGTGGTTAAGCTTCTATTAATTTGTGTGATTTGCCATGGGGTCTTCAGTTTGTTTACTTACACCACAGAAGAGTTCAGAAATATGACTTTCAAAAAATGCACCCCATTTTCATGACTTTAAAAATTCTCATTGCCAAGTTGACAAAATACACTGCAGCTCCAATGCACCTGCTGAGCTTGTGTGGAGCATAAACGCTGGCAGGGATGAATGGGGCTGAATGGCTTATTGCTGTGCAGTAGACGTTACCTCTCTTCACAGAATCACAAAATTGTTATGGTGTAGAAGGAGGCCTTTCGGCCCTTTGTGTCTGCACAGGCTCTCTGAGCATCTTAACTTAGTGCCAATCTCCTGCCTCTTCCCTGTAATCCTGCACATTGTTTCTATTTAAATAATCACTCAATGTCTTCTTGAATGCCTCAATTGAACCTGCCTCCACCACACTTCCAGGCAGTGCATTCCAAACCCTAACTACTCGCTGTATGAAAATGTTTTTTCCTCACCTCGCATTTGCTTCTTTTGCAAAACACTTTAAAACTGTGCCCTCTGGTTCTCGATCCGTTTATGAGCGGGAACAGTTTCTCCCTATCTGCCCTGTCCAGACCCCTCATGATTTTGAAAACTTCTATCAAGTCTCCTCTTAGCCTTCTCCTCTCTAGGGAAAACAATCCCAACTTCTCCAATCTTTCCTCGTAACTGAAGCATCTCATCCCATTCTCGTTAAACCCCTTCTGCACTCTCTCCAATGCGTTCACATCCTTCCTATAGTGTGGCGCCCAGATCTGCATCCGCCGCCAAAGCAATGCATCGGAGTGAATCCATCTGATTGGGACCTGAGTTACTCAGGAATCCACTTTGCATCAACACTATATCGACAGTCAAAGCACTGCTGTACGTTTCCAACATTTTCTGCTTTTGTCACTGGCTTTTTAAAAAGAAGAATCGGACAAAAAGCAGCAGGTGACATCAATAGTTTGCACAGCTCAACACGTTTTGTGACCAGATTCCAGCCTTTACGTCCTCTACTCATTGACGTTACAAATAACGATTCTCTTGGCAGGAGTGTAGAAGTAAGGTTTAACATATGGAACAAGTAAAAGACAGATGGATAAATAACCGATTGGTAACTATTCTAGAATAGGCCTGTTTAAAGACACAAATGAAGCTAACTGTTAATTGAAATACTTTTTCAGCTGTCCAAACTTTAGCACCATACACTTGCCTGAAAGCTGATATACAGCCTAATGATATCATGGCATGCGGACTCATTAAATGGGGAGGCTTTGAAAACGCTCCTGGATTTTATGCTGTTATGCTAAAGTATTTCCCAATAAACCAGCTGCAATAATGCCAGAACACTCTATGTAATTGGGTTAATCCCAATAAGACACTCTCCACCAATCAAATTGGGGGAAAAGATCCCACAAATCTAAAACAAAAACTTGTGGAGGGGGGGGGGGGGGGGGGGGGGAGCGGTGAGGGATGTTGGGGGTGAGGGATGTGGCAGGTGATCCCGGACGGAAGAGAACCGCATGGACTGGCAGCAGGCTTTTTTTGCGTGTGGGTTCAGGGACATAAAGTTCCAATATTTCTGGGGACAGGTTTTGTGCAACCTCAGGCAGTTCCTTTAAACACAATTCAGCCGCTCAATGCCTGGCACAAATGAGAGAACGTGTGCAGCCTTGACTCCAACAACCTGGTCTTGAAAATTGCAACCAGACAACTTGCGTAGCTCTCCCAATATGCATTTTTAGGCAGCTTTCTACCTAAAACAGACATGTATAGGACTGTCTGAAAATTACATCCATGCAAACCTTGGTCACCAATGGAGCAACTCAGCTCTCCCCCATGAATTTCAACTGGCAGTTTCCAACTTTACAGGTAAGAAACAGAAATCAGCATTTGAAAATCATCCTGGAAATCTTCAAGTTAGCTCCTAATAATTGATTATATTATTTTCTGTCAAACTTACAGGGATCTGGTTAGCTGGTTCAGTGCTGTCACGCTGTTTGGAAACAAGTTTCCTCTTTATGAGTTGTCAACTGTTCACAAATCTCATCATTTCTCTTGGTGCTGGGGGTTAAATGAGATGGAAATCCTGGACGGGTGAAAGGGGCTGAAAATAAATGTACAGGACAGATCCCAGTAATGAAGTGCAATAATTTGTCATTTACATTTTATGGTTGCTGTTAAGCCATTCACCACAGATTTGACTGTCAGCAGCAGACCATCACCCCTTCTCCTTTATATTTCTCTCTCAATAATTATGTAACCAATGTTTTTAAAAACAAAACCTGCAGCTTGAACCTGTAGCTTCAGAGCCCAGAAGGGAAATGAGCAGAACCGGAAAGCACACAGCCACTCTTGATGCTCTGCGATACACGAGGGCACAATCCCAAATTGTGACATTAGTTGAATTCTGTGTTTAATTTTTTTTTCCAAACGTACCTAAAGATACCGCCAGAGTTTTAATTGGAATTAAGTCATAAATCTGTTTCAATCCTAAGGGTTTATTCTATTAAACCCCTTTAAAAAAAAACGATTGCATTTGAGGTGTTGAGTTGTTGATGACATCGGATTGTAGAAACTATGAACTTGAACGGTTTTTGCCAGCCTGTGAGATATTTTTCCAAGCATGAGAGAAAATAAGTCACTTTGCCTGATTCATTTCTTAGTGGCATTGCGGATATCTGAACCACATCAATCAGGAAGGTCTCAGATTGGGTAGCCGTTCTCATTTTACTTGGCTAGTCTGTGTGCTCATGCCACCACCAAAGCCATTCAAATTTCCCACTTAACGGGCCTAGTCACCTCTGGCCAGTTTAATATGTGTACACCGCCGTAACTATCAGGCTCTTACATTTAATTACTGACAAACAGGATTTGTGGTTAAGAAGCTGTGAAGAGGACAGGAGAGAATCCATTCACTCGCCTTTGTTGACGGAGTGATGCATATTTCCTAAACATAAGTAAAATGAGAATAAAAAATTCTTAATCTGTTTGGATTGCTGCACAAGCGGTACAGATAAAACAAGTCGAACAATAACAGCAACTAAAGTCCTTTCAACAAAAGAAAAGTTATTCCTTAATGATGTTGAGGTTCAGCGCCCTTCGAGTTAGAAGCAAACATTAAGGGCTTGACTTACACAACTCACTGCCATTAAATTCAGGTCTCCCCAGTATTATTGGAAAAGTTATTTGGTATTTGCTGTGATGTCTGCAAATTAGAAAATTAGAAAAGGAGATGCTCACTAGAGACTCATAATAGCAACCTATAAAAATTCTAAGTGATTAAGTCCCAATTAAGCTTTCCGAATTATAGATTAAACTCTCATTTCCAGTCCCCACCGAGTATCATCTATGTGATTCAAATATTGTTTCAATGCATTCAGATTTATTTTTACAGTACCAACTGATGAGGGTTAATACACACTGTGGAGACAAGATGTTAACCTTCTCAGGGGATCTTAAAATGATTTTTTGATCTCTTTAAAATATGGACTATCAATAGCCACTAATCATAGGAATAATATCTGGAAACAATATTAGGAAGTACATGGAGGGAATGGGATAGAACTTGCCATAAGGTTGAAGGGAACCTAGTTGATATATCATTCGCTGTGCGGAAACAGTACGAGTAAAGCAAACAGGATGTGAGGTTACATTGTTGATTCCACTGAATCCACTCTGGAATTTTTTGCAATGCTTTGGTCAATCTGTATCTGGAATACTCCATAAGTTCTCGTTGTCAGAACGTAATAGAGTCGCCCAGGCTCTAGAGGCAGTTCAGAGGACAGCAAGATAAGACACTGATCTTTGATACTGCAGCAAAGAGTTACAAGGAACGACGCTGCAGTTACTGAGAGATGATTTTCCAAAGGTACAACCAGATAGTGAACACTGAAGCAAGGGGTCAGTTTGCTCAGTGGACTAAGAATGCGGTGCAGGATAAAGCCAACAGCACAGGTTCAATTCGGTCACTGGTTGAGGCAGTTTTGGGGGCCTGCCTCCTCGCCTTGTCCCATTGTGATATCATGGCAACCCTTGGCTGACTGCAGCAACGGACAAAAGCAGAAAAACATCTTACACTAGTCACCCAGTGCAGATGCCAAGCTACCCAGGCATCTTGGATCCTCCTTGCCTCATGCACATGCAGCCGAGTGAGGGCAGCAGCACGCATCCTTCCTCTGCTATAATCGAGTTCCTCTGCATTGGTTTAGCTGTAAGAAGTGGGACCTTCCTGAAATCACTTTCCAGCTTGGACATCCTCAAACAATGAGGAGTCTACCACTATTAAACCTTGTAGGAAAAATAGATCTGGAAATAATGATATCAGGGCAATGGGACACAGAGTGACACAAGTAAAAGAATTCAGGATTGATGTCAGGAAGCTCTTCTTCAGGCTAAGGGACTAAGAATGCCACAATGTAACTGCTATAAAAATCTACAAATAGTCGTTTGATAGTACAGAACTTGAGCATTGCTGAAGGAGATACGTCATCAACGCTTTTCTTCTTGAACTCATTAGGATCGCTCGCAAGAAATTTCCAGCAGTAATGGGGGAACAACAATTTTTACTGCATGAGAAGAGAGTGTTGATTGGTTGGCAAGTGGACTCTGATTGGTGAAGGCCTTTATTGTTGGAAAATTCTTGTGAGCTATCCTGATAAGGGTAAGAAGAAAAGCTTTGATAGCATGTCCCTTTTTTCCAGCAATATCTGCAAATGGTTTGAGCTCCCTGAAAAAAGCAAAATCAATTTGCATAATTAATATACTGGTGCGTCGGGTGCAATGTCAGGTGCTGCTAGCTAGTGAAGGGTTCATGGTCACCCGTTGGCACAGAGGGTCAGGAGGAGCAGCGCCATCTCAAGTTCTCACTTAATTTCATGGAAGGTTCTTTTTCAATATCCATTCCAAGCAGATGCCATGAAGCTGGAGCACTCTAGTTGCATTATGTGCCAAGAAGTCTCATGTATAATAACACTTTTAGGCCTAGGCAGGTCTAATTTAATTTGGTAAACCAAATTAAATTAGACCTGCCTAAGCCTAAAGGTGTTATTATAAAAGGGCACAGGTTCCCCACCCCCTTTATACTCATGACCTTGTGACAAATATCTAGTTCATGGTTCATGTTAATATTTTGGAGGTAATGTTTAGTTTGGGGAAGATTCTTGCTGTGAAGGTAAGGTAACTAAAATGCTGGGCTTTATAGATTGCCAGAACGCCTAAAACTAAATGGCAGTTCAGAAGATTACTCATGTTTGTTTAATAGAGTCAGAATAGGAGATAGAGTCATAAAACAACAGGTGGGCTGGAGAAATGGAGATGTGATGTCTACACTGCTTGCAAAGAAGTGCAGGACAGAGAGATGTTTGGTTTTGGAAATTAGAGCTAAATTAATTTAAAAGCATTCAGTGAACCCGGAAAGGCTACATTGTCGTGCAGATGAGTGCAGATTAAGAAGGTTCGCTGGTTTAAATTTATCTGGGTATTTGCTGGGAGGGAGGATTGGTTGCAGCTTGAACCTCATGTGCTTTGCAGCTCACAGAGAATCCCTGGAAGCTGCTGTCAGGTTCCAGGCAGTTAGGGCTCAGACAAGTCCCGGGGAGCTGACAAGGTGGAGGAAGGTCACTGGTTTTATGCCAGGCAGTTGGGGCTTAGAAGACCTGGAAGCCATTTATAGCTCGATGCAGCTGGGACACTGGAGTTCAGAGAAACCCAGGGGTAGTGCCAGCTTTATGGAACTAGCAGCCTGTGAAAGATTTGGAAATATACTGGTAATCGGGGCCTGGAGTGCAGCTTCTGAATCCCATGGGATGGATTCTTAGGAGGAGAGATTGAACCATCAGAAGGTGAGCAGCCATTGAGGCAATCCAAGTCAGAACAGCTTGAGGGAATTCAGTAGCTAGATCTTGAAAGTAAAGAGTTGAAATTCCTCATGCGGGAGACAAAGTTAACGAGATTTTGTGCCTCACAGTGGTCACTGCTGTCTGGGTGGGTTGCTGAGAAATCCATGGGATCTGTCTTGGTTGCATTAACCATTTACTGTGCAGTGTGGTGTGTTCGATCAAGTTTGCCTGTTAATTCATATTTACCTCATGTTAATTCTGAAGGTTAGAGTATACGACAGATATTGTAAATTGTTTTATTTTCCTGACTTTGAATAGTAAAATTTATTGTTTAAAATTGTGGAATCTTGTGTCACTATTCTCCTAGTGAGTAACTGGGATTTCAAACTTTGTCTCCTTTAAACAAAAAGTTACTCGTCCCTAACTGGATCACAACAGCTGGCCCTGAGGCATGCAGAGTGCCTCGACTGCACTGTAAACCTTAGGCCTCCAGGTCAGATTTTCCAGGTCTCTTTACCATCATACCATTTGCTTGCAAAAATGATTGATACACAGTATTGACTGTTGGACACAGTAATGGAATAAAGAACCTGGAAATCAATACAGAAACAATGAGATAGAAACAGAAAATGCTGGAAATACTCAGCAGATCAGGCAGCTTTTGTGGAACTTTTTCCAGTTCTGACGAAAGGTCATTGACCGAAAAGGTTAACTCCGTTTCTCTCTCCACAGATGCTGCCTGACTTGCTGAGTATTTCCAGCATATTCTGTTTTTATTTTGGGTTTCCAGCATCTGCAGTATTCTACTTTTCCATCGGAAACACAGATACCATGATGGAGCGCAGGGTGGGGGAGCAGGGTAGGTAAATGTAGTTTCTTCTACAGTATCTAGCTGAGCTACGATGTAGAGAGCAGTCTTTCATATCAGAATCAGTTCAGCAGGTAGTCAGTATGATATTGTGTGCTCCTCTCTGGCAGAAATGTGACTCATTACTACATTAGTGCACAAGTGTTTTGTTTTAAATTAAAATAGAGTTGGTTAAAGCAAAGTTATTGAAGTGTTATTAATGCGACCATATCAGTATTAGAGTTTTGATGCACGTTAAGCAGACACTTGTAATAAAGTGTTACAGTGAGTTCTACATTCTTAATATGTGAGATAGGAATGTGAAAATTACAGCATTCTACAGTTCAGCCCCATTTTCATAGATTTCAATTTGCTAGAAAAGTTTTTTTGCTGGGAGAATGTTACCAAGTAACCTGATCAACAACAGTGTGCTCTCCCACAGCTTTGTGAGAGGCAAGGGCTATGGGCCGCTCAATACTTTGATATTTCCTTTCCTTGGAACTTTCTTCTCCTTACACAAAACTATTAGTCAAACAGAACAGAATCTCACACAGGATTAATTAGTTCATTACCAAAAAACCAGAAGGTTAGAGGGAAGTACCTCAAAGTAAACAAAATGAGAAACCAAAAAGCCTTCAAAGGGAGAAACCCAGTATAAAGTAGCTTTGTCATATATTTCCTACACAAAACAATGCAGTAAAATGAAAGGCTATGCAAAGCAATGGCATGACTGCAGCATATTACTCAGGATACACGCAATGTCAGCACTATCCCATCCCCATTTCTAGAAGGCTTGTCATAGGGTAAAATTCCTCCATAACACAACAGCACAGTGTTAAAAACAGGGGGCAGAATTTTCTGCCTGCCGGGTGGGCAGGCCCGACCCAATCTCCGGCGGGCGGGGAGCCGATCCCCGCCGGAGAAGTGGGCCCCACCGCCATTTTATGTGGGTGGGCCAATTAAGGTCCGCCCAGCGTGACGCCCGGCGGGAAGTGCTATGCGCTCCCTGTGCAGGCGTTGGGGAGATTCCCCAAATGCGAGAGTGCGCTCTTTTGCGCATGTGCACAAAAGAGCGCACATCTCCCTGAGGCTAAGTGCTGCCTCAGGGAGATTGCTGACAGTTGTATAAACATTAAAAATAGAAAGAAAAAGAAAAATCCTTAACATGTCCCCCTCATGTGACAATGTCACTTGAGATGGGACACGTTAATAAATTTCACTAAAACTTTATTCAACTTTTTAAATCCCGACATGAAGCCTCATCCCGCCAGTGGATGAGGTTTCATGTTTTTTCTATTGCCCGCCGGGTACCTTAAGGTTGGACGGGCAGGTCCTTTAATTGTTTTAATTATCCTGTCAATGGCCTCAATTGGCCATTGATAGGTCGGTAGGCCCACAGCTGATTTTGCTGCGGGCCCATCTTCCTGAAAATTTAAATGGGGCGGGATGACGTTGGGGGTTCTGTCCAACGTCATCCCGCGTCATTTTGCGCATCGGCGAGCGGGCCCCGCCCCCCAACGGCAAAATTCAGCCCAGGAAGTCTGTGGACGCCAAACAATTATTTCTATGCAAAAGCAAAATACTGCGGACGCTGGAAATCTGAAATAAAAACAAAAATTGCTGGAAACACTCAGCAGGTCCGACAGCATCTATGGAGAGAATGAAAGAGGGCAGAATTTAGCCCTCGATGGGCGGGCGGGCCCCACCAGCTCAGCGGCGGGCGGGCAGCCGAACTCCGCCGCCAAAACGGGCCCCGCCGCCATTTTGAGTGGGCGGGCTGCCCGACAGGAAGTGCTATGCGCTTCCTGTGCGGGGGGTGGAGGGAATCCCCATCTGTCAAAGTGTACTCTTTCACGCATGCGCATGACTAAGTGCTGCCTCAGGGAGATTGGTGACCATTTTAAAAACCTCAAAAATAGAAAAATAAAAAAATTATTAATATGTCCCCCTCATGTGACAATGTCACACGAGATGGGACATGTTAATAAATATGACATAAAGTTTGATTAAGGTTTTAAAAACGGACATGAAACCGCATCCCGCCAGTGGATGAGGTTTCATGTTTTTTCTAGTGCTCGCTGGGGCTCCTGGCCTGCCCGCCAGCCTTAAGGTTGGATGGACAGGGCCATTAATTGGGTTAATTATCCTGTCAATGGCCTCAATTGGCCATTGACAGGTCGGCGGGGACACAGCTGATTTCGCTGTCCGCCCACCTTCCTGAATATTTAAATGGGGTGGGTTGACGTCGGGGGTCCCTCCCGACATCATCCTGTGTCATTTTTCCCATCAGCGAGCGGGCCCCGCCCCCAACTCGCCGACGGGAAAATTCTGGCCAGAGTTGACGTTTCGAGTCCGTATCAGACTGAAAATGTTAACTCTGCCCATCTCTCCACAGATGCTGTCAGACTGGCTGAATTATTTCTATGCATGTGCCTGTTTTTAATCTTAATTTTAAAAAATTATCAAGGAGCCTCTGAAAATGAAGACCTGCACATAATTGTTGCCATGACTTAATACGGAGATGTGACAATGGGTTTCCTGTACTGTATGTCCCCACCCCCGCATTGTATGTTCATAAACAAATTTAGAAACAATTTGCAAACATTTTTCATAAAAGACAGATCCTGTTTAAAATATGTTTGGACCGAATCTGACATCTCAAACTAACTGCTCAAGTTTAAGTTACATAATTATTCTTAAAATGCAGTGGCAGAGTTTATCGAAACAGAGTGTTGCCCATGAATTTAAAAATTCATGAGTTTAAAAATGATGACATGGTAACCACAAATTAGCTGCTTGCTTTCACTTTGCTTTTCTCAAAGATATTAATCATTTTACAAAGCTTTTTGCTGCATCTCACCTGTTACAACATAAGCTTGTCACTGGAGCTGACACGAGCTGGAAGCAGCACAATACTTGGAGCGTCCAGTTCGAGGAACCCGAACCGAGCTGAAAATTCACCTTTCAATCGGTGAACATCCCTTATTCCTTTTGAAGCTGCATTTGATCTCAACACCATTTTCTTTGTCCATTCTGTACTACGGTTCTCTTATTTATATATTGGATCTACATACACAAGTCTTATCAACCAATCATTCCATTGCTCTGTGCCTTCCTCCTCCAAGATATCTCCACCAGCACAGCCTGGACTCAACTTAATTGCTTTTGCGTCAATGGTTTCTACGCAGGTTCTTGAAGGTCAGCCCAATTATTTTCTTTGAAGCAAGATGTTACTTAATTACTGCAAATGTCAGTTAGAGGGGTACAACATTCTTTTGGTCAATCATTCACTTTTGACTGGAGTCCTCAGTGAGTGTGTGCACACAGCCTGAGAAAGACAATGCTACCTTACTGTGTTGAGCTACACGAAGAGGCTTTGCCGGAGACCGTGAATGAACATATTGAGCTAGGCCCAAGCTTTGAACAGCAAAGTTAACACCCATGAGAAAATGGTTTTACACCAACTTGCTAATGGTTTCAAAGACACCTGAACCGATTAGAACCCGAAAAGTGAGCATCCCTCCCCGCCACATCCCACCAAAACCAGCAGGGCACCCGGTGAGGTCAGCTTAATTCTATACCAGCCTCCTACCAATCTGGGAGAACGCCAGTGAAATTTCAGAGATCTTGTCTTTATGCTTGAAAAACTACAAGAATTCCTTTGTGTTGGAATGCTTGCCTTTTCACTGCTGCTTCATTTAACTTCAGTTCAGGTTAGGTTGAAGTGTTGGGGCTCCTGTGCCTGGGCTTCATATTACAAACGAGCCTGAACTTTACGCAGCCCCCAAATCAGCAGCAGAGGCCTCCTTGCCGCCTCTCCGATGCGATCAGTCTGGAGATGATTCATCCATGGCGAACTGTGCATGCATGAGATTCACATGATTTTAACACTTGTTGAAGTAATGCCAAGGATAATTTTCAACATCGGAAAACAACAGGCAGCAGATCTGCCAGTTTTCTGCACACACTGAAGTTAAACATTGCCTGCACGATTTAACACTACTTCATGTGAACAAAGTTTCCACCCGGCTGGTGACTCCAAGGTTGTATTTGTGACACTGCTGGTTTGGCCATGGACTTATGTCTAGGTGGGTGTGGGGATAGCATGTGCACGACTGAACTATATTTGTAGTAGAAACAGAAAATGTTGGGAGAACTCAGCAGGTGTGGCAGCATCGGTGGAGAGAGAAACAGAGTTAACGTTTCGAGTCCGTATTACACTTCTTCAGAGCTGAATCAAATGGAGCCCACAGATGCTGCCAGACCTGCTGAGTTTTTCCAGCATTTTCTACATTTATTTTAGATTTCCAGCATCCACAGTATTTTGCTTTTATATTTATAGTTGCATAAGCCAACATATTGCTAACATAGCTAAAGCCTGTCACTTGTAGCTCTTCAAATCTGAGACAGTGAATGAAAATCTGATTTGAGCAGAATTTTGTTTCATCCGATAGCAAGATGTTGGGTCATTTATAGTGCTGGTTTACCACTGAGGGTAGAAAGGGCCATAACTTCCCACTCTTCCTGTCTCTGAAGGGAAGCACTGGAACTCCTTATCACTCTAGAACACCACATGTTGGTGATCCTACACTCTTTCCCAGCAGCTATCTCATCTACAATCTCAAAATTGGTCATACTCTTAAAATATGCCCACCACAACATTTCACAATAGCACAGCTTAGAAAAATTAAATTGTGTTATGTAGCCCATCAACACAATGTGTTTTCTACTTTTCCTTCTGGCTTTAATGTAGTGCCATCCTCTATCCACATTATCTTCCACAATAACACAAATGTAGGCTGCCATTTTGAGATATATCAGTTGACAGAGAATGAGTCCTGGCCTAACAGTCCTTGGGAATTATGGGCAGACATGTAGGATGCATCTGTGGTGGTCACGCACCAGCTGAACATTCAGCGAGTGGAAGCCATTGCGGTTGATGTAGTTAACTGGTTATTGCCACGGAGATGTAAGTACCACATGAGTGCAGTCAACTGCACCCTGCACCTGGAGAAAACCAGAGATCTGCGCCAATCCCAACCATCTTGCTTCCTGGCTTTCCTGATCCTGGTCAAAATGCACAAAGTTCTGTGCCTTCGCAAAGATGGCGTCCATGACCTCCTGGATACACTTGTGCATGGAGGCTTGAGAGATCCCACACAGATCACTGTGGAGCCCTCGAAGGAGCCACGGGCATAAAAATTGAGCGCCGTGGTCGCTTTCATGGTCACTGGCGGTGGATGCCCTCCATGTCCCCATGGTGTCAAATCCTGCAGCAGGTGGCATTGTGACCAAACAGTTCCCTAGACATGCGCAGTCTTTAGCGACAATGGTTCTCAGTCATCTGCAGGAATGACAAGTGCTGTCTCGCTGAGTCTAGTGAGGCACCTATGAGTGGTGGTTCGCTGTGGATCTTCAGCTGCGTGCACAGCACACCCTGCCGCTCCTTCATCTTGAGGGAGGTGCTCCTCCCTTTGCTGAACCAGGCACCTCCACCACTCCCTTTTTCTTCTTCTCTGCTGCCTTGGCATACCACTAAATCACCAGGCTCCATGATCCTGATGTTCTCCTTCTACAGGATCAAAGAGAGACACATGTGGGTTAGCATGTGTGGCCTAAGAACCTCTCTTGGTTAAGTTTGATGGCCCCTTCATGCATGCAGGACAGTGCTGTCCACCACTTGGATGTCCAGAGTTTAGTGTGCTTCATGGCTGCCCGAAACCCCACCCACCTCCGCCCCACTCCGCCTGACCGATTGGCAGCAGCTTTGGCCATTGGACTGCATGTTGCACTCTCAGCTCAGGCATTCTCCTAAACTGCACTGCAAGGCTGCGCTGTTAGTTTGAACAATGAGGGATACTGGTCCAAACCTGAATAAAAACATTGTAAGGGGCTATGAGCACCTCCACCAGTGACTGCACTATGGCCAGCTTTCGCAAGGGGATTGTACAACTTACCCAATCAGCCAATTGATCTGCTGCCCCCTAAAATGCTCATTAATTTGCAGTCTGCGCTCAAGGGCGGAAACATTTTGGAGCATTTGGTGGCACGTTCATGCTTTTGCGTTGCTTGAGTGGGCAGGAAAGCTTCAGAGGCCCGACTCCAAGTATCTCAATGGATCTGCAGCTGAATGGTCTCAATTGCAGAAGGATGCTCACTTTTAACAAGCTTTTCCAAGTGCGTGGCCACTTCCCTCTCACACACACCCCCCCCCACCCCACCCACCCTCTCAACTCCACCCCCCAACATGTGCTTGTGCATTTCCTACAGTTTGTCCTGCCTTGCACCCCCACCACCCCCCCCACTTCACAGGCCTCACTCTCACTGGAGCCTTTACCGCGGCACTACACAAAGTTAGCCAGGAAAAAGTGACTTGCCTGTGCCACGCCCGCCAACCACCGAATGTGCGGCGCTTCTTCCCTGATTTCCTACGGGCGATCGTCGTGGGCCTTGCGCAAGGTTGTGTGCACTCGCCTCCAAGTTACCTCAAAGTTCAAGTCGCCAGGTGCACGACCTTTCGAGGCAGTCGTGAATCACGCCATTCTGAAGTCACGACGACGTGGGCAGTAAATTTGACGTGGGGGAGGGGGGGAGATGATTCCGGCCAGCAGGTCTTATAATGAGACACTAAAGTATTGAAATTAGGTTCCCAACGTGCGGTGGTGGGAAACGCGGCCTGCCATTGACAGGTGGGGGGGCAGACTGGTTTCACAACGGCCTAAAACCAAGTTTTGGCCTTCTCGCCTTTTGTCTGCTCACACTCGCCATGACACCTGCCGCCAATGGGACTGGACGATTCCACCCTATATTTTTGATCTAGCACCACCTGGACAATTTTTTTTTTAAATTGCAGCTCTTATTTGGAAGCTCTTCATTTCATATTAGTTCTCCAATTGTAGCTCAAACCAGGATCATAAAGTAATTCTTTCTTAACATCAGGCAGAAATACAACATAATGCTAAGCCCACCAATAAGACTGCACCAATACATTTTTTTTCTTTCATAGGGATGTGGGTGTCGCTGGCAAGGCCAGCATTTGTTGCCCATCCCTAATTGCCCTGGAATTGAGTAGCTTGCTAGGCCATTGCAGAGGCAGTTAAGAGTCAACCACGTTGCTGTGTCTCTGGAATCATATGTAGGCCAGACCAGGTAAAGATGGCAAATTTCTTTCCCTCAGGGACATTAGTGAATCAGATGGGTTTTTATGACAATTGATTCCTGATGAATTCAGCTTACACCAGCTGTCGTGGTGGGATTTGGACCCATGTTGCCAACGCATGAGCCTGGGTCTCTGAATTACCAATCCAGTGACAGTACTGGGGGATCACATACAGGAATGCCTCATAGATGTGATCAGTAGCCAACAGGTCTATTCCTGCTTCATATAAAGCAGCAGAAGATACATATAATGTGGTGTTATGTGGAAAATTATTTCAGGGATACATAAAACACTTTACAATATCATCACTCTTTTTTCCTCCCTCTAATGCTTTCCTTTTACTGCTTTCCTGCAGGTGCTGACTCACATTGGGATGCAGCTCTTTGGGTGTTCTGTTAATCAGTTAGATCCCTGAAAACATGTAAATCTGCTTCCAATTTTCCCAATGTCATACAGACTGTCAAATAAAGACATTATGAATAACAGTGAGTCTGCGATCTCCAAAGCAAAGAGCATATTGATACGATTTATAGAATTATAAATTTAAGTTTTTAAGCATTTTTAAGCAAATTTGAAGATAAATTATCCTTACATATTCCAAAAAGCTACAATTAGTGGGAGTTTTGTACATGATGTGTATTTTTGCTCCTAGCAAAGTCAATGGAAAAGAAAATTGAGCACCTTGTAAAATCAGTTTCTGATCCGTTGATGCCCATTTTTGCACCTTCACCAAAGGCCAATATTAGCCCCAGTCACCTCGGGGGGCACAGATCTGACAGAACTCACCCCCAGTGAAACAGAAACATCAAAGAAACAAATGAAAAAACCATCAAAACTTCTGGGCATTTTATCCAAGATCCCCATGAATATAAGAGCCCAAGTCAAGCGTTGATGGATGGTTCGTGTAGTCACCCTCCCACTATATAAAACCGTTGTATGCAGTCTGCATCTGGCATGCTTAAACTCTGGGGTGTTGGCAGCAGAGTGGTATATAATCAGAAGTGAGTGACCCTGGCAGTCCTCAACGTTAGGGACGGGCAATAAATGCTCCTCGGTGCCACCCACATCCCACATCCTGTGACCAAATTTTTAAAAAGCTCCAGAGGGCACAAATCATGAGCTGGATTTTCCTGGAGTCGGGGAGACTCCGAGGAGGGTTGAAAATGGCAGGCGGGTCCCTGATCTGGAGGCCTGGCGCCCATTCTCAGCATTTCCAATATTGGCAACTGTATGAAAGGGGGCGGGGTGTAAATCGCACATATGACACTTAACAATCAGCCGGGCCATTTAAAGGGATAGGGCAGAACAGGAAGTAATGATTTTCACTCTCAAAACTTCCAGAATTTGGACAATGTGTTACACAACTTGGTGCTGGAGACATGAACAGATCTGAAAGGCAGAGGTAGATGATTCTAAGCTTTATATAGATCTGAATGAAGCAGCAACCACAAAGCTGAACTTCCCTCTGAGGTAGAGGCTGGTGTTTGCCCTCAGGGAATAGGGGATGGTGTCATGGTCTCTTACGACCTGCTGCCACCATATATGCTGAGGGGCTTGATGTGGACCTCAAGGGATCTGTCTCTGTGCTGTCTATGCTAAGCGAGATATTGAGACAGATGAGGGTTCTTGCTGAACACAATTACATGGAGTGTATTACCAGCAACAACTCTATACAGCTCTGCATAGGCCTTGTTCTAGCCTGAGTCCTAACAGTTACATAGGCTGATTATTTGACGTTATGCCTGACTCATACAGTGAACAAAGTCTTACTGATATAGGGTCACAGACAGTAGTGATCACAGGCAATAGTGAACATCTAACATGGAGGCTGTACCTTTTATCCCCCAGCCTTACGCATGGTGATGTCACAGTGATGTCACTATGCACCTTCTTGAAGGTATATGTCGTTGTCTGCATTGGCAGGAATACAATATCATAACAGGTGGGGCGGGGGTGGATATGTATGTGTGTGTGTGTGTGTGTGTGCGTGCGCACACGAGAGAGAGAGACTGTTAAACAGCATGGAGAGAGGCCATTAAAGAGCGCAAAGAGAGAGAGATGAGAGTCCATTAAAGAGCGCCAAGAGAGAGAGATGAGAGTCCATTAAAGGGCGCGGAGAGAGAGAGACAAGAGGCCATTAAAGAGCGTGAAAGGGAAAAGAGTGCGGAGAGCAGCTGGTTGGTGAGCATTTCTAGGCTTTAAAGTAAAAGTAAGGTCTTTACTTTGTGCTATTTTTCTCTTTTGCTTAAAAATAGCTTGTTAAGTATAGGATTGATATTGGTATAAAAAAAATTACAATAAAGGGTGGGATTTTCTGCACCCGCCTGTCGCTGGGATCTTCCAAGTCAATGGACTTCTGGCTGGGGCACCGCCTCGCCCACGGTGGGTCCCACCCGCGACAGGGCCGGAAAATCCCGGCCAAAGTGTAAAGAGTGGGGCATCCTTCAAATGTAAAGAGCAGGGATACTAGAGTAACTAACTAATAAATTAAATAAAATACAATAGCGATGGCAGGACAGGTGATGTGTTGCTGCTGCAGCATCTGGGTATTGCTGGATAGCAAGGTGATCCAGAATGAAAACATCTGTAGTGTTTGCAGCTCGAGGAACTTTGGATCCGAGTTGAGGAGCTGGAGTCTGAGCTGCAGACATTGCGACACATCAGGGAGGGGGAAAGTAACCCGGACACTTTGCTCCAGGAGGCGATCACACCCCACAGGTTAGATAATTCGAATTTGGTCTGTGATCCGGGACAGGAGGGCGTGACTGCAGGTGAGGCAGGTATGGGGACCCAAGGAGTAGCATTCGAGCAGCCTCAGCCCCTGCAACTGTCCAACAGTTACAAGGTTCTTGCAAGCTGTGTGTATGACAATGGGGACTGCAGGGAGGATGAGCCAACTGACCGTGACACCATGGTACAGGGAGCCATTCAAGTGCGGGGAGGAAATAGGAACGTAGTAGTGGTAGGGGGCAGTATAATTAGGGGGATAGATACTGTTCTCTGCAGCCCTGAGCATGAGTCCTGAAGGCTGTGTTGCCTGCCCGGTACCAGGGTTAAGGACATCTCCTCAGGGCTGGAGAGGAACTTGGAGTGAGAGGGGAGGGATCCAGTTGTCGCCGTTCATGTTGGTACCAATGACATTGATAGGACGAGAAAGGAGGTTCTGCTGAAAGAATTTGAACAGTTAGGAGCTAAATTAAAATGCAGAACCTCTAAAGCAATAATCCCGGTACTACTACCTGAGCCATGGGCAAACTGGCATAGGGTAAATAAAGTCAAGGAGTTAAATGCGTGGCTCAGAGATTGGTGTGGGAGGAATGGGTTTCAGTTCATGGGGCACTGGCATCAGTACTGGGGTAGAAGGGAGCTACTCGGGTGCGACGGGCTTCACTTGAATCGTGCTGAGACCTGTGTTCTGGCGAATCAAATAACTAGGGCTGGAGAGAGAGCTTTAAACTAAATAGAGGAGGGGACAGTTTTGTTGAGGGGATACGTATGCTTACAAAGTAAAACAATATGGCAGGATTGCACGGCAGCTATTTAGGTAATGATACCCAGAGTGTGACAGGAAGGGACAGAGTGTACAAACATAAAAAACAGTAGCAAATAGGGCTAAAGGGGGGAAAAAATGGTAAAGAGGCAAAATTAATGGCTCTTTACTTAAATGCACTTGGTATTCAAACAAAATAAATGAATTAATGGCACAAATAGAGGTTAATGGGTATGATCTTGCAGCCATTACGGAGACATGGTTACAAGGAGATCAAAGCTGGGAACTAAATATTCAGGGGTATATAACTTTTCAAAAGGACAGGCAGGAAGGAAAAGGTGGTGGGGTAGCTTTGTTATTACGAGATGGAATAAGTACGATAACAAATGATCTTAGATCGGAAGATGTAGAATCCATATGGGTGGAGGTAAGAAATAACAAGGAGAAGAAGACACTGGTGGGAGTGTCTATAGGCCCCCTAACAGTGGCTATACTGTAGGACAGAGAATAAATCAGGAGATAATGAAGGCAAGCAAAAAAGGCAGTATATTAAATCATGGGTAACTTTAATCTTCATGTAGATTGGGAAAATCAAATTGGCAGAGGTAGCCACGAGTGTATTTAGGACAGTTTTCTAGAACAATATGTTGTGGATCCAACCAAGGATCAGGCTATTTTGAATCTAGAAATGTGTAATGAGGCAGATTTAATAAATGATCTCAGAGTAAAAGATCCCCTAGGAAATAGTGACCATAACATGGTAGAATTTATCATTCAGTTTGAGAGTGAGAAACTTAGGTCGCAAACAACTGTGCTAAACTTAAATAAAGGTCATTACAAAGGAATGAGGGTAGAGTTGGCTGGAGTGGACTGGGAAAGGAGTTTAGCAGAAAACACAGTTGATGAACAATGGCAGAAATTTAAGAAAATAGTTCATGACTCACAATAAAGATATATCCAAGTAAGGAAGGAGGATTCTAGGAAGGGGATAAACCAACCATGGAAGTTAAGGATAGTATCAAATTGAGAGAAAAAACACACAATGTGGCAAAGATTAGTGGTAAAGTGGAGGATTGGGAAAGTTTTAAAACCAACAAAAGATGACCAAAAAAAAATTAAGAGAGAAAATATAAACTTTGAGGGTAAACTAGCGAGTAATATAAAAACGGACAGTAAGAGCTTCTTTAAATATATAAAAAGAAAGACAGAGGCCAAAGTGAACATAGGCCCCTTAGAGAGTGAGGCTGGGGAAATAATAATGGGAAACCAGGAAATGGCAGAGGAATTGAATAAATACTTTGCATCAATCTTCACGGTTGAAGACGCTAATAGCATTCCAAAAATACTAAATCAAGGGGCAAAAGTAGGGGTTGGGGGTGGGAGGGGGGCGGTGGGGGTGGTGGTGGGGGGGGGGAGGCGGAGAGGAAATAAATATAACTATCACTAGAGAAAAATTACTAGGGAAATTAATGGGGCTAAAGGTCGATAAGTCCCCTGGACCTAATGGATTGCATCCTAGGATATTAAAGGAAGTAACTACACAGATAGTGGATGCACTGGTAGTAATCCTTCAAGAATCCTTAGATTCTGGAAAAATCGCAGGAAAACTGCCAACTGCCTTATTCAAAAAGAGAGGGAGACAAAAACAGGTAACTATAGGCCAGGTAGCTTAACATCTGCCATTCGGAAAGTGTTAGAGTCTATTATAAAGGATGTAATAGCAGAGCATTTAGAAATGCATAATATACTCAAGCAGAGTCAGCATGGCTTCATGAAGGGCAAATCATGCCTGACAAATTTATTAGAATTTTTTGAGGAGTTAACAAGCAGGATAGATAAAGGGGAACCGGTAGTTGTAATGCATTTGGATTTCAATGTCAGGAAGAGATATTAATGTATATGATGCTATTGGAAATTATTTTTTTAAAATAGAGGTTTAGTCTGTGTGTGTGTTAACTGGATTTACACCAGCTAGTCTGGGTGATGTATTGTAGTTTTGAGATGTAAACAGAAGGTAGAGGGTACATTTGCATTTGTTGAACAGAGCATTCAAGAGTGGGAGTGAAATCTTACACCTAGCTAGCAGACACCAAGCAATGTTTATATCACTAATAAAATTGGTACTATGGAAGGGGTTCAAAGGACCTGGTGATACAATGAGAATTTACATTCAAAGAAAAAGCAGTTTGTGTGTACAGGTCGGAGGCACGTAATATCTAAGCAGCTGTAAGCCTACAACTGTCTGCAAAGGAACCAAATCGAAAGGAACCTCATTTTGAATTTGTAAGGTGAAAATGCTTTGCCTGGTGTCTGTTTAAGTCTATTGGTTATTGTTGCCTTAGTGGAGATTAATTTGGGAATTTGTTAAAAGTTATGATAGTAGTAATTTGTAGCCATGTGTATGTGCTTAATTTGTTGTGACTTAATAAATGTTTCATTTAGATTATATAAAAACCTCTAGAGAACTGGTGGTCTTATTCCTGAATTTAGAGCTGCAACTCAAAACATACTAATTGAAAATATAGGTTATGACAGTTGTTTAAAGTTTCCCTCTGGGATTTTAAATAACTCAGCCTTTACAAACTGCTGTGTCATAACATTCCAAAAGGCGCTTGATAAGGTACCTTATATAAGGCTACTTAACATAAGAGCCCATGGTGCTAGGGGTAATATTTTAGCATGGATAGATGATTGGCTAACTAATAGAAGACAGAGAGTTGGGATAAGAGGGGCATTTTCAGGATGGCAACCTGTAACTAGTGGAGTGCCACAGGGATCAGTGTTGGGGCCACAATTATTTACAATATATATTGACTTGGATGAGGGAAGTGAATGTACTATCGCCAAGTTTGCGGATGACACAAAAATAGTTGGGAAGGCAAGTGGTGAGGATGACACAAAGAGTCTACAGAGGGATATAGACAGGTTAAGTGAGTGGGCAAAAACTTGGCAGATGGAATATAATGTGGGAAAATGTGAGGTTATGCACTTTGGCAGGAAGAATAAAAGAGCTGAATATTATTTAAATGGAAAAAGACTGCAGGCACAAAGGGATTTGGGAGTCCTCGTGCACGAATCCCAAAAAGCTAGCATACAAGTTCAGCAGGTAATAGGGAAGGCAAATGGAATGTTGGCTTTTATTTCAAAGGGAATGGAGTATAAAAATAGGGAAGTCTTGCTAAAACTATACAAGGCACTAGTTACACCACACCTAGAATACGGTGAACAGTTTTGATCCCCGTATCTAAGGAAAGATATACTGGCATTGGAGGCAGTCCAGAGAAGGTTCACTAGGTTGATCCAGGGTGTGGAGTGGTTTTCTTATGAGGAGAGGTTGATTAGGTTGGGCTGTACTCATTGGAGTTTAGAAGAATGAGAGGCGACCTTATTGAAACATATAAAATTCTTAGGGGGCTTGACAGGGTAGATGCAGAGAGGTTGTTTCCCCTTGTGGGAGAGTCTAGGACCAGAGGGCATAATCTCAGTGTATTTAAGACAGAGACGAGGAGGAATTTCTTCTCTCAGAGAATTGATAATCTGTGGAATTCTTTACCGCAGAGCACTGTAGAGGCTGGGTCGTTGAGTATATTCAAGGCTGAGGTAAACAGATTTTTAATCAGTAAGGGAATCAAGGGTTTTGGGGAAAAGGCAGGAAAGTGGAGTTGAGGATTATCAGATCAACCACGATCTGATTGAATGGCGGAGCAGACTTGATGGGCCGAATGGCCTACTTCTGCTCCTACATCTTATGGTCTAGCAGCAAGCAACTGTGGGGATCTGTCTTCAGAGCATCTGGCTCATCAGAGAGCCAGATGCAGAGCTGGGACACCTGCTTCAAGGTCAACAGCATAGAGCTGGTACATCTAATGGTAATAATGGCCAGCAGCTGCCTTAAATTTAATTCTGTTAACGTTTTGAATCTGTATGTCTCTTCTGTAGAAGAGCCATACAGCCTCAAAATGTTAACTCTGTTTTTCTCTCCACTGATGCTATTAGACCTGCTGAGTTTTTCCAGCATTTTCTGTTTTTGTTTCAGATTTCCAGCACCCGCAGTATTTTGCTTTTATCTTAAATTTAACTCCGCTTTCCTCCAAACAATGCTGACTGAGGAGGATAATATTATGAAGCGGCAGAGAAAGTCACCCTCCTTACAACCACCTCATAGAGCACCTTGGCATTCCAACAGCCAACAAACAAAGGGTCAGGAGCTGGCACTTGCCCACGACTCATTCCACTGTTCGGACATGGGCATCCTGCCACAAACTAACATTTCTCGTCTTTCACTTAGTCGGACCGAAAGAGATTTTATTTTAATTTATACAGAGGCAATGTACTGCGGATGCTGGAAATCAAATAAAAACAGATAACGTGTCTGGATGAGGTGTGAATGGCAGGACAGTAGCTACCAAAACACAAAAATTAAGAAAGGAACACGAGATAAAACAGAACCAGCAAAACAACGAAAGAAAATGGAGGCAGAGGTTATGATCTAATATTGTTGAATTCAATATTAAGCCCAGAGGCTGTTGAGCACCCAGTCGAAGATGTTGTTCCTCAATCTTCTGTTGTAACCCAGGATGCAGGATTCCTTTTTGGGAATGTTAATGAGCTATCCCAAAGGGAATGCAATAGTGCTCAGGGTACTTCTAGTTTTGAGACAATGAGAAGTCATTGATCACATAGCCTAAAAATTCACACCCAGCATTAGAACGTGTTTGCATTCAATAAGCCGAGGTAGGGAGCGGTGATTTTAGCTGAGCAGACAAGACTAGTTGCAGTGTGCTTCCACAACAAGACAGGAGGTGTAGTTATGTCAAGGTGGCAAACATTTCTCAACAATTGGGCCGATCAGATTTCATCACACAGGTAATATTTGTCTCTTCTCCCTTTCTATAGAAGTAGTTCTCAGACTTTTTTGAAGGAGCCCTTTTGAAATTGATTAGTCAAATGTAAATTCTAATATAGAACAGTGCTTCCCAAGCTATTTTCCAATGTGACTCCATTTTAACTCTTAAAGTAACATGACCCCAAATGCCAGCAAAAGCAAAACAAATAAAGGAGCATAGAATCATTCGGTATATAATTATTAAATTTTGCATATTAAAAATCTGTCTTTTAAAAGTACTTAGTAAAAATGTTATTAATTTATGTACTCATGTAAATTTCAGCCAAACTCTCCATATTACCTGGTAACAGAAGGCTCAGTGAAACCCCTCTCCTCTCTATCTCCCCACACACATTGTAATCATCCTTCCCCCCCCAACATCCCCCCATACATTGTAATCATCTCTCTCCCCCCCAACATCCCCCCCACACATTGTAATCATCCCTCCCCCCCAACATACCCCTCACCCCCCGCTCCACACACACACGTATCCCAATCCACCTTGCCGCCACCACCCACCTGATAAACACACACATACACACACCTCTTCCCAATGCTCCTCCCCCACCCTGATTTATTCACTCACCAACCCCCACTCCACTTCCCCCCTTTGAGTCTAATTGCTGGTGCCTGTGAAGCAGAGTTGCCAGCCCAGGGTAAGGACCCTGTTAGAACAAGTGGACAGGAACAGAAACATAGCAAAGTTCGAAGACACAACTCCCCTTCCTGGCCTAGCTACAAGGCCTCCCGGTTTTTCCTGCACTCTGGGCACAGTCAGTCTCTGCCTGGCTCTGCCTCTGCCAAATGGCGCTCAAATATCCTGAGCCCGCTCGGCACTCACCATTAAAAGTGTTTTCTGAAGTTAAAGAGGGATCACCACCTGCCCCGTGCTATTTGGTGGAATTGATCTAGTGGATCCAGGGCTGTTGCTGTCATTGCCTCTGGACTGGGTTGGCTGCTCTCCACAGTTGCCATTTCCACTCGAAGGAGGGAGAGCTTATGACCCTAAATGTGACCTCGGTGACCCCATTGGGGGTGGTGACCCACAGTTTGGGAACATTTTAATTTTTTAAAAAATTTTCCTTACTTTTCCTTTGTGTCTCTTTCAATCTAATCCAATCTTTCTACCCCTCTGTATTTCTCTCTCTGTACTCATCTCCTTCCCTGCTGTTCCTGTTTCTTTGTCAATTCTTACATCTCAGCGGTTGACCTAGACAGATGATCTAGTCATTCCCCAAGGTCCCAGGTGCCCTTTACGCCATTCAAGGCAAAAATATTCGATCTGAAGGGCAAAGGGAAAATTAACTTAATGCCGGTGATGCTGCAGGACCTTAGAAATAGTGGATACAATGAGGTGGAGCTTTAGAGTCAAGAAGAGGGGTACTACATAAGGGATACATAAACTCTCAATTTTCACAAAGCAGATTTTGAGGGAAAGGAACGAGCTGAAGTGGGAGACTAGACCCAATGTTTGAGGACCACAGAGTAAGTTGCAATACTCTCGGGAATACAGTATTGTCAACACAACTTGGAAAGAAGTGCCAATGAAAAGAAATGATTTTAAAATTAAGTGAGCATAAGTGAAGTACTATAGGAGGTAAAGGCAGAAAAAGAAAGCTTTCCTCACGTATAAATGAGAGTATAAGCATAAGGTTAGGAAACTGGTCAGGCGAACCATAGGGGGCAATGAATGAGAGCTCCCCCAGAGATGCTCCTGCCATTTCTTTACCATGTACGCAGCAGAACAGGAGCAACCCTGAGGAAATTCTGATGCAAAGAGATCCTGGGAATATTAAAAAGTCTTTGACAGGTAATCAGAGAAACAGTGAGCCCTGTAAAATACACCAATTAGTCAAGGAATAGGAAGTATTAGAAACCAATTTGTTGTGTTCATTTTCACAGAAGAAACCTCAGAGCCAGAACGTGAAGCCAGGGCTTGGAGAAGAGAACGTGGATCAGCAAAGCAGGAACACAACATTTGATTTCTTTCTACAGTGGGCGATCAAAAGCTGGAATGGGTTTCAAGGAACAATGGTTGCTTCCGCTGGTTCAACTTAAGTGGTAGAATGGGACAACAGTGGCCTGGTGTACTGGAAAGAAGTAGGTTAGAAATAGGCTGAAGAGGACCTTTCATCCAACACCATGTTTGTGATCAAAGACATGACCTAGGGAAACATTTTATTCATCAGGCCTCCTTTATGAAGTACAAGATACTATCTTCAAATGCTTAACCTTATTCAACACTATTCCTGTACTCCTTTCTGTAATTATGCAGGCGTGCTGAACACTGACTCATGTAATCTCGGACTTATAATAACAGGACAAAGCATTAATTTACAGTGTCCATTTGATAGTGCACAACCCTGCCAGTGGGAAACACATGAAGAGCTTTCATCATCTAAGTCACTTCAGACTGCTACAAAAAACTGCATGGAAAAAGGAGCATTCTGCCTTACAATACAGCCTTGTGTATTAAAAGAACTATAAAACAGCAAAAAAATCTGGGTTTAGCTACTTTTTTTTTAACGACAAAGACTTGCACTTATATGATGCATTTCATGAGCTCAGGGACCAAAACACTTTTCAACCAATGTAATACTTTAGACGTGTAGTCACTGCTGTAATGGAGGAGACGTGGCAGCTAATTTGTGCACAGCAAGCTCCCACAAACAGCAATGTGATGATGACCAGACAGTCTGTTCTGGTGATATTGGTTGAGGGACGGACATTTGTCAAGACACCAGGAGAATGCCCACGGTCTTATTTGAAATAGCATCATGGGATCTTTTAAGTCAACCCTGACACCTCATCTGAGAGATTAACAATCACTCAGTGCGGCACTGAAGTGTTAGCTTAGATTTTCGGCTCAGGTCTCTGGAGTGGGATTCAAATCAACAACCTCATGACTCAAAGGTGGAGTGCTATCTACTGCATTACACCTGACATGCAAGTTCTTCAATGAAGGCTCATGCTATGTTTCTTGTGAGCCTTCCTTTGATTTTCTCCTCGATGATGGTGAACATCTGAGCAGAAGAAACTTTCTCCACTGCAAACAAAATGGGAGCAAAAACCTGCGGGGCTGACATCTTGGTGTAAATGTCATGGTGCACTCGCCAGAGGAAGTGGTGTCAGGAGAAATTCCCCAACATAAATATTCCCGATGGATACCCATGTCCTTATAGACATGTCCCAGAGGTTTGAGAAACATGATGCTGTCAAGTCATTCATGGGCCAGCTAGCATCAGTGGGAAAAGACAGGCCACATGATACTCCCACTGTCCCCTTTCTAAGCGGGCGGTAAAAATCTGAGAGTCCGGACCAAGACTCACGATTGGAGCCAGAGGTGGAATCCACTTCCTCCACCAGACAGCCTAAAGGAATGCCTCTACTCACCCAATGCCGCAGTGTGTTGGCTGATAGCCAGGCTGGGGCTGAGGGCACACCCTGCTTGAGAGTCCTCTTCCCCAGGCCGCATCTCTCTAACCCCAAACATGGACACCCAGCAAAGGGCACAAGGTTCTGTGCTAGACAAGGCCACAAAGGCATTAGGCTCTATCTCCCAGGCTTTCCACTGCGTTCCTAACTGACAGGTTGATGTATGTGCCAGAAATCACAGCCAAGTTTGGACCTAATACTTTATAAAGCAACTGATTAGGCATTTCTATATATTCCTACTAATTCAGCATCCACTCATTGCAACGGGCCATTCTTTTCTCCCGACTACACTCACAACCACATCTCAGGTACTCCTGGTTGCTGGTTTCTGAGATGGCCTTGTGGTCCCGGAATGTCCACTTACACTAGGCAAGGCCACTAAGTTAAGTGGGGGCATGGAGGTGCTGTGGGGTGGGGGAGGGGGCGGTGGACAGCGGGGATGCGATGGGGACTCAACTTAGTTACTATAATCTGTAGGTATGCCTCATGGTTGACTCATGCAGGCCACCTGGAGCACGAGATTGAGATCAAAGTTTGGAGCCACATAGATTTGTCCCCCCACAAATTAGTTTTGGTATGGTTAATGAGGTTCTTGTACACAGTCGCTGGCAGCAACTGCCACTTACCATTACAAGGTGACTTCCCAAAGGACCTCTCAATCTAGCACCAGCATCAGAGTTTCTCTTATATGGTGGGCAACTTAGAACTGTCCCTAATTGAGTGGGTGCCCACTACTCAAAAAAATCAGGCAAATTCCCCCGAAACCTGAGCCACGGACACTTGGAACCAAAATCTTTCATCTGAGTTCCTCAGGGTAGTGTCCTAGGCCCAACCATCTTCAGCTGCTTCATCAATGACCTTCCTTCCATCATAAGGTCAAAAGTGGGGATGCTCACTGATGATTGCACAATGTTCAGCACCATTCGCGACTCCTCAGATACTGAAGCAGTTCATGTCCGACTGCAGCAAGACCTGGACAATATCCAGGCTTGGGCTGACAAGTGGCAAGTAACATTCGCAGGCAATGATGGTCAGGCAATGACCATCTCCAAAAAGACAGAGTCCAACCATCGTCCCTTGATGTTCAATGGTATTACCATCACTGAATCCCCTACTATCAACAGCCCGTTGACCAGAAACTGAACTGGACTAGCCATATAAATACTGGGGCTAGAAGAGCAGGTCAGGGGCTAGGATACGTGTGACGAGTAACCCACCTCCTGACTCCCTAAAGACTGTCCACCATCTACAAGGCACAAGTCAGGAGTGTGATGGAACACTCTCCACTTGCCTGGATGAGTGCAGCTCCCACAACACTCAAGAAGCTGGGCACCATCCAGGACAAAGCAGCCCGCTCGATTGGCACCACATCCACAAACATTCACTCCCTCCACCACCGACTCACAGTAGCAGCAGCGTGTACCATCTACAAGATGCACTGCAGGAATTCACCAAGGCTCCTTAGGCAGCACCTTCCAAACCCACAGCCACTACCATCTAGAAGGACAAAGGCAGAAGATAGATGGGAATACCACCACCTGGAGGTTCCCCTCCAAGTCACTCACCATCCTGACTTGGAAATATATCTCCGTTCCTTCACTGTCGCGGGGTCAAAATCCTGGAACTCCCTCCGTAACAGCACTGTGGGTGTACCTACACCACATGGACTGCAGCTGTTCAGGAAGGCAGCTCACCACCACCTTCTCAAGGGCAACTAGGGATGGGCAATAAATGTTGGCCCAGACAGTGAAGCTTACATCCCATGAATAAATAAATTGTTTTAAAATTGTCTTTTCAGCATTTATGGTAAAGCTAATATTTACATTCATTTAGGACCTTTCACCATTGCAGGATATCCCAAATGAATGACTATCATCAACTGATTAGCTGTCAACTGTGGCAGCAATTTGCACACAGGTGAACTCCCAAATAGATGAAATGAACAACCAGGGTCCCTGCATTTTTTGGTGTTGAGTGCAGCAGGAATCTTAGCCAGGGCAACTCCGTGCTCTTTCCTAAATAATACCCTGCGGTATTTTATTTTACAACTTATCCAAAAGACAGCACTGAGAGTTCAGTATTCTCTCAGTGCCACAATGAAGTGCCAGTCTAGGTTATCTACTCAAAATCTTGAAGACAACTTGAATCTACAGCCTTCTGACAAAGGAAGGAATGCTACTGAGCTACCCTGTAAACTTGTAAGTAAAAGTGACAGAAGAAGTTGGGTTGGATTAGGCACAGGAAGCCTTTGCGGCAGGTTCTTTGCTACTGGGCTTCCAAATGTTCTTGTTACCTAGATGCAAAGCCTATGGCCATTTTTAAGTGATTGTCAAACAAGTTACTCTATGTGAATTAGATGGATTATCTTATACTCAATGCTACTGTTCCACATAGTCCAAAGGCTACTGAATCTTTCACACGCAGTCTACACATGACACATCCAACTCAGTTACACATACTATTTTTTAACAATGTAACCAATAATCAAATTGACAAGTCAGGTCACAAGCACAGAGGTAGATTTGATACATTTTTCAAGCAGTTTGGTGACCATGTTGCATGAGGCATTTAACAGAAGCTGCGACTTCAGCTGCAAACCTTTCCAAATTAAGGTTTTCTTTGAACAGATAAGGCACAAAGATTTTTTTAAATTATGAAATGCAATGGCTGTCACTAGAAATGAGAAACTTTCCAGGTCTGTTGATGTAACCTTAGCCCCAGTGTTAAGCCGTGCTTACATATGAAGTGAATCCAATACATCTCGCTCTGGTTACTGGTTCTAACTGATGGCTGCACTGTTAATAATATCCCAAATCTCAAAATCCATATTGCACCCGGTACTTTGAAAAACAACAGCCCAATAATATTGCATCTCTTTACTCTTTCTTGGATTCAATGAGCACAGATTAATGCAGGAATCCAGGTTTACTTTTTTTCTTATTCATTCACAGGATGTGGGCTTCGCTGGCTGGGCCAGCATTTATTGCCCATCCCTAGCTGCCCTTGAGAAGGTGGTGGTGAGCTGCCTTCTTAAACCATTGCAGTCCATGTGGTGTAGGTACACCCACAGCGCTGTTAGGATGGGAGTTCCAGGATTTTGACCCAGTGACATTGAAGGAACAGTGATGTAGTTCTAAGTCAGGATGGTGAGTGACTTGGGGGGGGAACTTCCAGGTGGTGGTGTTCCCATCTATATGCTGCCCTTGTCCTTCTAGGTGGAAGTGGTCATGGGTTTGGAAGGTGCTGTCTAAGGAGCCTTGGTGAATTCCTGCAGTGCATCTTGTAGATGGTACACACTGCTGCTACTGTGCATTGGTGGTGGGGGAGTGAATGTTTCTGGATGTGGTGCCAATCAAGCTGCTTTGTCCTGGACAGTGTCAAGCTTCTTGAGTGTTGTGGGAGCTGCACTCATCCAGGTAAGTAGGGAGTATTCCATCACACTCCTGACTTGTGCCTTGTAGATGGTGGACAGGTTTTGGGGAGTCTGGTGTATTAGCAGTATTCAGAAGGACAAATTGGTGGACAGGGTGTTGCGCGTGCAAGAGTACACCTCAGAACTGAGCCAGCCAGAGTCAGATTTACCCCAGAAGGATTTGCATTGTACAAAATAAGACTTTAGCAAAGGCACTTTGGCTTCACCACAAAACATTTCCATCGAGCGTGGTGCAAAACAGCTCACTACCAGCTCACCGCCTCTAAATGCTGCAATCATTCAAAGCCCCAGCGTGAGAATTCAACAGGTGAAATGAAAGGACGTATTTTCACAACATCGGCAAACATTTCTTAAATATTCAGTTATGAATCTGACTTTCTGCTGTTCTGGGATTCCTTTCCTCGATATTGCGGCACAGGCATTAACAAATAAACACAGCAAATTAACAAGAGAATTAAATTATGGACAAAATCCAGCATCTCATGGGGTCATTTCAGGGCATAGCTTTCAATTCTCCATTTTGGTGAACGTAAATAGTGCACGCAGCTTCTCGGTCTTGTTTTGTTAAACTTTAGGTCAATGTCTCCTCGCCTCTTTCTCTAATACAACACAGAAGCCGATTTCTCCTCGTTGTATTTCTATATCAGTCATATAAATCCCAGTGGATAGCCACTGAGCTGCACAGCGCCTCCTCTATTATAAAACAGGGGTGGAATTTTAATTCCTTAATATCTCAAGATCGAGTAATGATCTGTAATGCAGTTAGAAAATAGAAGTGGTTTATATATGGTGTCATTCAGCCAAGGTTAAATAGAACTGCAGATGCAACATCAACATGTGTTCAATTAAAGCATTAGGACAGAAATAAAGTTTGCCACAAGGAAATAGAATTTTACTCCACATCTTTTTATTTTTATTAAACACTTTTTTTGTTTGCAGACCACAGACAGCTGGCAAAGCAGGCTCATGATGTGGAGCAGCTAGGGCTCCATAAAATGGGAGCAAAAAGCTGATTACAAACCCACTGGCTTTCAGCTCTACGTCAGATAGAAAGTTAACTACTGCGACCCAAAGAAAAGGAAGTATCGCTCTTGAGATCTACAGTTGTGTGGGCTGAAAGGAGATAGTCCTGAATGTCTTAACTATGTCGGCCTTTAGTTCGCAGCACTTGGCACAAGGACTGTCACAACTTCCTCAAAGAGGCACTAAGGAAAAATCACTCCGTCTCGGATTTCAATTTTTCTTTTTAAAATCATAAATGAACTTTTGCAGCGATCAGTTTGAGGATGCTGGGGAGATGGACTGATTTCCCAATTTTGTCATCAGTGTCAGAGTCAAGCACCTCCGGGTCAGGTTCAGTATGGTGAAAATGGAGAGGTTGCCCAGCTGTTAACATGACTTGAGCCCAAATACAGAAGAGAATCCCCTGGAAGGTTCCCAGTTTTTCCAGCAGCAAATCTGCACCAAGGTCTGCATTTTAGTGCCAGCCTGTAGGCAATTATATCATGCGGCCCCGTATTTTAATAAAAGACTCTATTGAAATTATCCACATGCTTCGAATACAAGCCTTAGAGTCAAGAGCAAAAGCCGACCCATTGGACTGGAATTTGAAACGTTGTCAGAGAAGTGAAAGGATGGTGTGTTTACTGTGGCCATCTCAATAGTAATTTCTATACTTGTTTTTTAACAAAGATTTCACTACGCCTGCATGAGGCCATTCTAAAGAATACATTTCAAGGTAAGCCGGAGGAGGAGGTGGTGTAGTGGTATTGTCACTCAACTAGTATTCCTGAGATGCAGGGTAATGCACCATGGCAGATGGTGAAATTTGAATTTAATTAAATAAAAGTCTGATGATGACCATGAAACCATTGCCAATTGTTATAAAAAACCCATCTGGTTCATTAATGCCCTTTAGGGAAGGAAATCTGCTGTCCTCACCTGGTCTGGCCTACATGTGACTCCAGACCCACAGCAATGTGGCTGACTCTTAAATGCCTTCCGAATGAGGGTAATTAGGGATGGGCAATAAATATTGGCATAGCCTGCGACACCCACATCCCATGAACGAATAAAAAAAGCCATCTTATTGGGTTGATTTTCAAAGTGCACACTCCAGATGTGGAGCCTCATCGGTTGGGAACACGCAATTGAAACGTCTATTGGGCTGGGATTTTGCTCTGAGCAACATACAAAAAGTGCCAGACGTTCATTCCACTTGGAGTTGCCCACAATTCTATGCATTTTGGATGGCAACTTATTCTCAGCCGAGCACCCAAAAAAGCCCAGCAATCCATAGATGCCATCTAGGGCTGGTGTGATCAGGGCAAGTAACTGTGGCCGGGATTTTCCAGCCACATTGTGGTGGGATCCGCTGCGGGACATTGGGCAGCCCAGCCAAAAGTGCATTGACTCTTGGCAGGGCCGGACAATCCCACCCTGCGTTTCTCCTTAATCAATCAGATTCAAGAATAGTTAATGTACAGCACACAACCTGAACCAGGAGTCGTAAGTTAGAATAGTGAATGAATGACCAAATCCTGCACGGAAAGCAAAATAGAGGCCGGGATCTTCCGGCCCCGTTGCGGGCAGGACCCGCCACGGGCGAGGTAACGCCCCAGCCAGAAGCCGATTGGCTTACGGCGGGACCGGAATCCCGTCAGCGGGCGGGTGCGAAAAATCCCGCCCAGAGAGCGAGAAAGACAGACTTGTATTTTGATTGCACCTTTCACGACCACAGGGCATCCCCAAGCACTTTACAACACTCAAACAATGAAGTACATTTGAAGTGTAGTCACTATTGTAATGTAGGAACTGTAACAGCCAATTTGTGCACAGCAAGCTCCCACAAACAGCAATGTGATAATGAGCAGATAACCTGCTTTTGTGGTGTTGATTGAGGGATAGGTATTGACCAGGACACCAAGGAGAACTGCCCTGTTCTTCTTCAAAATGGGGCCGTGGAATATTTTATATCCACCTGAGAAGACAGGAGGGGCCTTGGTTTGACTTCCCATCCAAAAGATAACACCTCTAATAGTTTCCCAGTGCTGCACTGGAGTGTCAGTCTTAAATTTCCATCTTCAAAGTCCTGGAGTGGAAGATTGGACTCAGAGCAATAATAGAAACAGAGAAAAAATGTTTAAAAAGGGTTTATTGCTTTTTTTTTAATCTCCAACAATGATTGGAAGAAGAACAAATGAGACTCCACACTTGTAAAAAAAAATCTACGCCAGAGAGGTTGTTTGGCAGTATTTAAAACTTGTCACACTGTTAAGAGTGTACTTACACTGGAATGGACAAGCTCCAACTTTTTCTGGCATGTTTAATCTTTACCTATGAGGCAAGTATAGCAACTTCATGCTGTTGAAGATGGTGTTTTTGGGATGCTTTTGAAGGAGTAGGGCATCTCAGGTAGCGATCTCCAGGCTTTCGTGTTTTACCTGCACATTAGCAGTCACCAGGTTTTGCTGTCCGATTTCCACATAACAGTAAATGCTAATAGCATCACCATTATTGTTTTTTAACCTCAGAATATGGCCCAACATTTTGAAAAAAAGTAAATTTGGAAAATCAGTCCTCATTATTTTGCAAAGGTCTGTTCATTTGTGAACAAAGTTTTGAACTGAATGTAGCTAATGTTAGTATGTGAATGCTCAGCTAGTTAATGATATTCCTCAGTCCACTATTTTAAAGGTGGGATTGACCCATTCAAATACTTGAAAGATAGACTGGCATTTATAATTTTTCCTTACAGATTGCTCAAAGTGTTTCACGTGTAATGAAGTGGAATGACTTATGCAAGCAAATTTGGCAGCCATTTTGAACACAGTTAGGTTCCAATCTATTTGTGGTAGTAATAAAAACAAAAAACTGCGGAGGCTGGAAATCCAAAACAAAAATAGAAATACCTGGAAAAACTCAGCAGGTCTGGCAGCCAGACCTGCTGAGTTTTTCCAGGTATTTCTATTTGTGGTAGTGTTGGTTGAAGGAGAAAAATTTGGCCGGGACAAGTAAATGAGTTAATATTTCTCGTACAATAGGGGACAGAATAATTTTGCATATATTGATTAACTGTCATACATTAATATTGTTATGTGTAAATTCCAGGCTTGCGTTTGTAATGTGTATGGTATGCTAAACCCAACAAAAGATTGAACCGCATCAATGAGATAAAAATTCAGTCATTAAGGCAAAAAAAAGTACTTTTTTTCCACCTTAGATTACCAATTTAAATTTGTAACCACCAATAAGAACATGAGAAGAGGAGCAGGCCCTTTGCCTTCGAGCTTGCTCTGCGATTCAATAAGATCATGGTTGATCCAATTGTAGCCTTACTGTACTTTCCTCCCTGCCCCACATAAAACATGACTTCCTTGTAGATAAAACATCATCTACTTTAACCCTCGAGTATACTCAATGATCCAGTCTCCCCTGTACTCTGGGGAAGAGGATTCCAAAGGTTAATGATCCTCTAAGAGAAGAAATGCCTCCTTGCCTCAGTCTTAAGTGAAAGACCCCTTATTTTTAATCCCCTAGTTCTTGATTCCCTCATGAGAGGAAACATTGGGCATTGCCAATTCAGCCCCCGGGAGATGGTGTGGGAGGTGGAATGACCAGTAAAATCACAGGGAGACAGGTCAGATTGGCTCTCTGACGTGGTCCTGCCATGGGGGCATTTTACCGACAGAGGGGCTGGATGTGGAATGGTTATCCACCCCAAGGAGGTGGCAGCTGATTTACCTATGTAAAAATCCAATTAGGGGCCATTTTACAGGGCCGCCAACACTTTGCTAAGTGGAGGAGGCCTCCCAGCCACAGCCCAGGGTTGGGGGATGGTTTAATGGAACAAAGAGGGGGCCATGGGCAGGGAAGGCAGCCCCCACAGACCCAACTATCTCCTCAGAGGGGTTTCCCCTCTGACCTTCGGCCTCATGAATTCTTTTAAATTCTTTTTCTTTTTTACTTACCTACTGAAGATATGAGGTCTCCTGTATTCCTCAGGAATGACCACCTTTCCCAGGCGGTGCTCCCCAGCTTCGGAGCTGCCGGCTCTGTGATAGGACCGGCAGCATGGACAAGCCCGCCCACTATCCTTAATTGGACAGCGAGTCCACGGGCAGCCAATTAGGAGGCCGCCTGTGGTAAAGTTGCTGAGCAAGTGCCCCTGCCAACAAGTGCGGGCTCAGGACCGCTTTCCACCGACATCCCAAATCACCTTGTAAATTCAGCCCATCCTCTCAGCGTCAATCGTATCAAGCCCCATCGGATAAATTCAATATGATCACCTCCTGTTCTTCCAAACTCCAAAAAGTAAAGGCCCAACCTGCTCAATCTTTCCTCGTAAGCCAAGCCCTTGATCCCAAGAATCAGCCTAGCAATCGCACACAAGAATTTATTGACCTGTGTTCACACAGAAAATGACGAGAAAGTTCCATACACATTCAGCGTGGGTTACAGACAGGCTACCTGGCTGAGAATCAATGGAGAATTAGAATATATCTCAGAATATCAAGGACTAGCTCTATTTAAAAAATAAAACGGTTTTCATCTGCTGATTTCAGTAGAACACAAGAGCAGTGGATTTTCTCTGTTTTACAGTGTCTTTGATGGCTTTCCAATCGTCTCAGATATTTCAATGGGGTCGACGATGTCCTTCAGGTCCGACAAAGAGTTTCTAATAATCAACAATTAAATTACTTTATGAAAAATGCAGTCCTTTATGAATGAGCTTTGTTTGAGTATACCTTCAAAGGGTTTGGAACAATACTCCTGTGGTGAGTTTACTTCAGAGGTCAGTTAGCAGGGGAGTCAAGGTTAGTTTGACACTGGCTGTAATGTGCCTGGAAAGAATGAGCAACTGTCTGCACCTTTATTGCTTTGGTCTACACTTCACCACCGATATCAAAGTTTGCAAATAAAGAAAAAGGCATGAAAACTTCAGATGCTGGAAATCTGAAGCAAAAACAGAAAATGCTGGAAACACACAACAGGTCAGTCAGCATCCGTATAGAAAACAGATGTGTTGGTGCTTTGTGCGTAGAGCTATCATATGGAACACAGGGGGTTTAGAAACCTGCTGCCTTGCACTGAACGCTGTTCATTAACCATCAACAATAATGAATTAATGTTTTTGACGGCAATAAGAACAGAAAATACTGGAAATACTCAGCAGGTCAGACAACATTTGTGGAGAGAAAGAAACTGAGGTTAACAGCCAGAAACTTCTCCACCCGCAGGAGGCAAGGAAGGCAGTGGGCGGGCCTGAAAATTCAGTCAGTTGGTGTCAAGGCCGATACCCGATGTCCTCCCGTCTCCACCAGAAGTAAACTCTGGGCGGAAAGGCCCATGGCCGACCCCTCCACCCCATCTCCACTCAAGTCCCTTAAGTGACCAATTAACGACAACTTAAGGCATCTTCCCATCTCTGCTGCAATCTCCCCAGCACCAGACGGACCTGGCCAACATGCGGCCTGCATGACTGGTAAAACTGTGTGAGCTGCATGTCAGCTGGCAGAGTGAGGGGAGAGGGGGGTGGTGGGTGGGTCCCTCGATCTGCACTAACCTGTACATGATCGCAGGCATGGGCATAGGGCAGGGGGGGGTGGCCGCTGACAGCTATCTCCCAGCCTTTGATGCTGACCCCCATTGCACCTCTCTCCCAGTGATCCCACCCTGTGAGACCACCCCCCGTGCCACCCCCCACCCACCCCCAACAGCACTGGGCATTTTCCTGGGTGGCTCCGCACTCCTGGGACTCTGGAGGATGTCGCCCCGGCAACAGCCGCGGCCTTCCCCTTGGAGCTGCCAACCTCTGATTGGCCGGCAGCACTTGGCAGGTGGTACGTTTCCTTCCCGGGTCCTCAGTCGGGATGAAGGCCCGCCGCTGTCCACCTAATTGTCCGATGGGCAGAAGATATGGTGGGCCTTCCTCCTCAGAGTGAGTGCAGGGTGTCTCACCGCTTTTTCAGGCAGTGGGCAAGACACCTGCTGAGAACGGAAGATTCCACCCAACGTTTCAGGTCTGTGGCTGTGCATCAGGACAGTGCTGGATGAGGGGCAAATATCAACCAGGACACCAGGAGAACATTCCTGCTCCTCTTCAAATAGAGTCCTGGGACCTTTTACATCCACCTAAGTGGGCAGATGGGACCTCGGTTTCAAGCCTCATGTGGAAGATGGCGCACCTTCTTTCACAAATGTATAAAATTTAATTTTAAATACACGATTCTGCCATAAAGCATATCATTACACAAAAACTGATCCGCATAATTCTCATACTTGAATTTTATTTTTGTCCTACCTGGAATTTATCTTTGCTTCTCTCTGATGAGCTGGAACTTTGGTCTTCTGTTCACTGTAAGAGGCAGAAACATTCCAAGTTATTTGCAAGTTCACACTTCTGACAAGATGTTGGAAACATCTATTTGAAATTCAGGTCCGCATGGTGGATGAGTTTTTAACTGAGTTTCGAATAACGGTTAGTAGTCAGTAATAATGGTTAGTAGAGCGCCACATGTGCCCGACTTTCCAACATATGCTTTCAGCAAAGCTCATCACTGGGAGTACAAATTCAGAAAATTACCCCCTAAAACACAATCTTCAGCACGAGCTCATATAGTCCTTACTGTTTTTAAATGGTGGCACTATATTTACAATCAGTAGACTGCTATGGCAATTGTATGAATATTCTGTTGTGATACAAGTACACAAGCTTTAATCCACATGAGTTGCACTAGATATTGGAGCAGCAACCAAAGTTTAGTTAATTAGTAAACCTGGATTAAAAATGTTCGTCTCAGTAACAGTGACCAGGAAACCACTGGGGTTATTGTAAAAACCCATCTGGTTCACTAATGCCCTTTAGGAAAGGAAATCTACCGTCCTTACCCTACGTGTGAC
This sequence comes from Cetorhinus maximus, assembly GCF_964194155.1. Taxonomy (NCBI): domain Eukaryota; kingdom Metazoa; phylum Chordata; class Chondrichthyes; order Lamniformes; family Cetorhinidae; genus Cetorhinus; species Cetorhinus maximus. Next base: position 19,550,819 of record NC_135882.1, on the reverse strand, counting down.
ACAGTAATGTGGCTGACTGTTAACTGCCCACTGAAATGGCCTAGCAAGCCACTCAGTTATATCAAGCTGCTATAAAAAATTAGAGTAAGGATAAAACCAGACGTCAACCCGGCATCGACAAAGGCACAGCCTACACAGTCGATCCCGCAAAGTCTTCTTCACCAACATCTGGGGGATTGTGCCAACATTGGGAGGGCTGCTCCACAAACAAGTCAAGCAACAGCCAGACATAGTCATACTCACCAAATTATATGTGACAGGCAATGTCCCAGACACCACCTTCAGCATCCCTGAGTATGAGACAGGCCACACCAGAGGTTGGGGGGAGTTACCTTGGGATTCCTCCACATTGACTCTGAACCCCATGAAGTCTCATGACACCAGGTCAAATACAGGAAAGGAAACCACTACCATCCTCCTACTGCTGATGATTGTTGAACACCACTTGGAAGAAGTTCTGAGGGTAACAAGGGTACAGAATGTACCCTGAGTGAAGACTTCAATGTCTACCACCAAGAATGGCTTGATAGCAACGCTACAGACCGAGCTGGCCATGTCCTGAAGGACGTATCTATTAGACTGGACCTGCAGCAGCTGGTCCAGGTGGTGTCCTCACCAATCTACCTGTCGCAGACACATCTGTCCATAAGGACCGAACGCCTCACCGTCCATGTGGTGACGAGGTCCGATCTTCACAGTGAGGATACTCTCTATTGAGAACAGATCTAACAACTCAAAACTGGTCATCCATGGGATGCTGTGGACCATCATCAGCAGCAGAATTGTATTCAACTACAAGCTGTGACTTCATTGCCGAGCAGATCCTTCATTCCACCATCACCATCAAACCAGGGGATCAATCGCGGTTCAATGGGGAGTGGGGGACAGCATGTCTGAAGCAGCACCAGGTATACCTAAAAATGAGGGGCCAACCTGGTGAAGGGACAACACAGGGCTACATGCATGCTAAACAATGGAAGCTGTATGCCATAGCCAAAGGTAAGCAATCCCCTGCCAATGGGTCAGATCAAAGCCCGGCAATGCTGCCAATCCAGTCGTGAATGGTGGCGGACAATTAAACAACTCACTGGTGGAGACCACTGCAGAAACATCCCCATCCTCAATGATGGAGGAGCCCGGCACATCAGTGCAAAAGACAAGGCTGAAGCATTTGCAACAACAATCTTCAGCCAGAAGTGCTGAGTGGGTGATCCATCTGCCTCCTCCTCAAGTGTGGAACTTCAAAGGGACATAGACAAGTTGGTGGAATGGGCGGACAGGGAGCTGATTAAGTTCAATGAGGAGAAGTGTGATGTAACTCATTTGGTATGAAGAACATGGAGAGACAATATAAAACAAAGGATACAACTCTAAAGGAGCAGAGGGATCTGGGTGTACATGTGCATAAGTTATTGAAGGTGGTAGGACAGGTTGAGAGAGTGGTTAATGAAGCATACAGTGTCCCGGGCTTTATAAATAGGGGCATAGAGTAGAAGAGCAAGAAGGTTATGTTGAACTTGTATAGTCCACTGGTTTAGCCTCAGCTGGAGGATTGTGTCCAAGTCCTGGGTGCTGCACTTTAGGAAGGATGTGAAGACATTGGAGAGAGGGCAGAAAAGATTCATGGGTTCCAGGAATGAAGAACTTCAGTTATGAAGATAGATTGGAGAAGTTGGGACTGTTTTTCTTGGAGAAAAGAAGGCTGAGAGCAGATTTGATAGAGGTATTCAAAATCATGAGGCATCTAGACAGAGTAGTTCAGGAGAAACTGTTCCCACTCTTCATAGAGTCATAGAGGTCTACAGCACAGAAAAAGGCCCTTCGGCCCATCGAGTCTGTGCCGGTCAAACAAGTACCTAACTATTCTAATCCCACTTTCCAGCACTAGGCCCATAGCCTTGTATGCCATGGCATCACAAGTGCACATCCAAATACTTCTTAAATGTAATGAAGGTTTCTGCCTCTACCACCTTTTCAGGCAGTAAGTTCCAGATTCCCACCACCCTCTGGGTGAAAAAATTCTTCCTCACATCCCCTCTAAACCTCCTGCCCCTTACCTTAAATCTATGCCCCCTGGTTATTGATCCCTCCACCAAGTGGAAAAGCTCCTTCCTGTCTACCCTATCTATGCCCCTCATAATTTTATACACCTCAATTATGTGCCCCCTCAATCTCCTCTGCTCCAGGGAAAACAACTCCAGTCTATCCAATCTCTCCTCATAACTAAAACTCTCCAGCCCAGGCAACACCCTGGTAAATCTCCTCTGCACTCTCTCTAGTGCAATCACATCCTTCCTATAATGCGGATTCCAGAACCGCACACAATACTCTAGTCGTGGCCTAACCAGTGTTTTATACAGTTCCAGCATAACCTCCCTGCTCTTATATTCTATGCCTCGGCTAATAAAGGCAAATATCCCATATACCTTCTTAACCACCTTATCTACCTGTCCCACTACCTTAAGGGACCGGTGGACATGTACACCAAGGTCCCTCTGATCCTCGGTACTTCCCAGGGTACTACCATTTATCGTGTATTCCCGTGCCTTGTTTGTCCTGCTCAAGTGCATCACCTCACACTTATCCAGCTTAAATTCCATTTGCCTCTGATCAGCCCATTTGACCAGCCCGTCTGTATCCACTTGTAATCTAAGGCTATCCTCCTCACTATTTACCACCCCACCAATTTTCATGTCATCCGCGAGCTTACTGATCAACCCTCCTACATTCAATCTAACTCATTTATATATACCACAAATAGCAAGGGACCCAACATCGATCCCTGTGGAACCCCACTGGACACAGAGATCCAGTCACAAAAACACCCCTCGACCATCACTCTCTGCTTCCTTCCACTCAACCAATTCTGGATACAATTTGCCAAATTGCCTTGGATCCCATGGGCGCTTACCTTTGTTATCAGTCTCCCATGCAGGGCCTTATCAAAGGCCTTGCTGAAGTCCAAGTAGACTACGTCAAATGCATTGCCCTCATCTACCCACCTGGTCACCTCTTTGAAAAATTCAATCAAATTGGTCAGACATGACCTCCCCTTAACAAAACCATGCTGACTGTCATTGATTAATCCCTGCCTCTCCAAGTGTAGATTAATTCTGTCCCTCAGAATTGCTTCCAATAGTTTCCCCACGACTGAGGTTAGACTGACTGGCCTGTAGTTCCCTAGTTTATCCCTTCCTCCCTTCTTGAATAACGGTACCACATTGGCTGTCCTCCAGGCCTCTAACACCTCTCTTGTGGCCAGGGAGCTATTGAAAATTATTGCCAGCGCCCCTGCTATCTCCTCCCTTGCCTCACTCAACAGCCTGGGATACATTTCATCCGGGCCTGGAGATTTATCTACTTTTAAGCCTGCCAGACCACTTAGAACCTCATCCCTTTCTATGATAATTTCTTTAATTATATCACAGTCCTTCTGCCTGATTTCCATACTACGTTGTCCATCTCACTTGTGAACACCGACACACAGTATTCATTTAAAACCCTACCTACGTCTTCCTGCTCCACGCACACAAATTACCACCATGGTCCTTAATGGGCCCTACTCTTTCCCTAGTTATGCCCCCTTTTTGCTCTCCTAATTTCCTTTTTAAGTTCCCCCCTACACATTCTACACTCCTCTAAGGCTTCCACTGTTTTGAGCCCTCGGTATCTGACATAAGCCTCCCTTTTTCTCTTTGTCCAATCCTCTATATCCCTCGACATCCAGGGTTCCCTGGATTTGTTGGTCCCACCCTTTGTCTTTACTGGAATATGTTGGCCCTGTGCTCTCCCTATTTCCTTCTAGAATGAGTCCCACTGCTGTGATGCAGATTTACCTAAAAGTAGCTGCTCCCAGTCCACTCTGGCCAAATCATATCTGACCTTATTAAAATCAGCCTTCCCCCAATTTAGAACTCTGATTTCTGGCCCATCCTTGTCCTTTTCCATAATAACCTTGAATCTAACAGAGTTATGATCACTATCTGCAAAATGCTCCCCCACTGATACCTCTACCACTTGCCCGGCTTCATTACCTAAAATTAAGTCCAGGACTGCCCCCCTCTCTTGGAGGATCTTCTATATATTGGCTTAGAAAGCTCTCCTGGATGCATTTTAAGAATCCTGCTCCCTCTAAACCTATCACACTATGACTAACCCAGTTAATGTTGGGGAAGTTGAAATCCCCCACTATTACTACCCTATTATTATTACACTTCTCGTGAAAGGATTGAGAATGAGAGGGCACAGATTTAAAGTAATTTGCAAAAGAAGCACAAGTGATATGATAAAAATATTTTTTAAGCAGTGAGTGGTTAAGGTCCAGAATGCACTTTCTGACAGTGTGGTGGAGGCAGGCTCAATTGAGGTACTCAAAAGTGAATTACACTGTTATCGGAAAAGGAAGAACATGCAGAGTTACAGGGAGAAGGCCAGGAGAATGGCACCAGTAAACTGCTCATTCGGAGAGCCGGTACAGACATGGTGGGCTGAATGGCCTCTTTCTGCGCTATAGCAATTTTATGATACTGTGAGGTGAGGTGAGAGTGACTGCCCTCAACATCCAAGCAGCATTTAACCAAGTGCGGCATCAAGGAGCACAAACAAAACTGAAGTCAATGGGAATCAGGTGGAAAATTCTCCACTGGTTGGAGTCATAATTAGCACAAAAGAAAGATGGTTGTTGTTGTTGGAAGTCAATCATCTCAGACCCAGAACATTACCTCAGGAGTTCCTCAGATCAGTGTCCTAGGTCCAACCACTTTCAGTTGCTTCATTGGTCTTCCCTCCGTTCTAAGGTCAGAATGGGGATGTTCAATATCATTCGCGATTCCTCAGATACTGAAGCAGCCCAGCATGGACAACATTCAGGCTTGGGCTGATAAATGATAAGTAACATCCACATCACACAAGTGCCAGACAATGTCCATCTCCAACAGGTAAACCTAACTATCTCCTCTTGCTATCTCCTCTTGACATTCAATGGCATTACCATCACTGAATCCCCCACTATCAACATGCTGGGGGGTTACCATTGACCAGAAACTTAACTGGACTAGCCATATAAATACTGTGACTGCAGGAGCAGGTCAAAGGCTGGGAATTCTGCAGGGAGTAACTCACCTCCTGTGGATAGGCTTTGGGAATTAGGAATGTGATAGAATACTCTCCACTTGCCTGGCTGAATACCGCCCCAACAACACTCAAGAAGCTCAACACCATCCAGGAGAAAGCAGCTATTTGATTGGCACCCCACCCACCATCTTAAACATTCACTCCCTCCACCACTGGCGCACAGCTGCAGTGCACAATGCACTACAACAACTCGCAAAATTTCCTTTGACATCACCTCCCAAACCTGTGACCTCTGCAACTTAGAAGACAAGGGCAAAAAACACATGGGAACACCACGACCTGCAGATTCTCCTCCAAGTCACACACCATCCTGGCTTGGAACTATAGAGCCAATCCTTCAGTGTCGCTGGGCCGAAATCCTGGAGTGCGGTGATGTGGAATATCCACCATTATAATTGCCATCCACAACATCTTCAGTGCAACAACCGATTCTTTCTTCCAAGGATCTGACAGCCCAGTGAAGGATGACAATGTGGAATCTTTTGTTCTTGGTGGGTGTCTCGCCCGCTGTCTGAAAATGTGGCGAGGCACCTGTGCTGACTCAGGGGAGGAAGGCCCACTGTATCTTCTGCCCATTAGGCAATTAGGTGGACAGCAGTGGGCCTTTCTCCAGACTGAGGACCCCAGAAGATAACCTACTGCTCGCCAAGATCTACCAGGGCCAATCACTAGCCAGCAACTCCTGCACTGAGCAGTGCCACAGAGGAGGCTGCCGGAACAACAGCTACCACCCCTCACCCCACCCTTGGTCCCAGGATCGAGGATGGTGGGACAACCTGGGAAAATGGCAAGTACTGTTGGTGCTGGGGGCGGGGGGGATGGTGTGTAGGGGAAGGTTAGGGGTTGCAGGGAAAGTGGTGTAGCTGTCAGTGGCCAACACTCCCTACCCCATGTCCATGCCCTCTATCGCGCACAGATTGGTGCAGATCGAGATTATCCCCCACCCCAACCTACTGACATGCAGCCAACACTGTTTTACCAGGCATGTAGGCCACATGTCAGGAGGCCCATCTGGAGCTGGGAAGATTGCAGAGAAGGTCAGAAGAAGCCCTTAAGTGGTCATTAATTGGCCACTTAAGGGATTCAAGTGGAGGCAAGGCGGGAATGTGGACCATGAGCCTTCCCAGGAACTTACTTCCAATGGAGGTGGGAAGGGGTTGGGTGTTGGTCCCAATGCCAACCCACCAAATTTTCAAGCCCACCTGCCTCCTTCCTCACCTCGTGCGGGGGGAGGAGATTCCGGCCAATATCTCAGGATGATGGAAAGACACAACCACAGGTCGATGACCCAATACCACAGGACACGCTTTCAAAAATGGAAAAATCAGCAGGATGTGGAAACACTCATGTGGCGTAAGGATTTTAATCGAGCAAAACATAGGTGAACTGCACTCCAGGTTTGCACACCAACCTGGCCAATGTAGAAAAAGTGAGGTAAAATGAGAAATGTAAAAAGAAGTAACCGAAGCTGGCTGGCACTGTATCTGGGAGCTTACTTTCAGAGAACTTCATTCAATCTTGCAAGCTAAAGGATAGGAAAATTACACCTGCAGTCCACTCATGCACTAGTGCAGATTAAATGGAGGAAAGCCTGTAATCCGCACCATGTATTAGTGCAGATAAATGGAGGATAGCCTGTAGTCTACACCATGTATTAGTGCAGATAAATGGAGGATAGCCTGTAGTCCACACCATGTATTAGTGCAGATAAATGGAGGATAGCCTGTAGTCCACACCATGTATTAGTGCAGATAAATGGAGGATAGCCTGTAGTCCACACCATGTATCAGTGCAGATAAATGGAGGATAGCCTGTAGTCCACACCATGTATCAGTGCAGATAAATGGAGGATAGCCTGTAGTCCACACCATGTATCAGTGCAGATAAATGGAGGATAGCCTGTAGTCCACACCATGTATCAGTGCAGATAAATGGAGGATAGCCTGTAGTCCACACCATGTATTAGTGCAGATAAATGGAGGATAGCCTATAGTCCACACCATGTATCAGTGCATATAAATGGAGGATAGCCTGTAGTCCACACCATGTATCATTGCAGGTAAATAGAGGATAGCCTGTAGTCCACACCATGTATCAGTGCAGATAAATGGAGGATAGCCTGTAGTCCACACCATGTATCAGTGCAGATAAATGGAGGATAGCCTGTAATCTGCACCATGTATCAGTGCAGATAAATGGAGGATAGCCTGTAGTCCACACCATGTATCAGTGCAGATAAATGGAGGATAGCCTGTAGCCCACACCATGTATCAGTGCAGATAAATGGAGGATTGCCTGTAGTCCACACCATGTATTAGTGCAGATAAATGGAGGATAGCCTGTAGTCCACACCATGTATCAGTGCAGATAAATGGAGGATAGCCTGTAGTCCACACCATGTAATAGTGCAGATAAATGGAGGATAGCCTGTAGTCCACACCATGTATTAGTGCAGATAAATGGAGGATAGCCTGTAGTCCACACCATGTATCAGTGCAGATAAATGGAGGATAGCCTGTAGTCCGCAACATGTATCAGTGCAGATAAATGGAGGATAGCCTGTAGTCCACACCATGTATCAGTGCAGATAAATGGAGGATAGACTGTAGTCCACACCATGTATCAGTGCAGATAAATGGAGGATAGACTGTAGTCCACACCATGTAATAGTGCAGATAAATGGAGGATAGCCTGTAGTCCACACCATGTATCAGTGCAGATAAATGGAGGATAGCCTGTAGTCCACACCATGTATTAGTGCAGATAAATGGAGGATAGCCTGCAGTCTAGAGGCTATTATTTTAGCTGACATTAGGGTCCTTCTGACTGCTAGAGAGCAGCAGTCTTCAGATCATCCTGAGGGGCTTTGCTACAATTTATCACAGTGCCCTCCACATCTTTGGATTATCCTGGAACAGCCAGAGAGCCTCTGGTGCACCAGGGTCTACAACAAGCCACAGCACCAGCAATGTTCAAGCTTCCCTCCACGGACGTATCAAGTGAATGTAGAGAGAGAGAGAGAGGTGAGGGAGGTGTGGAGGCTCGGATCTCCCCCTCTCCCTTAAGCAGGTATATCACTATATTGTGCAGGCTCACTCACATCTGTTGAGCAAGTGCCCAGAAATCCCAGCACCCCAGATGGACAGAAGAGGAAAATCTAGCTCACGGTGCTTTAAACAACACTAAGAACTGACAGGGTAAAGGTTCTGACCTCCTGCAGGAGAATCCAGGGTTAGGAAAAATTCAAACAAAACCAGTAAAGAACAAATCCAGAAATATTTCTTCATGCGAATAATCATGAGGATGTGGAATGTATTGCACAGGTAGGCCACAGATGTGGATTCAACTGAGGCATTTAAAAGGAAGGTCGGAATTTAGTTAAGAAATGAGGTTGTTAAAGGATTTGAAGCAAGGGCAAGGATTTGGGATTAAAAAGACAAAAGTGTTGCCCTCTCTAACAAAATAACTGCAGGTTTGATGAACTAAAGGGCCTACCCTTCCTGCTGGGTTCCTGCGGAGACTAACGTAATGCAGATGCTGCTGTTTTCTTAAAAGCTAAATAGTTGGTTCTGTGCCGATGAATTTTTTTTGAAAAGAATAATACTTCGTCTTCCGTATTCTCTGTCATCTGTTATTTCTCGGCTGCCATAATGAAGCTGCTGCCAAAACTGAAAACCTCACTCAGATGAAACATTGCTACTAGTCTGAAACCTATCTGTGAGTTTCTGTATGGGTGAGCACCATTAACCCTACATCAATCGTAGCACCATTCACACAGGTAGCATATGGATCAGCGGTGAAGGGTACGATGCACAAAACCGCTCGCTGGCTCAAAATAAAAATAGAAAATGCCAGAAATTCACTCAGCATTGGTGGAGCAAACAGACAAGTTAACATTCATTAGAAACGGTGACATGTCTGTCCCTTAATTATTTATCATGTATCCACTAACGCATTAAACATGTTCTTAATCACCTGCACAAAATCGCAGTTTGCAGCAGTCACAAGAGATCATTTTGCTATAAGTGCCAAACTGGAAAAACTTTACTGCAGACAAGCTGAATCCAGCAAAGGTCATTAACACAATGTTCAACTTCTTATGATTCAGCTCCCTCACGTAGTCAGGACTCTCCCAAGCCATCTTCCCCAGACTGTCATTACCAATCACTGGAAGTATTTTTAAACAGCACACTTATACAAAAGAAGGACAAATCCTTTACACAAAAGGTTGCTGATACACTGCTTTATTCAAGCTGCCATCCTAGTGGTGATGAATGTGGCTCTGACTAACAATTTAACCACTTTTTGTGGAGAAGGCCCTTTTAATTGAACGCAGGAGCCTTTATCATCACATTCACTTTATTGGACGTCACATTGGTTCTTCTGTCCTCTTAACAAGCCCTCACACAAAAAATACACGAGCACTACAAAACGTGCAGGTGGTGAGCATCAGTGAGGAGACCCTTCCACTGTCCATTTTTCCCTGACCAACAATTGCTTCTGGGAACCAAGCAAGAATTTTTCCAGACTTCAGCTCAGGAGTACGGCGGATGCGGAACTTTTGCCTCCCCTCCCGCATCCGGCTTTGCCATAACCCCCTCCCAAATCCCCTGCCATTCCTGTGAAGGTGGGGAATGGGGGGAGGGCACAGGCCAATGATGTTGAAGGCTCCAATGTCATTCACTGCTGCTCCCTCACTGGCGGGTCCTCCCATGCCAACACTATCCGGCCTGTCTTGGATTGATTGCCATTGGAGCACAGCATTAGGCACGAGGTGATCATCCAACCCTGTTCAGCTGCTTTACATACCACTGGCCACACAAGCGACTTCAGGGGGTGGTGCCTTGGTTCCACAGGACATACGTTCAAAATTGATGTCAGGACAGAAGGGATGAGGGTGGGTGGATGAAGCATTTCACCCCCCCTCCCCCCCTCTACCCAATGCCCAACCCCCACCATCAGAGGCTCTCATGGGAGAGAGTAAAAGGAGAGACAGTGGCGAGGTGGTAATGTCACTGGACTAGTGATCCAGGGGCCCACGCTAATGCCTGGGGACAAGGGTTCAAATCAATAATAAAATCTGGAATTGAAAGCTAGTCTTAGTAACAGTGACCATGAAACTATCATGGACCGTCGTAAAAACTCATCAGGTTCACTAATGCACTTTAGGAAAGGAAATCTGCTGTCCTTACCTGGTCTGGCCTACATGTCACTCCAGACCCACAGCAATGGGGTTGACTCTTAGCTGCCCTCTGAAATGGCCTAGCAAGCCGTTCATTTCAAGGGCAATTAGGGATGGGCAACAAATGCCAGCCTTTCGAGCGACATCCACATCCCATCAAAGAATTAAAAAAATTTGGAATTAAATTCCACCTCAGTCTCCTGCCTCGCTGCCCGTCTGCTCTGACCAAGTCCAAACAAAGGGCAGAATTCTGAGGCTGCCTTTCCGGAAGGTTCCCACGTACAGCAAGATTTGTAAAGCACTAGTGTACAACATATCCTCTTATCCTTGCACTAATCTCCACCCACCCCCTGATCAACCCTGGCATTAATTTCCTGACACCAAAACAAGCATTTAAACCAATTAGTGCCGGAGCAAATACTGTAGGGCCAGCTGTACTGGGGAAAATATCAATCGTTGCACTTCAAAAGTGAGTAATTGTGATGAGCACTTTCAAAATGCTTTCCCGTGCCCCAGGGATATATAAAATATCAGTATTAAGTATTATTTTCATAATAGCATTTACACCCATTCTCCAAATTGGAAAATTGTGCTAATTATTATTTTTTACTTAAGGGAGAATTGCAAGGAGCAAGATGGTGTCCTGCCCACTATCAAAACCTGGATATCTTCAAAGGCCAGGATCATTGATTTATGGTGACTGTAATAGTCAGAATCGCATTTTTATTATGGGATTTACTAATGCTTTAGGGGCTGCATTTGTCAATTTGGTCTGTTTCTAATTAGGACCGCTGGTTGATAGAAATGGAATAAATCAAATTCTATTTTTAGTACATAGGATTATGTAATTTTGCAGGGCCAGGTTTTTGGAGTTTGTGAGCTGGATTATACCCTGAGGGTAGGCTCCCCACACCCCAACGTAAATGTTGTGGGGGAGCCCATCTCCACTGGGCCAGCTCGTCCCGCTTTAATTTTTTGGGCGACGGCCCTTTAATTAATATGAGGTGGGGCTTCCGTCCTTCTCCAGGAGCAAGTCCCGCATTATAGAGCTGTCGGCCAATCGGAGCGGTGGAAGTCCCGCACTATAGAGCCGTCAGCCAATCGGAGCGGTGGAAGTCCCGCATTATAGAGCTGTCAGCCAATCGGAGCGGTGGAAGTCCCACACTATAGAGCTGTCAGCCAATCGGAGCGGTGGAAGTCCCGCATAATAGAGCTGTCAGCCAATCGGAGTGGTGGAAGTCCCGCATTATAGAGCTGTCGGCCAATCAGAGCGGTGGAAGTCCCGCATTATAGAGCTGTCGGCCAATCGGAGCAGTGGAAGTCCCGCATTATAGAGCTGTCAGCCAATCAGAGCGGTGGCCACTGCTGGTACTGCAGGTAGGCCAAGGAGGTGGCGTTCAGCAATGGACCCGGACGTTCAGGTACATCTGGGATCTCACTGGGGCCAGGCTGACAGGCCCCAGTGAGGGTTGGTGGGGGTGGGGAAGGGGTGGTGGGGAAGGGGTGTGGGGGTGGGGGTGGCATGTTGGACAGGGCAGGAGGGACGAGGGACATGGGGAGGAAAACTGTAGGGAGTGGCCTCCGATTGGTTCCAGGGGCCCCGGCAAGAGGTACCCACCAACCCCCCACCGACCTTTAACTGGCCAGCAGCCCGCAGGGTTAAACCTGCCAGGCTGCACGTTGAATGCCGGCCTTGTTAAATCAGTGCAGCAGTGGGGTGAGGCCTTTAAATGGACATTAATTGCCCACTTAACGGCCTCAATTGTGCCACAGGCAGGCAATCCACCCGATGCCTCCCCCGCCATTCATAACTTTGTTACGGGGGCGGGGATGGGCACAGGCTGGCAGGCAGCAGTCACACCACGGATGGCACGGCACCCTAACTTACAGGCCTGCTTTCCCACCCGTGGGTGGCCTGTAAGATTCAGCCCTGTATCTCGCAATTTTACACACTTGTATATGCCCTCCTGGCGTAGCTGCTTCACAGGTTGTACAGCATATAGCCAAGTCACTTCCTACAAACTCCCCCACGTCCCCCAGTGGGAATTGAGGGACTGTAAGCCAGCTGGCTATAAAGGCGCTTTGCCACACCAGTTCAGTCAAATTATCTCCAGAAGAGTCAAAGACAGACCACTTGAGCAAATCAAGTAAAGCAAGTGTGACACAGCAGAATAATTTTTTCCATGTTGTACCAAAAACAACTGCATTTACTAGTACGTTGCGAGGTTACTACAGTTCACAGCACTAACAGACATTCCGTGGGTGCTACAATACAGCTGCAGTTAGAGATAAGCCCATGGTTGTGATGGCATGCTTCATCCATAAATTCTGTGACTGAGAGCGTGTCCTGAATAGATTGGAGAAGCCAGGGCTGTCCTCCTCCAAGAAAGAGCTGAGGAAAGATTTGTTAAAGGTGTCCAAAATCATGACGTGTCTAGAGAGAGTAGATAGAGAAATTATTCCCATTGGCAGACGGGTGGAGAAGCAGAATACACAGATTTATGGTGATTGGCAAAAGAGCCAAGGGCAACGTGAGGAAAACCCTTTCTACACAGCGAGTGGTTATGACTAGAACACACAGCTTGAAAGGGTTTTGCAGGCAGACTCAACTGTGGCTTTCAAAAGGGAATTGGATAAGCTGTTGAAGTGAGAGGTTTTACAGGGCTGCAGGGAATGGGGCTAGCTAAATTGCTTTTGCACAGAGTCAGCATCAGCTTGACAGGCCGAATGGCCACCTCTCTGTGGTAACCATCCTATGATTCTAGCCACTGAAGGCACTGCCTTGCCTAAAGGAGCTCTGCACTTTTCGTTGCTTCAGGAACTAATAATCATGACAGGTTCTTAACTAAACAAAAAATAATCAAGTAAACAAGTTTTAGCAAAGAGGATTGGCAATCCAAAGGCCTGAACTAATAATCCAGAAATAACCAAATCCCAACATAGATGTTTGGGAATTTGAAACCAATTTTACAAATCTGGAAATGAAAAGGCTGGCATCAGTGAAAAAGTGACCACGAAATTATTGGGTTGTCATAAAAACACAACTGGTTCAGGAATATCCTTCAGGCAAGAAAATCTCAGTCTAGCCCTTATGTGACCCCAGTCCCACACCATTAAATTACTATATAGAACCTGGTGCAGTCCAAGACGACAGTCCACCACCATCTCCTCGGGGCAACTACAGATGGGCAGTAAATGCCAACTTTGGCAGCGATGCCCAGAGGATAAATAAAAAGGTCACATCAATTATTCATGTTTAATTATTCACTCGCCATTTGATGTTCAAGAGTCATCATGATTTATTCTGACAATATGTACCTGAAGTAACTTTAATGTTAAACAATGAGTTGCTTGTAACTACTTGCTGCAAGACAATAGCTTTCACAGGGGAAGGCAGTTCTCGACATGAGCACTCTAGTAAACATACAGTGCTGCCATCGGCATTCAGCACTCTCCACTGATTCCTCAACAGGCAAGAAATTCAGGGCAAACAGCAGAGGTCAGCAATGTGAGTATACAACTGAATGCTTCTGAAATAGATTCCTGCTGCAAAATAAATTCCTCACAAATAACAGAAGAGTCCTTCCCTTTTACACCTCTTTCTCACACACTGGGGCTGGTAGACCTGCTCCGCCCCCACTCACTCTATGACTGACCACAAGCAGAGATATGGTAACTTCTCTCTCTAATCCTATTGAGTTTTTGCATTCTTACACCAGTTATTTCCTCGGCTTCATTGTCAATGGCCACTCCTGTAAGTAGACCTGTCCTCTCTGAAAACCAGAGTGCTCCCTTACCTGCCCAATATCTACCTAGATCAGGCGGGGTCCTACTGGGTTGGGACCTCTGCCCACCACTATGACCCTGACACAAATGCTTCACTTTTTTGGTGCAGGGTGGATTCCCAGTGGGATCGCCACCAAGAGGTAGCCCACCCAGCAGAGCTGCAACATTATGTTGGTGCAGCAACTGCACCATCAGAACTAAAAGGCAGTAGTCAAGGCCCACGCAAGGCCACAGCCCAGCAGCAGGTAAATGAGGAAGTTATAAGAGAGGCAAGGATGCTACTATAAGATCTTTTCCCTCCTCAGGACTGTTATCACCACTGTAAGCTTTCCTTATGGTGTCTCCAGTGAACAGCAAGATGGGAATGTTGGAGAGAACATTACTGAGGACCTGAGGCTCCAGCATCACGCGTAGGGAATAAGCAGCCATTGGAAAGAAATGTAGCAGCAGAATCTAACCAGCCCCGTGGAGTCATGGTTGGAGGTGGAACAGAAGACAAAATTTGAAAATAGCTCGATGCATCATCTCCCTGATGCATTTCTGCCTCTGAGCGATCTTGCTGGAGATGGGGTCAATGGCAGCTACATTCCCAGCAGCAGTGGGTAGCCAAATAGGCAACCAATGGAGGGCAGGCTCCTGACACTGTTGTGATCTTCCCAATGTCAAACGGCCACCCCTACCCCACAGGGATCGGAGGCGGCCTCCCTGAAGCAAGCCTGTGAGGACGGGGTTGGGAAGTGGGGTGGAGTGGCTGACTGCTCTCATTTGCACCATCACAGAGCTGCTGCGATGATGCCAGGCCATAGCTGTGGTCACAAGCAGTCCTGTGGAAGGTTCCCCCCTTTACAATGATGGCTCTAATAGCTGTGGCCATTCTTTATTCTCAAATTCTCAGAAAACTTCAGGCAACGCATCCATCTTGAGGCACCCTCACTGTCTCCTACCTTCTTCAGCAGTGCCCACTTCTCACAGTGGGGCTGCCAACTGTCCGGAGCTCCGACCCATTTGATAAGGACAACCAGCGGGAGGCAGACTCTTAATTGGCCGCCTCCCATAAGATTGTGACGCCACTTTTGGTCCGAACGGTAGAAAAATTTCAAAGTTGGTAAGATTCGGCCATGAGTTGGGCAGTGAGAAGGTGAGAGGTTTCATTACCTGAATGTTGCCTCATCCCGTCCTTCCTGGCTTCCGGATCAAGGTGGAAAATTCAACCTGACACAGTCAGTCTTTCAGAGGAATTAGAGGAGCACATGCCCACACAAATACAGCTGCTAAACAAACAGGCACCACAGAGTGCTCCACTGAATGCTTGCATTTGAATAGAATGGTTTGACCCATTGACCTAAGAACATAACAGATAAGAACAGGCCAAAACGCTCTGTCCCAAACACTGAATAACCTGTCCCATTGAAGGTCATTGACAGTAATCATCCAGTTTGCAGCATGTCTGAATTGTTCAACACCGCAGCTTGAAGGAACCTTTAGTATTAAACATATTTAGCCATGAGCACGTGCAGTAACCAACAACAGGGGAAAAAGAAATTCAGTAAATAATTCAGATTCTAAAAAAAATGCTTAATTTTTGTCACCGTTCCTTTGCGAAAACAGATTAGCCTTTTACTCAGCACCTCCCAAAGTGATGGAGGGCGGATTTCCCTCAGGTTATCAGGTTAGCTGTAAGGCTACCCATCCACATGACACCCAAAGCTAACCTGACAGATTTTACTTTGGCAGGCTTCATTACCTTTCAGATGGTTTGGCAGGGGGAATGTAGAAACGTTGAAGCTGATTAAAAGTGCGCTTTTCTTTCGGAGGTAGTAACGGGATGGGCAACACTGTCAAACAGGACCTGAATGAGGTCAGCAGCAAGGAGGAAAACTGGACTTTCGGACGATTCCATGGATGGATTACTTCACTGAAATAAGGTCAAGAAAGGAGCTCCTCGAGACTGAGGGGGAGGGGGCAGGAAACTCCATAAGAACATGGTGCAGACAATATGGAGGAAGATAGTTGAGGCAGGCAGTGCAGTCTCCACCACCTCTCAAAACACCACACAGCGCAAGGAGAAGTTTAATGAGCTCACAAGGATGGCTAAGTATGTGAAGACACATTCAACAGGCACATCCTTAATAAATGACAGAGGCATAACTTAACTATCATGCCCTCTACATGTTAGTAACTGGTTCAAAGGGAAAGTGCACAATTGACAAGAAAGGTTTGGAACCAATAATGCACCGTCTTAAGTCCATATCATTGTGCAAACTCGAAGAAGAGGGTGAAGTACCAAAAGACAGCTGATAAAGACCAGACAAGGGACAGTGCAGTCAGTGTTAGCTTTCTGTAGAATATTAAAATCTTGAAATGGACACTGATTCAGTCAGTGGCCAGAATTTGTCAGAAAATTAACAGCAAGTTCACAGAGCACCCCATTATTAGAGGAAGACACAAGCTGTGAATTCCTTTTCTTCACAAAATGCAGGATGATTTGCAGCACTTTGCCATTAGCCTCATCGTCAATCTCCCCACGAGTGTCAAGAAATTGCATAATTTGTGTCGTAGATACAAATTAAACTCAGCACAGAAAGCTAGGGCTGCTGTTTCATTGCCCTATCAATAGGGACAATTTGCAATGTATAACCCCAACATGCCACTCAACTTCAGAGGCCAAGAAAGGGTGTCTCACTCCTGTAGGTAGTAAATTGCTCTTAGGGGTAGTAATTTGATATTAGATTCTTTTTCACTTATTGTTTTGTCTTCTTTCTCTCTCTCTCTGTCATTTCAATTTTTATGTATCTGACATGACTCTAGTAAGATAATATCAGGAGGTACATTGGTCAAGTGCACAGGATGAATTTAACTGTTAAAGACAAAAAACAAACTGTTTGAATGGATTGAGATTTGCATCATTTCTTTGTCTGATACACTGGTAAAAACCTATGGCTGCTGGTTTGCTTATAATTAGGACGTGCTCGATGAGAGTCAACACCAATCTCCAGCAATGACTGTAAAATGGTTTTTAAAAAAAGCATTTCTCTGCTCAGCAAAGCAGAACTAATAGCTCATGTAGATTCAATCATTTCTAAATGACCAGACCCAAGTACAGGCACCAGACATCTAGCCGGATGATAATTTGTAGGATGAGTGTCCCCAGCCAACTACAGTGAATTCATAATAACTTTCATCTCCAAATACATTCTGAACACTAATGTATACTCTTCAGACTATTACATTTACATTATATAGATAATATTTCAAAATTGCCTTTCTTCAACCACTCTTTAAAGATTTGAAAGAGTTTGACTAGTCAATTATTAAGTTCAATCTCCTTCCAACTAGTCTGGAGATGAAAGAGCTAATTAGTATATTTCAAGGCCTAATGACAACCCAAAGTGCATTACAGCCAATGAAGTACTTCTGAAATGTCGTCACTGTTGTTGCGTAGTACAGCAAGAATCCACAAACAGCCATGTGATAATGACCAGAGTGTATGTTTTTGGGTGCCATTGGTTGAGGGGTAAATATTGACTAGGACACTGAGGCGAATCCCCTCCTCATCTTTATATAGTGGCATGGAATTCTGTACATCCACCCAAAAGGGCAAAGGGAACCTTGGTATAATGCCTCATCCAAAAGACACTCCCTCAGGCGGTGCACCACTCCCTCAGTACTGCACTGAAGTGTCAGTCTTTATTTTGCACTCAAGTCTCTGGAAGTGAAACTTTTGAGGTGAGAATGCTACCAACTGAAGCACAGCTGACACCAATACTAACACATTTTTTACATTTTTCACTCCAAGACTAGCTGTAAATTGGCTATTAAGAGGATGCCACATTTTTCATGTGTGGAAAGCAAAGGAAAAAAAATACACCCCTACTGTATCTCGTCATGTCGATCAGCTTGTCCCAAAGCCGTTCATATCCAATTAATCACTCTTTAAAATATAGGCAATTCCATAATGTGTGTGAAGACAGCAGCCTATGCTACACACGCACCAAGGAATTCTGCAGAGGGTACCTCACCTCCTTACTCCCCAAAGCCTATCCACCATCTACAAGGCACAAGTCAAGAGTGTGATGGAATAACCCTCATTTGCTTGGATAAGTGCGGCTCCAACAACAATCAAGAAGCTTGACACCATCCAGAACAAAGCAGCCCACTTGATTGGCACCCAATCCACAAACGTTCACTCCCTCTGCCACCAATGGACTGTGACAGCAGTGTATACCATCTACAATGCACCGCAGCGACTCACCAAGACCTCTTTGACAAGACCTTCCAAACTCACAACCTCTGCCATTTGGAAGAACAAGGGGAGCAGATGCATGGGAACGCCACCACCTGCAAGTTCCTCTCCAAGCCACCCACCAACCTGAGTTGGAACCATATCGCCGCTCCTTCACTGTCACTGGGTCAAAATTCCGGAACTCCCTTCCTAACAGCACTGTGGGTGCACCTACACCACATGGACTGCAGTGGTTCAAGGCAGCAACTCACCATCACCTAACTTCCCAAGGGCAGTTAGGGTTGTGCAATAAATGCTGGCCTAGCCAGCCTCGCCCACATCCTGCGAAAGAATAAAAAAAAGTCTCACAAACAGCTAATTTGATGAATGACCAGTTAATCAATTTTTGGTAATGCTTTTTCAGGGAAGAAGGTTACCAACACAATGGACAATCTCCCTGTTCTCCTTTGAATAATAAAGTTGTAGTCACTGGAGACTTAGATTCTCTTGCTGCATCCAGTCATTGAAAACTCACAGCAAAGAGGGCAATGGTGGCCCTTAGCTCCTGGAGCATCTATTCCAAGCCGGCAGCGTTGGCAAATACTAGATAAAACAGGGCAATAATGCCCCATGCATACTAGTCACTCCAATAAGTTCTCTGTTCACAATTAGTGACAATTTACTGCTGTTTTAACTCTTACTGGAAAAGACTAACCAACAGTAATACCACTAAAAGCACATTCCCACATCATTTTAAAATGATATTTTAAAATAGTATGCAAAATTGTCAACATTTAGGACATCCAGAGTTTGTAAAAGCGCTATATAGTGCTCACCTACACTCACCATCCTGTCTTGGAAATATATCGCCGTTCCTTCACTGTCGCTGGATCAAAATCCTGGAACTCCCTCCCTAACAGCACTGCAAGTGTGCCTACGCCACATGGACTGCAGCGGTTCAAGAAGGCAGCTCACCACCAGCTTCTCAAGGGCAACTAGGGATAGGCAATAAATGCTGGCCCAGCCAGGGAAGCCCACATCCCGTGAAGGAGTGAAAGAAATTATATAAATGCAAGTTCTTTCATATCTTCCTTTCTCCCAGGAGTAGAATTAAATCAAGTCTACTAGATGCGCACCACTGCATTATTTCAATGAGACAATGGCTACATTAAGATAATGTACAGAGGAACAGGTGTTTGTCCTTTAATAGTTGCAGCAGCCATTTCTAGGCTGCAAAATTTGTAATTCTGACTTGGGGGCAATTTTACAAGTCCATACTACCAGATTATTAGCGAATTCCCAAATTTAAGATTTGTTCCATCCACAGGTTCCCCTTCATCAGTGCAGTGTCCTGTATCTCTGTCAGCTCTGGCAGGCTGCTATAGAATCTATCTTAACAAGGGAGAAAGAGTGAGAGTGTGAGCGAGTGAGAACTAGCTCTATAATACCATAATTTTGCAAATATAATTTTTTTCCCCCCAAACTTTATTTCGAAGTTAGGGTGTGTATTGTACATGGTAACAAATCAAAATGATCTCTTCTCTTGCAGCCAGTCAAGAACATCTTTTCCAGATGTGTTGTGAATGATGATGCCTTTTGATTGTATTTCTTTTAAATTCTTCCTGTTCCTAAGGCATAAATGAGAATTGTCTCTTGTTTTTATTAATTTTCAGTATTTATGACTTAAGAAATGAACAAGAAGCTAAGTGTTTAGATTTTTCACGTTTATTTACATGTACAGAAGCACATTTAGAAATACTCAGAAATAAAAACTAGTTATTGTTATATTTAATATTCAAAGCTACAGATCATTTCTGTAAAATTTTGAAACGTTGCCTCTGAATTGCTGCCCTCCAATTTCCGTGCAGCCACTCCTACCATGGTTTCTAGCACCTTCTATCACCTTAAGTTTGAAGCCTGCCATATGGGCCCTGACAATATTCTGGCAGTCGTATGGAAGACTTGCGCTCCAGAACTTGCCACGCCCCTAGCCAAGCTGTTCCAGTACAGCTACAACACTGGCATCTACCTGGCTATGTGGAAAATTGCCCAGGTGTTATGTTCCTTCTCTGTCGGGTGGCTTTGCTCAGTGAACACGGCTGCACGCCTATCTACTGGTGAGTGAGTTGGTAAACAAGATATCGCAGACGCAGAGACCAATGTAAGATGTAGCGCGTGCTGTTTATTAACACAAGTCACAGAGCACTAACACATGTGCTTCTCCAAATAGACCCTATTCTAAACTACTGATTAACAATGTAGTCCCCACTTACACAGCAATTGGGTATTACAATCACGTGGTCAATCAGCTCACATTTTCTTGAAGGTGTATTGCACCTCAGATTACCACATCCCTTCCCCTTTACTCGAAAGTACAATTTACAATCTTAACAATATATCAACTATTTACATAAATAAACTATTTACAAGTTCAGTCTCTCCGGAGGCTTCTTCAAACGTGTCGAACGTCGTAGTTCTACAAGTTCGGATGGTTTATCCGAGGCCTCCCTCTTAGGAGTCATCTGTCCACTAGGCTCTCCAGTGGGAACCTGTAAGTTTGTTTCTTCGACTCTCAGGCTCAACGGATCCTACAGGCACATCCAAAACAAGTGGAGTTCCTTCCATATGTAGTGTAGACTCCAACAGGAATGCTTGGCGCATCCTTTCTTGTGGATTTGTTTCCCTTTTCCTGAGGTGATCTACGTGTCTTCTAATTATCTGACCTTTGACCAATATGTGATAGGAAAGGGGTCCTGTCACTGCACTAACCTCACCTGATAGCCATTTGGGCCCATCTCCAAAGTTCTTGCAAAAACTGTGTCTCCAACAGTGAAGTTTCTTTCACAACTGTGGGAATCATGTTCATTTTTCTGGGCCTCCTGACACCTCTCTACCCTCCCCACTAAATTTAGCCTTACGAGACTCAAACATGTCCCAAGACTCTTCATCAATAACTCTGCGGGGGCAATACCAGTGGTCGTGTGTGGGGTAGTCCTATAGCTGAGTAGGAAAATTGATAATCTAGTTGCAATAGAGTCTCCATCCAGTTTTTTCATTCTGGACTTGAAGGTCTGGACTGCACTCTCGGCCAAACCATGGGACACAGGGTGGTGTGGTGAGGTCTTAACATGTGTTATGCCATTGAGACTTGTGAATCTTTGGAATTCTCCGCTGGTGAATGCCATGCCATTATCAGACACTATCATCTCTAGTAACCCGTATATCGCAAAACTCTGATGCAATCTGTCTATGGTGGTGGCAGATGTGGGTGATCTCACTTCGTATACATCCATCCACTTCAAGCGAGTGTCTGTCTATAAGTGGAACATTGCGCCCAAAAAAAGGCCCCACATAGTCAATGTGAAGGTGGACCCATGGTCTTCCTGGCAATTCCCAGGGATACAATGGAGCAGAATGGGGCAATTTCTGTACCTGTTGGCACTGTATGCAGCTCTTGACTAAGTTTTCAATTTCTGTATCCATCCCTGGCCACCATAAGCTGCGCACCAACATTTTCATTCTAGGGATGCCAGGGTGATTTGGTCAATAATGCCTTTCTTCCTCTGAGGCACAATGACTCTCGCTCCCCACAGCAAGATGCCATCCTGGAAGGTGAGCTTGTATCTCCTATTAAAATAGTGCTTCATTTCACCAGACTTTGGCTTGTTAGACCATCCCTGTAAGACTTGCTCCCTTGCGTGAGACAAAACTGAATCGCGGTCTGTCCACTCTCTTATTTGTTTGGCATGTACAAAGAACAATGAACAAAGAAAAGTACAACACAGGAAAAGGCCCTTCGCCGATCATATTGCCTGTCAAGCTAAAACATTTTGCACTTCCAGGGTCCGTATCCCTCTATTCCCATCCTATTCATGTATTTGTCAAGCTGCCTCTACTATCGTACCTGCTTCCATGTACTGGTGATGAATCCATAAAATTTAATAACAAGACAAGTTCTTGAGGAATTGAGATGTTCACACTTGCTGTCTCTTAGAGGTAATTGGCTCAGTGTGTCAGCATTTGTAATCTGGCTTCCCAGCTGGTGGATAAAAGTATATTCATAAGCAGCTAGAATCATTGCCCACCTTTGGATACATGCAGAGGCAACTGGGGTATTGCCTTATCTTCCCTGAACAAGCCTAGTACTGGCTTGTCATTGGATACAATGGTAAAGTGGTGACAATAGATGTATTGGTGGAACTTCTTAACGCCAAATATGATGGATAAGCCTTCTTTCAGTTCTGTTGAAGGGTCATGAGGACTCGAAACGTCAACTTTATTCTTCTCCGCCGATGCTGCCAGACCTGCTGAGTTTTTCCAGGTAATTCTGTTTTTGTTTTGGATTTCCAGCATCCGCAGTTTTTTGTTTTTAAGCCTTCTTTCTCTATTTGTGAGTATCTTTGTTCTGCAACACTGAGTATTCTTGAGATGTAACCAATGGGCCATTCAGAGCCACCCGCCATCCGGTGGGAGAGTACTGCCCCCCACTCCATAAGGGGATGCGTCACAGGTCAAAATTAATTCTTTGGGTCAAAATGTACCAACAGGGCCAATGAATGTAGCAACTGCTTCACTGTTGTAAAAGCCTGTTGCTTTGGATCTTGCCAAGTCCACCTGTGGTTTTCCGTGAGCAAACCATACATGAAGCCAGTACTGTTGACAAATTCGGGAGAAAACAGCCATAATAGTTAATCATTCCCAAGAAGGACTTGAATTCTATGCCGTTTTTCGGTCCTGCGCCTCATGAATAGCTCTCACCTTGTCTTCTACTGGGTGACGGCCCTGCGAGTCAACCCTATGACCCAGGTAAACCACTTCTTTTGCTTGGAAGATACATTTTTCTCTTTTCAAGCACACTCCAGCTTGTGAGAAATGCTTCAATACCTCTTCCAAGTTAGCCAGGTGTTCTTCATCAGTTAGTCCTGTTGTTAGGACACCATCGAGATAAACCACAACATGGGGCAGACCTTGAAGTAAATTTTCCATTGTCCATTGGAGAATGGCACAAGCCGATGAGAGTCCAAAGGGTAACCTGGTACATTGGTATAACCCCCACGTGTGTTGATAGTTACAAAATCCCAAGAGGCCTTTTCTAGCTCGACTCGCTGGTAATCGTGGCTCATATCTGGTTCCCCCTGCCAGCTTGGAGTACAATTCATCAATTTTCGGTATAGGATGCCTGTCAAGTCTGGCCACTTTGTTAACGGTCATCTTGTAGTCCCTGCATGTTCGCACACTCTGGTCAGGCTTTAATACTGGAACTATGGGTGCTGCCCATTCAGAAAATTGCACAGGTTGGAAGACTCCCAACTTCCCAGCCTGTCTAATTCAACATCAACTTTTTCTCGTGCTGCATAGGGAACTGGCCTTGCCTTCAAGAATCTGGGGGTTGCCCCAGGATCCATGTGGATTTTAGCTTGCAGACCCTGAATCTTCCCCAGCTCTCCCCTGAACACAGAGGAATATTTCTGTGATAATTCTTGCAGGTCTTACATTCTGAGTTGAAAAATCTCAGTCCACTCCAACTTTATTTCCTTAAGCCAGTTCCGACCAAGTAGACTTGGACCCTCCCTTGCTACCACTATCAGGGGTAAATTAACAGACTGATTTCCACACGGTAGTGGAACCTTGCACAGACCTCTTTCTCGTATGTCTTCACCAGTATATGTCTTTAAGTTAGCACCTGAATTTTCCAGATTTAATGAGTAGTCTCCTCCATTCAGATATATGAATGTATGTTCCCCTGTAACTGTCGTAGATGCCCCTGTATCTACCTCCATTCGGATGGGTTTCCCATTGACTTCCACTGTCATGTAGATTGGCTCTGTTTTACCCATTTTTAAGTTGCGTAGTGAGTAAATATCTGCCTCTGTTTCTTCTGGTTCCTCTATTATGCGGATTTCACAATTGCTACCTTTTTGCTTAAAATTTTGTTTTAGTCTGTCTTTACAATATTGCACAATGTGTCCATTACAATGGTAGTAGAAACACTCAATTCTTTTAAATTGTCGTTCACTTGCAGGCTGTCTGGTTCCATTTCTGCCGTTATTATTGTGGGTTTTCTCTGTTAAACCGTCACTTTATGCTGGCCTGTTATGGCTGTTTCCTGCCTTTCCTCGGAGCCTAGCACTTCCTGGCCATTTCTAACCGGTGCTTCCCTCCTAACATGAATGACGGCGCCATTTTGTGCTCCCCTGATTGTTTCTGAATCCCTGACTGCCCTCTCCATTGCGAGCGCCAACTCCAGCGTCTTGCTGAAGTCAAAATTCATTTCCGAAAACGACCTTTTTTGAATGGCGTCTTCATGAATCCCACATACTAATCAGTCTCTTAACATGTCATTAATCGACGTCCTGAACTCAGTGCTCTGTCAGTTGTTTTAAGGCTGCTACATAGCAAGCGGCTGTCTCTCCAGGGGCGCAACACCTCAAATTAAATTTAAACCGCTGTGTTGTTACCGAGGGTTTAGGCTGAAAATGGCTTTCCACAAGATTTACCAACTCATCAAAGCTCTTAGAATCTGGGGCATTGGGTGCCATTAGACTACGAATTAGGCTGCCACATGCCAATAAGAGGATCGCTCGCCTCTTCTCCTTCCCCGATATGTCGTTGACCAAAAAGAACGCGAGGTGTTCAACATAGTGTCATCAGTGGTCTGGTCAAATGGCTCAATATGGTCAAACTGTGGCATACTGGAGGGGGATAACTTCAACAAATATGATGAAGGCTGTACTTACAATTGCCTTGCAAGGTGCGGCTGATTTATTTCTGTTGAATTTCCGCATTGTCCTTTGGTGTTGTTGACTGGTCGTGTTTTGCCTCGTCGCCAGTTGTTATGTTCCTTCTGTCGGGTCGCTTTGCTCAGTGAACATGGTTGAGCGCCTATCTACTGGTGAGTGAGTTGGTAAACAAGATACTGCAGATGCAGAGACCAATGTAAGATGATGCACATGCTGTTTATTGACAGAGCACCAACACAAGTGTGCTTCTCAAACCAAACCCTATTCTAAAATGCTGATTAACATTGTAGCCTGTGCTATACAGCGATTGGGTAACAGAGTCACATGGTCAATCTGCTCACATTCTCAAAGGCGTATTGCACCTCAGATTACCACAGCAGATATGTCCTGTACTCAAAAAGCAGGACAAATCCAAGCAGGCCAATTACCGCCCCGTCAGTCTACTCTCCATCATCAGTAAAGGAATGGAAGGAGTCATCAACAGTGCTATCAAGCGGCACTTGCTTAGCAATAACCTGCTCACTGATGCCCAGTTTGGGTTCTGCCAGGGCCACCCAACTCCTGACTTCATTACAGCCTTGGTTCAAACATGGACAATAGGGCTGAATTCCCGGGGTGAGGTGAGAGTGACTGCCCTTGACATCAAGGCCGTATTTGACCGAGTGTGGCATCAAGAAGCCCTAGCAAAACTGGAGTCAATGGGAATCAGGGAAAACTCTCCACTGGTTGGAGTGCTTCACACAAAGGAAGATGGTTGTAGTTGTTGGTGGTCACTCATCTCAGCTCCAGGACATCACTGCAGGAGTTCCTCAGGGTAGTGTCCTCAGCCCAACCATCTTCAGTTGCTTCATCAATGACCTTCCTTCCATCAAAAGGTCAGAAGTGGAGATGTTCGCTGATGATTGCACAATGTTCAGCACCATTTCTGAGTTCTCAGATACTGAAGCAGTCCATGTCCAAATGCAGCAAGATCTGGACAATATCCAGGCTTGGGCTGGCAAGTGGCAAGTAACATTCGCACCACACAAGTGCCAGACAATGACCATCTCCAACAAGAGAGAATCTAACCATTGCCCCTTGATGTTCAATGGCATTACCATCACTGAATCCCCCACTATCAACAACCTGGGGGTTACCATTGACCAGAAACTGAACTGAACTACAACAATCAAGAAGCTCGACATCACCCAGGACAAAGCAGCCCGTTTGATTGGCACCACATCCTCAAACATTCACTCCCTCCACCACCAACACACAGTGGCAGCAGTGTGTACCATCTACAAGATGCACTGCAGGAGTTCACCAAGGCTCCTTAGATAGCACCTTCCAAATCCATGACCACTACCATCTAGAAGGACAAGGGCAGCAGATACATGGGAACACTACCACCGGGAAGTTCCCCTCCAAGTCACTTACCATCCTGACTTGGAAATATATCGCCATTCCTTCTCTGTTGCTGGGTCAAAATTCAGAAACTCCCTTCCTAACAGTACTGTGGGTGTACCTACACCACATGGACTGCAGCAGTTCAAGGCAGCAGCTCATCATCACCTTCTCAAGGGCAACTAGGGATGGGCAATAAATGCTGGCCCAGCCAGCGAAGCCCACATCCTGTGAAAGAATAAAACAAATTGCTTTTTTCTCTGCCACGTTAACAGCTAAAATTTTTAACTCATATCATCAGTACATGGAATCCTGCCGACTGCTGCTCTGAGAAACTTGTCTGCATATCACAAGCTACGTGCTCATTGGGTCTACTTGGGTATCCAGCATTTTGTGTGGATGTGGGAGCTGGTCGCTCAGCAAACTAGTGCGAGAGCGGACCCTTTAGCTTAATTAGGTTTGCTCATTACTTTTGTCAATAAAGGGTCTCTTTGACTGCAGCATTGCAAAAGCCTAGGCGTGCATTATATATGGTGATAAGGCAAATTTGATTCTCTGTTCATGAAAATTGGAGTGCGCATCATATTCAGACAAATACGGTATTCAATTAAGATTTTGCAAAGGTCATCAGGCAGCCATTCCTGTGAGTAAAAATTACCCCATATATAAACCTAGCAATCACGCTGTACAATATCAGCATAAAATTACTTTGCCTAATATTTAAATAGACTAGTTAACTTGTCCAAACAGTGGAGGAAGTAATTGCATAATGTTAACCGTTCATACTTAGTATCATAAAGGTGGAATTTTGAACCTATTGTTTTTAACTTTAAAAAGAATTGTGAACATAAACCAAGTATCTAACAGGGCGCAGTAATGAAGAACGTCTCTTTCCAGTTCCATAAACCAGGAAGGTCGAAGTGTGTTCACCCTCCCATTGCAAACAAGCAAGAGAAGATTATGTGCAGTTTTCAGGGGAAAGGGGATTAGGGGACAGGACTAATTAGGCCAAGATGCAGATGTAATTCAACCCCATTTTAAAGTCATACTTCTGTTCTTATTCTTAAATTTCCATTAGAAATTCCTATGTCCAAATTTGCAAACTTGTCACATTGTAATGACAGCATCCACTGAGCTGGGTGGCTAGTGGGAAGTTGAGGGGAGTGGGTGGGGGGTGTGCAGATAGAGTGTAATTACAGTGTGACGAATTTACACAGGCAATTTTCATTGGGGAGAATTTTCTCACCGTCGGGGGGGTTGTGCAGGAGCAGGCGCGGGCATGCATGCAGCCGATCACCGCCCGCGATTGGCTGGGCGCCGCCATTTTATGTGGGTGGGCCAATTAAAGCCCACCCAGCGTGACGCACACCCGGAAGTGCTCTGCGCTCCCTGTGTAGGCAGGGGGCGGGGCGTTGCCTGAGTCAGGGCCTGCGCTCTTTCACACATGCACGCGACAGAGCGCAGAAATCTCCCTGAGGCACAGAGCTGCCTCAGGGGGGATTAGTTTAAGTTTAAAAAATTTTAATAAAGGAAAAAAAAATGTTTGAGGACATGTCCCCTCATGTGAAACTGTCACATGAGCTGGGACATGTCTATGAATTTTGTTACAAAAATTTTCAAACCTTTAAATACTCTCATAAAACCTCATCCCGCCCGTGGATGAGGTTCCATGGAAAATGCGAAGGTTGCCTGGGCTCTTTGCCTGCCCCCCGCCAACCTTAATGTTGGGCAGGCAGCTCAGTTTATTTTTTTAATTGATAGTTAACTGGTCTTAATAGGTATTTGACACATCGGCGGGCGCGCAGGCGACTCGGGCGCGCGCCCGCTGAACTGAAAATCTGAATGACATGCGGTGACGTCGGGACGCACACCCAACATCACCCAGCGACATTTTACGCCTCGGCGAGAGGACCCTGCCCCCGCTCACCAAGCCGAAGATTCTGCCCATTATAAATGTGGGCATAGCACTTCATAGGTGGAAAAAGGTGACAGAAAGTGCACGCAGTATTCAATACACAGATTTTGCTTTCTTCAAGTGGGACATTTCAGCCTGAGTTGCATTGGATGTTGGGGAATAATTTTCATTTGTACCTTAATGCAGATTGTCCCAAACAGCCCCATATAATTCACTTTTTGACAGGTCAAAATTGGAAGGAGACCGGCCACCTATTAAAATCAAAGTGCTGAAGTGAAGGGGGGGTATGGCAGATTGTGCAGAGATCTGCTTCGTCACATTCACTTTTATCATCAGGAGCAGCCATTGTTTCCCCTTCATGCAAGGGAGATGGTGGCCTTGCGGTAATGTCGCTGGACTAGTAATCCAGGGGCCCAGGCTATTGCTCTGGGGGCATGGGTTCAAACCCCACCATGGTGGAAATAAATCTGGAATATAAGGTTAGTTAGTAATGGTGACCCTGAAACTATCATCGATTGTCATCAAAACCCAGATGGTTCACTTATGTCATGTAGGGAAGGGAATCTGCCATCCTTACCCGGTCTGGCCTGCATGTGACTCCAGGCCCACAGCAATATGGCTGATGCCTAGCAAGCCCCTCAGTTCAACAAATGCTGGCCTTGCTGGTGATGCCCACGCCCCATAAAAGAATAAAAGATGCAATGCATCCTGCGCAGAGGCATCACCGTGGACTCTCTGTACTGTGCTCTGATTGTGCTCTCAAACCCTCCAGAGAAAAGTGGCCACCAAACTAAACAAGACAGTTCTTTTTACATGCACTTTGTTTACAAGCCAAAATTCTCTGGAGAGTCTTGTAGCTGCAAATATTTTTTAAAATCGGACAGTCAAACTGAATAGGACAGCTGAACCTCAGCCATCTTGTTCATTCCAATGCCTAACTGTGCCATGTGTTGGTAATAAGCTACCTTTACATTTGTTATTGAAGTATATAAATAAACTTTATAAAATTTCACCTTTAATTCTTGGTACTTGCTGGTTCATGAGGCTGACCCACAATTTACACTGAGAAGAAAGAAAGATGTGCACTCGCACATACTAAATGAAGAACAGGGTGTAATTCAACATCTGTTTGCCTCTCGGTAGCAGTGCATAAGGACCATGTGAAACTTCGCCCACCACTTGTTCAACACGTTTACAATAAGTAGCTGAGTCACACAAACCAGGAGGGTCCCAAATTGGATCCATTTTTATGGAGTTAGCTGATCTCATCCAGGGCACGACTAGAGACTCAAGCGGTTAGACAGGCAGAAAAGCAGCCGGGTGCCCTTGACAGATTGCTATCCAGCAATCGTCCTCGAATGTGTAAATGTCAGGTCACACCAGTACTGGAGAGATCCCCATGGTAGGATAGGCACTAGTACAGCTCTCATGAATATTGAGGACGAGCTGCCAAATGTGGCAATGTACCACAGCAAAGAGTCAGCCTCTTGTAGGAGGGAAGGAAACTAGAAAATAAAAAAATGATGAAGTCTCTCTGTGAACATGATCCAGTCACTAGTGTAGGCATGTGTGACTGGATGTACTCATTCAACTCCACATGCCAAACGCCTTCCTTTTGCGAATGATTCAAATCTAAGCATTACACTTCTTCATAATTTTGCTCAGTTTTGTTAGAATGCAACTATGATCCGCGTCAATTGTTTAATTTTCCAACTCGCGTTTATAAAAGTGTCTTTAACATAGTAAAACATTCCAAAATGCTTCAAAGGAGTGGAATCAAATAAAATTTGACACTGAACTATATATCAGGGCAGGTGACCTTGGTCAAGCTTGGTAAAAAGAGGTCAGCTTTAAGGAGTGTCTTAAAAGGAGAAAGAAAGATGGTGAGATGGAGAGTGTAGGGAGGGATTTCTAGAGCTTAGGGCTGAGGTAACAGAAGGGCCCCTGTGAATGGTGACATGGGTAAAATTGGCAATGTGCAAGGGGTCAGAATTGGAGGAGTGCAGAGATTTAATTAGTTGGCAGGCCTACAGTATATTAAACCAAGCAAAATATTCAGCAAGTTATTGGTAAACGCACAGTCTGGAAGCAGAAGCTTCTTATCTGGTCAGAAAGCTCATAAAGAAGAGGGTCAAGGTTGGAGGAGACCAATCATCTCAGCCCAAGGACTACATCGCAGGGAGTCCTCACGGTAGTGCTGTGCCGAACATCTAGTTTGTGGGTCACGTTAATATTTTAGATGTAATGTTTAGTTCTGGGAAGACTGCTGTTGTGAAGGCAAGGTAACTAAAATGCTGCATTTCAGAGATTGCCAGAACATCTAAAAGAAAATGGCAGTTCAGAACGCGTTTGTTTGATAGAGTCAGAATAGAAGAGATGGAGCCATCAAGCAGCAGGTCGGCTTACTTAGCTGGAGAACTGGAGATGCGATGTCTACACTGCTTGAGAAAAAAGTGCAGCCCAGGGGGATGTGTTGTTTTGGGGGTTGGAGCTAAATTAGTTTAAAAGTATTTAGTGAACCCTAAAAGACTACGTCGTCATGGAGATCGTGGAGCTTAAGAATGTTCACTGGTTTCAATTTATCTGAGAGGAAATGGCTAAACTGAAAGGGTTTGCTGTTAGCAGGCTCCAGGCAGTTAGGACTCAAAGAAGCCCAGGAGCAGCTGAGCATTACAGTTTGGACCTAGTGTGGTTTGCAGCACACAGAGAAGCCCTGGGAGCTGTTCGGTACAGTTAGGCCTCGGAGAAATCCTGGGAGCCATTTACAGCTCAGTATAGCCAGGAGACTGGAGTTTGGAGAAACATGGGCAGTGCCAGGCCAGTGAAACTAGCAGTCTATGGAAGACCTGAAAGTGCTACTGTTTTTAAGAGCCAGAAGTACAGCTTTGTGAACTCCGTGGAATGCAGACACAGGAGAAGAGATTGAACCATCGGGCGGTAAGCAGTTGTTGAGGTAGTCTTAGTTGGAGTGGCTTTTGATAGAATTCAGAGGATAAACCTTTGAAAGTGAAGAGTTGAAATCCCTCACGAGGGAGACAAAATTTTAACAAGATCTTGTGATGCACAGTGGTCACTGACTGGGTGAGCTGCTGAGAAATCCTTGAGGCCTGTCTTGGTCCCATCTGACATTTAATGTGCAGCATAGTGTGTTCAACCATAGTTTGCCTGTTAACTCACATTTACCTCATGTTAATTCTAAATGTTAGAGTACAAGATAGATATTGTAAATTCTTTTACTTCGCTGACCCTATACAGTAAAGTTTATTTTGTTTGTTTGAAACCGTAGAATCTTGTGGCTTTATTCTCTTAGTAAATACCTAGGACTTAAAACTTTGTCAACTATAAACAAAACGTTACTGGTCTCTAGCCGGATGGTAACAACGTCCTGGGCCCAACCAACTTCAACTGCTTCATCAAATGACTTTCCCTTCATTATTAGGTCAGAAGTGGCAATGTTTACTGATGATTGGAAAGTGTTCAGTACCATTCGCAGCTCCTCAGATTCTGAAGCAGTCTGTGTCCATATGCAACAAGATCCGGACAATATTCAGCTACGGTCGGAGAAGTGGCAAGTAACATTTGTGCCACACAAGTGGCAGGCAATGACCATCTCCAATAAGAGAGAATCTAACCATCTCTGCCTGATATTCACGGCATTACCATCATTGAGTCCCGCACTAACAACAACTTGGTGGTTACCGTCGACCAGAAACTGAACTGGACCAGCCATATAAATAAATACTGTGGCTACAAGAGCAGGTCAGAAGCTGGGAATTCTGCGGCAACTCACCTCCTGACTCCCCAAAGCCTGTCCACCATCTACAAGGCACAAGTCAGGAGTATGATGAAATACTCCCCACTTGCCTGGATGAAAGCAGAACCAACAACACTCAAACGTTCAACACCATCCTGGACAAAGCAGCCCATTCAATTGGCACCCTATCCACCACCTTAAACATTCACTCCCTCCACCACCAATGCACAATGGCAAGAGTGTGTACCATATACAAGATGCACTGCAGCAACTTGTCAAGCCTTCTTCAACAGCACCTCTCAAACCCACAACCTCTACCACCTAGAAGGACAAGGGCAGACACCACACGTGAACTCACCACCTGCAAGTTCCCCTCCATGTCACACACCATTCTGACTTGGATCTATATCACTGTTTCTTCACTGTCACTGGGTCAAAATCCTCAAACTCCCTCCCTAATAACCCTGTGGCTATTCCTACACCACATGGACTGCAGCGGTTCAAGCAGGTGGCTCACCACAACCTGTTCAAACAATGCTCACATCCCATTAAAAAATACTTCCAGCTTACTGGGGCCTTCTGATTTTGGTAGGCAGTACCACCTCCCACTATCCCTTTGCCCAACGCCCACCAAAGCAGCACATTTTACTTATGTATACTTTTCCACTGAAAGCAATAATTTTTAAAAATTTGTTCTTTCACAGGACGAGGGTGTCACAGGCTAGGCCAGCATTTATTGCCCATCCCTAATTACCCGTGAGAAGGTGGTGGTAAGCTGCCTTCTTGAACTACTACAGTCTATGGGTATAGGTACACCCACTGTGCTGTCAGGGAGGGAGTTCCAGGATTTTGTCCCAGCGACAATGAACGAACGACGATTATAGTGTGGCTTGGAGGGGAACTTCCAGGTGGTGGTGTTCCCATGCATCTGCTACCCTTGTCCTTCTAGGTGGCAGTGATTGTAGGTTTGGAAGGTGCTGTCGAAGGAGCCTTGGTGAGTTGCTGCAGTGCATCTTGTGGATTGTACACACTGCTGCCACTGTGCATCAGTGGTAGTGAGAGTGAATGTTGAAGGTGGTGGATGGGGTGCCAATCAAGCGGACTGCTTTGCCCTGGATGGTGTTGAGCTTCTTGAGTGTTGTTGGAGAGGCACTCATCCAGGCAAGTGGAGAGTATGCCATCACACTCCTGACTTGCGAATAAAAAAGCCAAATATACCCAAGCCATGTAACACTTTGCCCACAACTCTAAACACAGCTTGTGCCCAGCTTCAGCCATACTATAAGAAGGATATACCAAGGAGAAGCTAGGTACTCACCCAATTTTGTAGGATATCCCCAGCTGTTCTCATGCTCCTTTTAGTCATCAGCTCAGTAACAACATTTATACAGGCAGCAAGTCAACATATT
The DNA here is from genome assembly GCF_964194155.1 of Cetorhinus maximus. Lineage (NCBI taxonomy): Eukaryota > Metazoa > Chordata > Chondrichthyes > Lamniformes > Cetorhinidae > Cetorhinus > Cetorhinus maximus. The sequence goes on along the minus strand of NC_135882.1, from coordinate 19,517,295 downwards.
GCCCTACATGTGGGGACAGGCTTGAGGCTTAGTGGGTCCTATAAAGAAGAAAATAATTGAAACAGAGAGGGAGGGGGGAAGCTACATACCAAATTGAGTCACAGTGCATTACAATTAAGAGATGTGCATTTATATGGTGCCTTTCTCAACCTCAGGACATCCTAAAGCACTTTACAATCAATGAAGTTCTTACAAAGCGTAAAAAAAAAGTGGCAGCCAATTTGCACACAGCAAGGTCCCACAATCTGCAACAAGATCATCTGACTTAGTGCTGTTGCTAGAGTGATAAGGATTGACCAGACTAAGCTCCCTGCTCTCCTTCAAAAACATCCACAGTAGAAGTTGGTTTAACAGCTCACCTAAAAAACAGCACCTCCGGCAGTGCAGCACGACCGCAGTACTGCGCTGGAATGTCAACCTAGATTATGTGCTCAAGTTCCTGGAGTGGGATTTGAACCCCCAAACCCCCTGACTCTGCAGTAAGAGTGTGAGGCACACTGAGGCCCAGATTTTCCCCAGGACAGGGAGCCTCTCTGTCATGGTGAAAGTAACCGAAAATCCTAAGTCCTGCTCCCAAACACATTGCTTCCCATTTTTGCGAGGGTGGGAATGGGGGTGGTGCGTGTTTCACACATGTGTGGTCTACAGAGGCAGTTGGCCATTTAAATCATCAGCTTCCTCCACTGATGTGGGATTTTGGCAGGAAAGGGTGAAACTAAAAATGTGCAGATTAGACCAGGTAAGGGCAGGTCTAATATTTGTGGATTCATTTAAGCTACTCCTTTGGATCTGATCCCAGGGCACCTTTGGGAGAGGTAAGTGCCCATTGATGGAGGTCAAGTCCCCTTTGGGGTAGGTCAGGTGGCCTTTGGAGTTGTTAAAATTAGGCATAAATGTGCAGTAAGAAGTGCATAAACTCATCACTGTCAAGCTCATTGGAACTGTCAACAGACCTGTCAAAACGACCTGTTAAAGGAAGCTGTCAAGGCATTTAAAAGTCCTGCCCTTTAAATCTTTAACAAAAAAATGCCTGGAGTGTTAAAAAATGATTGCTTGCTATTTTCATTCAATCTGTTGACATAAGCCTGTGGGTATCCATTACTGGGCTATTGATGCATGACTGATTTCACAGCCACCCATTAGCATAGTAGGATGCTGCCATTTCACAGTTTGATTTGGCAGCTACAATGGAGAAAGACTGCAGAAAGCTGCAGCACAGAGGGACTTGGGGGTCCTCATGCATGAATCACAAAAAGCTAGCGTACAAGTTCAGCAGGTAATAGGTAAGGCAAATAGAATGTTGGCCTTTATTTCAAAGGGAATGAGGTATAAAAATAGGGAAGTCTTGCTAAAACTATCAAGGCACGAGTTACACCACATCTAGAATACTGTGAACAGTTTTGGTCCCCCTATCTAAGGAAAGATATACTGGCATTGGAGGCAGTCCAGAGAAGTTCACAAGGTTGATCCCGGGTATGGGGGGATTTTCTTATGAGGAGAGGTTGAGTAGGTTGGGCCTGTACTCACTGACATTTAGAAGAATGACAGACGACCTTATTGAAACATAAGATTCTTAGGGGGCTTGACAGGGTAGGTGCTGAGAGGTTGTTTCCCCTTATGGGAGAGTCTAGGACCAGAGGGCATAATCTCAGAGTAAGGGGTCATCCATTTAAGACAGAGATGAGGAGGAATTTCTTTTCTCAGAGGGTAGTCAATCTGTGGGATTCTTTACTGCAGAGGGCTGTAGAGGCTGGGTTGTTAAGTATATTCAAGGCTGAGATAGACAGATTTTTAATCAGTAAGGAAATCAAGGGTTATGGGCAAAAGGCAAGAAAGTGGAGTTGAGGATTATCAGACCAGCCACAATCTCATTGAATGGCAGAGCAGACTCGATGGGCTGAATGGCCTACTTCTGCTCCTACGTCTACATGGACATAGACTCTATGTGGGACTGTGAATTCTAATGCTTGCTGTTATAAGGAATTATGCAGTTGAATGAAATGTTTGTTGTTATAAGGCTTTATTAAGCTGAATGAATTGAAATGTAGTACATGTGTTTTTATGAATGGGAATGTTTTTTTCAATATAGTGGTCTGCAATAGACATTTAGGGCTTCATTTTATCATCTTTACATGGGTCCTGAGGTCTACCTATGATGGATACTAGGTGAGTTAGCATAGTGGGTGTAAGGGCAAAGAGTGCTGGGTGGGTGGGTTGGCATGCAATGGCATGGGGGCTATAAAGCCCATGGGGGAGTGGGTGGAGGAAGATAGGTTAGCATGGATGCTATGAGGGGTTGTGGGGGTGGGTGGGATGCATGAGATAACATGGGATGGGGCATGGGGGTTTGAGAGCTGGAAGGATGTTTCATGTTTTAAATCTTTATTTTTAAACTTTGGGCACAATGCCACAACCCTGAGTCAGGCCTTCTGCCCAGCCCACCTCTGCCCTGATTCCTAATCCAGCACAAGCAGCACCCCTACCTCCCACCCACCCACCCACCCCCCCTCAACCCGGACCAAAGATTCGATGTCTGGGCAGCCATCTTTAAAGGTGGGGTAGGCAGAGCCAGGAATTCTCCTGTCTCTGTGCACCTGGCCTGGGAGCGAAAATCTGGGCCTGAGGCACAGCGAACACTGTCACGAGGTATAGCTGAGGGAAACCATTTGACCATCTGGATGATTCACCACCCCCCCCGCCCAACCCTACCCCCCACCATATCATTAACTGGCACGTTAATAATTATTTTCCTTTTCTCTTGAAAGAGTTACTGCAAAATGGCAGGTGTTGACAATTTGGAACAGCTGGAGCAGAGATCCATTTAACTGGAAATGACAGACAAAAAAACCTGCTGTGACATTTCAAATTTCTAATCTGGGCACAATTTCATTAACCAAAATTACATTCTGATTGCTTCATCTAATTACAGCGATACGAGTGGCTTGTGCCTAAAGCCAGTTGTCTATTAAATAAAGTGAACATTAACAAGTCGAAATGGTACAAGAGACAGCGAGTGGACAAAGTAAACTGTGGCCTCCCTCTGGACTCAGCAACTTTAAGCTGGACACACCAACTCCACCAAAATGCTAATAAAATAAAATTCACGATCTTACGTCAGTGTTGCCTTTTTGTATTTCACTTTGTAGAACTGCCGCAGGACCACATGCTGAAATAAAAGCCCAGATTTTCTGACTGGGCATCATCCCCACTGGAAGTGTAATGGGGCAAAAGTCTAATCCCAACCCCCTCCCCCCAAACCCCCACCCAATCAATCAATCAATCTGTTACCCCAACACTGACCTCACCAAAGTCCCTGCTGTCAGTTAAGTTATAATAAGGAGTGCAAGTTCTTGGCATTCTAAACACCTCCCATTGGACCTCACCCAGGGTCACAGGAAATAGCAAGCTGCTGCAGGATTCAAATACTTCCAGAAACTTTAAAGGGCCAGGGACATTGTAAACTGGCTTGGGAGCACAACAGACACTGTCTGCTGGTTCTGCAGGGAGGAAGACATAGCAGGTTATTTTAGAATGATTCAGCAGGGAAGGAGGCCATTCAGCCTACAGTGCTTGTTCTGGCTCTTTAAAAGAGGTTAGTCCCACTCCCTTGCTCTTTCCCTATAGCCCTGCTATTGTGCCAGGCAGCGGTGCAAACGTTGCAGGAGCAAGTGAGGCAGGCAAGGGAGATGTTGTTTGGTAAAATATGACACGAGCCCCTGAAGAGATCTGCTCAGACCCAGTGGAAGGAGATGGTCAAGTCAGAGCTAATTCAATGACCCCACACATGGCAACTGAGTGCCGTAAAAAGTTCAATGATCTTGGTCAGTCAGGAAAGGTAAGGGGAGTCAGTTGCACCTTCTGAAAATTCACTGAATTCATGTATGCCATTTAAAACCACCTCCCCCTCACTGGGTTAAAGTGCTTGAAGAACTTCTCATCAACACTCAGGAGAAAATCCAGAGTCCTTCACTTGGAAATGTACCTTCTCTCACAGCCTTCCATGCAAACCCACAGCCTCACATTGTGTGGAGTCACTGTCATCAACTCCATTGGGGTCTCCATGCTGACTCTTTGGTTGGACAGCATCTCATGGTAACCAGAGGTCATTCTCACTTATTGAATTATTTTAAAGAGACCTTAGGCAAGGGGCAGATGAATGAAAGGTGACAGGACCCCAATCTCCTCCCTCCCTTACAAGGGGGGAGCTTTGAATCTCCTGGAGAGACAGGCAATACAGGGATTAGGAGACAAGGACTAAGAAGAAAAAACAGAAAGTGCTGGAAATTCTCAGCAGGTCTGGCAGCATAAGTGTAGAGAAACAGAGTTGCGAAAGGTTTCAAGTCTAATATGACTCTTCTTCAGAACTAAGTAGGTAGGATTATCTAGGCTTTTGCTTCTCTTCTTTGTTTTCTTACTCAACGCCATATTACCCCTCAGCACACAAGCTCCTGAAACGCTCATGCCAATCCTTCTACTGAAAGTCACACCAATCCAGACATCAGGATGCAACCGGGAATTTCCTGCAGACCTGACACCTTTCCCTGTTTTATCCCACCAGCCACGGTTCAATATCTACCTCGCACATCCAAGTCAGTTTTCAGAAAAACTGCAACCGCTCATCTTAAGCAGCCAGAGAAGCAAAACCTAAATGTGATTGCTTCAAATGCTGCCACTTACAATGCCTGCTTATTCACACTTTGTCAGTCACTGAGCGAAAAGTGTTGACCTTGTAAATGGCAGGGCTTGGAGCTATTTCTAAAATGGGTGCAGGAACAGAGAGAACTGGGAGTAAATGTACACAAATCGAAGGTGGCAGGCAGGTTGAGAAAGTGGTTAATAAAGCATATGGGATCCTTGGCTTTATAAATAATGGTCTAAAATGATAGCCCTTTCCTTTTTGCAACGCTGAGTGTGCTCTCAGCTTGAAGTGCTGTTCTCTGACAATCTTACATCACTGCTCAACCTGTGGAAGGGGTGGGGAGATGAGGGCTGGTGACAGGAGTTTTTTCCTTATATTCGTTCATGGGATGTGGGTGTCACTGGCTGGGCCAGCATTTATTGCCCATCCCAACAGCTTCATGGTCATCATCAGACTTTTAATTCCAGATTTTTACTGAATTCAAATTCAACCATCTGCTATGGCAGGATTCGAACCCAGGACCCCAGAGCATTACCCTGGGTCTCTGCATTACCAGTCTAGTGACAATACCGCTACACCACCATCTCCCCTTATGGAGTGCGAGGGGGAATATTGCTGCATCACCAAGCTTTGTGAATCTTCCTTTGTGAAGACTGAAAAGCTTCTAAAATGACAATATGAGTTAGCCAGAGCAGGTTTGAATTACTGGGTGGAATTTAATTTAGCCTGTCACGGAATGAATTGGCGGCCAGGCCCATTTAACCGCGGGAGAGGTGCTGCGTCAGACCACTGGCAGCGGCAAAACCTCCACCAATTAAATCAGAGGGTGGAAGGGGCTGACGCAGGATTCCTGGGCGCTGCCGGCGGGATGTCAGTTCGGCTCATTAATGAGCAAATTATCCCTGGGCCCACTGCAACTTAATGGTGACTTGGAGATTAAATACAAGCCTCATGGCTTTCCTGCACCTTCCGAAGGTGTGTCAGCAGCCTCCTGTGTCTGATCGAGAGACCTGGCATCGAGGGCTGCAGGCCTGCTGAAAGCCAACCCTCTGCCCTTGCCTCCGACCCAAACCCCTTGACCCCACCCCACCCCCCCCCCGGTGTAATCCCCTTCCTGCTCTCAGTCACCTTTGACCTGGGATACCTCAGCAATCCTCCTGCCCAATCACGCAGTCCCATGGACTTCCAAAAGACTGCAGAATAGACTTACCAGCAAAAGTGAAGCCCATGGAATAAGGGTACAGTGGCAGCATGGACATGCAGTTGGCTGAGTGACAGGAAACAGCAAAGGTGAACAGTTGTTTACCAGACTTGAAGGGAGGCACAATGGTGTTCCCCAAGGATCAGTGGTCGGATCACTGCTTTTCTTGATGCACATTAATGACCTAGATGTGGATGCTCAAGGTCCAATGTCAAAATTTCCAACTGACAAAACTTGGGAGTTATTGTGAACTGTGAGGAGGATAGCAAGAGGCTTCAAGAGGGCATGGACAGGCTGGTGGAACAGGGAGAGACACATCACAGGAGAAGTTTAATGCTGAGAAAAGTGAAGTGTGACGTGTTAGATTTTGGCAGAAAGAATGAGGAGAGGCAATATAACCTGAAGGGTCCATTTCTAAAATGGGTGCAGGAACAGAGAGAACTGGGAGTAAATGTGCACAAATCGAAGGTGGCAGGCAGGTTGAGAAAGTGGTTAATAAAGCATATGGGATCCTTGGCTTTATAAATAGAGACATAAGCATACAAAAGCAAGGAATTTAGGGTGAACCTTTATAGAACACCGGTGCCCCTGTTCCACTTTTTGGAAGGGGCTGCTTCTCAAATTTTGGTTTCACTTCAGCCCCATGCTCCTGATCTTTGGCCAGCCAGTATGGCAGGAGGGCGTGGGCAGGACGGAGGAACTCCTTGTAAACCTGCTCCTGGGCCTGGCCAAGGTGGCCATTAACAGGTGTGGGCAGCAGGCGGTTGAGGGGGTTGTTCAGGCTGACTATCTGCCCCTCTTCTGTGTCTACATTCACGTCCGGGTGTGCCTGGAGAGGGAGCACAAGGTGCCTGCCAGTACACTAGAGACTTGGCATCACCGGTGGGCACCGTAGGGGCTGGACTGCATCATCAGCCCCCAAAATGGTATTTCAATTTAATGTTGACAAGTTTCTGTTGAAGTTTTTGCTTTTAATTATAGTGCCCTTTAAGGAGCTGTCAAATTGTTAATTGGTTCATAGTTAATTTGTTTTATTTGTTTACTCAAAGATTAATCCCTTAAAACACTGATTCAGATTCAGCTGGAATAACGTGTCTAATTCTGGAAGGATGCGAAGTCTTCAGAGAGAGTGCAGAAAAGGTTTATGAAATTGGTTCCAAGGATTTGGGACTTCAGTTACTGGATAGATTGCTATGGCCATTCCCCTTAGAACAGGTGGAGAGGAGTTTGATAGAAGTGTTCAAAATCATGAGGGGTCTGGGCAGAGCAGATAGAAAGAAACCGTTCCCATTGCCAGAAAGGTTGAGAAACAAAGGGCACAGATTTCATGCCATTGACAAAAGTAGCAATGGAGACATGGGGATAAATTCTTTTTCACGCAGCAAGTGGTTAGGATCGGGAATGTTCTACCCGAGAGTGTGGAGAAGGCAGATTCAATCGTTTTAAGAAGGGAATTGGGTAAGCGCCTGAAGAGGAAAACACTGCAAGGCTATGGGGAAAGGGTGGGGGAGTGGGACTAGCAGAGTCAGTCAGCACAGAGCTAATGGACTGAATGATTGCTCTCTGTGCTGTTAGCCAAGCTGTGATGCTATTCTACAAGTAGGGAGAAAGGCCAAAGTATGATTTAGAGAAAAGGACTACACCACCACCACAATGGCCGTGGTTTGACCAGGGCAAATGGTGGAAAGTAGTGGGAGCTCTACAGAGTGGTCTTTGGCTCTACCCCGTGAGCTTACAGATTGTGGAGGTATATAGTTGCTGCTCATTGCCATAACACCTACTGGGGGTGCTGTTTTGGGATGCTATATCAACCCTTAAACCTGTCCCACTTAGCATGTCAGTAGTGTGTCACTACACACCAGAGGATGTGCTCATCAGGGAGGCAAGACTTTGTCTTCAAAATTACTGTGCAGTGGTCATTCCTACCAATGGTATGATATACAGACAGATCTGTAACAGGCAGGTTGGCAAGGCCAAGGTCAAGTATGTTTACTTCCTTATGTTGGCTCCCCGACCCAATGACACAGCTCCAGATTGCCAGCTACATCCTTCAGAACCTGGCCAGAGTCTCTAGGTGTTTCACCCAAGTGTTGCTCAATGTAAAGCATTGATTTATAGATGGGAGCGGGTGATATATGGTCCAGAGTCAACATTAAGTATTCCCACTGGAATATATGGCTTTGTCCACAACCCACCTTTGGTGGATCTATCCTGAAGGGACAGGATAAATCCAGGAATGGGTGAAGGAGTCTGGGATGTTGGTTGAGAGTTGCACGCACACGATTATGTCAGTCAGGTTGTCTGTTGTTGCTTGGCTAGTCTGTAGGACAGGTCTCCGCACCTTGCCACCAGCTCTAGATGTCAGGGAGGAGAACTTTGCAGGGTCAACTGTGATTGCATAAGTTGTGCACTTAACAATGTCTGGCTCATTGCCAATGGGTCCATCTGATTTTCTCATTATTTCCTCTAGGGATCGTTTACAAATGTGTAGCTTGTACCAATTCAGAGGGCATTAAGAACAACTGCATATGGGCCTTTCCCTTAAAAGGACATTGGTGACTCAATTTCATTTGAGTGGCAGTCTGGTGCCTTGCAGAGTTATCTTCCAGGTGCTACCAACTTCACAGCCTGCCGGGGGAGGGGATTTGAAACAGTGGCATCTGTTTGTGAGTTCAGTGGCACAGGCACCGCATTATCATGTGCACAGATGGAGCTCAAGTTCAGATAAGTTTATAAAGCAAAGAAGAAGTTATTATAAGTTGCCTTGCGCATCCTCAGGACATCTCAAAGTGCTTTATAACCAAGGGTTTTACTTGTTAAGTTGCAGCCACTGTTGTCCACGTGGACAAAAGCTGCAGCTATTTTGTTGCACATATCCAGGTCCCACAAGCGGCAAATTATATAAATGACCGGTTAATCTATCTATCGCCCACGTTGGTTGACGAATAAACGATGGCCCGGACACCAGGAGGAAGACCTTGCTCTTTTTCGAAGACTGTGGCGACGGGTGGAATTTTCCAGCCCCTCCCTCCGGGTGGGACCTCTCGGTCCTACTGAAGTCAACGGATCTTTCAACGACTCGCCACGGGGGAACGGGAAAATCCCAGGCCAGAATCTTTTACATCCAGCTGAGCAGGAAAATGGAACCTCATTTAATATCCCATCTTATAAACAGAATGCAGTTCGAGTACTGTATTGACAAACCGGCCTAGATTCTGTGCTCATATTTCAATGAGCCCAGTCAGCAGTTAAAAAAAAAAATGAATTTACTACCAAAAATCCCATAAAAACATACATATATCAACAACACAGAGCCTTTTTACAATTCTAAAGTGTGACAATCTGTCACACTTGCGAAGCCTGTTCTTACACCTTTCAGTTTATAACAGAAGGCGGCACAAGACAACATTTGATGCATCAGAGCAAGAACGGTCCTCAGAGCAAAAAAATCTAATTTATTGTGCCAGATACAAATCTGCCAGGATTAAATTGTAAAATTGATCTAAAACAAACATTCGCTCCCATCTGGGCGCGGGTTCTACAACCGTGTTTTACCAGAACAGCAGTTTCTAAAATTTTGTCCGAAGGCCCCTCTTTTCAAATGAATCTTTTCAGACCTGCCACCTAAACAATTCTACGTGATATTTATGATATGAATGTGCTGCTTGAAAAATGGTGTTTTGATAATGTAGTGAATTTTAGCTGATTCTAATTCCCAATATCAACAACAGGAAATTCTGCTCTAATATGGCTGGAAATATATGTTTTGTTCCCACTGAAAGCTCTAGAATTCCACAATCCGCCACCTCACCATGGGACTTGAGAATAGCAGAAAATAGAGCGAGGGCAGAATTTTCCCCGAAATCGGGACAGTCCAATATCAGGCGGGGGAAATGGGCGTTTGACCCGCTGATGGCAATGGCAGAATTTCACCCTGCATCGTGTGGAACATTGTTGGAAAACATCAGAGGCACTTTGGATCGCTGGAGGGGGCGGCCTTCAATTCGCCCATCCCACTGCCACCTCAGAGCTTCAGTAACCCGGGCGCCATATTTAAAGGCCGCCCCTGCACAGAGCTGGCACACTCCAAGGGATAGAAAGCTGCTGGGAACTGATGGCTGCCAAAGCTGGAAAAAAATGCTGCCCCCAAATTTAGCGACGCCTCCCTCGAGCACCTACTGGATGCAGTGGTGGCCCGCCACGATGTCCTCTAACCCCACTCTGGGTGAAGACCAGCATGCAAGGTCAAACCAATCCAACATGGAGGTGGTGGCAACAGTGGTCAGCGCCAACACACTCCAAAAGAGGACAGCCACCCAGTGCCAAAAGAGGATGAATGGTCTCCTCCGTTCAGTCAGGGTAAGTCACTCTCAACTCACACACTCACAAACCCATCACACATCCACATGGATCTCACTCACTGCCAGCTCAAGGGACATCCCCACTCACTTTCTCACAGACACCTTCATCTGTCCTGCGAATCATTTCCTCATCCCGTCCATGGCACCAGTCACCACCCACTTGTGCCAGGCATCTTTCTCGTCTGGCTTACCAGGCGTCCTGCTTAGACTCTCTCCATCTGTCTTCGTGCAGGACATGCCGGCACACATGAAAAGGGAGAGGTCCCAGACTGGTGGAGGAATGCCTGACCCCAAGATCCTGACAGACTTTGGAAATACAGCATCCAGCTGGCATGTCGAGGATGGGAACCGTTCCTGTGCTGACAGTCAGGTCGGCGCTGCTCAACCAAGTGAGGATCCAGCACTGCAACATCAACCAGACAACCATGCTGTAAGTGACGTCTCCTGTTTCAAAGGCCACTGCCACACACTAATTATCTCTCCTTTTCTTTCACAGGCACGTGTGGGAAGCTGAGGGGGTCCACAAGCCATGTCCTCGACTCTAGCCCCGAGGCCACCACGGAGGAGGAATCTGCAGACACCAACAGCGCTCACCCACACTCTTCCACCAACACAGAGACACACACCTCGGTGGGACCTAGTTCTACTGTAGCCTCGGGCTCACAATCTGGTGAGCACATCGCACTGCCTGATCCACAGCAGGGGGAGGCAGGGACATCCCAGGGTGTCGGCACTGGGTGGGTTGCTGGAGGCTAGGAATCTGGCCAGCTGAGTCCAATGACGAGCATCTGGACTCGGTCATACCCCAGTTGCTGCAGCTGCAAAGACAAGCTCGGGAACATCGGGAAGGGATGTCTGCCGCACTCCTCGGATCGCAAGGCACACTGGAGAATTCCAACTACCTTCAGTCTGAAGTGATAGCGCCGGGATGCCAACACATCGAGGTCAACACTGGTTGGGTGGTGGCTGCTATGGAGAGCTTGGTATAGGGCATTGGTCCTGCACTGCTGCAGGAGCAGCACTCCATCACTGAGGGGTTTGCTGGCATCCATCAGTGTCAATGTGAGAGGGGAGCAGGACATCTCGAGATCACTCCAGCTGCCCCTTCCTCTCAGGGAGTCAGCCAGGGGCCTTCGGGCATCCATAGGAAGGAGGGTCAGCAGGTGTACACCCCGGGGCCATCCACCCAGGTGACTCAGAGTGTCCGGCCCATCTGAATCCCCTCTTCCTGTGATCCCAGCAGCTCCACCTCTGCAGGATAAGGAGGGTGCCACTGCCACACAGCAGGACTCCAAAAGCAGGCCGGGGCCCTCCAGAGGACGCATGCCAAGATCATCACAGACGCAGTCAGCAGGCCTCCTCCACCTCCACTGTGGATGTCGGGGATGCACCAAGACACAGTGACAGGGTTAGAAAGGTCAAGAAGCTGTAGTTGCACAATACAGGCATGAGTGTTAATCACATACAAACAAGGAGCAGGAGTGGGCCATTCGGCCCCTCGAGCCTACTCCACCATTTAATAAGATCATGGCTGATCTGATAGTAACCTCAAATCTGCATCATGTCTACCCCCAATAACCTATCATCTTCTTGCTTACTAAGAATCTATCCATCTCTGCCTTAAAAATATTCAAAGACTCTGCTTCCACTGCCTTTTCAGGAAGAGAGTTCCAAAGACTCACGACCCTCAGAAACAATTTCACCTCATTTCTATTTTAAATGGACAGCCCCTTATTTTTAAACTGTGACCCCTAGTTCTAGGTTCTCCCACAAGAGGAAACGTCCTCTTCACATACAATCATTTTTTTTATTCATTCGTGGGCTGTGGGCGATTGCCCATCTCTAATTGCCCTTGTTGAGAGGGTATTTAAGAGTCAACTACATTGCTGTGGGTCTGCAGTCACATGTAGGCCAGACCAGGCAAGGGCGGCAGATTTCCTGCCCTAAAGGGCATTAGTGAACCAGATGGGTTTTTATGACAATCAGCAATGGTTTCATGGTCGTCATCAGACTTTTAATTCCAGGTTTTTTTATTAAATTCAAATTTCACCATCTGCCATGGTGGGATTCAAATCCGGGTCCCCAGAGCATTACCCTAGGTCTCTGGAATACTAGTCAGTGACAATATCACTGTGCCACTGCCTCCCATTTCAGGTCCCCTCAGGATCCTATATGTTTTAATCAAGTCACCTCTTACTCTTCTAAACTCCAGTGGATACAAGCCTGCCCGACCTTTCCTCATAAGACAACCCACCCATTCCAGGCATTAGTCTGGTAAACCTTCTCTGGACTGCTTCCAATACATTTACATCCTTCGTTAAATAAGGTGACCAATACTGTATACATTCACTAGTGCCCTGTATAACTGAAGCATAACCTCCCTACTTTTGTATTCAATTCCCCTTGCAACAAATGATAACATTCTATTAATTTTCCTAATTACTTGCATACTAGCCTTTTGTGATTCATGCACTAAGACACCAAGATCCCTCTGCATCCCAGAGCTCTGCAATCTTTCACCATTTAGTTAATGTGCCTCTTTTATTCTTCCTGCCAAAATGGTCAATTTCACATTTTCCCACATTATACCCCATTTGCCAGATCCTTGCCCACTCACTTTATCTATATCTTTTTGTAGCCTCCTTATGTCCTCTTCACAAATTACTTTCCTACCTATCTTTGTGCCATCACCAAATTTGGCAACCATCCCATCCATCTCTTCATCCAAGTCATTTATATAAATTGTAAACAGTTGAGGTCCCAGCACTGACCCCTGTGGCACATCCGCAGCTCCAACAATTTACTCAGTACCACTTCTCTGGTGATTGTAATTTTCCCGAGTTCCTCCCTCCCTTCCATTTCTGGATTTATAGCTGCTTCTGATATGTTACTTGTATCCTCTATAGTGAAGACTGATGCAAAATACCTGTTCAATTCATCTGCCATTTCCTTGTTTTCCATTATCAATTCTCCAGGCTCATTTTCTATAGGACCAACGCGCACTTTGTTAGCTTGTTTCTTTTTAAAATATTTAAAGAAACTCTTACTATCTGTTTTTATATTCCTGGCTAGCTTCCTCTCATACTCTAATTTTTTCCCTCCTTATTAATCTTTTAGTCATCCTTTGCTGTTCCTTATATTCTGTCCAATCTTCTAGCCTTCCACCTATCTTTGCATGGTTATATGCTTTTTCTTTAAGTTTGATATTATCTTTAACCTTCCTAGTTAACTTCGGATGGTGTGTCCATCCCTTGGACTTTTTCCTACTCATTGGAATGTATCTATTTTATGTATTCTGAAATATCCCCTTAAATGTTAGCCACTGCATCTCTATTGACTCATCCCTTAACCTAACCTGCCGATTCACCTTAGCCAGCTCTGCTTTCATGCCCTCATAATTGCCCTTATTTAAGTTTAAAAACAGTCTTGGACCCACTCCTCTCTCCCTCAAACTGAATGTAAAATTCAATCATATTATGGTTGCTACTACTTAGGGGCGCCTTCACTATGAGATCATTAATTAATCCCATCTCGTTGTACAATACCAGGTTAGTGTAGCCTGTTCTCTGGTTGGCTCCAGAACATGCTGTTCTAAGAAACTATTCCAGAAACATTCTATGAACTCCTCATCTAGGCTATCTTTGCCCATCTGACTTTTCCAGTCTATATGTGGATTAAAGTCCCCCATGATTATCACCATGCCTTTCTGACAAGCTCTCTTTATTTCTTCCTTTATTCTACACCCTGCCATGAGGTTACTATTAGGGGGTCTGTACACAACTCCCACAAGTGACTTCTTGCCTTTACCATTTCTCATCGCTACCCAAATCATTTCCACAGCCTGGTTTCCTGAGCTTAGGTCATCCCTCTCTAATGTGCTAACGCCATCATTAACTAACACAGCCATCCTTCCACCTTTTCCTCACTTCCTGTCCTTCCTAAATGTCCTATACCCTTTAATATTCAGTTCCCAATCCCTGTCCTCCTGCAGCCATGTCTCTGTAATGGCTATCAAATCGTACTTATTTATTTCCATGTGTGCTCTCAGATCATTGGTTTTGTTTCGAATGCTTCATGCATTCAGGTACAGAGCCTTTAGTTTTATCCTTTTATTCTTTTTATAATCTCTAGTCTCATCTGTTTATGTACAAGACGGTGACAGGAAGAGATAGGGAGTACAAATCTAACAGTGATGTTGGCCATTGTAAATACGCTCCCAAGAATGTCTCCTTGTCTATGTCTCCTTGTTATGATGAGCAGTGTTCGTGTCAATCAAATGTGAAACCTTGGTTCCTGCACAAAATGAAGGCAAGAGTCACAGTCCAGGGCCTCTCCCCTGTGCAGAGTGTAACCTTCTGAGCACAGCGATTGTCCAGCTTCAAAGCCACTCTCCAAATCAGTGATGCCTGCACCTCGATGTGGCTTGAGTCTGCTGCAGGAATCTCGTAATTCAGCATCACAGGGTCCATGATGTTCTCTGTGCCTGCAGCACCTTGGAGGCAGGGCTAACACCCCCGCCATCAACCCCCCATCACCCCGCAAACTCGTCAGCATTCCTGACAGGTGAAGGTGTGATACTGAAGGGAACAGGTGATGAAGCCTGCCAAAGGATCAAATTGTCTTAAAGCCCACGTGGTCACTGCATCTCAGCAGTGTCTCAATGATATGAGCCTCTTCACAGAGTGTAAATGCGCTGCCCTCAGCCAGACAGGTGTCAGATGTTCCCAGGTGCAATGTGAAGATCTCAGGAGTGTCCTCACTGCATCTCATCATCATCCTTCTGGAATCTTGTGGTAATGAGGGCCTCATGAGCATGCCTGCCTCGACTGGCCAGTGCAGTGGCCTCATGGCCTGCATCCTCCCCTTCCAGGACCTCGTCACCCTCATCCCCTTCAACTTCCTCCTCATTGGAAGAGACATGCAGTTCTTCCATCTCCTCGTCATCCAGGTCCTCCCCACTTCGCATCTCCAGGTTGTGCAGTGTGCAGCAAGCTGCAATGATGCGTGACTGGGGAGTGTCCTGGAGTGCTCCACCAGATCTACCGAAGCACCAGACCCTCATTTTCAGGATCCCTATGTTGTGCTCCACCAAGCTCCGAGTTGTGGCATGAGCCTCGTTGTACCTTCTCTCAGCAACAGCCTGAGGCCGCCGCACAGACATCATCAGCCATGCCCTTTGCAGCTAGTCCTTGTCCCCGAGGAGCCAATCCTGCAGCCTGTGTTGTCCCTGGAAGATGCCAGGGATCTGAGACCTGCTGAGGATGTGCGAGTCATGGACACTTCCAGGGTATCTTGCACACACCTGCATGATCCGTTTGTTATGGTCATAGACCAGCTGAACATTGAGTGGCAGCCTTTGTGGTTCACATACTGGGCTGCTTGCTGCCAGGGAGATTTAAGAGCCATGGGAGTGCAGTGGATGGCACCCTGCACCTGTGGGGATCCGGAAATCTCAGCAATTCCCAGTGGTCTTGCTTCCTGGCTCGCCTGATCTCTGTCGAAGTTGAAAAAGTTGTGTGCCTTGGCAAAAGTGGCATTCATGACCTCCTGGATATATTTGTGGGTGGAGGCTTGTGAGATCCTGCACAGTCCCCAGTGGAGCCCTGGAAGGAGCCACTGCGTAGAAATTGAGCAAGGTGGTCACTTTCACTGCCACAGGCAGTGGATGCCCAAGTCCCTGTGGTGCCAAATCCCGCAGAAGGTGGCATATGTGAGTGACCAGTTCCCTTGACATGCGCAGTCATTGGTGACACTCATTCCCGTTCCTCGGCAGGTAGCACATGAGCCATATATAGACCCTGGGTTTAGTGAGGCACCTACGAACAATGATTCTCTGGGGTTCATCCTCTGAATGCGGAGGAGGCCTTGTCACCTCTTGGTCCTAACGGTTCTGCTCCTCCCTTTGGAGAGCCAGGTGCCTCTGTCTATTCTTCTCCATCTCACCTGCCCATAAGCAATGGGCAGACAGCGAGATCACCAGTCTCCATCTTCCTGATGGTCTCCACACTGCAGTATCAAAGAGAGAGATGTGAGGGTCAGTGATCGTCTCCTAAGAACCACTCTTGGTCAAGTCATCACCTGCGGGCTGCCTGTCAAGCCCCTTTACGCATGCCGGAGAGTCATGGCCACCAAATAGATGCCCAGTGTTTGATGGTTGACCCAAAAATCCACCCACCACTGCCCCACACCACATGACCCAGTGGCGACAGCTTTGGCCACTCGACCACATCCTGAACTCTCATCTCAGGCACAGGCATTGACCTAAGCTGCGGTTTGCCTGGACCATGAGGGTGACTTTTCAATGTCTACTTAAACATTTTGCAAGGGATTAGGAGCGCACCCCTCCATCAGCGTTCCATGACCACCTTTCCCAGGGGATCCTCAAGCTTGACCAGAAACCCAATGTGCCCAGTTGCCCATTGCACTTATATGATTAGGAAGTCTGCACACAAGGAGTTATAATTACAGGAGCAATCATTGGCACTCTCAGCGGCACAAGCCTCATGGCCTGCATCCTCCCCTTCCAGGACCTCGTCACCCTCATCCCCTTCAACTTCCTCCTCATTGGAAGAGACATGCAGTTCTTCCATCTCCTCGTCATCCAGGTCCTCCCCACTTCGCATCTCCAGGTTGTGCAGTGTGCAGCAAGCTGCAATGATGCGTGACTGGGGAGCCTGACTCCAAGCATGCTAGCTGAACTCAAACTAAACAAAGTCTCAGCTGTGGAACAGTGCTCATCTTTGCTATGTTTTTCCATTTGCCTGGCCGATCTCTTCCCACACCCACCCCCCACCCAGCCCCCACCACTGTCCACCCCCATTATGTGTGTGTTTGTAACCGTCAGTCTGTGCTGCTGTGACCTCCCCTTGCCCTAGCCCCGAGGTTCCTTTCTCTCCCTTCTCTCTGGCACTGTTATCCTTGCCCTGTGGTTCCGTTCTCTCTCTTCAAGCCGGCACTGTAACCCTTACCCCGAGGTTCCCTTCACCCCCGGCACTGTTGCCCTTGCCCGGCAGCACAAGCCAACCATGCAGAAGCTGCTGTGGAGATTTGTCTGTGACTCCCCCCACACAACCCGCAGAGCCATTTTCTTGCATTGGGATCCTCGCGAGCGCTGCGCTAAGTTGTGTGCATTCACCTCTGAGTTCCCCTCGAAGGTCAGGTTGCCAGGTGCATGCCTTTTAATGACGGTTGTAAATCACGCCAATGTGGGATTTAAATTTGCGGTGTGTTGGTGTGGCGGGGGATGATTCCAGCGTGTGACCACAATAATGAGATGCAAATGTATCCAAATTAAGTTCCCGATGTTTGATGGCAGGAAACACGACTTGCCATTGTCAAGGGGAGGGGACAATCGCTTCCTGGATTTACGTCACCAGGAAACACGCCTAGGGCCTTCTCGTGAGATTTTCCAATCTCACCACCGAACACACTCACCCAATCGGCACGGAAAATCATGACCTTAGTGTGTGCTAGAGATACTTGTAGTACAAAATATATAAATATATAGTCTACAACATCAGTGATGCAAGATCACAAGACAGAGTATGCTGAGAGATAATTCTATGCAGAGCCTTGTGCTAAGCCTGTGCTATACATAGTTAGTCTAATGCCTCATAAAGGGTAAAGTTTTCCAACAGCCTTGCCTCCAGCATTATCTATAAATCCAAACCATGAACAACCTCATTTAAGACCCACAACAATGATAACAGATGGGTGGCAGCAGGAAACACAGGTAAAGAGCCCAGTAACTGGATGAAGCAGCAAGGGAATTGACTGTGGGACAAGGACAGGGTGGGAAAATCGCCGGCAGAACGCGAGAGAAGGCTACAGCGAAGAGAAACAGTGAAGAAAATGCTACGTTTACCCGAGTGCCTCGGCCATATAGAAGGCCTGGATCAAGCCAAGAAGTGGCAGAACTGGCATGGTAGATTTGCCAGGTATAGAACAGCTTCGGGACTAGCAGAGAGGACTAGCAAGGAGAGGAACCAACCAGAAGTTGAAGATGAAAAAGATAATGAAGTGCCGTTCTTGGAAGAAATTACAGGATTAAATGGGAGCTATTGGAGTGCAGGTCAACAGACATAAAACAAACTTCAAATTAGACACTGGAGCAGGAGTTCTCTATGCCATAGGCAGTAGTGCAGATGACGCAATGGTCAGACAGCGTATAAATGAAGATACAGCGACATACGAAGGGGTAACCAAAGCCTTTGAGACTTATTTTAGTCATAGAGGAACACCATTATAGAAAGGTCAAAGCTCAATAGATATATTCAAGGACCAGGAGAGAGCACTGATTCCTTCATTAATGATTTATATCAACTAGCTGAGAATTGTGAATATGGAGCACGATAATATTGGATAATGGATAAAGTTTACCAATGTGGAATATGAAAGACGAATTAATGCATGCTCGTAGGAGTCTGAGAGGAAACTTAATTAGATTTTCTGTAATCAAGGGAAGATTTGACCCTATTGAAGGCTATGCAGTTAACAAGGCAGGCAGAAGTGAGAAAATAAAATCAGATATTCAAGGTGCCAAAGAGATCTCGTGGAGAGAAACTGCGGACACTGTGCAGTTTGTAGGATACAGAAGTAGCAGTGCAATCCAAAACAGAGAAAGAGGGCGCGGTAGCTGCCATTATTCAAAGTTCTCGTTGTGGTAGGAAAAGGCTACATCAGCGCGAGAAATACCTCGCCAAAAATGCAGAGTGTCATTCCTGCAAGAAAAGAGGCCATTTTAAATCAGTATGCCACAGCAAAAAGCTCTTAACATAAAAAATGAAGGGGAAACAACCAAAATTATGAAGCATTCAAGAAGTTGAAGGTAAAAAGGATAATGAAGTGCTGTTCTTGGGATAAATTACAGGATCTAATGGGAACCATTGGAGTGCAAACATTATGGTCAATGGATATAATACAAACTTCAAATTAGACACTGGAGCAGGAGTTTCAATTCTTTCAGACACAGAACAATGACTAAAGCAACACATCCTCCAGCCATAAACCACATAACTCTCTGGCCCAGGAGGCATTAAACTGAAGGCCAAGGGACAGTTGACTGCTACACTTCAGTACAAAGGAAGAGAAATCATAGGAACTTGGTATGTGATCCACAAACAGGAGCGTTCACTGTTAAGTCAAAAAGCTTGCACAGATCTATGACTCATCTGTAAAGTAGATGAATTGGAAAGCCAAGGCAAACAGACAGAATTCAGGACAAACTTTCAAAAATCATTCAGAGGTCCTAAGAAGACAGAAACAAGTGCCATGAAACGGGAGCACCAGAACCTAGCAGAATCGAGTGAAAACGCTCGAGAAAACCAGACAGGAGGTTTCCCACGAACAGCAGATGGAGGAACCGTAAATTCATTACATGGAAGAGGCAAGAAAACCGATAGACAAGCTTGTTCAAGGGAAACAGTAAGCAACATGGTCACACATTCCTGTTGAAAAGCCCGAACAGGAGGACATAAATTTTACTGAGGATGTAGAATCACATAGCTCATTGACCACAACATTTCTACCAGCAGCAACAAAGGCAGAATGAAATCCGAAAGGCACAAAAATCAGATGAAGAATATGCAAAAGTTTAGAGAATGGATAAATGGATGGCCAGAATTTGTGCCAAACAATCTCATTGTAAAACAATACCTGGAGCAACAAAGACATCTCAGTATCGTGCATGACTTGTCGATTTACAATAAGAGACTGGTCATACTCAAGTGTCCTCAAACTCAAGATGCTTCAGGAGATGAACCAGGGACACCTGGGCATTACAAAGTGTCACACTAGAGCAAATTTAGCCTGCTTGCCAGAGATCTCAAAACCAGTAGAGGAAATGATTTTGAGCTGCATCACCTGTGCAATCCATCATACAGGAGAAAAGAGAACCACTGATGGTATTCTCACTTCCATCCGGATCGTACCAACATATGAACATACGTACAGGGGGGCATTCAGCCCTTTCAGCCTGCTCCGCCATTTAATAAGGTCACGGCTGATCTGCTAGTAACCCGAAATCTGTATCCCATCTACCATCGATAACTTATCACCCCCTTGCTTACCAAGAATCTATCGAAGATGATCAGGGGAGTTCTCCCAGTGTCCTGGCAAACATTTATCCCTCAATCAACATCAGACTGGTCATTTATCGACATGTTTTATCACAACTTCAACAAAAAAAAATGCTGTGGAAAAAAATCCTACAAAAATTTCTCCCAGACACTAAAGCAATTCAAGCAAAATGCCAGTGTAGCTACCTGAAATTACAATCTGCCTTATTCTACCACTGCTATTTCCATGATGCCTGCATCATTCCAGTGTGCCGTAAAACAACTGGAGAATCTCGCTGTTGTGCTCAGCCTTCATTTTCTTTTCCTTCTGTCCAATTTCAATCAATTTCCTGCTTTTCGTGTATTTGCGACAAAGCTGCACCAAGTTACAGGATGCTATGCGATGACCAGGCTGTCCTGTTGTATCAGGAAGAAAGGAGTTACATGGTACAAGTAATAATGAATAAACTGGCTAATGGGTCAATAAGACAGAATTTTAAAAAAGGTCCTAGAAATCTGGAGAAGATTTACAATAAAGCCGAAAATGACTTGTTTCAAGACTACAGTTGTATATTACTCCCAGGTAGTCAACTCCAAACATCAACAAGTGCATCAGTCAACTGCAGTCACCACATGACAACATGAGCAGAACAGACAAATCAATTGAATCTTCGTATTGGTTAGCCCAATGGGTTGGCATGCTACCCTTTCATCTCTGGGTCTAGCCCAGGCTGATGGAATAAAAATCTCTTCTTTCTGCTGCCTGTAGGTATTCTGTGTGAAACAGGTTTCATCCACACAGCTCTCAAAGGGGCATTAGAACTGTCCGCAATTCCGCACACTTTGCAATCTTTACTCTCAAGTCAGGAGGAAATGGAAAAAGTACTGCCCTTAGGCTGTGGAAGTAAACCAAGTTTCACTCTGTATCTAACCAAAACTACCCCTGACCAGGAAGTCTGATACTGATATTGAAAAAAGTTCAATTCTCTAAACATCTTTCACCATGAGGAGGATAACATTTCTTCATGAAAATGTGTGCAGTTCCCCACTTGGGGAGTTTCTGATCTCTGCTGAGCTGCCTGGGGGAGATGGTGAAATCTCCTTGTATCCTAACTAAGCAGCATTAGCAGAAGTGGCTGCTTGGGCCGAGGTGTTGCACATGCCTAAAGGAGGACTAAAAAACATCAGCAGGGAATTAATCATTATCAAGAATTTTTTGAAAAATTAAACAGCAACTGGAGTGTTTGAATTTGTTTCCCGTTTTTGCTTTCACTTTATTTGGAACTCAATCTCATTGCTTTTCTATTTATCGCGTGTGCCTTCGTCTTCCTCTCTTTGTATCGTATTCATGTTAGTCAGCAGTTGCAGCTTTAAGCCCATCTCCAGGATCGGAGTATTGCATGGTAGGAAGTGCCATCTTTCAGGGGGGAGCTGTGAACCAGGAATCCCACCAGCCTGTTCAGCTGGGTGTAAATGATCCCATGGCATTACTCAAGGAAGGGTAGGGAGCTATTCGAGGGCCCTGGACAACATTTCTCCCTCAGGCACCACCCTTCGACAGACTATATTCGCTGTTGGCGAGACATTGCCATGTGAAAATTGCCTGCTGCATTTTGTACACATAACAATAATGACTACAATTCAAAACCAAAATTACTGGTTTTTGCAATTTGGGATGCGCTGGGGACACATAAAAGCAAATTCTTTCCTTGAAGTTATTCCTAAAGTGTCAAAAAGTGGTTGCAACGATGTTGTACTAAATATCGGGACGCAATATAATAATGAGGATGTCCTATTGTTGCTTATTTATGATGAACGGGAGTTGGCATATGCCTGACAAATTAGCTAAGAGCCGCCAGCATTATTTAAAAGCAGTATAATGTGATTAGGTCACAGTCATAGAGGAAGCTTTGATCCCAAAATAATTTATTTTGGCTGCAGAAGCCAAATTAAAGGTTTGTCGAATTGGGTTCAAGCCAAGTTCCTGATTAGATACTGTTCACAGCTTTTACTCCCATCCTTTCCTCAAGATTCAAATGAATGGTGTCAGAGGAGCTGTTTGACAGTGCAACAGACCGACTGGGTTCATGCTGTTTATACATTTGCTTTTTTAAAGTTACACACTGGAGTTTCCCTTCCAAGAGCCAACCCACAGGGTTTTTGCTGTTAGACTGGTCTTCTGTAGGCCAGCAGCAGACTTGTCGACCCAGGGTAAAACTGGACACTGGGCACCTGGAATGGGACTTAACAGAATATACAAGCCCCTCTTTTGATCCAGATCACCGAGATGTTCTCAGTTCGATTCAGCTATAGGAAATGCTCAGGCTCAGAAGTATACCGCTGGTTCCAAAATGGCTAAAGAGCTTACTTTGGGAATCCAATCTGAGTCATTATTCTGTGTCACCAGTATGAGACCACACGAGGCTCTGAATATCTATTTAAATGTACATGCAGAGCTCTGTTCACTGATCAACAGTAGTTTAACAGTAAGAAAGAGCTGGCGACCCTGACTTGTTCCCACTATTGGAATGCAAGTCCTGATGGAGTTGCCAACCGTCCAGGATTGGCCTGGAGTCTCCAGGAATTGAAGGTCAATTTCCAGGACACAGCTGGGTGCAACCCTGGAGGAAAATCATCAGGACATTAAAAAAGATTTTTTTTTTAAAAAATCATTTTCTTTGAACTTCTCTTTACCAGATATGAAAACATAGGAAATGAGGGGCTGAAAAGAGGCTGTTTGGCTGACAGTCAAGTATCATCCAATGAGGAAAAAAGTCTATTTGCTTTCCAATTAGCATAGGAAGGCAGTGCGTCACAAGGATGGATGTGTTGGCTGACTAATGACGTGTGTGTGGGGGCAAGTCATATGATGAATCCTCCAGGAATACATCTTATCGCAGTTGGCAACCCTAGGTCCAGTGCATCTGATGAACACTCTTAAAAACTTCAGTTTAAAAGAAGTTATTTTGGTACCAGTTAGAGGTGCAGGTATACTTCGTGCTGAGCTGAAACAGCAAGAGACTAGGTTCTCAAGAGTGTCTCACAACAACTACTTATATTTATATAGCACATTTAACATATTGAAACACTCCAAGGCGCTTCTCAAGGGCATTATAAAACAAGCCACATAAGGAGATATTAGGCCAGGTGACCAAAAGCTTGGTCAAAAGAGGCACGTTTAAGAAGTGGCTTAAAGGAGGAAATTGACGGAGAGTGGCAGAGATGGATATGAAGCTTGGGACCTGGACAAGTGAAGGCATAGCCGCCAATGGTGGAGCATTTATGATTGAGAATGCACAAGGGGCCAGATTTAGTGAGGCGCAAATTAGAGCGCAGATACCTTGAGGGTTATGGGGTTGGAGGAGGTTAGGGAGGGGCGAGGCCACGGAGAAATTTGAAAACAAGGATGAGAATTTTAAAATCAAGACGTTGTTTGACTGGGAGCCAATGTAGGTCAATGAACTCAGGGGTGATCAACATCCTGGGGGTTACCATTGACCAGAAACTGAACTGGACCAGCCATATAAATACTGTGACTACAAGAGCAGGTCAGAGACTCGGAATTCTGTACCAAGCAACTCACCTCCTGACACCCCAAAGCCTGTCCACCATCTACAAAGGCACAAGTCAGGAGTGTGATGGAATACACTCCACTTGCCTGGATGAATGCAGCTCCAACAACACTCAAGAAGCTCAACACCATCTAGGACAAAGCCGTCTGCTTGATTCACACCCCAACAACAAACACTCGGTCCCTCCATCACCAACACACAATGACAGCAGTGTGTACCATCTACAAGATGCACTGCAGGGACTCGCCAAGGCTCCTTAGAAAGAACCTTCCAAACACATGACCGCTACCATCTAGAAGGACAAGGGCAGCAGATAGATAGGAACACCACCACCTGCAAGTTCCCCTCCAAGTCACTCACTATCCTGACTTGGAAATATATCGCCGCTCCTTCACTGTCGCTGGGTCAAAATCCTGGAACTCCCACCCTAACAGCACTGTGGGTGTATCTACACCACATGGACTGCAGCAGTTCAAAAAGGCAGCTCACCACCACCTTCTCAACGGCAATAGGTAATAAATGGCACCCACATACCATGAATGAATATTACAAAAAGGGGAATAGGACTTGTTGCGAGTTAAGACGTGAGCAGCAGAGTTTTGGATGGCCTCAAGTTTATGAAGGGTAGAATGTGGGAGACCAGCCAGGTGTGCATCGGAACAGGCAAGTCTAGAGATAACTAAGGCATTGATGAGGGTTTTAGTGCAGATAAGCTGAGATGGGGCAAAGTCGTGCAAGGTCATGGAGGTGAAAATAGGCAGTCTTATAGATGGTACAAATAAGAGGTTGGAAGCTCATCTCAGGGTCAAATATTGCAAACAAGGTTGCAAGCGGACGGGCTTAATCTCAGACTGCTACCAGGGAGAGAGATGGAGTCAGTAACTAGGAAAGAGAGTTTGGAACTAGCAACTACTCAGCTAACATCTGCAGCAGGGCTGTGCTGAAACCATTTTGTGTCACATAGGATATACCAACTATCCTAAAATCAGTTATGAGGGTAGATTGTCAGAGTCCTCTCCTGTGGTGAAGTATAAGGCGGAACGTGAAATCAGGGATACATGTCTGTGATTTTCCATTCACCATTTCAACGGACAGCAGCATTTCTACAATTTTCCTATCCACACCCACAGCTAACCAGGAACTTCACTACAATCGAGGATTTGGATAATCTGCTCATCGGTACCTATTTGTCCACCACAGATATTGCCGGGATTATGGAATGTTTATCACATGTTACAGTATGACTTGAAAACGCCGAGATACTAAAGAGTCTTAAAATAGTGTAAAATGAGTGATATCTGTTTTCCTTCAAAATTGACTTGGAGATCGTGGTAGTCTAGACCAGTCCAGGACAAACACCAGCCGAATATTGCTAACCAATGTCCAGTATTTTTCAAATCTTTCTGCTATTGTTATTTCTGGCAAATGTATAGCCATCAATGTATCGCATCACAGTATCATTGCGCCAGCGTAGAGATGTTTTCCATTGACTGTCTAGAGGGATTTGTGCTACATTTTTTTGTGAATGAAACTCTTCACAATTAAGCTGTTCAGCTGGGCTTCATTTATTCTAAGTGTGTGGAACGGAGTCACTCGTACGGCAGGGTCCACATGGGACAAACAAGCTTTAATATAGCAATTAAATGAAAAATAAATGATACATAGCACTCCCAATTCAATTTACAAATAAAATTCTGAAGATTTATGACGTGCAAATTATTAGCGTGCAATTTGTGAAGCCATTTATGTTCAAGGAGCACTCCTATACCAACATACACACTCGTGTGGGAAATAAAAGACATCACCATTTTCAAGAAGTTGCTGTAGTTGACGAAGAAATGAAATGGGGCATAAATACTTCTGAATTACTTATATATAAAAATAAAATTAAAAAAAGAGGTATCTGCACACTTTCTGGTGTTTCTCAAGTCACCTCTTGTTTTGTACTTTAGAACTGTAGTGTAGAGGCTGTCTGGAGGTAACCAGATTTTTGGATACATTTCCACTTGATGGAATCATTCCCATTTGCAGTCAACACTCCATGGTTGGCATATTGTAAGATAACACATTTCACCAGATCCCTACTCCTCTCCCCTGGGGAGCTCCCTACAGAGAAGGGGCCAATGAGACTCCCTGCAGAGTCCAAATGGCACAACCTCTTAATAGATTTATTCAAAGCAACTTACATGTGTGATGACCATCAACCCAGAAGCAGTACAGTAAGAAAAATGTATAATTTCTTTAAAATGTCTAGGGAATCTAATTGTTTTCAAGAATCTTTGAACAGGACTTTTAAGAGTTTGCATCAATTGTAAAGGATCAATTATAATTATCTTGGATAATAAGGCATTTTAATCCCAATGGCCTGACGGCCCTTGACCTGAAAGCAGCCAACAGGAAGGAAGTTAAGAAAAAAGTTGTGTGAGCAGACACGATGAAGAGCTATAAGCAGAAGAGCTGAAATGTAAAGGTGATCTGTGCACAGATGCAAAGAGAAGCCAGAGACAGAAAGAGGAACACGCAGAGGGGTGAAAGCCAGCAAATCTCTCTCAGGAGGAGGTCAGTTGTTTGTTTGGCAGAAAGGGAGACAAGAACGCTTGGAGACACTGTGCAAGCTGGCTAAAAATGTCTAAAACCTGGAATACTGTGTGAATAGCTTGGAGACTAAAGAGCTTGGGGTTTTCCCAGGATTGGCCAGACTGTGAACCAAGGTGTTATTGATTGCAAAAACAGAATTACCTGGAAAAACTCAGCAGGTCTGGCAGCAGCGGCGGAGAAGAAAAGAGTTGACATTTCGAGTCCTCATGACCCTTCAACAGAACTGATTGATTGATTATTGATTGGTTGGTTGAAAAGGAACTCTGTAAAGTTACACCATCAGAAGGGAGAGAGAGTTTGTAGAAGTATACCAGCTGATGATAATCGTACCTGTCAAACTCTGGGGCGAAAGCAGTTATCGGGTAGGGCGCCTGACCTATCCTGAGTGAATAAAAAACTGCATATTGTGGAACTGTGTAGCTACATGTCATTCATGCTGAAGGGGGAATGCTTGTGGTTGCATAAGACGTATCTTTGTCATATTGACTATTTAATGGAAAATTTACCTTTTTATTTGAAGTGTCATTTGCCTGTTAATTCATGTTTAATTTACGTTGATTCTGATTTGCATTAAAGTAAAAGTTAGAAAAAGTGAAATCTTGTTGGTAATTTCTTCATTTGGGGGTCATTTAGTAAGCCTGGTTATTTTGGTTTACGGTTCCCCCACAGGTATCGCAACACACATGATTTCACACTATTAACTCCCAGAATCACTGAATCACAGTGCAGAAGAGGCCCTTTGGCCCATCGAGCTACACCGACACGTGAAAAACACCTGACCTACCTACCTAACCCCATTTACCAGCACTTGGTCCATAGCCTTGAATGTTATGACGTGCCAAGTGCTCATCCAGGTACTTTTTAAAAGGATGTGAGGTAACCCACCTCCACCACCCTCCCAGGCAGTGCATTCCAGACTGTCACCACACTCTGGGTAAAAAAGTTTTTCCTCACATACCCCTGAAAACTCCTGCCCCTCACCTTGAACTTATGCCCTCTTGTGACTGACCCTTCAACTAAGGGGAACAGCTGCCTATCCACCCTGTCCATGCCCCTCATAATCTTATACACCTCGATCAGGTCGCCCCTCAGTCTTCTCTGCTCCAACGAAAACAACCCAAGTCTATCCAACCTCTCTTCATAACTTAAATGTTGCATCCCAGGCAACATCCTGGTGAATCTCCTCTGCACCTTCTCCAGTGCAATCACATCCTTCCTATAATGTGGCGACCAGAACTGCACGCAGTACTCCAGCTGTGGCCTCATCAAGGTTCTATACAACTCCAACATGACCTCCCTACTTTTGTAATCTATGCCTCGATTGGTAAAGGCAAGTATCCCATATGCCTTTATCACCACCCCACTAACATGCCCCCCTGCCTTCAGAGATCTATGAACACACACGCCAAGGTCCCTTTGTTCCTCAGAACTTCCTAGTGTCATGCCATTCATTGAATACTTCCTTGTCAAATTACTCCTTCCAAAGTGTATCACCTCACACTTTTCAGGGTTAAATTCCATCTGCCACTTATCTGCTCATTTGACCACCCCGTCTATATCTTCCTGTAGCCCAAGACACTCAGCCTCACTGTTAACCACCCAGCCAATCTTTGTGTCACCCGCAAACTTATCCTACCCCCCCCCCACATAGTCATCTATGTCATTTGTATAAATGACAAATAATAGGGGACCACAGATCCCTGTGGTATGCCACTGGACACTGGCTCATAGTCACTAAAGCATCCTTCTGTCATCGCCCGCTGCCTCCTACAACTAAGCCAATTTTGAATCCACCTTATCAAATTACCCTATATCCCATGTGCATTTGCCTTCTTTATAAGTCTCCCATGTGGGACCATGTCAAAGGCTTTGCTGAAATCCATATAAACTACATCAACTGCACTACCCTCATCCACACACCTGGTCACCTCCTCAAAAAATTCAATAAAATCTGTTAGGCATGACCTCCCTCTGATAAAGCCATGCTGACTATCCCTGATCAAACCTTGCCTCTCCAAGTGGAGATAGATACTCTCCTTCAGAACTTTTTCCAATTGTTTCCTTACCACTGACATGAGACTCACTGGCCCGTAGTCCCCTGGCTTATCTCTACAACTCTTCTTAATTAGTAGAACCACATTAACTGTTCTCCAGTCCTCTGGCACCTCCCCCGTGGCCAGAGAGGAATTAAAAATTTGGGTCAGAGCCCCTGCAATCTCCTCCCTTGCCTCCCTCAGCTGTCTGGGACACAAATCATCTGGGCCTGGAGATTTATCCACTTTTAAGCCTGCCAACACCTCCAATACCTTGTCACTCCCTATATCAATTTGCCTAAGAACCTCGCAGAACCTCTCCCAGAGTTCAATACCTTCATCCTCATTCTCTTGGGTGAAGACGGACGTGAAGTATTCATTCAACACTCTAGCAATGTCCTCTGGCTCCACCCATAGATTGCCCCTTGGTCCCTTATGGGCCCTACTCTTTCCTTGGTTATCCTCTTCCCATTGATATACTTATAGAATATCTTGGGATTTTCCCTACTTTTACCAGCCAGAGCTTTCTCATATCCCCTCTTTGCTCTCCTAATTGCTTTCTTAAGCTCCGCCCTGCACTTTCTGTACTCCACTAATGCCTCTGCTGATTTGTTTCCCTTGTACCTGCTAAAAGCCTCTCTTTTCCTTCTCATCATAACCTGAATATCTCTGGTCATCCATGGTTCTCTGGGCTTGTTACTCCTTCCTATCACCCTAGAGGGAACATGTTGAGCCTGTACCCTCACCATTTCCTTTTTGAACGCCCCCCACTGGCCCTCTGTAGATTTCCCCACAAGTAACTGTTCCCAGTCTGTTCCCAATTCATGCATTGCACACATAACAATGTGGTGGAGGCCAGGCAAGTTCTGCCCCTTCTTAAAAATGACTAATAGCAGCCCTCAGGTTTCACTTAGAAGAAGCACTGGAATTGGAGAAAGAAAGCCATGTCTAAGTGCCAGGGAAAACTGTATCAGGAGAGAGAAGCTGGTTGCATATAGAATAGGACGTACTCTTATGTTGTGGTCAGTTATTCATGGAGATTAGAGTCATGCAGGAACATGTGCACTTACTTTGTGCTGACTTGCTCAATAAAGTGATTACTAGCACAACCATAAAAGTCCAAACGCTTTGGGGTACTGTAATATCCTAGAACAAGTCTTGGATTGAACAATTCATTCTTTACTTGAAGGGGATGGAGATGACATTATGGCAGTGGTGACCAGCATTAAAAAAGGGAGATAACACTTTAGTCAATTAAGCTCGGATGCCCTGAGTTGCAGTACCTGAGGTGTTCCAAGTGAAACTCTTCCTGATGCTCTTCTCCATGTGACTCTGCCTCTAAAGCAGCTAGGGCCAACTCCCCAAGAATGTGTTTGTCCAGCCCTTTTTATATGGTGAAGCTGTATAGAGCACTGCATACAACTATGCACACAAGCTGCGGAGCAAACTCCATCCCATCAAGGCAGTGAAAATGTCACTTTAAGACTCTTGATATGCACTCCGGTTGATATCCACCTTGTTGTAGCATTCCTCTGCTGTTGTCCATGCAGTGCTTAATGGAATTCTTCTCCTTGGGAGCAGAGCGCACACTCAGTGCAACCACAAGACATCCGTTGGCAAATCTTCATTCATAGAGCGCTCAGGCAAAGCTGAATGTCAAAGGATGGCTGCATTGTGACAAACTGCAGCAAATTTCTCATTGATATGCTCTTCTGGGAGTGGAAGCCCAATCTACTGAGGGATTCACCATAGGAATTTGCAAAGCAGTGTGAAAGCAGTCAGTATGGATTCGTTTAAAGTCAAATTAGTTATGTTTATCAGAAATTAACATTTTGGATTACAGTACATGAGCAATTTGAGACGATGAGTTTCGCAGGCTTGGAAGGAATGGTGACTGTGATGATTCCCAAAGTTCTCTATCACTGGGGTTTTCCTTATGTCATTATCAATCAATTGATCAGAGGTTGATTGTTAATGACTAGCTCACAACTGATCAAAATCTCTTAGGACATCTCCTGATGGTGTCACATTCATACAGATGGTGAGAAGGAATAACCTTCTCAGAGGCTTTCATTCCTTTTCTATATGGGATGAAAAGCTTCTGTCCAAATTCTGCTATTGTTTCTTACTAAATTCTGACTTCACTTCGAAAGCACATCACTGGCTTTGGGGCATCCTGAGATCGTGAAAGGTGCTATTTAAATGCAAGTCTTCCTTTCTTTTCATTCAGCTGACGTGAAAAAATAACAAATCAGTGTATCTTTTCTCGTGCAGTCTCAATTGTTGCTCGTTCTGAAATTTGGTATTCTTGCATCTGTCCTGAAGAATGCATGAAGGAAAGCTTTAACAGTATGTCCTTTTTCAGCAATTCTCAAATAATGAATCCTACTTATTGTGCTGCATGTGGACATAGGTTCATCACTCCAGTCTTGAGCTATAACAGCATGCTGAGAGAGATTAGAGTTGCAAGAAAACACAGTGGGCAACATTTTCCCCCTGTTGGAGGGGGGGGATGTGCAGGAGCAGGCGGGCAGGTTCCCAATCGGCGCCCCCAATGGGGGCGCACCACCATTTTACATGGGTGGGCCAATTAAGGCCCGCCCAGTGTGACGTCCACTTGGAAGCGCTATGCGCTCCCTGTGTGGGCGGAGGGGGATTCCCTGAGCTGGGAGTGCGCTCTTTCACACATGCGCACGAAAGAGCTCACTGATCTCCCTGAGGCTAAGTGCTGCCTCAGGGAGATCGGCTCAAAACGTGAAAAGTAGTTTAAAGAATAGAAAAAATTTTACTGACATGTCCCCTCAGGTGACACTGTCACACGAGTTGGGACACGTCCATCACTTATATTTTAAAATATTCTGAAATTTTTAAATCCCTCAAGAAACCTCAACCCGCCCGTGGATGGGGTTTCACGCTTTTTCAGAAGCCCATCTGGGCTCCCAGCCTCCCTGCCAACCTTAAGGCTGGACGGGCAGGTCCATTAATTGGCTTAATTGGTATTTCAAAGGCCTTAAGTGGCCTTTTGACAGTTTGGCAGGTGCGCAGCCAATCAGCTGCGCGCCCGCCGAACTGAAAATCTAAATGACGCAGGGTGACGTTGGGATGCACGCCCGACGTCACCCGCCGTCATTTTACGCGCCGGCAAGCGGGCCCCGCCCCTGCTCACTGACCAGAAGATGCAGCCCAGTGGCAACTTTCACCACAAAAAACAATTTTAGATTAAAATGGAAATCAATTTTTTGTGTTCACTTTCCATGGTACTGTAAAAAGCTGCTTTTGCCTGCTGAGGAAATATTTAGCCCTGTGCACAACTGTGAAAAGTACAGCTCGCAATATTGTTACATCCACCGGTTCCTCTGCACAGTTGCTGGCACCCTGTTATGTGGATCAAGGTTCCATTTCACAAGTGCAACAGAAGACTGATTAAAAATGATTCCTTCCAATGCCAGTTTGCATAGGAGCTGGAGGGATTGTGTGGCATCTGGGGGCAAGCTGCAGAGACCTGTGGTAAATGGCAAGTGAAGATAGGATTGAGTTTGGATTCATTCCAAAAGCAGTATCTCATGGTGGAAATGGAGCCGGATGGAAGCCAGCACATCACAGAGGTCTGCAGGCTCCTGATCTTCAATTGCTGAAACTGCCAACAGCCAAAAATAATTGCCTTCATGTTAGTTGGACCAGCAAAGAGCTTCATGCAAGTGTGAATAGTGACTGTTCAGCTCTTCAAACCACTTGATTCTGTTTGTTCTGTGTGAAGAACAGAAGAGTGCGTTATGAGCATTGGGGACTGGATTGGACTGTCATTCTGTTAAACTTGTATGTAAAGACAAGTTGATGGAGCAAATTGGTGAATATATTAATGGGCAGAGCCCTGTTAGCGCATAGGAGCTCCAAGGGAGAGATGGATGGATGAATGTTTAAGTCGGGTGCTTTCTTGCTGATGGCACACATGACACAGTTGAAATAAATTGATTATTTTTCAAAATCATTCCAGTACAAGTGCCACACAGCACATATTATTTGCTAACTGGGGATATTTTTTTAATTTCACTGAAGTCAATGGTCACATTGGGAACAACTAAGAGGAACTCGCATTATAATGAAAATGAGATTGGCTTCCTGTATCACTCACATGCATGGGCAGAGTTGGAATAAATTACACAGTCATAGCAACGGCCAATTCTCCTCAGAGACCCTACAGACTGTTTCGCCAAAAAAATTCATGCAAGCTGGTTGGCATAAGAGGGCTACAAAAAACAGAGTATGCTGGAAATACACTACAGGTCAGTCAGCACGTGAAAGGTAAGCCATCATTTTGGGTGGGGCCTTTCAACAGAAGTGGTACTCACTGACCTGTCCACATTTCCAGTATTCCTATTCTTGCTGAATGTGAGAAAATGTCTAAATTTGAAACTTCAAATAACGACGCCTCACTATTTAAACTCCAAAAGAGCCACAGCGCTGGGGAGGAAAAGCTGCTTTTACACTGGCCAGGTTCTTGAAGGCCGATGCCCAGGAACCAGCTAACTCCAATCCCCTCGCCCCCAAGGTAAAGCTGAGTTTTCAGACAAGTGCAACCTTGTTCAATTACTTGGGAGGGTCGCTTTCGAGGGTTTTGGGCACGAGAAAGACACAAACCAAATGCTGTGTACAATTTTAATATATTCAACAATTTGCTTCATCTTTACACACAAGTTTAACAGAATGACAGTCCAATCCAGCCCCCAATGCTCATAACACACCCTTCTGTTCGTCACGCAGAACAAACAGAATCAAGTGGCTTGGAGAGCTGGACAGTCACTATTCACACTTGCATGAAGCTCTTTGCTGGTCCAACTAACATGAAGGCAATTATCTTTGGCTGTTGGCAAGTTCAGCAATTAAAGATCAGGAAGCCTGCTGATCTCTCTGATGTGCTGGCTTCCATCCTGCCCCATTTCAACCATGAGATACATGCAATCCCTAGCATGAATCCTATCTTCACTTGCCATTTACCACAGGTCTCTGCAGCTTGCCCCCCGGATGCCACACAATCCCTCCAGCTCCTATACAAACTGGCATTGGAAGGAATCATTTTTAATCAGTCTCCTTTTACCTCCCCATCTGTTCCTGTTGAGCGTTCTTTACTTCCAGAGATGAAACAACGACGGACTTGCTTTCAGGAATTTTTTAAAAATCTTACTATGATGAGTGAATAAAAAGAGGCCTCCAGTGACACATAACTAAAATTTAATATTGAACAGGTTCAAAATTAATAGAATTTAAAAAGGTACTGTAAAAACCGTTCTGCTGGTTGGGGAGTCTAAAATTACAGTCAAACCTTGCAGGATTGAAACTAGGAAATGCTTCTAAGCACAAAAGATGGCAGAAGTTTGGAACTCTCTTTTGCAAACAGCAACTGACGTTAGATTTTAAAACGGAGATAGATTTGGGGCAAAGGCTGCTGTATGGAGTTAGGTCGCAGATCTGCTATGATCTCAATGAATGGAGGAAGAGGCTAGGGGGTGGCTAAATGACCTCCTCCTGTTTTCCACAGTTTCTCCAAATTGCCTTACTGAATGTGGAGGGTTATGACAACTCATTCAAATTGGCTTTGAAGGCAAAAAGTGCAATCCCAACATAAAAGCCGGGAGATTGTACCATGTAATAGCTTTAAAAAAAAACACGCATTCTGGGATCTTAATGATTGAGAAGCTATGACATGAAATGTGCACCAAGCCTCTGTCACCAAAGCACAGTCAGAATACTGTGGGAGAACAATGCTGAAACTGGACAAGCAACAACTGCCCCCCATCACATCCATTCTACCCCATCTGAAACAGCTGTGCCCCCCACCTCCTCCCATGTACAGTGCTGCACAATGGGGAGGTTCACTCCTTAATTACCCAAAAGGAAAATTATACCAGTTTCTACCTTCCATCCCCTCGCCAGCCACCCCTGAAAAGCAAGATACACCCAGCTTCAGATCTCACTCAACGCACGACTGGCTGCTGTCCCGGGTGGATTGCTTCTAAGGTGGTGATAGGTCACTTACCACAATGTTCTACATTGCATTGAGGTATTTCTGCCTGCACTTCCTTCTATAATCCTTGTACCGATTTCTAACCAAATATTCATCTCACTCCTTTTTCCAAGTGAGTCAGCATTAATTTAAGTTGGAATCTGCTACAAACCCACTATTCTTTAGGGGAAAACAAATCCTTCTCTCAAAAGAATGGCTTAAAACTTGCTAATTTTATACTCACTGAGGAATCTCCTTGTGCCTTTGTTGTCAGTATGTCACAGAATGCCCCTTTTAGTAAAAACAGGAGCGGCATAGTATACAAGACAAGAGTGGATGGTTATGTAGTAGTGTAGGTTACGAGTTGAAAAGATTGTGAGATATCTGTGAAACATTGATGGTAGTGAGGTTATGGGAAGCAAAGAAAGGAACAAACAATAAATGTGGTTGCGGTTGAGAGATGAATTAATTAAGTGAACACCCAGCGCGGAGAAGGCTCATGTGGGAGGGGTGGTGGAGCGAGAACACTATGCAGGCCAGAAAGAATGAAGTAGAGAAATAAGACAGGGTCAACGACAAAGAAGTAATTAAAATGAATGAATAGAAGCAGCTGTAGATAAAAACATTTAAGTTGAATCAGATCAGCTTGGAAAATATTGCAATAATCAAAGCAGGAATGGAACTTTTTTTTAACTTTTTCATTCGTGGGATGTGGGCGTCGCTGGCAAGGCCAGCATTTATTGTCCATCCCTAATTGCCCATGAGGAGGTGGTGGTGAGCTGCCTTCTTGAACCACTGCAGTCCATGTGGTGTAGGCACACCCACGCTGCTGTTCGGGAGGGAGTTCCAGGATTCTGACCCAGCGGCAGTGAAGGAACGGTGATATATTGAGTGAAGAATGAAGAAATGAGAAGGGATGTCGTGGCTTCAAGCAAACAAAAAGTCAAGAGCAACAAGCTGGTTAGAAATTTTTTCTAGCAGTTCCTTTCTTCTTGCTATGCCGCCAGACCTGGTCCCCAGTTTCTCCTACCCTCTCTCACTTGGCACCACTCTAAGCTGTGGGCATTGCGCACAGCTGTTGACAGTCCACTACACCATCAGTCTGAGCACTGCACCAGGGTCAGTGCCTAAGCTACATGTGAGGATACACACAGTAATCCAGGGGAAAATTCTTTCGAGTTATCAACAGTCACAGATTGCAACTCTTTTGAGTACAATCACAGTTCTTGGAACCACCATGCAGTGAACATATGAAATGTCCTCCCACTCAGCAACTCCCTGTTTGAAGATGCAGGGGGAAGGTCTCAATGGGAGGAAGCAATTCCAGCAAAGGAGTAAAGTGCCAGAGAGAGGCAAGTATCTGGGCGCAAAATGGAATTCCAATAGGATTTGGGTAATTTGCAGGCTCATGCAAGTTATGTGGTACATTCTTAGGATTGATTTTAACCCCAAGCAGGCAGGCATGAAGGGCAGGGAGAGGGCAAATCACTCTCGCTGGCCTAAATGTCAGACCCGAGCTATTTTAACCACCAGGCCACATTTTATGCCCCCAGTGCACACCCTGCAAGGAACAGGTGTGATGAGGGTATACAGCGGCTGCTGGCAGGCGAAGATCAGGCAGTACTTCCAGGTAGAAGGGGGTATCCAGGTATCTGGGGCATGGGAAGCATCGCCTATCCTGACAAGGTTGGAATGCCTGATTCTGGGAAACTCCCCGTCATCCAGGTTGGGGGAGGGGGGTGGTCATCAACCCTGTCTGACTGACATAACATGACCCCAATTTTCATAAATATATGAAGCTCCTGCCTGCTTGGGTCAGGTCAAAGCAATAAGTGTAGTATATTGTAAGGGCTGTAGAGGTCTAGTGATGCAGTGGCAGCATCTCTGCCTCTGGGCCAGAAGCTCCAGGTTCAAACGCCACTTCAGGACTTGGTGGCCACAGAAGGTTCAGAACGTGGCCAAACAGGTTGGTTATCAGCCTGTAAAGCCTGATGGCAGGCGGTAAGAGCGGGAGAGTTTCCTGATCAGCCACACTGCAGAAGGCAACAGCAAACCATTGCAGTACTTTGCCAAGCATAACCATGGACCAATCCAATGGAAGTCCATGGTCGCCAATGCCCTCTTAGGGCATGGTACCTGAAGGAGGAGGAGAATTGTAAGAGCTGTCTCTCTGCTGCCCTCTCTGTTTCTGTTGGGGAGGTGCAAATAAAGTTCGTTCAACAATGGCTCCTTGCTGCAAGTCCACATGGTGAGTCTTTTTCTCAGTGTAATACACAACAGAAAAATGCGACAAGGATAGAGTGGAACTTTTTTTTAACATTGCATTTGTTAGAAGTTAAGGACTGATAAACATTAAGAGTTCCAAAAGTCGTGTCACAAAGTTGAGTTTGAGGAAGTTCAGCAAGATAGATTTGTCAAATCCACATTTTCAATTAGAATTAACTAATAAGGAACTGCTTACTATTCACACACACGCAAAGGGTTGTATCAGTATGAAAGGTCACCATTTGGGATGTCTACTGCTCTTGCAGTGTTCCAGAGCATTATGGATCAGGTACTAAGCGGGATGAAAGGAGTGTGCTGCTTCTTAGTTGACATTCTAATTAGCAATAAGACAGAGAAAGAGCACATTGTAATGTTGCATGAAGTCCTAGACTGACTTTAAGAATATGGCAAAGCCATAAAGCACAAATTGTTACTTCACGGTGTCAAGTGTAACCAGGATCACCAAGTAGATAGTGAAGATACCCACCAAATGCAGGAGAAGGTTGAGGGGATTTTAAAAGCAAAAAGACCAGAGAACAAAGAACAATTTCATAAGTTCATCTCCAACTTGGCTAACACATTCACTCCACTGTATCAACTGCTCAAAGACGGAGTAGATTGGGAATGGTCTGTGGAGTCTCAGAAAGCATTTGAAGAAGCAAAGAAAGTATTGACTAGTGATACAGCTTTGACCTGCTATGATCCCAAGAAACAATTGGTTTTTGTGTGCAATACCCCACCACAGGGATTAAGTGTAGCGCTAACTCACATATATTAAAAGATGGTGTGGAGAAGCTGTAGTAAATGCTTCACATACTTTAACTAAGTCAGAACAAAATTACTCAAGTTGAGAAAGAGGCATTAGTGATCATATATGGTGTTACTAAGTTCCACAAATATTTTTATAATAGGAAGTTCACTTTGTTAACTGACCACCAAGCCCATTATGATCATATTTGGTCCAAAGAAAGGCGTACCATCTCTAGCAGCAGCACAGCTTCAGAGATAGATGCTGATTTTGATGGACCATCAGTACAAGATTAAATATTGTAAATCAGAAGATCATGCAAATGCAGAAGTTCTTTTGAAATTTTCCATGAATACATCCATTTTCAGCCACTACGGTATTTGTGAATTACTTTACACAGACAAATGACATACCAGGGTCTGCAAGGCAAATTAGTGAAGAAACTCGCAAGGATGTGGTGCTCAGTAAAATGCTTAATTATGTCATGAATAACTGGCCTAAAGAGTGTGGTGATGAAAAATTTCAGGAATATTTCACATGTAGAAATGAACTGAATGTAGATCAAGGCTGTCTCCTATGGGTTTAAGAGTCATTCTTTTGTCAAAGTTCAGGGAGATCATTCGAGGAACTTCATCAAGAGCACAAAGGGATAGCCCACATAATGCAGTAACAAGAAGCTATTGTTGGTATCCAAAGGTAGACAGAGATATTTAAGAATTGGTGAAAAGTTGTGAAGTGTGTCTCAGAAAGAGAAATGATCTATCCAAGGTTCCTTCAATTCCATAGTCAAACACAAAAGAAAACATGGAAACAAGTACAAGTTGGTTTCTCAAAAGTGGAAGGGAAAGAGTGCCTTGTTTTGAGCTATAGCTAAAGCAAGTGGATAAATGTTGAGTCTATGCCCAATACCAAAGGTGCCAAAGCTACTGAGGTTTTGAGAAGTTAGTTTGTAATTTATGGGTTGCCAGAGGTGTTGGTGTCAGATAATGGTCCACGGTTTATGTCAGAAGAGTTTGCAATATTTCTGGGGAAGAATGGAGTCAAACAAATTCTAATACCACCATATCACCCAGCATCGAATTATGCTGCAGAGAGAAGAAGTGTACAGATTATGAAGAAGTCTTTGCAGAAGTATTTGCTATGTGACATGCTAGGCAGTAATTTCCTCATTTCTCTTCAACACAGGCTAGACAATTTTCTGTTCTCTTACAGAATAACCCCACAATCTACAACGGGTTGCTCACCTTACAAGTTAGTGTTTAAATACACTCCTAGGACAAGGTTTAGTTTGCTTAAGCCTAATGTCAATAGGAAAATAAGAGAAAAGCAAGACAAGGTAAAGGCATGAAATTTAGAGAGAGTCAGTGCTGGTTAGAATGTCATGGTGAAAACCCACTGAGGTGATAAAGAGAAGCGTGTCAAGAATCATTGCAAAGAGGAAATTGGCATTCACATATCTAAGTGAAGATTAGAGAGAGACTCAATCAGTGTCTTATAGATCATTAGTTTCAAAGATGAAATTTGACAAAAGGAGAACATGATAACCCTCCTATAGTCTGAATTCCTTCTACAGTCCAAGTCAGAAACAAAGTGGAAGTCAAAATAAAACTGAAAGTTTGCTG
This sequence comes from Cetorhinus maximus, assembly GCF_964194155.1. NCBI lineage: Eukaryota > Metazoa > Chordata > Chondrichthyes > Lamniformes > Cetorhinidae > Cetorhinus > Cetorhinus maximus. Next base: position 19,478,200 of record NC_135882.1, on the reverse strand, counting down.
GTATCGCAGAATTCACCAGTGAACCAGGATCTTTGATTAAGACAAATGAATCAATGCCACAGTCCCAGTCATCAAGTGGAGTTGGTAGTCAATGTCAAAGTTCAGAGTTAACACAGCCAGAGCTGTTAAAAGAGCAGAGACAAGCTAATAGAAGTGGAAGATGATGCCCAGACAGAAAGAGAAATAGGCTAGATACGTTAATTGAAAGTATGTAAAAAGAAAGAAGTTGTTCTTTTCATTATTTCTTATCAAATGAAGATATTTTTGTCAAACACATACTGATGTTAACAAAAACATTTTTTCAACATGTAAATTACCCTGGTAGGGTTGGCCATATATGTTTTATATGGCATGAAAAGAAATCCAAAACTGTATATATCAAAACGTTATTCTTTTTGCCATTTTAAAATTGTCTTTCTGCTGAACCAAAAATAATGGCTGCTACAAGTTACATGACCACAGGATTGCCCCCTTTGTTCTGAAAGCTACCAACAGGAATTACAAGAACAGGATCCTCCTCTCATCACTGTGGAATCTCACACCTAATTGTAAGGACAGTATAATCATGAAACCAGGGTACTCACAGATCAAAGCTCGCGATGCCTTCACAGCTGTTAACAGACCCATCTCACACCTGGGACTGCCCAGATCCATTTCAAAAGGAAATAATTGAGGGGATAATGGATCTCATTTGCATCTTGATAAGCTTACCTCTCCAGTGGACATAATGGCTTTCTGACACAATAATCTCAATATGGGTGGTAACTCTTTCAAAAGCTAATGGCTGGGATATTATCAGTCTTGAAATCAAAGCCAGTTCCAGACACTGGATAAACATCCCTTTTGAAATCAGTATGGAGAAAGAAGGTCACATGACTCAAGTGACCATTTTTAAATCTCTTTCTTTCTTTGAGAACTGAGAAATCCTCAGTCTGCTGCTTAGCATCCAACTGGTAAACACCAAGAAGCAGAGCTCCAGGCTGAATACCAGCCTGTCTCTGCTGGAAGATTTCCTACCATCGCCTGCAGAATTGACCCAATCCCTATGTAACAACTTCATCTTGTGGTATCAACACCATCTATAAAGAGATCTCTACATCTCCAGTCTTCAGCCAGCTGAATTCAAGCTCCTACATGAAAGAATTCCTCACTGGACTCTGATAACCACACGAATTAATATTCATTTCAGTGTTTCTTTTACTGTTACTACTCATAGTTGTAAAACTCTCTTTATGCCTAGCACCCGCGCCCCCCCCCCCCCCTACCCCCCCAACTTTACTGTTTGTGCATGCAGTTGACACAAAAATTGGCCGGGTGGTTAACAGTGAGGTTGAGGGTCTTGGGCTACAGGAAGATATAGACGGGATGGTCAAATGGTCAGATAAGTGGCAGATAGAATTTAACCCTGAAAAGTGAGAGGTGATACACTTTGGAAGGAGTAATTTGACAAGGAAGTATTCAATGAACGGCATGACACTAGGAAGTTCTGAGGAACAAAGGGACCTTGGCATGTGTATCCATAGATCTCTGAAGGCGGAGGGGTATGTTAGTGGGGTAGTGAAAAAGGCATATGGGACACTTGCCTTTATCAATTGAGACATAGATTACAAAAGTAGGGAGGTCATGTTGGAGTTGTATAGAACCTTAGTGAGGCCACAGCTGGAGCACTGTGTGCAGTTCTGGTCACCACATTATAGGAAGGATGTGATTGCACTGGAGGGGGTGCAGAGGAGATTCACTAGGATGTAGCCTGGGATGAAACATTCAAGTTATGAAGAGAGGTTGGATAGACTTGGGTTGTTTTTGTTGGGGCGGAGAAGACTGAGGGGTGACCTGATCGAGGTGTACAAGATTATGAAGGGCATGGACAGGGTGGATAGGGAGTAGCTGTTCCCCTTAGTTGAAGGGTCAGTCACGAGGAGACACAAGTTCAAGATGAGAGGCAGGGGGTTTAGGGGATATGTGAGGAAAAACATTTTTACCCAGAGGGTGGTGACGATCTGGAATGCGCTGCCTGGGAGGGTGGTGGAGGCGGGTTGCCTCACATCCTTTAAAAAGTACCTGGATGAGCACTTGGCACGGCATAACATTGAAGGCTATTGGCCGAGTGCTGGTAAATGGGATTTGGTAGGTAGGTCAGGTGTTTCTCATGTGTCGGTGCAGACTCGATGGGCCGAAGGGCCTCTTCTGCACTGTGTGATTCTGTGAGTCTGTAGTGGAGTGGGATGTTGTGAACACTGCTCCCCTGGGTTTGAAACTCTTTCGAGTTATCAACAGTCACAGATTGCAACACTTTCGAGTACAATCACAGTTCTTGGTTTCCGGGAGTGGGACATGAACCGGTTTAATCATATTATTTTCTGGGAAATTATGTACATATACCATTTAACATTTAATGTATAAGTTGTTGTTTTTTTAAGTGGGGGTGGGGGGGACTGTGGTATATTGCAAGAGCTGACTCTCTGCTGCCCTCTGTTTCTGCGGGGGTGATCCAAATAAAGTTAGTTCAACAATGGCTATTTGCTGCGAGTCCACACGATGGGTCTTTTCTCAGTGCAATACATCAACTCCACTTTTTGAGGAAAAGAACACTGACATTCAGAGAGATAAGAATAAAGAATTGTCTGTGTGTTTTGCTTGGATTGCTGGTGCCAAACATCAACAGACACACAGCCAAAAAAATGAGCGCCACCAATTTTACATCTGTGCAAATCAACATGGCTGCTGGAAGAGGTCATGGGTGAAGAGGTCCAACAGGCCACAATTCCACAAGCTGGGAGAAAGGAACAAAAAAATCATAGGGAATTTAAGGGGTCATCAGAAAGGATCAGCAGGCATGGTGGGACCTTCTCTAAGGCCTGCCTGCCCCAAGGAGCTGTAAACTCAGGTGTCTACCTACCAGTGGAGGGACTGTAAGGACACGCCCCCTTCCTCCCCACCCAATCCCCTCTCTACGATAACTCTCCCTCCCCAAAACAGTTGGGTTCCTCTTCCCCCACTCCCTTTATACCCCCACCCAGAAGACCATAGGGTCTCACTTCTCCAATGGCCCTCCCCAGTGTGACAGAAGCCCCCAGCCTGGGATCAATCACCCTCCCCCCGACCCAGGACCGATTCCCGACGTCATTGGGAGGGACTGGCTCAGGTTCCCGGCCATTTTTCAGTGAGCTCCATCCACTTTCTGCCTGATTTATAGCAGGGATCTGGCAGAACACCACAAGTAATTCAGGACCAGTAGTTACTCAAGTTGCTCCAAGCTATGCAGCACAAGACAATTAAAATGGGACAGCTGTGATGTTTTATGGAGCTAGGCTATTAAATAAGAATTTCAGTTCTATAAATAGATGTGTTCTCACTGTCCAAGTTAAATAAATATCCCAACATGCAAGTGCCTTGCCCAAAGCTGTAGAGTTATAAATTCTGCATGATAACCTTCTCACATGAGAGATACTGCAGAATAGATTCATATATACGTGTGCATTCAATTAATCTAGTAATGCCTGAAAGCATCAACATATGGCTCTCGGAAGATATTACCATGGTGCACCAACAGACGACAACAATTGGCTTATAAAGTGCGGAAAGATGTCCTGCAGCACATATTAAACTTTAATAGCTCAAGAATACTTTACCTTAAAAGTTGGTGAACTTTTGGTTGGTGTGCTGTAAACAATAATGTGTACTTAACAGAGAGCAAAAATACTATAAATGGGATTTCCTTATAAACCCTTATTTTTATGCTCAGTTTTTTTTTAAATACCCACTTTTCTATTGGCTTGTCAGTCTCAGCTATAAAAAGTCACCCAGTGGCCATTTTAAAGAGTCTCCTGTTGTCCTGCTCAGAGCAGCACAAGCAAAGGCTTAGGAAGAGGTCACCAATTCTCCGCTTAAGTCACTTTTATGTCCAAGACAGACAAAGGGAAATAAAGGGTTTGCATGGTCAAAAAGAAATATATATGAAAGTTAATAGAGGAACATAAGTTTTTAAAATGAACTTCATTTTCACTGTAAGCAAGACTGAAGCTTTCTCCCCAAGTTCTACTTCCCTGTTGCTCACTCAAGTTGACCCAGACCTTCACAAAGCCTCATGGAGCTTCAGATCCTACATTCTTTCACCATCCAGAATGCTAACCTCCACCTCAACAACGTGGACCTTACATAAAGTCCAAGCAAGCACATTATTGAAGGATAAACAATATTATTTGATGATTGGCTCTGCCCAAAACCTCTAGGCCCAGATATTCAGCGTATACGCAATTGGGGCACATCTTCGATGTCCACAAAGGCATTCTGCATCACCCCCCAGCCCCAACGATTTACTGCGCTTGAGGACGCAAGCAGAATCAAACCTCCAGCTGGGATCCCACTGGGGAGGGGGTGGGGAGGATGCCAACAGCAGGCCTCATGCACTGCCAGCAGGGGTGAAAGAAAGTTTTTTTAAAAATGAGTAAGCAGATAAAACAAACAACCAACTGCATAAGCTTTATGGGCCATTTAAACTTCAAAACCCTTCTGTCACCCAGCCCCACCAAAGGCCAAAAGGACAGCAGTTCTATGGCACAAATGATTGAAAATATGACTCAAAACATGTTGACCTATTTTCAGGCCATAACACTGGTAAAATCATTTGTACAACCCTGGCCGTTTAATATCATATTATGAACTACAGTCAAAAAGGTACAAAATTACATTAAATCCTATCTCAATAATTCCATTCAGGCATCACTGAGCAATGGGAATTAGTGAGAACAGGGAAGTAGAGAGCAGTGCTGCTGAAGGCAAGGAAACAGGCTGGCTACCTGTGTTGCTTGCCGGGGGGATATACAGGGACAGGAGAAAAAAAAACCACGGGGAGGAGTTTGACCATCAGCAGAAGTAAATACGTTGAACATGCTTAATACAAGATTTCAGACATCCTAGAGGCCAAGGTGTTTAGCAGCTCTGGTCGAGTGGGGGGGCTGCACCCAGACTCAATTGTATTCGGTCAACCTGAAGCGGAATTGCCGTCTTCAAAGCCGACCTCTAAACACATCAATGCCATCTCATTGAATAAAAAGTCTTTTAGTCCCAATTTCAGAGTAATTCCATCTCCGTCACAGTGTGTCCCATAAACCAGCCATCAGCAACCAAAATCCCCAATGGATCTGACAGGCTACACAATGTGACGTTTTGAGAGAAAAGTGCAATGAAAGCATCAGGAAGTAATTTACCCATTGCTTTCAGTATTTAGTGAGATTTTATTACAAGCAGTGCCCAAACACAGATGTCATTTTCTTTTCATTATAGGATTGTGAATGAAGACTGATCCCCAAGTGCATCACTTCCTCCTTTCCCATCTCCTGTTGGACCCCATCCAAATAGATAAACATGTACCAGTGTGAGAGGGTGAGCAGGCTGCCTAGAAGTGAGAGGCTTCTGCCAAAGCTGCTGTGTAAGCCGGAAAGCGTACAACAGAAAACTGACATGCCAGGATCAATGTTCCCTCTAATCTACGCAATTGCACAATAACTCAAAAATTCCCAAACATGCCATGCACAGATTGGCCCCTTTAAGTCACCGCATGTGCACAGCCACAAGGGGCCGAACACTTAAAACAAATCGGCTGCACACTTTAAAAAAAAAATAGAAGGGTATGTTGGTCAGGAATGAACACTAACATCATCCTGGGGGTTACCATTGACCAGAAATTGAACTGGACTAGATATAAAAAAACTGTGGCTACAAGGGCAGGTCAGAGACTGGGAATTCTGCCGCGAGTAATTCACCTCCTGACTCCCCAAAGCCTGTCCACCATCTACAAGGCACAAGTCAGGAGTGTGATGGGATACTCTTCCCTTGTCTGGATGAGTGCAGCTCCAACAACACTCAAGAGGCTCAACACCATCCAGGGCAAAGCAGCCCACTTGATTGGCACCCCATCCATCAATTAAACATTCACTCCCTCCACCACCAACGCACAGTGGCAGCAGTGTGCCCCATCTACAAGATGCACTGCAGCAATTCATCAAGGCTCCTTCGACAGTACCTCCCAAACCCACGATCTCTACCACCTAGAAAGACAAGGGCAGCAGGGACAAGGTAACACCATCGCCTGCTAGTTCCCCTCCAAGCCACACACCATCCTGACTTCGAACTATATCGCCGTTCCTTCACTGTCGCTGAGTCAAAATCCTGGAACTCCCTCCCTAACAGCACTGTGGGTGTACCTACACCACGTGGACTGCAGCGGATCAAGGCAGCGGCTCATCACCACCTTCTCAAAGACAATCAGGGGTGGGCAATAAATGCTGGCCTTGCTAGCAAAGCCCACATCCCGTGAAAGAATTTTTAAAAATCATTATTTTTATGACAGCTGCAAGGTTTTTGTCATATTTCTTAAGGAGAAACCACAGCCAATTCTGGATATTGTATTGGCATTGTCCATGACTAATGTTAACAGGATTTTAAATGTTTTTTTCCATTGTTAGAAATGGCATCAAAAAAAATGCACACTTATTCCCCCCCCACACACTCCTCTAATCAAAGGCATTTCCTCCTACTAATGTTGCCACTTATCTCCCATCTGATCCTGTTGGCATTCGACTTCCAACTTTTCTCCCTCCTTAAATTTATGCTGTCATTTCTTCCCCCTACCTCCCCCCACACCCCGCCCCCTCCCCGAACCGATATATTCCTCACCGATGTTCCTGGTTCCACCCAATGCCATAACTGGTCTAGGGAAGCAAGCGCTGCTATAGCGTGGTTATGTCTGAAACACTTGAGCAGGTGTGGTAATGTAATAGCTGCTTTTATTTCAGATTCTCCGCAATATTCTCTGTGCATATAACATTCAACAGGAGAGGAGAGCCTGGAGCCTAACTGCTGCAATTGCCTGCTCCCACTAAGGAGCCCTCTGGTGTACAATTAACAATATGCAAACAATATTGGGGACAGATGTTCTTGAGCATTATTTACAACAGAGATACAGGCCATTCGGCCCACCTGGTCCATGCCAGTGTTTACACTCCACCCAAGCCTGCTCCCACACTTCTTCATCTCAGCCCATCAACGTGTCCTTCTATTCCTTTCTCCCTCATATTTATCTAGTTTTCCCCTCAAATCCACCTATGTTGGTGACCTCAACCACTCAACGTGATTCCACATTCTAACCACTGAGTAAGGAAGTTTCTCCCGAGTTCCTTATTGGATCTATTAGCGGCTGATCTCACAAAGCTATGACAAAGAATTGCCAAGATTCAGGGGTCAATAAAATGCTTATTTCATAAATTTGATGCAAGCAGTTAAGGCGGCTTTCCTTCATTCTAGTTTCCTTTTGCCATCATCATGTCTTCCATCATGCAGCATAGTTCAAACCACAAGCAAAGCAGCAGAAACTGAAATTACTTTAACCTAGGAGCCACCCTCTGCTTAGTGTAATGGTCCTGATCCAGTGAAACTTCCTACCTTACAGTCGTTAGGTAGGACAGAACTTGAGTACTGCTGGGAAAAAAAAAAAGACATTTTTTGTTGAAGCTTTCCATCTTGCACTCATCAGGGCAATTCGCAAGAATGCCAAATGAAAGAGGAAACAATTTATAATGTATTTATACTCCTACGGTACAAGTTGTTGTTTCCCCTTTCGTATGGCATCCCTGTGAATGGTCCTGATGAGTGCAAGACAAAAAGCATCGACAAAAAGTCTTTTTTCAGCAATACTTCCTACCTTGCGGGTGTACTTTTAAGCTAAACTGCTTCACACGGAGCAGACCAGATCAAATGGTGTCTTTAACGGCCCCTTTACTCTCCATTGAGAACATTTATGTGAGCTGTTAAGAAAGGGTTTCATTCAACCCCACCAGTTTCCCATCAGGCCAGTTAGATTCAAATTACACCCTTGGAGCTAGGAGTTGGTAGGGCAGCAGGATCATCAGAATTGAGTCACGGTGTTCATCAATGAGCTTGAAACCTAGGAGCTCTGAAATCATGCTAATTTCCATTCATCCCCCACATGCAGGCAAAGTAGGGCTGCCAACTGTGATTAAATGTATTCCTGCAGGTTTCATCATGTTGCCTCCTCACACTCCAGCCATTAATTGGCCAACACATCCACCCTTGTGACTCACTGCCTTCCTCCGCCAATTGGAAAGCAAAAAGACTCATCACCCAACCGGATGATGCTTGGCCGTCAGCCAAACAACCTTTTACCCTGCCCCCCCTCCTCTATTTTCAATATTTTTGTAGCTGGTGAGAAGAAAAGTTCAAAGAAAATGACAAAACAAAAAAATCTTTTTTAATGTTCCGATGATTTTTCGACAAGTTTGCACACAGCAATGTGCTGGAGATTGATCTTCAATTCCTGGAGATGCCAGGCCAATCCTTGAGGGTTGGCAACCCTAAGGCAAAAGGGACATTGGGTTCGGGGCACTGATGTCTACATGAAACACCATCTGTATCCAATCCACTCAAATGCAGAGAAAAATAGTTATCCATAACACAATGAGGGGGTCCGTGAAGGAAAGCAAAGTTATCAGGTTTCTGAATTTGTTGAATTTACAAGCAGGCTATTTCTATGTATTTACTAATAAAAGCAAACATTTCCTGCATTGATAACAATCGTTTTCTTCAGTTAAATGACATGGGGCAGAACTTTGCCCTAGGTTGGTGGGTGGGCCCCACCGGCTCGGTGGCGGGTGGGCAGCCAAACTCCGCCGCTGAAACGGGCCCCACCGCCATTTTAAGTGGGCGAGCCAATTAAGGCCCACCCAGCGGGCTGCCCGACAGGAAGCGCTATGTGCTTCCTGTGCGAGGGTGGGGGGGAGAGGGATTCCCCAACTGTCAAAGTGCGCTCTGTCACGCATGTGCGCAAAGGAGCGCACTGCTCCCTGAGACTAAGTGCTGTCTCAGGGAGATCACTGACAGTGCTTCAAAGTGACAAAATAGAAAAATTTTTTAAATATTAACATGTCCCCCTCGTGTGACAATGTCACACGAGATGGGACATGTTAATAAATCTCACATAAAGTTTATTTAAGATTTTTAAAATGGACATGAAACCTCATCCAGCCAGTGGATGAGGTTTCATGTATTATCAGAAGCCCGCCGGGGCTCCTGGCCTGCCCGCCAGCCTTAAGGTTGGACAGGCAGGGCCTTTAATTACCTTAATTATCCTGTCAATGGCCTCAATTGGCCATTGACTGGTCGGCAGGCAGACAACTGATTTCGCTGTCCGCCCGCCTTCCTGAATATTTAAATGGGGCGGGATGACATCGGGGTTTCCTCCCGACGTCATCCCGCGTCATTTTCCTGTCAGCGAGCGGGCCCCGCCCCCAAATCGCCGACGCGAAAATTCAGGCCATGGTCTTTTGGAAGTTCAGGTTGGCCTCTGGCAATATTTGCAGGGAATCCCTGTGCTAAAGTTTAAAAACCACAGACCCAAAGTAACTCACACCCACACCTATTCACCCACATCTATTTCAAATCTAGATGTAGTAGCTGAAGAGAGTTTCCTTTCGGAAAGAGGGGGGGCGCTAATGGGTATGGAGTACTCCCCCTTTCTGAAGGAGAACCATCTTCAGTTACTACATATAGATTTGACAGAGTCCACAAGGCTCACCATATTTAACAATTCATACATCGATGGAAACAGGTTATGAGACAAGAGTGAAAAAAAAGTGCCTGAAAATTCAACGATTGTGATGGAAGAACCTATATTCTTCCTCATACACATATACATTGAAATCTAACCACTTAAAACACTCACAACTCTGCAGACTAAAACACCAGCTCCAAAGAAATTACACCTTGTAAAGAAAAGCCAATGCCATTCCCCACACTTTTAACTTATAACCAAAAAAATAACAGAGCAGCTGCTCTGACAATCACTTGTGACCATAAATAATCGTGGCTACAAGACCATTACTTCTCCTTCCACACACAGCCCCCAAGTAGGACAGCACTCTTTTCATTGCTCCAGGAAAGGCGCTTTGACCACTTATCCCACCCTTTACTGCCTCTACAGTGTTGTCATTGCCCAGGAAGAAAAGACTGGCCTACTGAAGCCAGAGAGGTTAAGCCTCGGTTCATATTTCACTGAAAGGCGCTTGCATCATTACACCAAAAAACACAAGTGTTACTCTACAGCTTTTCTTCACCAGGAATTAATTTAAATGGAGTTTTATAGGCCAGGAAATTACTGTGTGATAATGGTGTACAAATGCTTAATGCGCTTCGATAGAATTCCTTTATCAGCTACTTCAGAGGAGGTGTTAACCAGTTAGAATAAATAACGCTCGGTTATTTGAGAAGTAAATGCTAAAGTATTATTTACTGTAACAGCTAATGACTCATCTAAAATACAAAGGAATTTCATACATTCGTTGTTTCATATGGCATTAACTGCAGCATAATTTGCAGGTTCAAGTTATTTACATACTCCTCTTTCATTTTGGCTCCGGTCCCAGTTTTAAATTGTCCAATGTTCTACTGACGTGTCACATCAAAATATTAACTTTTACCTTTCTCCCCCATTTACTATCTAGCCAGCTGCGTATTTTCTGCTTTTACACTGAAATCAATCTCTTTCACTCATTCTCTTTCACGGTCTGTCCGCAAGCATGACCCAGACCTCCCTGTCACTTGCCATTTCAACACTCCACCCTGCTCTCATGCCCACATGTCCGTCCTTGGCCTGCTGCATTGTTCCAGTGAAGCTCAACGCAAACTGGAGGAACAGCACCTCATCTTCCGACTAGGCACTTTACAGCCTTCCGGCCTTAACACTGAGTTCAACAATTTTAGATCATGAACTCTCTCCTCCATCCCCACCCCCTTTCCGATCCCCCCCTTTTTTTCCCCAATAATTTATATAGATTTTTCTTTTCCCACCTATTTCCATTATTTTTAAATGTATTTCCATCCATTGTTTTATCTCTACCTTTTAGCCTATTTCGATCCCTTCCCTTCACCCCACCTCCACTAGGGCTATCTGTACCTTGCTTGTCCTGCTTTCTACCCTTAATTAGCACATTCCTTAGATAATATCACCACCTTCAACACCTCTTTGTCCTTTTGTCTATGACATCTTTTGGCTATCTCCACCTATCACTGGCCCTCTATCCAGCTCTACCTGTCCCACCTTAAACCATCTTATATTTCACCTCTTTTCTATTTTTCCTTAGTTCTGATGAAGAGTCATACGGACTCGAAACGTTAACTGTGTTCCTCTCCGCAGATGCTGTCAGACCTGCTGAGTTTTTCCAGGTATTTTTATTTTTGTTTTGGATTTCCAGCATCCGCAGTTTTTTGCTTTTATCTCTTTCACTCATGTTTGGTCACACCAGCCAAGGACAGCAATGCTACAGTCACCATCCTCAGAATGATGCTGCAGAACTGTGGCAGTGACAGCAAAATCGCTTTCATATCAGAAGTGAAGAGACCAGGTAGAGCCACTGAAGTATACTGTCGAGCAGTTTCACACTGATTCTCAGGTGATGGGATAGCTGCTAAGTAATTATTTTATATCAGTCTATACTCCTATAGATGATGCTTACGGGCTGCAGTTTCATCCATGAGACGGGTAGCGGAAGTCAGGAAATTTCCTGGCTCGGCCCACCCGCCTCAGGAGGAAGTGGCAAAGGCGGGATTTTCATTCCAATGAGGGTGGGGGGTGCTAATTGGAGCCATACGTGCTGCACACCCTCTCCCCCCACCCCCAAAAGATTTGGAGGCAACCACAGGGGCTGCCGGGTGCTGAGTGCTCTGGGACTGAGCCCCAGTTGGCAGAAAGACGAAGAACAGCTCTCTAGCCCTCACCCATCACACCCCACACACACTCCGCATGCCCCATCCATGCCAATCATGCCATCTCCACACACCTCCCATGGCCCCTCACACCCTCCATGCCAAGATATGGCATGTGTCACGAAACTATAATAATTTTCATAATATTGCGAGTTATTGTAAAGCAGGTTTATAGGGGTGAGAATGGATGATTCTAACTGTGTGAGATTTAATTGATTTGAAGTCAGCTAGACTGCAAGTTTGAAATTATCAAAAGGAGTTCGGTGTAGATGGGTACTTGAAATGCTAATGAGTGAACATGGTCTTAGCTTATAAGGTGTGAAGGAAATTTGCAGTTTTAGATAAGTGAAGGCGTTGTTTGGACTTCAAAGGGATGGTAAGATGTTTACAACTGGCAAGTTGAGATAAGCAAGGCTAAGCAGGTGTTTATTTTCCCTAAAAGGAAAGAGGTCATATTGGCAACATGAAAGATTTTTATATTATGGGAAAAGTAAATTTGCAAATACATATGGAGCAATGGAATTTATAGATTAAAGGGAGAAACATATATAAAAGGGGAATGAAAGGTAGGTTATGTTGGGGGGGGGGGGTCCATGTAAGATCTAACAGGAGTGTGTGAAACAGCTTTGAAGAAGCCTCCAGGCATTTTTGCAAATGTCTGCTGTGTCCAGTGACTAACGCTGGAGAAAAGCCTTTGGAATTCCACTGTAGAGTGGGTGCTGTGGTATCTTGCTGGCTTGCTTTTTAAATTTAAAATCCATTTTGGACCGTTGCCTTAAAGGGGGTGTGTAATTGGGAGTTAGGTTAATTAAGCATTTTAGGATTTGTTGTAATATTAAGTAACTGTAATCTTATGTATGTACTTGAAATCTTTTCTTTTGTTAATATTTTAATTTAATTTTTAAAATCTCTAAAGCTCATTACTTCTGAATTCAATGCACACATCTTCTCGTAATAAATACAAATTGCAAAACCATTGTGGCCAAGTTTCCCTTGTGGATTTGGTCCGCCTGGCACACATCACCTGCCACGTCATAACACATGTCTATTCATCCATTATACACTCTGTACAGAATCAATGATCCTTATAGTAACGATAGGATATGTGAAAACACTTAAAACATTCATACTTTTCTTTCTTAAAAAAAACTCCTTCCACTGTAGCCCTATAAAAGTGCCAATCACCCAGACCCTTGAAAGTATCAACAGCTGTAAGCACTTGAAACCTCTGTCTTGTGTATATAAGCATTGTGCAGTTGACAACAGAGATCAGAGAGCAAGAGCTGTCAATCAAGCAAACTTTTCCCTGGGGCGCAGCTGTTTCAGTCTAATGGATGTATGAGTTCTCAGCCAAGCTTCATAATGCATTCTTGGCCTATCCTTGGAGTATTAATTTTCTCAGTATTACAATCTCTGTAGAGAAGGTCAAGCCCGCCTGCCTTTTTACAGACCAAAATGCTCAAAATCACCTGGAACTCACCTTCTGCATTACGGTTTTTGTTTATTCCCATGCTGTCTCCAAGTGACTATCTGACATTGAGCCATTCACAGAGCACGTGGGACTGAATAAGAATTGGTTACCTTCCTAGCAGAGGTGATCCAAATTCATAGTTATTCACCTGGGAAGGAAGTATTTTTGAGGAACCGCAACAACAAAGAGGTTCCCGAAGTCAAGCTCAGAGGATGCATAGTAGTTGGCTGCTGCAATTGTGGGGTCTCCAGCCCTCATTTCCTAGAACATATGGGAGGTTTTCTGATTATTGCAGATGTGATTGGAGCAGGTGGCAGCTTCCTGCAAGTTCCCTAACATCCCTCCACCCCAATTTCAGCATCTGCCTGGCATAACTCCACTCTGGAAGCATAGACTGTACCTCTGGCTGTAGGGTACAGACTGGACAGTACAAAGCATATCAGCTTCCAGACCTTGGGTGGGGGGGGTTGGGATGTAGTCAGGGTGCAGGCAGCTGCCATTAGACCAGAAACTCAGTGGGGTCACATGGGGTCACAGGTCCAGGGCCCAGTGGAATGAAGACAACCTTCAGGGGCTCCTCTTTCTCAGGGTAGTAGCAAGCACCAGTTATTCAGTCGAAGCCCACCAGAGCACCAAGCTGATGGTACATGGGAGAGCACACTCAGCTACAAGCGTCAGTAATGCTCCCAGGAGCATGGGGCCACCTGACTACCATGATGCTTTTGCAGCACAGGGTGAGCGAACCTGAGCAATACTGGATTTCAGCTATGTTTAGGCACGAACTCAGGAAACAGTAAGTTGCCGTCTTTTCACTTTTGAGTTTGCTGTATGAAAAGGAACGTTTGCACTTATAGGGTGTGTTATTCATGGAGATTATAGCCATAAAGAAAAAAGGAGCACTTATTTTGTGCTGATTTTTTCAAATCAGAAGTCCAAGGTGTCATATAGGGTCAACAGCTTTGGTTCAAACATAGACGAAAGAGCTGATTTCTTGAGGTGAGAGCGACTGCCCTTGACATCAAGGCAGCATTTGACCGAGTGTGGTATCAAGGAGCCCTAGCAAAACTGGTGTCAATGGGAAACAGGGGCAAAACTGTCCACTGGTTGGGATCATAAGTAGTACAAAGGAAGATGGCTGTGGTCGTTGGAGGTCAGTCATCTCAGTTCCAGGACATCACTACAGGAGTTCCTCAGGGTAGTGTCCTAGGCCCAACCAACTTCAGTTGCTTCATCTCCCTCCATCGTAAGGTCAGAAGTAGGGATGTTCGCTGATGATTGCACAATGTTCAGCACCATTCATGACTCCTCAAATACTGAAGTAGTCCATGTCCAAAGGCAGCAAGACCTGGACAATATCCAGGGTTGGGCTGACAAGTGGCGAGTAACATTTGCACCACACAAGTGTCAGGCAATGATCAATGAGAGAATCTAACCATTGCCCTTTGACATTCAATGGCATTACCATCGCTGAATTCCCCACTGTCAAAACATTCTGGGGGCTACATTGACCAGAAATTGAACTAGACCAGCCATATAAATACTGTGGCTACAAGAGCAGGTCAGAGGCTAGGAATCCTTCTCCAAGTAACTCACCTCCTGACTCCCCAAAGCCTGCCTACAATCTACAAGGCAGGAGTGTGATGAAATACTCTCCACTTGCCTGGATGAGTGCAGCTCCAACAACACTGAAGAAGCTTGACACTATCAGGACAAAGCAGTCCTCTTGTTTAGTGCTCCATCCACAAACATTCACTCCCGCCACCACCGACACACAGTAGCAGCAGTGTGTACCATCTACAAGATGCACCGCAGGAGTTCACCAAGGCTCCTTCGACAGCACCTTCCAAACCGATGACCACTACCATCTAGAAGGACAAGGGCAGCAGATGCAGGGAACATCACCACCTGGAAGTTCCCCTCCAAGCCACTCACCATCCTGACTTGGAAATATATCCCTGTACCTACACCACGTGGACTGCAGTGGTTCAAGAAAGCAGCTCACCAACACCTTAAGGGCAATTAGGGATGGGCAATAAATGCTGGCCTAGCCAGCGACACCCACATCCCATGAACAAATGAAAAAAAGCCTGATGTGATGTTATGTTTTAAGACGGGCATAAGCTTGAAAGATTTAGCATTTAGAAATTTGAGGGAGGATGGTAGTGGTGACAAACAGACAAGAACACTTCATCGCTCGGTTGTGTTTCACTAATCCTCGCAGCAATAACCGAGTCTTCAGCATGACTTTGATTCTGTACTATCCATGCAGCTCAAACCATCCCCCAGGGTCATCTATGTCCAGGTCCACTGTGGATTATAAAGTTGTGCAGGGCACTGTTGCCTACAACTATGCAGAACACACAAACTGCAGCTTATCACAAACTGCAGCTTATCACAAACTGCAGCTTATCACAAACTGCAGCTTATCACAAACTGCAGCTTATCACAAACTGCAGCTTATCACACTATGCAAAACTGTTTCATCAAACAGGCAATAGGACACTCTGTTACATCCTGCATCAGAGCCTGAAGCCATGCTCTTCTGGCCACACTGCACTCTCTGTGACTGTACAAAGATGATGCACTGCATTCAATTCTTACAGCAGAGTTATTATCATGTCTCAAATGCTCTGTCCAAAGGCAGGTCTTTGGCTCATTGTCTGCTGATGCTTCATCCTGAACCATTTTCTAAAAGGAATCTATGCATTATCAGCTCTGCATGTACTCACCAAGTGACTGGTCCACTTTACAGGAGAGCTGGGGAATTCATCGAGAAAATCACATTGACAGATGGTTCTGGATGATAAAAGCTACTCTCTGCTCCCAGAGAGAAGAACGCCTTTGAGAACATGAACAACAGTTGGGTTATCCTACAATTAGGCACACATCACTACAAGATTGGGCACTGACAGGGCAATCAAGGTAAAGAGGCATATTTGCTGCCTAAACAGGTTGGGTGAGGTTCTTCATGCTCCATAACATGTGTGCTGCAAGTAGTTCTGGCCCTGCAAGAAGGGTCGGACTTTGTCATGGTTGGAGAGATGGCCCAGGCTCTGTCGGAGACAGCTGTTACGATCCTGAAGGCCCCAAGAGATAGGAGCGTGCCTCGTGGACAGGTAGCTGCTCTCTCCTGTTGTCACCAGAGATACATGAAAACAGAGGTACCAAGTGGTCCCTAGCCACGTCTTAGACGAGGATCTGTTGCAGGTTCCAGTGAAGCGGTCACCCTTTCTATAGGTGCAGGTTCCAGTGAAGCGGTTATCCTTTCTATAGGTGCAGGTTCCAGTGAAGCGGTCACCCTTTCTATAGGTGCAGGTTCCAGTGAAGCGGTCACCCTTTCTATAGGTGCAGGTTCCAGTGAAGCGGTCACCCTTTCTATAGGTGCAGGTTCCAGTGAAACAGTCACCCTTTCTATAGGTACAGATTCCAGTGAAGCGGTCACCCTTTCTATAGGTGCAGGTTCCACTGAAGCGGTCACCCTTTCTATAGGTTCCTGCAATGAAGAGTAAGTTTCAGTGACATTCCCACCAAGGACGGCTGTAAACCAGAGAGTCACAGCAGTCAGTGCCACACATCTATGGAGACTGACCTCAGAGCCTGTATGTGGGCGCATGGGTAGGGCAGGGCGCTAGTGCGCCCCTCATTTTTCCATCGACTGCCTCGCTGCCCTCCTTGAGGAGGTGGCAGCACGGCGGGAGGAGCTGGTCCCCCAGGGCGGGAGGAGGAAGCCCCCCGACATGACGAAACGTGCCTGGGAGGAGGTGGCGGAGGTGGTGAGTTCCTGTGATGTGGTGCACCTGCACCTGGATCCAGTGTCGCAAGCGCTTCAACGACTTGTTGCGCTCTGGCAGGGTGAGGACCATGTTGGCATTGGGCATTTAACCCAGCAGGTCGGCTTACCCCCCTGCTGCCCCACGGCCCCCCAAGTCTGAGTGCAGTGACTGCATTGAATCTTTGACGGCATGTGTCCTTTGCTGGGTGGGCCAGCAGGTATTGCCCATGCTGAGGTCACCCTGAGAGGGCAGTGAAGAGCTAGTGTACCACATGCTGCGGGCACAGAACCTGAGACCCACTGACTGTTTTGGGGGCAACCTGGAGGAGCTGCACCTAGGCGCTGTGTTTGAACTGCAGGACATGTCCAAGTCAGGGTGATGAGATGCTGGGAGGGGAGCTTCAAGGTGGCGTGGCAACGAACCATCTGCTGCGCTCTGCCCTCCACGTGCTTGTGCCTCCTTGCTATGGAAGGATACACAGTGTGGTGCCTAATGTGATGTAGGCAGCATGTGTCTAAGGGGGGAATGGGGGGGGTGTGGAGCAGGCCTAGCATCCTTGTGTGAGTGTTCGGCAGCAGTGGTTGAGGACACTCTGGAGCCCTGATATGTCCCACTCTGGTTGGGGTGGGCCGTACGCAAAGAGAGTCCATGTGCAATTTTCACAAATCAATGCTCTTCTCTCATTTTCAGGAGAAGAAAGCTCTTAATGCTGCAGAGCGTGCGAGGACTGGTGGCAGCCAGGCACAGTTAGTCATTCTCAGCTGGTTTGAGCAGGAAGCCCTGGATTTAGAGAGGCGCCATGCACCAAGATCCACTGGTGTCAGTGAGGCTGCGGTGCCATGGCCAGGTATTTATGCCCAACAGTGAGGTCAGCATTGTTCTCCCAACAGCCATAGCCCCGCTGAATGTTCAGTGATTTAATTTTGCAACATGGCTTGACCATTGGTTATGGAAGGATGAGCGCAAAATGATCCGGGGGACAGGGATACGCTTTGACATTGTCTTCACGTTAACTGATCCACTGTCCTTGTTCTTCCTTTCAGCATCATCGGAGCAGGGCCAGGAGGAGGAGCAGCAGAGGCCCCCTCTCACACCTGAGGGCCCTGATGTCTCACCAGCGTCACACCATCTCTGCCAGGCAGGCACCAGTGCAGATACTAGCACCTCGGTGGGAGTTAGAACATTGGCTAGTGTCCCGGGGCACAGCAGTAAGGGCACTTCACAGTTGCTGGAGGAGCTGACAGTGAGAGAGAGAGAGAGAGAGAGTGCCCATGGCACCAGCAGTCAGAGGACTGCAGGGGACCAGGTACATACTCAGTCGATGTCTGATGTGCCTCTGGAGTTGTCCGCGATGCAGCAGGGGCAGGAAATGCGGCCGGGTGTGCGGGCGCATCCAGGGGAGATACATGAGGCTATGCTTGGCTTGGTCTCCATGGTGGAGGAGTCTACGCGGACGCTCACCAAAGCAATGAGCCACATGTCCGAGTGCCATGTGTCCTCCATGGAGAGAGTGGTGACTCTCATGGAGAGGCTCCTCCAGGAGACCCATCAGGGCTTCCTGGGGATGCGCTCTGACCAGCAAGCCCTCACATTGGCATTGACCTCAGCTGGTCAGCGCTAGTGTGGGAGATGGTGTGGGCACCAAGTTTCCCAGCTCGGTGCCCATCCATCCACGGTGAGCAGGGAGGTGTAAAGTGACCTCACGTCGGCGCAGCAGCTGCCTGTCGTCTCTGAGGGCACCTCTCAGGGCGCTCCAGATGAGGGCGGCAGCTCCTCCGCCCCTCTGCCAGTGACCTTATCATCCGGTGAGGCTGCGACGACTGGGGAGATGCCAACTGTGGAACTGGCAGATCCCTCTCAGTCGGGGCCAGCACAGGCTCCACGGGCCAGAGGACGACAGCCAAGGTCATCGAGGCCAACAGGCCAGCAGAGTCAGCAGGCTGTCTCAGATGCCAGTGCCAGCGATGGGGCAGCACCAAAGCGCAGCACCCGGAAACGTAAACATAAGGCACCTTAGGCACACCATGGGTTTATCACTGGTGCTTTTGTGTTGGCCCGAGAT